>NC_057416.1:4835081-5578843 GCF_019320065.1 Cervus canadensis | reverse complement strand
CTGACTGTTACTAAGGAAGTAAAAAGAAGAACCAAGCTTAGGGGTGAGAGAGGTGACTATTCCCTTTCTCCCTCCCCCTCCTGCCCCTCCCCATCCCCCCATTCTTCCGGGCCCTCGGGGAGAGGGATGCTCTGTTAGGATTATGCTTTATATAGAGGATCATGTCGTCTGCAAACCGTGAGAGTTTTACTTCTTCTTTTCCTATCTGGATTCCTCTTATTTCTTTTTCTGCTCTGATTGCTGTGGCCAACACTTCCAAAACTATGTTGAATAGTAGTGGTGAGAGTGGGCACCCTTGTCTTGTTCCTGACTTTAAGGGAATGCTTGTCAGTTTTTCAAGCCACTGGAGGGTAAGAGGCTGTTGCTGTGGGTTTGCATATATAGCTTTTATTATGTTGATGGTAATTGTTCACTTGCTAAGTTCCTAGCTTTTCTGGGAGGAGTTTTTCTTTTATCATGAAATGGAATGGTTGAATTTTGGTCAAGGCTTTTTTCTGCGGATCTACTGAAGATAGTCATATCGATTTTTTTGCTTTCAATTTGTTAATGTTGGTGTTAGTACAACTGATTGATTTGCGGATAGTTTTTTTTTTTAAATTTTTTAATTAGTGTTGGAGGGCAATTACTTCACAACATTTCAGTTGGGTTTTGTCTACATTGATATGAATCAGCCATAGATTTACACTTATTCCCCATTCCGATCCCCCCTCCCATCTCCCTCTCCACCCGATTCCTCTGGGTCTTCCCAGTGCACCAGGCCGGAGCACTTGTCTCGTGCATCCCACCTGGGCTGGTGATCTGTTTCACCATAGATAGTATACATGCTGTTCTTTTGAAACATCCCACCCTCACCTTCTTCCACAGAGTTCAAAAGTCTGTTCTGTATTTCTGTGTCTCTTTTTCTGTTTTGCATATAGGGTTATCGTTACCATCTTTCTAAATTCCATATATATGTGTTAGTATGCTGTAATGTTCTTTATCTTTCTGGCTTACTTCACTCTGTATAATGGGCTCCAGTTTCATCCATCTCATTAGGACTGGTTCAAATGAATTCTTTTTGACGGCTGAGTAATATTCCATGGTGTATATGTACCACAGCTTCCTTATCCATTCATCTGCTGATGGGCATCTAGGTTGCTTCCATGTCCTGGCTATTATAAACAGTGCTGCGATGAACATTGGGGTGCACGTGTCTCTTTCAGATCTGGTTTCCTCAGTGTGTATGCCCAGAAGTGGGATTGCTGGGTCATATGGCATTCTATTCCAGTTTTTTAAGGAATCTTCCACACTGTTTTCATAGTGGCTGTTACTAGTTTGCATTCCCACCAACAGTGTAAGAGGGTTCCTTTTCTCCACACCCTCTCCAGCATTTATTGCTTGTAGACTTTTGATAGCAGCCATCCTGACTGGTGTGTAATGGTACCTCATTGTGGTTTTGATTTGCATTTCTCTGATAATGAGTGATGTTGAGCATCTTTTCATGTGTTTGTTAGCCATCTGTATGTCTTCTTTGGAGAAATGTCTGTTTAGTTCTTTGGCCCATTTTTTGATTGGGTCATTTATTTTTCTGGAATTGAGCTGCAGGAGGTTGCTTGTATATTTTTGAGATTAATCCTTTGTCTGTTTCTTCATTTGCTATTATTTTCTCCCAATCTGAGGGCTGTCTTTTCACCTTACTTATAGTTTCCTTTGTAGTGCAAAAGCTTTTAAGTTTCATTAGGTCCCATTTGTTTAGTTTTGCTTTTATTTCCAATATTCTGGGAGGTGGGTCATAGAGGATCTTGCTGTGATTATGTCGGAGAGTGTTTTGCCTATGTTCTCCTCTAGGAGTTTTATAGTTTCTGGTCTTACATTTAGATCTTTAATCCATTTTGAGTTTATTTTTGTGTATGGTGTTAGAAAGTGTTCTAGTTTCATTCTTTTACAAGTGGTTGACCAGTTTTCCCAGCACCACTTGTTAAAGAGGTTGTCTTTTTTCCATTGTATATCCTTGCCTCCTTTGTCAAAGATAAGGTGTCCATAGGTTCGTGGATTTATCTCTGGGCTTTCTATTCTGTTCCATTGATCTATATTTCTGTCTTTGTGCCAGTACCATACTGTCTTGATGACTGTGGCTTTGTAGTAGAGTCTGAAGTCAGGCAGGTTGATTCCTCCAGTTCCATTCTTCTTTCTCAAGATTACTTTGGCTATTCGAGGTTTTTTGTATTTCCATACAAATTGTGAAATTCTTTGGTCTAGTTCTGTGAAAAATACCGTTGGTAGCTTGATAGGGATTGCATTGAATCTATAGATTGCTTTGGGTAGAATAGCCATTTTGACAATATTGATTCTTCCAATCCATGAACACGGTATGTTTCTCCATCTGTTTGTGTCCTCTTTGATTTCTTTCATCAGTGTTTTATAGTTTTCTATGTATAGGTCTTTTGTTTCTTTAGGTAGATATACTCCTAAGTATTTTATTCTTTTTGTTGCAATGGTGAATGGTATTGTTTCCTTAATTTCTCTTTCTGTTTTTTCATTGTTAGTATATAGGAATGCAAGGGATTTCTGTGTGTTAATTTTATATCCTGCAACTTTACTATATTCGTTGATTAGTTCTAGTAATTTCTGGTAGAGTCTTTAGGGTTTTCTATATAGAGGATCATGTCATCTGCAAACAGTGAGAGTTTCACTTCTTCTTTTCCTATCTGGATTCCTTTTACTTCTTTTTCTGCTCTGATTGCTGTGGCCAAAACTTCCAACACTATGTTGAACAGTAGTGGTGAGAGTGGGCACCCTTGTCTTGTTCCTGATTTCAGGGGAAATGCTTTCAATTTTTCACCATTGAGGGTGATACTTGCTGTGGGTTTGTCATATATAGCTTTTATTATGTTGAGGTATGTTCCTTCTATTCCTGCTTTTTTGGAGAGTTTTAATCATAAATGAGTGTTGACTTTTGTCAAAGGCTTTCTCTGCATCTATTGAGATAATCATATGGTTTTTATCTTTCAATTTGTTAATGTGGTGTATTACATTGATTGATTTGCGGATATTAAAGAATCCTTGCATTCCTGGGATAAAGCCCACTTGGTCATGGTGTATGATTTTTTTTAATATGTTGTTGGATTCTGTTTGCTAGAATTTTGTTAAGGATTTTTTGCATCTATGTTCATCAGTGATATTGGCCTGTAGTTTTCTTTTTTTGTGGCATCTTTGTCTGGTTTTGGAATTAGGGTGATGGTGGCCTCATAGAATGAGTTTGGAAGTTTACCTTCCTTCTGCAATTTTCTGGAAGAGTTTGAGTAAGGTAGGTGTTAGCTCTTCTCTAAATTTTTGGTAGAATTCAGCTGTGAAGCCATCTGGTCCTGGGCTTTTGTTTGCTGAAGATTTTTGATTACAGTTTCGATTTCCTTGCCTGTGATGGGTCTGTTAAGATCTTCTATTTCTTCCTGGTTCAGTTTTGGAAAGTTATACTTTTCTAAGAATTTGTCCATTTCTTCCAAGTTGTCCATTTTATTGGCATAGAGCTGCTGGTAGTAGTCTCTTATGATCCTTTGTATTTCAGTGTTGTCTGTTGTGATCTCTCCATTTTCATTTCTAATTTTGTTAATTTGGTTCTTCTCTCTTTGTTTCTTAATGAGTCTTGCTAATGGTTTGTCAATTTTGTTTATTTTTTCAAAAAACCAGCTTTTAGCTTCGTTGATTTTTGCTATGGTCTCTTTAGTTTCTATTGCAATTTATTTCTGGCCGCTTAATTTTTAAAGATTTCTTTCCTTCTGCTTACCCTGGGGTTTTCTGTCATTTTCTTCCTTCTCTAGTTGCTTTAGGTGTAGAGTTAGGTTATTTATTTGGTTTTTTTCTTGTTTTCTTGATGTAAGCCTGTAATGCTATGAACCTTCCCCTTAGCACTGCTTTTACAGTGTCCCATAGGTTTTGGGTTGTTGTGTTTTCATTTTCATTCATTTCTATACACATTTTGATTTCTTTTTTGGTTTCTTCTATGATTGGTTGGTTATTCAGAAGCGTGTTATTTAGCCTCCATATGTTTGAATTTTTAACAATTTTTTCCCTGTAATTGAGATCTAATCTTACTGCACTGTGGTCAGAAAAGATGACTGGAATGATTTCAATTTTTTTGAATTTTCCAAGACCAGATTTATGGCCCAGGATGTGATCTATTCTGGAGAAGGTTCCGTGTGCACTTGAGAAAAAGGTGAAGTTGATTGTTTTGGGGTGAAATGTCCTATAGATATCAATTAGGTCTAGCTGGTCCATTGTGTCATTTAAAGTTTTGTGTTTCCTTGTTAATTTTCTGTTTAGTTGATCTATCCATAGTTGTTGAGTGGGGTATTAAAGGTCTCCCACTATTATTTTGTGTTACATTAATTTCCTCTTTCCAATACTCGTTAGTGTTTGCCGTACATATTGCGGTGCTCCTATGTTGGGTGCATATAGTATTTATAATTGTTAATATCTTCTTCTTGGATTGAATCCTTTGATCAAATTATGTAGTGTCCTTGCTTTGTCTCTTTCACATCCTTTTATTTGAAAGTGCTATTTTTATCTGATATGAGTATATGCGACTCCTGAAATTTCTTTTGGTCTCCGTTTGCATGAAATATTTTTTTCCAGCCCTTCACTTTTAGTCTGTATGTGTCTCTTGTTTTGAGGTGGGTCTCTTGTAGACAGCATATATAGGGTCTTGTTTTTGTATCCATTCAGCCAATCTTTGTCTTTTGGTTGGGGCATTCAACCCATTTACATTTAAGGTAATTATTGATAGGTGTGGTCCGGTTGCCATTTACTTTGTTGTTTTGGGTTCACGTTTATACAACCGTTCTGCATTTCCTGTCTAGAGAAGATCCTTTAGCATTTGTTTGAAGAGCTGGTTTGGTGGTGCTCGAATTCTTCTCAGCTTTTGCTTATTTGTAAAGCTTTTGAGTTCTTCTCCTTCATATCTGAAATGAGATCCTTGCTGGATACAGTAATCTAGGTTGGTTGTATTCTCTTTCATTACTTTCAGGACGTCCCTGCCATTTCCCGTTCTGGCCTGAGGGTTTCTATTGATTCAGCTGTTATCCTTATGGGAATCCCTTGTGTGTTTTTGTTGTTTTTCCTGCTGCTTTTAATATTTGTTCTTTGTTGTTTGATCTTTGTTATTTTGATTAATATGTGGTCTTGGGTGTTTCAACCTTGGGTTTATCCTGTTTGGGACTCTTTGGGTTTCCTTGGACTTGGGTGCTGTTTCCTTCTCCCACATTTTAGGGAGTTTCAGCTATGTATCTCTCGAGTATTTTCTCATGGCCTTTCTTTTTGTCTTCTTCTTCTGTGACTCCTATGATTCGAATGTTGGGGCGTTTCACATTGTCCCAGAGGTCCCTGAGGTTGTCCTCATTTCTTTTGATCCTTTTTTCTTTTTTCCTCTCTGCTTCATTTATTTCCACCATTTTATCTTCTACCTCACTTATCCTATCTTCTGCCTCTGTTATTCTACTCTTGGTTCCCTCCAAAGTGTTTTTGATCTCATTCATTGCATTATTCATTTTTAATTGACTTTTTTATTTCTTCTAGGTCTTTATTAAACAGTTCTTGTATCTTTTCAATCTTTGTTTCCAGGCTATTTATCTGTAACTCCATTTTGTTTTCAAGATTTTGGATCATTTTTATTATCATTATTCTAAATTCTTTTTCAGGTAGATTCCCTATCTCCTCCTCTTTTGTTTGACTTGGTGGGCATTTTTCATGTTCCTTTACCTGTTGGGTATTTCTTTGCCTTTTCATCTTGTTTAGATTGCTGTGTCTGGAGTGGACTTTCTGTATTCTGGAGGTCTGTGGTTGCTTTTTATTGTGGAGGATTTACCCAGTGGGTGGGGTTAGACGATTGGCTTGTCAAGGTTTCCCGGTTAGGGAAGCTTGCGTCAGTGTACTGGTGCGTGGAACTTGATTTCTTCTCTTTGGAGAGCAATGGAGTGCCCAGTAATGAGTTTTGAGATGGGTCTATGTGTTAGGTGTGACCTTGGGCAGCCTGTATGTTGACATGCGGGGCTATGTTCCTGTGTTGCTGGAGAATTTGCGTGGTATGTCTTGCTCTAAAACTTATTGGCTCTTGGGTGGTGGTTGGTTTCAGTGTAGGTATGGAGGCTTTTGGACGGTCACTTATTACTTAAAGTTCCATGTAGTCAGGAGTTTTCTGGTGTTCTCAGGTTTTGGGCTTAAGTTTCCTGCCTCTGGATTTCAGTTTTATTCTTCCTGTAGTCTCAGGACTTCTCCAACTATACAGCACTGATAATAAGACTTCTAGGTTAATGGCGAAAAGATTCTCCCCCGTTAGGGACACCCAGAGAGGTTCACAGAGTTACATGAACAGGAGAAAAGGGAGGAGGGAGATAGAGATGAGCAGGAGGAGAAAAAGGGGGACTCAAGAGGAGAGAGACAGATCTATGCAGCTGTCTGTTCCCAGAGTGTTCTCCGTATCTCAGACACCTACAAGGATTCACAGAATTGGATTGGGAAGAGAAGGGGAAAGGAGGAAATAGAGGTGTTCTGAAGTAGAAAACAGAGAGTCAAGATTGGGAGAGAATAACCTTCGGTTTAAAGATAGGGCTTCTCTTTTTTTGTGTGTGTAAGGTTATAGTGTAGTGAAAATGAAAATGAAGAGTAGTAGAGGAGTACTAGAGGGCTTTAAAAGAAATAAGAGAAAAAGAAAAATAGAAAATAAAAGAGAAAACGGAAAGAAAAAAAAAGAAGAAAAAAGAAAAAAAAAGAAAAAGAAAAAAAAGAAAAAAAAAAACAATAAAAAAGAAAGAAAGAAAGAAAAAAATTTTTCCCCCTAATTAAAAAAATCGTAAAAATCTATGAAAATGAAAGTTAAGGAGTAATAGGGGAGTAATAGGGAATTTTAAAGGAAAATAAAAGAGAAAAAATAAAAAAGAAAAAAAAAATTTTTTTTTTTCCTTACTTAGAAAAAAAAGTAAAAATATATCTAGGAATTTCTCTGGAGCTGTTGCGGTCAGTGTGGGTTCGGCTCAGTTTCAGATAGCTCCTCGTTCCAGCTTACACTTCTCGATATCTACAGGGCCCTTCCGGTGAAGTCGGTGTTTTCTACAGGGATTTTAATCTGTTGCACCAGTCCCTTCTGAAGCAGTTCCCTTTGTTTATTTGGCTTCTGTTTGCCGGTCTCTTCAGAGCCTCATTTCCGCCCTGACACAGGCGGGCGGAGGTGGACTCTTACTCAGGTAGCTAGTTCCGTTGAGCTGCTGGGAGGGGCTGACGCTGCGGGGATGGGCTGGCGCTGCGGGGCGGGCTGGCGCTGCCGGGAGGGGCTGACGCTGCTTTCTCCGTCTGCGCTGCTCAGGCTCCCTGCTGTTCTATATGGAGCGCGCCCCGCGCTGCGCTAGGTTCCAGTCCTCGGGTGTTACACAAAAGCGCGGAAGGAAAAGCTGCGCCTGCTCTCTGTGCCTTCCCCGTCAGAGCGGTCCAGGCAGTGAGGGGCTTGATGGGCGCGCTATCCCCAGGTGTGGCGCACTCACTCCCTTCCGCGGACCCAGTCTCAGTTTCCGCTGGCGCCAGTCGGGTGTGCGCGCCTTCCGCCTTCTGCGTCCCCAGCCCCAGTCCCCGCCCGCGCTGGTGGGGTGCCTGCGCCCTGTGTCTCACCGCGACCTTCCCCTCCCCCCTGCCTCCGGCGGGGCTGGGCCGGTCCGCAGCCTGCGAGCTCTTCTCGGGACTTTCTCCGTCCCTTTGTTCTGCGAACGGCCGGCAGTGTGTTCCGGCCGGTTAATTTTCTCTCTCTTTTGGTCTCCCACAGTTCAAGTTGGCACCTCACAGAAGCTCCCTCCGATTGTCCTCAGGGCACTCAGGCCCGGACCCTAGCCCAAGCAAGGCCGCCTAAGACTCCCTTCCTGGGACGGGTCTCCGTCCAGAGCTCTTTTGTCTCACTTTTTATCTTTTATATTTTGTCCTACCTCCTTTCGAAGACAATGGTCTGCTTTTCTGGGCGCCTGATGACCTCAGCTAGCGATCAGAAGTTGTTTTGTGAAGTTTGCTCTGCATTCAGTTATTCTTTTGATGAATTTATAGGAGAGAAAGTGGTCTCCCCGTCCTACTCCTCCGCCATCTTGGCTCCTCCTTGATTTGCAGATATTAAAGAATCCTTGCATGCCTGGGATAAAGCCCACTTAGTCCTGATGTATGATCTTTTTAAATGTTGTTGGATTCTGTTTGCTAGAATTTTGTTAAGGATTTTTGCATCTATGTTCATCAGTGATATTGGCCTGTAGTTTTCTTTTTTTGTGGCATCTTTGTCTGGTTTTGGTATTAGGGTGATGGTGGCCTCAGAGAATGAATTTGGAAGTTTGCCTTTTTCTGCAATTTTCTGGAAGAGTTTGAGTAAGATAGGTGTTAGCTCTTCTCTAAATTTTTGGTAGAATTCAGCTGTGAAGCCATCTGATCCTGGGCTTTTGTTTGCTGGAAGATTTCTGATTACAGTTTCGATTTCTGTGCTTGTGACCCTAAAGGCTCTACCAGAAAATTAGTAGAGCTAACCAATGAATATAGTAAAGTTGCAGGATATAAAATTAACACACAGAAATCCCTTGCATTCCTATACACTAACAATGAGAAAACAGAAAGAGAAATTAAGGAAACAATACCATTCACCATTGCAACAAAAAGAATAAAATACTTAGGAGTATATCTACCTAAAGAAACAAAAGACCTCCACACAGAAAACTATAAAACACTGATGAAAGAAATCAAAGAGGACACAAATAGATGGAGAAATATACCGTGTTCATGGATTGGAAGAATCAATATTGTGAAAATGACTATACTACCCAAAGAGATCTATAGATTCAATGCAATCCCTATCAAGCTACCAATGGTATTTTTCACAGAACTAGAACAAATAATTTCACAATTTGTATGGAAATACAAAAAACCTCAAATAGCCAAAGCAATCTTGAGAAAGAAGAATGAAACTGGAGGAATCAACCTGCCTGACTTCAGGCTCTACTACAAAGCCACAGTCATCAAGACAGTATGGTACTGGCACAAAGACAGAAATATAGATCAATGGAACAGAATAGAAAGCCAAGAGATAAATCCACGTACCTATGGACAACTTATCTTCGACAAAGGAGGCAAGAATATATAATGGAAAAAAGACAACCTCTTTAACAAGTGGTGCTGGGAAAACTGGTCAACCACTTGTAAAAGAATGAAACTAGAACACTTTCTAACACCATACACAAAAATAAACTCAAAATGGATTAAAGATCTAAATGTAAGACCAGAAACTATAAAAGTCCTAGAGGAGAACATAGGCAAAACACTCTCCAACATAAATCACAGCAGGATCATCTATGACCCACCTCCCAGAATATTGTAAATAAAAGTAAAAATAAACAAATGGGACCTAATGAAAGTTAAAGCCTTTTGCACAACAAAGGAAACTATAAGCAAGGTGAAAAGGCAGCCCTCAGAATGGGAGAAAACAATAGCAAACGAAGCAACCGACAAAGGATCAATCTCAAATATACAAAAGCAACTCCTGCAGCTCAATTCCAGAAGAATAAATGACCCAATCAAAAAATGGGCCAAAGAACTAAACAGACATTTCTCCAAAGAAGACATACAGATGGCTAACAAACACATGAAAAGATGCTCAACATCACTCATTATCAGAGAAATGCAAATCAAAACCACAATGAGGTACCATTACACGCCAGTCAGGATGGCTGCTATCCAAAAGTCTACAACCAATAAATGCTGGAGAGGGTGTGGAGAAAAGGGAACCCTCTTACACTGTTGGTGGGAATGCAAACTAGTACAGCCACTATGGAGAACAGTGTGGAGATTCCTTAAAAAACTGGAAATAGAACTGCCATGTGAACCAGCAATCCCACTCCTGGGCATACACACCGAGGAAACTAGATCTGAAAGAGACACGTGCACCCCAATGTTCATTGCAGCACTGTTTATAATTGCCAGGACATGGAAGCAACCTAGATGCCCATCAGGAGATGAATGGATAAGGAAGCTATGGTACATATACACCATGGAATATTACTCAGCCATTAAAAAGAATTCATCTGAATCAGTTTTAATGAGATGGATGAAACTGGAGCCCATTATACAGAGTGAAGTAAGCCAAAAAGATAAAGACCAATACAGTATACTAATGCATATATATGGAATTTAAAAAGATGGTAACGATAATCCTATATGCAAAACAGAAAAAGAGACACAGATGTACAGAACAGACTTTTGGACTCTGTGGGAGAAGGCAAGGGTGGGATGTTCTGAGAGAATAGCATTGAAACAAGTATACTATCAAGGGTGAAACAGATCGCCAGCCCAGCTTGCATGCATGAGACAAGTGCTCAGGGCTGGTGCACTGGGAAGATCCAGAGGGATGGGATGGGGAGAGAGGCGGGAAGGGGGATCAGGATGGGGAATACATGTAAATCCATGGCTGATTCATGTCAATGTATGGCAAAAACCACTATAATATTGTAAAGTAATTAGCCTCCAACTAATAAAAATAAATGGAAAAAAATAAAAATAAAAAGGACAGTGCTGATGACGAGGACGGAGCTGGGATGTATCGGTGGAATTTGCTATCAGTCTGACTGCGGAAGGACAGTTAAAGCCTTGTATTCAGAGTAGATAGTATGTTGTCCCACATGTCCTCTGCTTCTTAAATATCTGTATATTCAAATGTACTTTTCATGCTGGGATTCAGCCCCATTTTGAATTCACTGCTTCTCATTAGCTTTTGGGCCATGAAAAACAACATTGCTACACTTTCGTGTCTGACTTTATCACAGATGAGGCGAACTTGGAGGCTTCAAGTGGTGGTGGGAGGGAAAAGCTTAGGAGATGCATTTTGTTCTCCACTATGAATTACCTGATATTGCACAAGGTTTGGAGTATGAAAAAGGCCTTCCAATACTTAGACATGGTCTATTATTTTCTCCACTATAAATTCTCTCATGTTCTATTGTATGTGAATATTGCAGGAATGTCTTCCCTCATTCAGTATGTTTACAGGGTATTTTGCCTGTGTGGTTGGTATTTCAGCTTTGTTTTGGTAATTATTCTTTATGTGGATGTCTTAACTTTTATTATTTATTTGTTAAAATTTATATAATACAATTTATTTCCTGTTATTTTGCTTTAAGGATGGTGGTGTCTTTAAGAAATCCTTCCCACTTACAAAGCTTTTCTTATATTCATAAAGCTTTAGACTTAATCCACCTGGAGCTGATTTTTCTGTGTATATGGTGTGAAGCAGAGAGTCTTTTTCCCCATATGAATAACACAATTTTCCATAATGTCTAACTTGTCAGACCATCTTTGTTATGTACTAACTTTCTATACACCTGGGGGTCCATTTCTTGCTATTCTTTTCTGTTGATCTGTGTCTTTACCCTTACCCCTACATTTTCCTGCACTATCTTAATTACAATTGCTCTATTATGACTCATCTTATCTGGTAGAACAAGCCTTGTCACATATTCTTCTATTCAGGAGAGTTTTAAATATTAGGGACCTCTGAGAATCAGCCTGTCAGAACACAAACATATACACAAACAATGGAACTGACTTTATAGATTTCCGGGGAAAATTGACATCTTTACTACATTGTCTTCCTATATACATGCTGTATCCCTTTTTGTGTACTTAATGTATTTCATGTTAGTCTTCATTTACTTAGATGTTCTTAAGTTATTCTATTAATAATAATTTATAATTTCCCCAGTATTCTATGCACAATTTATGTTTTTAAAGTATCTCATGCTTTTTGATGTTGTTTTATGTATATCTTTTTTAAAGTTGTTAGTATATGGGAATGCACTTTGATAACTTTATTTATTTCACTGTGCCGGGTCTTCGCTGCTGCACAGGCTTTTCCCTAGTTGTGGTGTGGAGGAGTCCCATCGTGGTGAGCCCTCTTGTTGCAGAGCTGGCTCCAGGGTGCATGGACTGCGGTGACTGCAGTCTGTGGGCTCAGCTGCAGCACCCGGCTCTAGAGCTCAGGCTCAGTGGTTGCGGCACATGGGCTCAGCTGCCTGCGGCATGTGGGATCTTCCTGGACCAGGGATCGAACCCATGTCTCCTGCATTGGCAGGTAGACTCTTTACCTCTGAGCCAACATGGAAGCCCCCAGGAATACATTATTTTTTTATATTGATTTTTGTGCCCAAAATGTTTCTGAACTCTAATAATTTATTTGAAAATATTCCTGGCTTTTCTCTGTAGATAACTCTATCTTTTGCAAGTTAGGACAGTTTTGTTTTTTTCTTCATAATCATTAGACTTCTTATTTCCTTTGTTTTGCAATATGGCTAGAACCCCCAGTAAGTGTTGAATAGCAGTGATGAGAATAAGTAACCTTATCCTGTTTCAGACTTTTAAAAGATTATGTCTAATTTCACCATGAGCTATATTTGGCTCAGAAAATATCCCTATCAGAAGATGACACTAAGAGTTTTCATCATTACTCCATGTTCACTTAAAATTATTTTCCTATTTATTTAGAGACAATCACACATTATTTCCTCCTTTAATTTGTTAATGTATTCATCTTGTAATATTTGGATTGACCATCATGTGTATATATGGGTATGTTTTACTGTACTTTATTTTATTGCATATATGATTGAACAAAATATTCCTTTAAAGTATTGCCCTTATATAGTTTTTTGTTTTGAAGGGGAGGGGTCCTAGAAAAAGGTTTTACCTTATTATTTCCTCCTTTTTATTGAGCCATAATTAACATGATATATTAGTTTCAGCTTTGTGACATATTGATTTATGTATAATTATCACTACAACTCTAGTTAACATCCGTCACAAGTATTGACAATTATGTAATTTTTTCTTATCAGAACTTTTAAGACTTACTGTCTTAGCAGCTTTCAAGTACGCAATACAGTAACATTAACTATAGTCACTGTGTTGCATTTATGTCTCTAGGATTTACCTATGTTATACCTGGAATTTGCACCTTTCGACCACCTTCAGCCGTGCTGTCTGCTCCCCACCCCCATCTCTGGTGACCACCAAACTGTCCTCTGTATCTCTGAGTTTTTTTGTAGAATCCACATATAAGCAAGAAAATAGTTTTTTGACTTTCTCTGACTTATTTTACTTAGAATAAGGCACTAACCGTCGATCTGTGTTGTCACAAATGCCAGGATTTCCTTTTTCATGGCTGAGTAATTTTCCATCGTGTGTGTGTGTATGTGTGTGTGTGTGTATCACATGATCACATTTTCTTTATCCATCTATGAACACTTAGGTTGTTTCCATGTCTTCATTATTGTAAATAATGCTGCAGTGAACATGGAAGTGCAGATTATCTTTTTTGAGTTAATGTTTTCATTTACTGCAGATAAATACCCAGAAGTAGAATTGCTGGATCATACGGTAATTATTTAGTTCTATGCAGTTTACATGTATAAAACTGCATAGAACTAAACAGAGAAATCAACCCCCCACCCAAATATATGGATGCTCAGGTGAGTTAAGACAGAACCCCTGATGACTGTGCAGTTTTCATGCTTTTTGTTGAATTAAATTGATTTAACTTTGGCTTCGCTGGGCCTCTGTTGCAGTGCTCCGGCTTCTGTTGTTGGGAAGCATGGGCTCTAGAACAAGGGCTCAGTGGTTGCAGCGCTTGGGCTTTGCCGCCCCAGAGCATGTGGAATCCTCTGGGAATAGGGATTGAACCTGTGTCCCCTGCATCACCAGGCAGATTCCTAACCCCTGAACCACGAGTCAAGTTCGATTTTGTATTTTTAAACTCCTCAGATGATTCTAACATTCTGTCAGGGTTGAGAGTCCCCGCCCTAGGCATTTTCACAGAAATACCTCAACAGGAATTTTACAGCATAACTGCAACACTCCGCTAGAAACAGAATTTGGTTGAAAAAGACATTAAAATCTCCAAATCATTAATTCCTGTCTACAACTAAATAGTGTTTGATCCCTCTGAGTATTCTAGATCCTCGCTATTCAAGCAGCTTCCATGACATTGTCTGGGAGCTTTTTATAAATGCAACATTTCAGGCCCCACCCAGATCTACAGAATCACAATCTCCCTTTTCAAAGTGCAAATTCACATTTGAGTTTGAGAAGCCCTCTTTAAACCCTTCCTTAAGCTCTCACGCTCAGAGTTTTCTCAAATGCTTTTCAAATACAGTCACCAAGGGGCATGGTTTTAAGTAACTATCTAGAATTTAAATCTTTTAAGCCCCTAAATGACATTTCTAAAAATATGAGAGGATAATATTTAATGTATCACATGGTGGAAAATATTCTAGTAAAAAAGCGGCACAGAGAGCACATAATGAGAGTGGCTTGCCAAACACAAAGACACTTTCATTGACAACATCAAAGGACACCTCATTTGTATTTCATCCTTTTCAGTGTTGTTTGCCTATCAAGCAGTTTACTGAGTTTGATCAAGGCTATCCCTTACGCATAGACACGTTCAGTTTGTGCCATCTCGGGTGCAAAGAGTGGCCACAGTGTGGGTGAGGAGTTCTGAGTTTAGATTGTTTTTGTAGGATTACTGCTCATTAGTTGAATGATGTTGGAAGGGGCAGCTTTTCTGATAGTGAAGTGGAGGGCTGGGCCGGACGAGTGGTTTTGAGACACATCAGAAGTATCCACAGAGGCGCTGCGGGGGGTGACCCCATGGGCAAGATCAGGACCTCTGGGCCAAGGTCTGGACCTCTCTCCCTCCTCAGTCTTTAACCAGAGCAGTGCTCCTGTCAGCTGTCCTGTCTATTGCAGCTTTCATGAGACCTCACTTCAAGGGTTCTGCCATTTAACAAAGGCTGAAAACAGCTGTTAAGTAAGGTTTCTTGGAAACACATTGATTCTGAGTTTAAGGATCATGTGGTAATATGAGAGTAGTCACCTGCATGTGATAGATATTAGCAAACATTTTTTAAAAATATTATTTTGCATTGGAGAGGATGAGATGGTTGGATTTGTTGTCGTACAGTTGCTTAGTCATGTCCAACTCTTTGTGACCCCACGGACTACAGCATGCCAGGCTTCCCTGTCCATCACCATCTCCAGGAGTTTGTGCAAACTCATGTCCATTGACTCAGTGATGCCATCCTACAATCTCATCCTCTGTCGTCCCCTTCTCCTCCTGCCTTCAATCTTTGCCAGCATCAGGGTTTTTTCTAATGAGTTGGCTCATTGCATCAGGTGGCCAAAGTATTGGAGTTTCAACTGAGCATCAGTCCTTCCAATGAATATTCAGGCCTGATTCCCTTTAGAATTGACTGGTTGGATCTCCTTGCAGTCCAAGGGACTCTCAAGAGTCTTCTCCAGCACCATAGTTCAAATGCATCAGTTCTTTAGCACTCAGCCTTCTTTATGGTCCAATTCTCACATCCATACATGACTACTGGAAAAACCATAGCTTTGACTAGAAGGACCTTTGTTGGCAAAGTGATGTCTCTGCTTTTTAATATGCTGTATAGGTTTGTCATAGCTTTTCTTCCAAGGAGCAAGTGTCTTTTAATTTCATGGCTACAGTCACCATCTGCAGTGATTTTGGAGCCCAAGAAAATATACTCTGTCATTGTTTCCATTTTTTCCCCATCTATTTGCCATGAAGTAATGGGACCAGATACCATGATCTTCATTTTCTGAATGTTGAATTTTAAGCCAGCTTTTTCACTCTCCTCTTTCACCTTCATCAACAGGCTCTTTAGTTCCTCTTTGCTTTCTGCCATTAGGGTGCTGTTATCTGCATATCAGAGGTTATCGATATTTCTCCCAGCAATCTTGATTCCAGCTTGTGCTTCCTCCAGTCCAGCGTTTCTCATGATGTACTCTGCACATAAGTTAAACAAGCAGGGTGACAATATACAGACTTGACATACTCCTTTTCCAGTTTTGTAGTTCCATGTCCAGTTCTGTTGCTTCTTGACCTGCATACACGTCTCTCAGGAGGCAGAAGGTGGTCTGGTATTCCCATCTCTGTAGGGACTTTCTACAGTTTGTTGTGATCCACACTGTCAAAGGCTTTAGCATAGTCAGTGAAGCAGATGTTTTCTGGACTTTTCTGGCTTTTCCTATGATCCAATGGATGTTGGCAATTTGACCTCTGGTTCCTTTGCCTTTTCTAAATCCAGCTTGTACATCTGGAAGTTCTTGGTTCATGTACTATTGAAGCCTAGCTTCAAGGATTTTGAGCATTACCTTGCTAGTGTGTGAGATGAGTACAATTATGCTGCAGTTTGAATGTTCTTTGGCATTGGAATGAAAACTGACCTTTTCCAGTTCTGTGGTCACTGCTCAGTTTTCCAAATTTGCTGGCATATTGAGTGCAGCATTTTCACAGCATCATCTTTTAGGATTTCAAATAGCTTAGCTGGAATTCCATCACCTCTACTAGCTTTGTTCTTAGTAATGCTTCCTGAGGCCCATTTGACTTAACACTCCAGGATGTCTTATTCCATGTAACTGCTCACACCATTGTGGTTATCTGGGTCATTAAGACCTCTTTTTGTATAGTGGTTCTGTATTCTTGCCACCTCTTCTTAACATCTTCTGCTTCTGCTAGGTCCATACCATTTCTGTCCTTTATTGAGCCCATCTTTGCATGAAATGTTCCCTTGGCATCTCTAATTTTCTCGAAGAGATCTCTAGTCTTGCCTATTCCATTATTTCCCTCTATTTCTTTGCACTGATCACTGAGGAAGGCTTTCTTCTCTCTCCTTGCTATTCTTTGGAACTCTGAATTCAGATGGGTATATCTTTCCCTTTCTTCTTGGCCCTTCATGTCTCTTCTTTTCTCAGCTATTTGTAAGGCCTCCTCAGACAACCATTTGGCCTTTTTGCATTTCTTTTCCTTGGGTATAGTTTTGATCACTGTCTTCTGTACAATGTCACAAACCTCCGTCTATAGTTCATTAGGCACTCTGTATCAGATCAAGTCCCTTGAATCTATTTCTCATTTCCACTGTATAATCATAAGGGATTTGATTTAGGTCATACCTGAATGGCTTAATGGTTTTCCCTACTTTGTTCAATTTAAATCTGAATTTTGCAATAAGGAGGCCATGATCTGAGCCATAGTCAGCTCCTGGTCTTGTTTTTGCTGACTGTATAGAGCTTCTCCATCTTCAGCTGTAAAGAATATAACAAATCTGAATTTGTTATTGACCATCTGTAAATGTGTAGAATCATTGTTGGAAGAGGGTGTTTGCTATGACCAGTGTGTTCTCTTGGCAAAACTCTGTTAGCCTCTGCCCTGCTTCATTCTGTACTCCAAGGCCAAACTTGCCTGTTACTCCAGGTACCTCTTTGACTTCCTACTTTTGCATTCAAGTCCCCTATGATGAAAAGGACATCTTTGTTTTGGTATTAGTTCTAGAAGGTCTTGGAGGTCTACACAGAACCATTCAACTTCACCTTCTTTGGCATTAGTGGTTGGGGCAAACTTGGATGACTGTGATGTTGAATGGTGGGATAGCATCACTGATTCAAAGGACATGAACTTGGGCAACCTCTGGGAGATAGTAGGGGACAGTGAGGCCTTGTGTGCTACAGTCCATAGGTTGCAAAGAGTTGGACACTACTTAGTGACTGAATAACAACAACAAAACAGTGAATTAACAGTGTTCTGACAGTTTAAGGTGGTCAGTGAAGGGACTCAGCCATACATATACATGTATCCATTCTCCCCCAAACTCCCTTCCCATCCAGGCTGCCATATAACATTGAGCAGAGTTCCCTGTGCTGTCCAGTAGGTCCTTGTTCATTACCCATTTTAAATAAAGCAGAGTGTACATGTCAGTCCCAAACTCCCTAACTATCCCCTCCCCATATTCTTCTCCCGGGCAGCTGTAAGTTTGTTCTCTACAAGTTTGTTCTGTGAGTTTCTCTGTGTTTTGTGAATAAATTTATTTGTGTAACTTCTTTTTAGATTCCACATATAAGGGATGTCATACACTATTTCTCCTTTGTCTGACTTCACGCAGTATGACAATTTCTAGGTTCATCCAACGAGTAAACACTTTAAACACGGATCATTACCCACCCACTGGACATGCTCAGAGCTGCATGGGTCAACCTGACGAGCTGGCAGTTCTGTGTAGGGACTCCCCGTGTTCAGCCTGCAGTCCTTCCATCCACTGCTTTAGGAGCCTCTCTTCTCTAGAAGTGATGTGCTCTCCGAAAAGCAGAGTATCCACAGATGATGATAGAAGACCCAGAGTCCCCAGTCTACAACTGCCAAATCCAAAAGCACTACAACAGAGGTTTCTTGAATGAGAGGCAAAAATCTGACCCGAGTGTCTGTGAGATGACCAGTAGTTTTGTGTGTCCCACTCCACGTGGTTTGTGTCGTGGGAGAAACGTGAGACGTGGCCTCCAAGTGCTCGGGGGTGGGGGTCACAGGCACCACCATGCTCACTGTCCTCAGGGTGAGTGAGTCCTCGGGGTGGGGGCTGACTGGTGGGCGCAGAGAGCAGGGAGTTTGTTGGGAACAACTTGTGCGAACAGTAAAGAGGGCAAGAAGCAGGATCCCATGAGGAGAGCTTGTGACGCAGCTGAGAGGACGAGGGGTGGGCAGGGAGGGCCTCCACGCTGCAGCTGGAGATGGGCCTCCTGCAGGCCGAGAGGCTTTATCAGAAGCAGCCAGGCCCCCGACACCTCCAGGTGCCGACCACCCAGGAAGGAAGTAGCCTTGGTTTGAAAGCTTTGGTGGGTCTTTAAGGTGTCACCAACAGTTAGCTATTCATTCCAGCTGAACACAAGATTCTTTATCTTAAAGATGATCCCTGAGAGGCACAGCTCCAAGGTTGCCATGTAGCTTTTTAAAAATTTTTTTGTTTTAATAACTTTGGTGGTGGTTTAGCCGCTAAGTTGTGTACGACTCTTTGTGACCCCATGACTCTAGCCCACCAGGCTCCTCTGTCCATGGGATTTTCCAGGCAAGAATACTGGAGTGGGTTGCCATTCCCTTCTCCAAGGGATCTTCCCCACCCAGGGATTGAACCTGGGTCTCCTGCATTGCAGGCAGATTCTTTACCAACTGAGCCAATAACTTTATTGAGGTATAATTCACGCTCTGGAAAACTTACCACGGAAAATGTACTGTTCAATGATGTTAGTAAATGGATACAGTTGTAGGACCAAAATTACAGTCGAGTTTTAGAATACTCCTATCACCCCAAAATGTTTGCTGTCTATTCCCATTTCTACCCCCAGCGGCAGGAAACTACTGACCTGTTTTCTGTCTCTCTAGTTCTGCGTTCTCTAGAAATGTTATCTAAGTGGAATCACACAGCACGTAATCTTGGAGCCTGGCTTCCTTCTCCTTCCACGTTCCTGGGGATGGTTCACGCTGCTGCCTCAATCAGTTCTTCGCTGTTTTTTATTGCCGAGTAGCGATCCACGGTATGGATACAGCAGGTTTTGTTTACCCATTTTTCAGTTGATGGATTGCTCCTAGCTTTTGGCTGGTGTGAATAATGTTGCTATGAACGTTTGTGTGCAAGTCCTTCTGCAGCCACATTTTCAGTTCTCTTGGGTATACACCTAAGAGTAAAGTTGCTGGATTACATGGTAAGTGTATGTTTAGTTTTTAAAGGAAACTGCTGAATGACACAGCCATACCAGCGGTGCATGAGAGTCCTAGGCTCTGCACGGGCCGGTCAGCTCTTGGGTTGTCAGAATTTGGCTGCAGTCGTTCCCGACGGCGCGTGGCGGCATCCCCGTGTGCTTTTACTTTGCATCTAATGACCAGTGACGTTGAACATCATGTACTTAGTCATGTCTACATGTTCTGTGTGAAATGTCTTTTGGCCAGTCTTCTTGTTAATGAATAGAAATTCTTTTTTGCTTGTTTTTAATTTATCTGTTTTTAATTGAAGGATGATTGCTTTACAGTATTGGTTTGATTTCCGCCACTGAATAGAAGTTCTTTACATAGTCTGGACACTGTTCCTTCATCAGATATATTTTGAAAATATTTTACCTAGTCTGTGACTTGTCTATTAATTTCCTAAATGGTTTCTTTCAAACAACAAAACTTGTACCTTTGACGAGGTCCAGTTCATTTTATTTTTTTATGAATTGTGCCCTCAGGGTCACATGTAGGAAATCCCCGCTAACCTTTCAGAGCAACTGCCTGCTGTGTTTTCTTCTAGACATTTTACAATTTTAGGTCAGTGGTTCTCCGCTGGGAAGTTTTGCTCTCCAGGGCACATGTGGGGATACCTGAAGACAGTCTGGAGGGTCCCAGCTGGTGGAGTGGGCCAGTGGCACCTAACAGAGGCCAGTGATGGGGCTCAAGGTACTGCAGTGCCCAGGACAGCCTTCAGAGCACAGAATCATCCCGTCGGAAATGCCAGCAGTGCTGTGGCTGACAAACCCTGGGTCAGCTCTGGCCACTCGGAGTTCACTGTGTGTGGTGTGAGGTGGGGATCTATGTGCACTTTCTTTCTGCATGTGAGGTAAGGATATAAGTTGTTTCTTTTTTTTTTAATCTTACTGCACTGAATTGCCTTGGCACCTTTGTTGAAATCAAGTGACCATAAACATGAGGATTTATACCTAGATTCTCTAGTCTCTTCCTTTGATTTGCATTCTACCTTTATGCCAGTGAACTTTGAAATCAGGTAGTGTAAATCCCCAACTTTGTTCTTTTTCTAAGAAATTTCTTCTTTACATTTTCATATACATTTTAGTATTAGCTTTTCAAATTCTGTAAAAAACAAAACAAAAGTGGCATTTTGATGATTATATAAATTAATTTTAAGGAAAATTAGCCCTCTTATGAACAGTCTTCTAATCCATCTTGGTATATTTCTCCAATTACTTGGATCTTTAATTTCTCCCAGAAATGATTTTGTAGGTTTCAGTATAAATATCTTACACTTGTTTGGTTAAATTTATTCCTATGTAGTTTATTTTTAGATGATATTGTAAATGGAGCTGTATTCTTAATTCCATGTTTGAATTGTTTACTGAGAATATATAGATTTGGTATTCTATAGTCTTGCTAAACATGCCTTTTTTTTGGGGGGGGGGTTCCTTGTTGTTTCCTACATACAATTTATGTGATCTGAGAGTTTTACTTCATCTCCAGTCTGTGTGCCTTTAATCCCTTTTCTGGCCTCCTCTCAGTAGAATCTCTGATATAACGTTGAACAGAAGTAGTGAGAGCCGCATACCTTTCAAAATTAAAAATTCAGAATTCTGAGACACTTTTAGTCCTATGTGTTTGGGTAAGGGGTGCAAACTTGTAGTAATTAACTTTTAGGATTGCTGGGAGGATTAAACAAGATACCACATACAAAACGCTTAGTGGAAATCCTGGCACAGACAAGTGACCTTCTAAGAGACAGCTTTTAGAAAGAGAATCAAGTGGCTGCTGGCGGACAGCATCAGGGACCAGGGCTCTGCTGTTAGGATGCGGGCCTGGGCGGACACGTTGTCTGGGTGGCCCTCTGTGCCCCATGGCTAGGGGATGGAGTGCTCCGTGGCTGTCCCCACCGGGAGTCAGCACACGTTTGGTCAGCTGCCAGCAACTGCTGGTGTCAGGGGAGCTCTGCCAAAGTACTGATACCTGAGCCCCAAAGTAGCCAAGCCCAGGATGCAGTGTACGACATTGTGAAACAGGGCGGATGCAGTGGGGGGAAGGACCCAGGCCTGCGGGGCGGTGCTGAGGCTCAAGGTTGCTGGGCAGTAGTGTTAAGAGGGGCTTGGGGCATACGCTGTGTTTACATCAAGAGAAAACACTTCATTATTTCCATGTGCGTTGTTGCTGCCTTTCTCTAAGGTTTATTCTAGAAGTAGATCCATTTTATCTGCTGAGACTTGATATCTATTTGGGGCTTCCCAGGTCGCACTAGTGGTAAAGAACCTGCTTGCCAGTGCAGGAGACATGAGAGATGTGGGTTCAATTCCTGGGTTGGGAAGATTCTCCGGGAGAAGGGAATGGCAACCCACTCCAGTCCTCTTGCCTGGAGAACCCCATGGACAGAGAAGTCCGAGGGGGCTACAGTCCATAGGGTCACTCAGAGCAACTTAGCATGCATGCACACGATGTTTATTTGAGGTAGAAATCGCAGCTGAGATGAGTACCATGAGGGGAGAGAAGCATGAGGGCATCATGCAGCATCTGCAGCCTCGCTATGTTGAGCGTTTCTCTCCGAGACAAGCTGAGCGGCTGTGTGTGTAGGAGTCATCCTGAATCCCCATTTCCTCCAGGGGACGGCGGGCATCCTGGAGGCCGGCGGAGACCCTGGTCTGTGGTGGGTGATGCATTCCTCACCAGAAACTAGGCTCGCAGAAGCCAGGGCTACTTCCATTGTGCCAACAATCATTAACTACAGCTCCTGACACCTGTCCTCATTAATTACTTTGAAAGGAATCTCAGGGACCTAAGGTGTAACTGTGATAATGGACCAGCATCCTTCATACCTAGCAGATGATAACCAAGAGACTTGGTGCAGGAGTGGGGGAGGTTTCCTTTGTTCTCAGCAATAAACAGAATTTAATTTCCAGCCTTTATTTAACAGTACAGTGCTTCAATGACAAATCCTGGGACTTAATTATGATCATCTCCGGGACCACAGACTGGGTTTATATAGAAAAGGCCCAACAGGGGAGGGTCAGTACTTCTCTGAGACACACACTCAGACGTCAGAAAGCCACACGAAGGCGCTTCTTCATACACCGCACACGTGCCCAAACGTGATGACATACGAAGGCATCCTTTCATGGCCGAGGACGAGCGGTGGGCTGAGAGGCGTCCTCATCACGGCAGCAGGTGGTTCTCAGAGGCACAGACCTTGTGCTGACTGATCGAATCTAGAGGGAGAGAAGCGGTTAGCACTGATAATGGCCTGCATTCGGCAAGACAAACATCTTATCACAGCGGTAGTGTTAGTCGCTCAGTTGTGGCCAACTGTCTGCGACCCCATGGACTGTAGCCTGCCAGGCTCCTCTGTCCACGGTCTTCTCCAGACAAGGATACTGGAGTGGGTGGCCATTTCCTCTTCCAACCTTATCATAGATACACAAAACGTATTTAAAATCTTCAGTGGTCCTGGGCTTCATGGTCCACACGTGCCTATTTACAGTGAAGCAGAATAAGATAAAGTGAAATGAAGAGTTCAGCTCCTCAGCTGCACCAGCCACATTTCAAACGCTCGGCATCCACATGTCGTCTTGGATGCAGCACACTTGGACATGCCCTTCATGGTGGAACGTTCCAGTGGACAGTCCATGACATGGGAGACGCAAATTCTCATCTTGCTACGGCAAGTACACCCTGGTACAGGGCAGAGCATAACTAACTGTTTTTAGAGAACCACAGGACCTGCCCTGGCCCAGGACCAGCCCCGGCTGCAGGAGAGGCGGCCGGCACAGGTGGGCCTGCAGCCGGCTCCAGCAGCCTGGTGCTCTCAACACCGGAGAGCTGACTGCCCCCAGCCCTTCTGCTGCTGTTAGGATGAGAGAGGCGTGCGGTGGGTGGTCAGTGCTGACTCACTGACAAAGTTAACTTATTGACGGCAACATTATCCAGTGGGTGAACAACTGTGTCTGAAGGACTTTAAGAGGTCAGGATGATGACCAATAGAACATGGAAAGCTGTGACGGTTTTGAGATACAAAGCAGAAAAAATGGGTTTATTTTATGACTAAAAGAAAAACAAAACAAAACAAAACAGACAAAAAACAGGAGGAAAAAACAGCTCATCTTAGTTGTAGCTCAAGGCAGTGCCCCGGAATTTAATCACAGCCCTCCAGAATGAATGCACGGCCGCAAAGGCGGTCTGAGCTGGGAACTGAATCCCAGAAGGGGGGATCATTAATATTTGTTATATAGATCATACACATTATATAAGTGTAATTAATATATACAGTGGAACTGTAACAATTATCATTGATATCACACACACCATAGTCCTCTCCACAATACAATTAGGGGTTATTATGACTTATATTTTAATGTTAGTCCTTTATTCATGATATGTATTGCATATACTTTCTCTCAGTTTGTTACTTGCCTTTTAACTTTTCTTATAGAAGTTTTTACTTATATATTAAAATTATACCAGTCTTATTGCATTTGTACTTTGAATCACAGGTACAAAGGCTTCCCTAGACTTTGTAATACAAAAATCCAGCCATATTTTCTTCCAGGTTGTAAAAACCCCATTGATTCTATTTTTTACATTGATTTCTGACAGGATGTCATTTTTTTTTTTTTAGGATGTCATTTTTGAAAGCCAGAGAAGACTGCAAATAGGATGATGCTCTTTCCTACCTAATCTAAAAATCCAGTATATAATTAGCACAGAACAGATAAATAGATCAGTGGACAAGAACAAAATCCAAAAACTGACCCATGCATATATGGGAGTTGAAGAAATGATTCAAGGTGGCATTACAAACCAATGGAGAAAATTCCCTGACAGTCCAGTGGTTAGGACTCCATGCTTCCCTGCTCGGGGAATTAAGATCCCGCATGCCAAAAAAAAAAAAAAAAAAAAAATCAGTGAAGAATGATAAGTTATTAAAGAGATGAGATGATTCCTTATATCCCACAATAAATACAGATGGATTAATGCTCTAAACATTAAAAGACTATAAGAGCATTAATAGAGACGGGAGACTAGGGTAAAGCTCGGGGCAGGGAAAGCTTTCTAAGTGAAACCTCAGTTTAGGTGCTGTGGAGGAACAGAGGTATTTGATTTCATCCAGAATCATAATTAAAAACGAAAACCCACAGAAAACACCATATAAATAAAGATAGACAAGTTGAGAGGATTTTATATTTATCACAGAAGGTTAGAGTTCACATTAAACAATCAGTGTAAAGCAATGTGGAAAAGAGAAACAGCCTGATGTAAAAGAAGGCAGGGGGCAAGAGCAGCCAAGTCCCCGCTCGGTGCTCACGAGGAACTCAGTAATTAGCATACACATTAGGTAACGAGGTCCCCAGATACTGAAAGCATGGTTCAAGTCTGGAACTGGTGAGGGTGTGGGAAATAGGAATATCAAAGTACTGTTAGAGTGCAACCTAGCGAAGCTGTGTGCATCAAAATTTAAAGGACACAGACCCCAGGGTTCAGTAATTCCCCATCTATGAATCAAAAATGCTCCTGTCTGGGATTGGGCAGACCAACTAGAGCTTAAGACGACCTCTTAAAATTGAATTAGAATCACTCCAACTAGAACACACACACACACAGAGTTTACAACAGCAGAAATAGTGGAAATAATTCCAAATATCAAATCGTAAGGAGTGTACAAATTAATCACAGCACCTCTGATGGTTAAAAAGAATGAAGCAATTGCATCAAAATGGAAGGATCTCCTAGACCCAGAGTTGGATAAAAGCTCATGAATGTGAGATTCTCCATTTACCGAGAACAAACCCTCAATACATGTGTTTATATACATTTATTTCTATGTAAATACATGTTAAACCTGAAAGAGACAGCTTTGTCTGTAGTGTAACTACTTTAGGGAAGGGTAGTTGGATTTGGGGATTTTATGTATTTCTCTGCTGTTGGATTTCCTTGACCATGAAATCAGGTGTCACTCTACATATCCGTCCATCTAGTTTGGCAGGCAAAAAAATATTGGCCGGAGAAGGATCCAGTTTTAAATTCAGATAAAACAGAAGCCACAAAAAGTCCGTGGCTAACCTCTCTGCCCTCTGGGACGGTGCTGCCCGAGGGGTTCACCCCTGGACCTCCAAACAGGGATGAGGGGCGCGTGGTGGCGTGTGCGTTGGGGGCAGGAGGGCACTCAAGGAGCGGCTGAGCGCCAGGCCAGCCACGTCCAGGGGGCGCCTCCCAGCCCCATGTTCCTGACTGTAAACACACCCGGGGAGAGGGATTTCTGTCCAAGTTCATTTGGCATCCGAAGACGGCCACGTCCCCAAATTCCAATGTCATGTCAGATGTACGATCGTCTAACACCCCATAAAACGTGACCACAAGACACATGTTAGCACAGTGCCAGTCCCCGCCAGCCTAGAGGGAGACAGATTGTACACGAGCGGCTCCCATGAAATTGCAATTGGAAAGAAAGAAACCCAGGTTTTGTTTGTTTGTTTTCAGCAGAGCTATCTCGCAGGTCTTGGCACACATTATCTGCACACGTTCAAGTTCACTGGCCGTGCTTCTGTGTGGTCGTGTGGTTGGGATGTTGAATCAACATGCCGCCAACGCTTTTTCTTTTTTTTAAGGGTGGGATGGATAAGTCACTTTATTGAACTAAGACTCCGGTTGCCAACAACCAGATGTGGTCCTGTGTGTAGAGTTTGGGGCCCCTCAGGGCCCTGGCTGGGAGCTTTATCTTGACAAAACGAGCCATGAATTTTAGGGCTGGCAAACAGCAGTGTCTGTGCAGCCGGTATCTGTGCATAAGGGGTCAGCTCGTGACTCTGCAGGGCTTCCCTGGTGGTTCAGATGGTAAAGAGTCTGCCTGCAATACAGGAGACGTGGGTTCGATCCCTGGGTTGGGAAAAATCCCCTGGAGAAGTGAATGGCAACCTGTTGCAGTATTCTTGCCTGCAGAATTCCATGGAGAGAGGAGCCTGGTGGGCTACAGTCCATGGGGTTGCAGAGCTCGACACAACTGACCGAGTAACACTTTCACGCGATACTTTCTTCTCTCTGCTGAGCAGAGCGAGGGTCCCTGATGGTTGCTGACGGTCGCCAAGTCCTTTCTGATGCTGAGCCCGGCCCGTGCTTCTCTCTGGACCCACACCAAGCATCTGTCCCCTCTTAACCTGCTGTTTCCTCTTCTGCACAAGCCAGGCCCTTCTCTGCTTCTCCATGGATCCTGAGTTCTAGGCCCTCACTGTTCTCCCGGGTGTTCGGAATCCAAGTCTAGGACTCCCCTCCCCATCTTCTCTGTCCTCACACAGCACAGCGTCCAACTTGCCAGAGGGTGCAGTTGGACTCAGCACTTTTATTTAACATCTGACAGCTTCACATCACCTCCATGACTATTACCCTGGTCCTAACCACCATCACTGATCACCTGAATCTCTGTAAGAGCCTCAGGTCACTCTCTGCTTCTCTTTAAAAATATGTCTCAGAGCCCATTTCCCTTTCTTAAAATCCTCTGGTGACTTCTGCTCATTCTTAGAACAAAAACCACACAGCTGACTGCTGTCCACGCAACCTATGGGCTCCAGGCTCCGCCGTCTCCTCCCTGTCATCCCCTGGATCCACGGCCTCTGCCCACCTCTTACCCTGACCCTAACTGTTCCCTTAGCGCCACATAAGCCCATCTGGCCTTGGCGATGAGCCCAGCTCACTGTCTCTCTCCACATTCACAACCTGTTTTCTTCATAGTATTTATCACCACCAGGATTTTAGAAAATGTTGTCTGTCGTCTTTAGACTGTAAGCCCCCAAAGAGCAAGGGCTGTATCTGCCTTGTCACCTGCTATTCCAGGAGTGCCAAGAACATGCTTGGCACATGGAAGATGCTCAACAAACACCAACTGGATGAGTGAATGACCTGATGCCGTGCAGAGGATCTGAAGGAGACAGTCTAACCTAGCAGGTTTCAATCTTTTTTTCTGCTCTGATATTGGGGTAGAGATGCTCACTTATCTGATACTTAACCAAGGGTACAATATGAATTTGTGCTGTCTTAGACAAGGCTGTCTAGTTTATTCCTAGCATGCCAACTTTTCCTTTCCACCCAAGAAATGTGAGAGAAAAGATATCACAGGGCTAGGCTTGAGTTCACAATTTTTTCTATTACATTTTATATCTATTCCTGGGCATGGAAATGCTAATGATTTTAGTAAGTGTATTTTAAGAATCTTGCTGAATTGATTATAACCATTTCTTGACTCTCTTCAATTTTTCTATGTATATACTGTATCATAGGCAAATATGTTGTACTTTTTGTTATACTCTTTATCGTTTAGGAAAGTTCTCTTATTCCTAATTGTTTTTAATCATGAGTAGGTACTGGATTTTCTCTAACGCTTTTCAACGTCTGCTGAGAACATTCAATGGACTAGAAGAAAAGATTTAATGATATTTGTTTCTACATTCTTCAGTTAAACCTTACCTGATTATATGTTTCTTAACATACTGCTAAATTTAATTTGCCAATATTTTACTTTGGATTTTTACATCCATCTTCACAAATGAGTTTGGGTTAGTCTTGTAAAATGAGATGAAATAGCTTCTTTTCATTTTTTCCTGCAGTAATTTGAGATGTTTGGTAAAACTTTTGTTAAAACTATCTAGGGGGAGGTGGTAATGATTTTTTGTGGTCAGACAGACATGAGCTGAAAGTTACCATTTAAACCGTTTTAAGTGTATAGTTCAGCGGCATTAAGTACATTCACAATACTGTGCCACCATGACCACTGCCCGGGTCCAGAAGTTTCTTACGATCACAAACATAATCTTTGCGTTCATTAAACAGTAACTCCCCATTCCTTTCCCCCCTCCTTCCAGACTGAATCAACCTCTGTATTCTGTCCCTATGAATTTGCTTATCCTTGGGTAACTCATAGATGCAGAATTACATGGCATCTGTCTTTTTGTGACTGGCTTATTTCACTTGAATGCAGTGTCTTCAAGGTCCGCTCATGTTGCTGCAGGTTTCAGAACAGCCTTCCTTCTTAGGGCCGGATAACATTCTGCTGTGTGTCTACATCACAGTTTGTTACCATCATCTGCCCGTGGACACCTGGCTGTGCCCACCTTTTGGCTGTCGTCAGCGGGCTGGGTTTCTCCCGAGGCCTTGCCCTTCTCTGTCCTCATGTGGCCTTTCCTCTGCTGCACCCTGGTGTCCCCGCACCTTCTTATGAGGTCACTGATCCAGGCGGACTTGGGCCCACACTTACAGCCTCCTTCCACCTTAATCACCTCTTTGCAGGCCCCGTCTCCACACACAGACACAGCCTTGGGTGCTGGGGATCAGGACTCCACGCACGACTTTGTGGGGACACAGTTCAGTCCATACGTGAGCTCCATCACTTGGCAGTCAGTGGTGAAAGTCATAAAACCTAACATCTAACAACAACAAAACCGCAGGCTGTCAACTACAGGCAAAAACAGGCTGACCTACAGGCAGCATCACACTGGGAGACTGAGCCGTGAAGTTTCTTTTGCTCTGTAAGCCCCAGCCCCTCGAAGACACAGGGTGAGCCCTCACCCCTGAGCTGGGGGCGTTGGGGGTCTGTGGTCATGCACAGGGCAGCCTCGTGAACCCGGCGCTGCCCCGGCGCTTAGCACTGGCATGTGAGAGGCGGCCTGATGCCTCACACGGCAACATTTCCAGGGACAGACACAGAGAGGCGACCTTGTTCACAGCGCTTCCCGTTCTGAGCCGATACGCAGCTGGCGATTAGGTATGCTGCATAAAATACAGTCTACTCTTTCTGCCTTTTTTCTTTTTGAAAGTGAGGCTTGAGGACTGCGCCTTGGCTGGAAAGGTACAGAGAAGGGTCTTCTCTTTCCCAGTTTGTCCACTTGCCTTTAACATGCTTTTTAGCCTTCAGATCACAGATAACGTTCATGCCCAGTGATGGGCGTTCAGTCGGTGTAAATGTAATAAAGTGGCTGGTGGGTGGGGGTGGGCAGGGAGACGGTTTAGGAAATTTCAAAGATGATCATCTGGAACTACTGGTTAAGCAATGAATACCATTAAAGGGAGAGCTTAGAAATGCACTTTCTGAGCACACTCTTAATCTTTTCAAGGCTAATGCTTAAATTCTCATAATTTACATTTATGTACTTTTAATTTATACTTATGACTGTTAAAACCTGTTAAGGTACTGTAAACTGCAGCTAGCAGTTAATTTTCTTTTTAAACCAATTAATATATTTTTAAAAAGCCTAAAACACACGAGATGTTGAAATGATAAATTTCATGAATTGGTTTTAGTTCTCACTCATTCTGTTCTGGTATATTTCATGCATTTGGAGACCAACTCAGAACACAGAGAATTCATCTTAGGGTCTGAAATTGCCCCGTAGCCTTCTGCAGTGCTTTCTGCACGGTGGCCGAGCTCAGGGTCCCCAAGGCGGGGAGCAGGCTCAGGCCGACCTGCCTCCTTTCTCCTCGCCTCGCCTTTCTGCCCCCACCTCTCCACATCTGGTTCTTTATCTGTGCAGCGGAGATGTGGCCTGAGATGCTCCGAGGATCCTTGATGGACTCGACATGATCAGCAAACCGTCGGTCCGGGGCTGTAACAAACGCCCCATGCAGAGCGTGCAGCTCTGGGCTGCTCTCCGCTCGGTCCTCCGAGGGGGCGGAGATCCTGCTAGCACGTACAAGGCCGCACACTATCAGGGACCTTTTTCCTGAAAACACTGACATGGGGAGACATTCAAATCAAATGCTGTTTTATAAGTTATAAGGAAATCATGCCGAGGCGAGACTTTTTTTTTGGCAAGGCTGTTGAGACTATTACATTATGTTCCCACAACAGCATAAAATGTATGTTTTATCACTTGAACGTAGCCCAGACTGGAAATGGAGCCTGAGACTGGAAATGTCTTATAAGAAAGGCCAAGCTCAACCTGATAAGACCGGTGGGGATAAAAGGAGGGGAAAATGGCCACAGTTCCGGCCACTGACCCTCGATGGACGCCCCGTGGGCCCCTGCCAGCCCCCACGCCAGCGGGGACCCGAGACTGTTCTTTCTTGACCGTAAGATGGGAATGGTGCACTGTGGGGGTGCGGGGAGCCTAACTCCTGGGAAGTGCTTCAGAATGTAACCGGTCGTACCAAGATCAGGTAAAGGTAACTTTCTGCCTCCTGGTGCCGGGAATCTGAGTTTTGTTTTCCTGTTTATTTCCATACGTATTCAAGCTCCACAAGTGTGCTCTCTCTCAGAAATCCCCACTCCCCCTCTGGTTGAATGATTCATCAAGAATCTTGGCCCAAGTGTGCTGCTGTTTCAGGGAAAGCGGGCCCTGGGGAACGGCTCGGGAACACAGTCGGGACCTGTCCAGAGGCTGCAGCAGAAGGCGGCTCGGCCGATGTGAGCTCTGCTCAGAGCAAGTGACTAAGTCATGGCTTAGGTTTCACGTGTGCGGCCCGAGGTGGAGATGGCTTAGGTTCACGCTGTTCTAGGCCAGCAACACCAGGCAGCGGGAGGATGGTGAGAGAGTTTTTTTTTTTTTTTTTAAGAAAACACTAGAAAACATTGGGTCACAGTTTCTAAAATACGATGAAGGGATAAAAGGCCTATCTGATGGCTCACGGTGCTCAGACGTCAGAGGTCACGGCGAAAGTGTCCACCTTCCCTCTGCTGAGAGGGTGATGCTAACACCCCCCTTCCTCCTGCTTGTCCAGCCCGTGCGACTCCGTTGCTCAGTGCTGTTTAGTTGCTCCGACTTGTCCGATACACTGCGACCCCATGGACTGTAGCCCGCCAGGCTCCTCTCTCCATGGGATTTCCCAGGTAAGAATACTGGAGTGGGTTGCCATTTCCTTCTCCAGAGGATCTTGCCGACCTGGGGATCAAACCCGTGTCTCCTGCATTGGCAGGCGGATTCTTTACCATCTGAGTCACTAGGAAAGCCTTTGACTGTATTAGGCCTGCAAAAACAAAGACCCCATAGAATATAGGAATAAATGCAAGGTACTTAAAAAAAAAACCTTAGAATCTTTGGTTTGGAAGGCAAATTACAAATCTGAAAAGCTGCTTTCAAGAGTTTAAAAGCAGTTTGAATAAAATAATTAAGTCTCAGGGATTCTAGCTCACACAGCATCTGATATTCTAGTTGGAACAAATTTAGTTGATAAAATTTGAGTCCTGCTTTTCATAATTTATCACAAAATGACATTTAAGTTGGTGCTTTAACATGGTTTTAATTTTAATTCCACAACATTTTGAGAATAAAGTATTCTCTGGAAGTGTTTATGGTGAAAGCTAATGGGAAGGAGAACAGTCTTCAAAAGAGAAGACGCTTCTCTGCCAAAGGAGCAGGAAAGACTTTTCTACGTGTCGGTGAGTCTTGGGGCCCCACAGCCCTGAACACTGACCCCTGCAGAGGGAGGGAGTCTGCACTCCTCTGTTGTCTGCTCCGATCATCCTGTTTATTACTCTGTCACGTACAGAAGTAACTAAACTAGGTCCAGAAAGAACCAGGTGACTTGCACTTGGTAAGAGAATAAAGAATCAGCCTGCAATGCAACAGACCTGGGTTCAATCTCTGGGTCGGGAAGATGCCCTGGAGGAGGGCATGACAACCCACTCACGTATTCTTGCCTGGGGAATCCCATGGACAGAGGAGCCTGGTGGGTACAGTCCACGGGTTAACAAAGGGTCGGACACAACTGAGCGACTAACACACACAGAAGAGGCGATGATCTAGACGACTGTGTGTTCTGTAGGTCTGTGCATATGTGGAGAGACATCAAAATGAAATCTCCTTCACCTGCACAAAGCTGGAGCTCCATTTGGAGGGAGATGCATACACACTAACAGAACACATATTTTTCAAGTATGTAACACTCATACGATGGGGCTGGGGAGACAGCCCGAGGACCCAGTGCACACTGGCAGCGGGACTGATGTTATGGGTGAGGATTTCAGCATGCGGAGAGCCAAGGATTCCAGGACACACAATACCCGGATGTTGCCAAGGGCACACGCAGATGGTGTGGGCAGTGACAAATGAGAAACAGGACATGAGTTATGGGAGAGGAAAGGACAGAAACGCGGGCCCGCAGCTTCAGCTCTGAGGGCCCGTGGACATGACGATCCGGGCTTCAAGCAGGCAGGCGTCTGCCTCCTGAAGACCCGCCAGCAGGGGGGGCCACGTGGCCAGACCCCCGGGGGAGCCAGGCAGGCGGCGGACACGTGCGCAATGTGTGTGCAGAAATGCACCAGCACCAGGAAGGGGCCGGCCAAGTTCCCCAACCTGGAAATAATAAGAGTGCAGACCAGCCTCCGGACCCTGCAAGACCACAGGCTTTGGAACGACTAGCCATTGATGTGCCTGTTGATGTCAACCATGTGCACCATCCCACTGGCTGAAGGAGACTCTTTTCAAAGCTCAGTTCTGGTCTCCAGTTGGTGGCATTTTGATACATGCACTTTTCTTAAAAACAAAACGAAACAAAACCAAAACCTCTGTTTGAGAACATAGGATGTTTTGAAGGTTGTATTTTTGGCATGTGGAAACGAGTAAACAGCCTCTGTTGGCTTCTGGACTGTAGCTACAACCATAGGTGTTTTGAAGTTAGTTTCCAGGCAAATGATAAATGACTGTGCACCAGAAAGTGAAAGACTGTGTATCAAAGGAGGACCATCGGTCATTTACAAGACAGTCATAAACATGGTTGTTATAAATGAGTGCCACCGGAACAAACACGGTCTCTGCCAATCTGTTAAACCAGCAGTCCCCGACCTTTTTGGCACCAGCGACCAGTTTCACGGAAGACAGTTTTTCCACAGACTGGTGGGGGGGGTGGTTTTGGGATGATTCAAGCACATTACATTTATCGTGCACTTTATTTCTAATTTAATGCTGCCGCTGAGCTGACCGACGGGGGGTACTGGTCTGCGGCCCCAAGACGATCCTGGTGTTGAAGAGTAACATCTAGGAAGTGGTGAGAGAAGCCAGGGGTTTGGGGTTTAGAGACAAGGAAAGTGAACAGGAGTAAGACTGAGAAAGAAACTTAGGTGGAGAGGGAGACATCTAAGAAGCCACATGAACATCTTGGCCAAAAGTGCTGAGATGGGTAATCCAATGTCAGGGGGTGAACCTCCACAAAGCCCACAGGTCGAAGCCTGAACCTCCAGGGCCTCGGAATGGGACTGTGTTTTGAAAAAGGGCCTTTGAAGAGGTCACTAAATTAAAATGAGGTCATGAGAATGGGCCCTGATCCAGTTACTGGCGTCCTCAGAAGAAGAGGAGATGAGGACACGAGGGATAGCCATGTGAAGACACAGGCAAAGACGGCCTCCTGTGAGCAGGGGAGAGAAACCAGCCTCGCCGACACTGACCAGACGGCCAGCTCCAGGACACAGGGAAAGGTGGCCCCCCAAGCAGGGGAGAGAAACCAGCCTCACGGACACAGCGACGGACGGCCAGCTCCAGGACACAGGGAAAGACGGCCCCCACAAGCAGGGGAGAGAAACCAGCCTCACGGACATAGCGACGGACGACCAGCTCCAGGACACAGGGAAAGACGGCCCCCACAAGCAGGGGAGAGAAACCATTCTCGCCGACAATGATCAGATGTCCAGCTCCAGGATCGAGGACACCTTCCTGCCGTCTCAGCCCCCGGCCTGCGGTCCAGTTACAGCAGCTGGACCAACAGGTGGCCGTCCACACGCAGTGGAGGAAGCTGTGGAGCTGAACCCCAGTGGACCCCCGCCCCCCACACCACTGCATCCCACGCCGCCGGCTCCGCCGCCCCCTCTTCCGGGTGCCCCGGGGCCCCCAGAGCCCCCGCCACCACGGTCGGCCTCTAGCCGCCCAGGATCAGGGCTCACCTGGGACCCCGCCTCCCCCGCAGAATCCCCGGGGGGCGTTTGCACAACACAGCAACACTGACGCCGACACACGCATCACATTCACGCCACACCTGCTTTTGGAAATAAAAGCCAAAGGCGCTTTGCTGTAAAACAGCACTGTGAGCGTGAGGACAGGCAAGTGTGGGCAGCGGGCGTCGGGGGGGCTGCAGGGGGCGGGGCGGACCGCAGGGGCAGCGGGCGTCGGGGGAGCTGCAGGGGGCGGGGCGGACCGCAGGGGCAGCGGGCGTCGGGGGGGCTGCAGGGGGCGGGGCGGACCGCAGGGGCAGCGGGCGTCGGGGGAGCTGCAGCGGGCGGGGCGGACCGCAGGGGCAGCGGGCGTCGGGGGAGCTGCAGGGGGCGGGGCGGACCGCAGGGGCAGCGGGCGTCCCGTGGAGCTTCTGGGAGTCAGGCTGCCGCCAGGGGCAGCGGGCATCCGGGAAGCTGCAGGGGCCGGGGCAGGCCGGCAGGGGCAGTGGGTGTCCGGGGAGCTGCAGGGGCCGGGGCAGGCCGGCTGGGCCTTGCACACAAGCCAGGAGGGCCGGTGGCAAAAGTCTAAGAGGACTTCCTTTGTCCCCGTGAGCTCACCTGGACGGACAGGTGGTCCTGTGACAGCTGGTAATCACACGACTTTTTTTCTTTAACCACAGGCCTCAACGCAGATGATGTGAGAAGTGCACCACCCTGATGCTCTCCCCAACCGTCACCCCGAGGACCGCAGGACAGAGGCTCTCCCTGACAGAGGCACTCCCCGTGGCTCTGACTTCATAAGGTGCCTCCCCCCTCCCCTCCACCCAGGAACCAGCATGCGGATGCTTACCTAGGATCCATGTTTCCGACAGGTATTTGACCGTCTCCTTCCTCCTTCCTGGGGAGGGTCCGATGAAGATGCTGGCCTGGCGAGGGACCTGCGTGACCCGACCCCCGCAGAGCACGACCAGCTCCCCCAGCTTGGCTCTGGGGGGATTGCTGGCCGGGGAGATGAACATGGTCGGCTGGTCGGCAAACAGGGTTCCGCGGTACTGCCCTGCGGACGACAGGCGTTCCTGGCGGCAGAGCTGTGGGGAGAGATGGGGGCGGGGGTTACTCCAGACCTCTTCATTGTTGAGAACAGGCCGACTGAAATAGAGCAGGCTGAGGTTGGGTTGTCTGTCCTCGACGGGTTCTGAGCATCCAGTGGTGATGACAACATTTACGAGCAGATGACATTTTCTGTAGCAGCAAAAACTCCAAGCAAATTTACAAGCCAAAAAAAAAAAAGTTTAGGCCTTTGATTTATTACAGATTCTAAACCAAATTATTGGAAAGCAATCAGCTGTTTGGTTGAGCCAGGCGGACAGCCTCTGGGTCCTGAGTGATAGGAGGGCTATGGAGGCAGGTAGCTCGCCTGGAGTGCCCGCCGTGTGGGACCACCTCCTCCACCTGGCTCAGGGCACCCACAGCGGGCGGCATCAGCGCTGAGCCGCTGCATCCACCCCCGCCTGTCTGCAGGAGAGTGCAAACTGGAGTCCTGGCCGTGTGCCCGCGGGCCAGGTGGGTCCTGAGGGCTGCGTCCAGGTGGGTGGGGACCAGTGTGGAGACCCTGCAGGTTCACAGCCGCCGTGGCCACCCTCGGCCTGCCCTGACGGGTCAGGGTCAGTGGCTGGCCCTGGGCGGCGGGGAGGCCCCTCTATTCTGACACACAGTGCTAAATACCAATTAAAGAAAGACTCCTCTATGCGCAGATAGCCCCAGGGAGGTGGTGAGGGTTGACAACTTCAACCCATGAACTTCCCTGAGGACAGATCTGTGGCTCAGGGCAGTTGAGGGTTTTGATGGGAGGTCTGTGGGAGGAGAGGGAGGTGCCCCTCATAGGAGGGGGCACCTGGCGCCCAGAGAATAGGGGGTGGCCAGTGCTGACCTCGAGGCAGGAAGGCAGCAGAGGATACCCTCTCAGTCTGGCACTCCGGCAAAACCCGAGAAAGAGCTGTTCCTGCACTCACTTTTCATGCTGCTTTCATTTTTAGGAAAAGAAGATCCTACTACAAAAAAAGAAAAAAAGAAAAAGGCTCCATCATCAGTGAAACCAATCTGATAAATTTAAATTCGGCTATAGAGTCACTCTCTTTTCTTACCCCAAGGTTGAGTTTTGCCATAAGCTCTGATATAAATCATCACATTTTATATCTTCCCTTCGACTCGGTAACTAACAGGGCAAATGACAATTCTACCAGCGTGGTACCTTCGTTCATGCCGTCAGTTACTCCCAACATCCTTGGGAGGAAAGGGGGGGAGGCTTCTTTAATTTTGCACATGAAGATACCGACGCGGAATAGATTTGCTTTGGTTAACTGTGAGCTGAGCTGCAGAAGAAAGCCCAAGACCCATAAATGCAGTGAGTCACGGGGCCACGCGGCCCTGCAGCTGGGGATCAAGAACCTCCGTCAAGTTGGATGTGGTCACACGCTGTCAAAGCTCGCTGTAGGAGGTGAGAACTGACACAGCAAAGGAACAAAGTCAGGGCACCTTTCCCAGGTTTTCTGTTGCTCAGGTCCACTCTGTCTTTTCGTCTGGAGCAGGGAAGCGCGGTCGTTTTCTGGGTGCTGATATCTGCGGGGCCAGGTGTTCAAGGTGGGCGCCCCTTCCCACCAGGGGCGGGGGGAAGACTCAGCCAACCACAGGGACCCTCCTTACAAAGGCCTGCGTCACGCCTGGGCTGGAGCCTGGCCAGTGGGGCCTGAGGGCGGGGCTGCTGGGGGCGGCTTTTCCTCATTCACTATAGGAGCAACTTCGTCCTGTCAACACAGGACACCCTGGATTCCCGAGGCTGAGAACAGCCAAGCGGGAAGACGGAACGGCGTGGACCTGGGCAATGAGGGCTTCTAAGTTGGTAGCCTGACCAAACCTGGCCCTGTCCTCCTCTGTCCTTTTAATGTCGGGGCGGGGGGGGGAACCTCCTAACTTTTGTTTCTCTCCATATGCTCAGTTTAATCTCCCCACCCCCCAAAAAAATTTTAAGAGGTATTCTGAATTTTAATTGAAGTATAACTGATTTTATATTAGATCCGGGTATGCATAGTGATTTGATATTTTCTTATGTTACAAGATGATCACCATGATAGGCCTCATTACCATCTGTTATCATACAAAGACAGTACATAGTTTTTGACCATCCTCCCAAAACTGTATATTTCATGCTCATGATTCACTTATTTTGCAGCTGGAAGCTTGTACCTCTTCACCCGCCCCCCCCGGCCCAGCTTACCTCGCCGATCCCCCTCCCACCACAGCGTCCCCTTTAGCGGCCACCAGTCTGTTTTCTCTATCTATGCCTCCGTCACTGTTTTGATCTGTTTGTTCATTTGTTGTGTTAGTTTCTATATATGAGTGCTATCACATGATATTTCTCTTTCTCTGTATGACTTACTTCACTTAGCACAATACCCCTTAGATCTATCCATGATATTGCAAATGGCAAGATTCTATTTCTCATGACTGACTAATAGTCCATTGTGTGTATACACATCCCACGGCTTTAGCCCCTTGTCTGTGGACACATACGTTGTGTCCATATTATGCGGGGTATTATAAATTCTCTTTGGAAAACAAGCCTCTTCTGACTGGTGCTGTGACGACCTAGAGGGGTGGGCTGGGGCAGGGTGGGAGGGAGGTTCAACAGCTGGGGGACATGTACACCTGTAGCTGGTTCGTTTCACTGTACAGCCGGAACTAACTCAACACCGTAAAGGAATCATGTTCCAGGTTTTAAACAGTGATCACAGCACAGTGACAGCATGTAACTTTAAATACCTTTTGAGTGTCCACCAACAGTGTTAATACACTTGGTTAACTGGGACTAGGTTCCTATGCAAAGCCAGCAGCCTGGCAGGGTTAGGCCCAATGGTGATGACTTTGGGATAGGACTGGTGGCGGAAGGCAGGCCTTTCATTCATAAACTTTACTATTCTTTACATTTTTAAAGCACAAACTACTTCCATAAATGTGTTAGAACTTCAGTGGCAGAGGTTTGAAAAAAATATCTACTGAACAAGTTAGCACATCCACTTTACAAAATATCATAAATCTGAGGCAGGGCTTGGAAAAGACAAGAGCCAGAGACTGTCCTGTCTTCTAACTGAGTCCCCATCCCAACCACCATTCTTCCATATTTCAACTCCATAAATTACGCTGCAAGGGGCAGGCTGACTTGGAAAACTACGACCATCTGCTGAGAACGTTGGATGTAGCTATGTTAAGATTCCAAATGTAACGGATGCATAGTCCTCCCCTTTCCTAGGATTTTATGACCGATCGGATAACATTACGATACCGAGTAGATGCAGAGTGTCAACTTGAACTTCCAGTGTCTCTGCTGCACCAACATCTAACAAGTAAGTTTTGTATTTATAGCCACATTGGAGTACTTCCTTATATTTCTGTAGCTAGGTTTCAGAACTGAAACCCAGAAGACACATGTACACTGTAAGGGACGAACATTTCAAAGAGCAATTTGAATTGCTTCTCTTTTCTGGGATCCTTGACAGTAAGACTTGAGAACCAATCATTCTGATTCAGACACTCAAGGACATCAAAAGAGAGCGTGAGACTCACAGAACGATTACAGACTGTAACGGTTATTATATGGATTATAACAGATTATTAATGATAGCAAAAGAGCTAGTATAACTAAGTTAAACCATCGTTAGGCAGTGGTGGTGGTGGTGGTGTGGTCGCTCGGTCGTGTCCGACTCCCGTGACCCCACGGACTGCAGCCTGCCAGGCCCCTCCGTCCATGGAACTCCCCAGGCGAGGACACGGGAGTGGGCTACCACTTCCCTCTCCAAGGGATCCTCCCGACCCAGGAGTCGAACCCAGGTCTTCTGCATTGCAGGCAGACTCTCCACTGACTGGGCCATCAAGGAAGCCCATCTTTAGGCAGAAAGTCTCTCAAATGATAATGAGAAGCCAACCTGTCTGTCGGGGGGGCGGGGGGGAGCTTTCCAGGTGACTCAGAGCAGGAGACACGGGCTCCATCTCTGGGCTGGGAAGACCCACCGAAGGAGGTCACGGCAACCCACTCCAGCATTCCCGCCCGCGGGACCCCATGGACAGAGGGGCCTGGCAGGCTGCAGACGGGGTCCCAGAGAGTCAGACACGGCTAAAGGGACTGAGCATGCACTCTCTCTGTGAGGTCAAAGGTCTCTGCCACCCGGGGTCAATCCCCCGCATGTCCTCCACATCCCGTGGTGCCTGGACCCCCAGCTGACCCTCACTAGCCGCTCAGGACTGGAGTCCTCCACCACAGCTGTTCCATGCAGAATGCTCCCTAGGACCAAGCCCTCGCCTACTCCAAAGAGGATGGGAACGTCAGGTGTGGAGGAGCTGACCGTCTGAGGCTTAAGACAGCTTTGGCCCAGCTGCAGGCCTCTGAGACAGTGAAGTGGAGGAAAACAGCTTGAAAGGGTCCAAAAGCAGAGCCCTGTTTAACACCAATAAAGGTCCTCCCCCCACCCCAAGTGTAAACATATCGTCCCAGCTCCTCCTTCCCCTCCTGCGTGAGCTCCAGGCTGACAGGACACTGGGCCGGCTCCCTGTCCGGAGCAGTACGCAGACGGCCTGACGCAGCGGCCGGCTCCCTCAGTGATGGGTGAGAACAGCCCGGGCGGGGCCTCTGCCCCCGTCAGACAGGTGTCCAAGGGGGCTCCCCTCACAGCTCCAGCCTTCTCACTGTGCTTTGAGAAGCAGAAACCAAGGCGCTTCGGAGAGCCCGGAGCGGCCGTGGGGCCAGCGAGAGGCTGCAGGGTGTCTCAGAAGCAGCCGCACGTTTCTATGAGGGGGTTGTCCCTGCCACGGACGCTTACTGTGTTCCTCGTCTCGGATCATCTAGCAGAAAAGCCTGACCTCGATGGGGCCGCCGACCTCTGTGGGAGAGCCAGCTGTGTCTCCTGATGGAAGGGACGCTGGGTGCGACAACACGCTCTCCGCAGGCAGCTCTGAGAGGTGTCCCCTGTGAGCCTGCAGGGGCCAGAGCGTCTCTGCTGGACACTGAGCCCGGCCAGGCCCCAGCTCCCGGGGACACACACCAGCGACAGAGGGGCCCCCGCATGCAGGCAGCTGGAACAGAAGGCGCTGCGTGGGGGACACAGCCGGCAGCCTGTACCCCGCGTGCCACTGGGTGTCGACGCGCTTGTTCAGCCCCGTGTCAGCCACTCGGTGATGGAAGTGTTTCCTCGGCCACGAGAGCGCGTCCCAGCTCCGCCTGATACATTAGCCAACACGAGATCTGCAATAACGATCCTCCCTCTGACTGATAGGAGGGAGAGACAACGGGAAAAGAACCCAGGAGGCATCCTTGGGTGCCCCTCCGAAGACCCTCAGACTCCAGAGCCAGCTCAGCTCCATGGGCTGGGCTGCAGGCACTCAAGCCGGCCGCTGGGTCAGGGAACTCCCGAAGGAGCGGGCTGCTTCAGGACCGAGAAGCCGGCAGCCGCACGGGGTCGGGGAGCTCTCCACGCGAGGGGGGAGCCACACGGCCTGGCAGAAAAGATCTCATTCACCCGGGAAGGCAGAATGTGGCAGGAAAGCCCAGTAGTTCTACCCAAGTAAACCGCGTGAACCAAGAGCCCAGAGCCAGAAGCACAGGGACAAGCCTGAGGGCCCGCTCACCGCGGCCCCGACACCGTCTGCTCTTGGAGACGTCTGAGCTTTTCAGCTACTTTTTGTTGGGATTTTTGTTTCCAGAATCTCAAGCATCCAGATGCCACGGTTCTCACGACCCTGCCACTTATCAGAGGTAACAGTTTGCGTGTATTTTTCTAAATTCTACACAACACACACTGGGGACAGAGCTTTTTCTTAATCAAGGGTCTATCTTGGTATATAGAGAAGCAGTAACTCAAACCTGCTTTTAATCCAGCAGAAAGGACCTGTGTGGGCCTTTCTCATGTTTAGAATGTGACTTCAGAGCTAATTTGATTATTCTTCTCCCGCCCACATTTATTGAACGCTTACTGTCTACCAGGCATGTGCAAGGTGCCAGGAAGCAAAGCTGATTAAGTCGCAGTCCCTGCACTCAGTTTAAAGCATGTGTTGTAAAAGTCAGTAAATGGAAATATTTCCATTTATTTATTCAGCTTGAAATCAGAGGAAGCAAAGAATTAGAAGGATCTGATTCTTCACTCAAAATAACTGAGACTACGTGCTTGTTGACTTTCCAGTCCTAAGTAAAACAATTTTTCTGGGGAAGTTTAATCAAGATTTAGGTTATTTAAAATTAAAAGTTAATTTGGAAACTTACCCTCCAGACACGCTCTCTGATGTACACAGGGACGTGCATGTATAGCAGGTCATTGCCATGGAGACGGTGGTGACTGGCAAGGCTTATTTACATTGTAAATAGAGCAGGATACACGATTCTGCCTACTGCTGGGCTTTAGCTAAGGTCATTTCAGGAGGTGGGGGGTTTTAAGAATGGGATACTCCCCCAGCACCCCCTTTGTTGTTCCCCAGCCCCCCAGGGGTTTTGCTCCGTGAGTCCTCGTGATCGACGGGCTTCAGAGGTGTGGCCAGCGTGCCCCGGAGCCCACGCTCGGCGTGGAAGGCACAGGTCATGCATTTGCTACTGAGACGCTGCCCAAAGGGTCTGATCGAGGCAGTCAAGCAAAACTTCCCTCTCTAGCAAAGCAACGTTTTGTCCCCACTGAAAGCATTGACTGTTGAGTCGTGTCTGACTCTTTGTGACCCCATGGACTGTAGACCACCAGGCTCCTCTGTCCATGGGATTTCCCAGGCAAGAATACTGGAGTGGGCAGTCATTCCCTTCTCCAGGGGATCTTCCCAAGCCAGGGATCAAACCCTCGTCTCCTGCGTTGCAGGCAGATTCCTCACCATCTGGGCCACCCAGGGACGCCCCTGCCCCCACTGGTACGCTCTAAAAACTGAGCTGAGGACCATGAGGCAGCGGGCACTGCAGGCTAACAGGGCAGCTGAGAAGGCTCCGCGTCCTCTCTGACCAGCTCCCATCCGGCCTCACCCCGATGCCTGCCTGCACCTCAACACGGACTAGAAGAGCTTCAAAGGCACAAATTTTGAGCCAACGTGCTGTTGATTAATTTCACTGCCTTCTCAGTCCCTTACGGAAGGCAATTCATGGGAATTTGATGTAAATCCTAACTCAGCTTTAGACTTCTCAGCAACACCGAATGTAGCCAACTGCCAGAAAAAGGAGTCTGGGTGGGGCCTGGGGGCGTCTTGCAGGCGGCGCTCCGTGGTGTGTTACCTTTCCCTCAGAGATAACCAGGTTCCCCAGAATTTCTCCCCAATTCCCTGTGCTTCCGGTGGTGATGCAAATCTACGTACCCTAAAACATACAGATCTAGACAACAAAGAGTCGTTTTTAGGGTTATTGTAAAAGATCAAATAACAGTGAAAAAACACACCTTTTTAGCATTACATTTGTCTATGTCTGGTTTTTCCTCTAAGGACAAAAGTGCGCCTTCTCCCTGGGGCCTTTTCTGAAGGCGCCCTGCAGCGCGCTGTCAGCCCGCGGGCCCACACCCCTGGGAGTCGCCCGCACCCCTGGGCTCCTGGGGACACGTCCACACAGCAGCTGTGGCCAGGGGCTGCAGAGGCTTCCGGGGAGAGCAGCTCAGTGTGATGGTTCACTCTGTGCGTCCCGGCGGGGCGGGGCCGCCCAGAGGGCTGAGGGACCTTACCTCTGGGTGTGTCTGGGAGGGTGTCCCTGGATGCGCTAATCCTTTGGGGGCCTAAGTAGAACAAACAGGCAAAGGAAGGGTGCGCTGTTCCCTGCGCCAGCCGTCGGAGCTCCTGGGTCCAGCCTGGGGACTGGGTTGAACCTCCTGACCCTACATCTGTCTGCTCTGCGTGTGAACATGTCTGTGTGTCTGTCTGTCCTGCCGGTTCTGCCTCTGCAGGACCCAGGCACATGGCTGAGTGGCGGAGGAGGAGTGGGGTGGGCCGGGCAGAGAAAGGACGCCTGCCGGAGATCCGTCAGGTGGGAGGGCGAGCCAGTGAGCTCTGCCTCTATATTTCTCAACAACAAGAAGGTGAAATCACAGATGAAACGGCTGGAGATGCCCACCGCAGAAGGGGCGGCTCCATGGGGCACACACGGTGTCAGGCCCCATGTCAGGGTCCAGGACGGAGCTGAGCCGGTGGGGGTCCCTGGGTGGGGCGGCCGGTCTGCGGACAGATGCCTGGGTGCTGAGCTGAGATGCTCAGGGAGGGGACGGCAGAGCCAGCTGGGAGCCGCAGTGGGCACTCCCGCTCTGCGCTGTACCCTCTGGCTGAGGTGCCGTCTCGGGGGACAGCAGAACTGGGCACCAGGAAGGATCCTGGAGACCCTCCCAGCTGTGGATCGCCTCCTGCAGGTGAGGAAACCGAGGCCCCAGGGACCTGGGTCCTCGCCTGAAGTCGGAGCAGAGCTTTCCCGGGCACCGAGGTGCAGAGCCCCCAACTGCCCACCCCGACCCACGGTGAGCTCGTCTGCCCGATGGCTGGGGCGCCGGAGCCCACACCTCTCCTCCTCTGGTCTGCTCACGGGTCCATCTGACAATTCGCGCGTCTGCCAGGCTAATGAACAAAGAGACATGCATGGAAGGACAGTGTCTGCTTCCACAGGATGTCCTAGCAACTCCAGCAGGACATGGCACGCCAGCTCGTGGGATGGGATGAGACTCGGCAGGTGTCACAGCGGCGGCGTGTGACTCAGAGTTGGTGGGACGGCGCGCTGGCACAAACCGCTTGGGATCACTGGGGTGATGTGTGTGGGAGCAGGGGTCTGCAGCAACAGAAGCTAGCTTTTAAAAGTCTGTACAAAGGCGATGAGGCTGGGTAAGCAGGCACAGACGGGTCAGGATTCTACAGCACGACATCGAGTTAGGGGGAGCTGTGAGAGCCGCGAGCAGAGAGGTCACGGACTCCAGATGTCAGAAGACCACACTGCAGATGGCGTGGAGAGGCTGAGACCAGGACAGGAGACTCCGAGGACAGGACTGCAGGAATTCCAGCAAGAAATGAAGGAGGGCGGGTGGGCAGGCCATGAACTCCAGAGGCAACGAGGGTGCAACCCAAGGGAGTCCCGACCCATCACAGGCTGCCTGATCCAGGGCAGGGTAAGAGACCTCGCGCGACTGTAGGAAAGATGGGCTGCTGAGGTTTCAAAGGTCCCGGTAAAGAGCACCTCTCTCTCCCCCGGGTTCAGTAACAGCTGTCCGACAGAGGAGAGCAAAACCACTTCCATCGTGCATCCAGCCGCCTGGACATAGACCTGCGGTCCTGTGAGTTTCCAGTCCTGCGCGGTGACGGGGGAGGAGGCAAGGCCACAGCTGGCCCGGAGCCCGGGAGGGCGCCCTGCTCCCTGCTGGACACCCGCAGTGTGCCTGGCTGGTCCTCCCTCGGGGAGGGGCGGGCACGTGTCTCCAGCAGGGCCTCGGGGGCTCCTCGTATCCTGCAGGCCGATGGCCTGGGTGACACCCCGCTCTGGAGGAGCCTGCTCAGGAAACAGACCACAGTGCTGCCTCAGAGGAGAGACAGGGGGCCTCAAGGTGACTGGAAATGAGGCAGAGTTAGGAGTTTCACCTTCAGCGAAGCTGCAGAGCCTGTACCTGACCACATGAGATGTGCCAACCCGACCCCAGGTGAAGGAGCTGGCTGGAGAGAGAGAACAAGCCATGTCTGTGGTCCTGGGGGTTAAGTCTCAAAGAGCTGAAGAAACAACAGGACACACACATCTTAAACAGTTCTGATACCTGCCTGAAAACCATAGGAAAACATGACGACCCCTCAAGCTCTGCGTGAATCCCCACAGTTTTTAGTGGAGAAACTGTCCTTGCTTCTCCCTGCAGTTTCTGGACCCCGTCCCGCGCTTAGCACTTCCTCTCAGCTCTGAGCATTTGATTTTCAGGCTCCCTGCCGCCTCCGTGACCTCTCCTGTGCCCTGGGCTCCTGGGAGCCCCTTTCCCTGCGCGCCTGTCCACCCCCGTCCATGCTCATGCTGCCCACCCGCCTGTCCTGGCGCCCCCCACCTGGCGCCTACGGCTTCTCACTCACGGAGACCCCGTAGCACCCTCTGCACTCCGGGACGGCCTTACCGCTCACGGGCAGTGGCAGTGATTATCCCTGGAGATGCCAGCCCCCCGGGAACCGGAGGACAAGCCCCCGCGCCTGGCCTGGAGCCCGCGCCCGGCCGTCCTTCCCCTTGCTCCCCTCTCTGCTCTCATGCTCAGTCCTGCGGCCCAGACACGCTGTCATGAAGGACCCCATGCACCCCCCAGCGCCCGATCCTGTGGATGCAGCAGCCCTCCCCGGCCGGCACCTGCTCCCCGCACCTGCCCTCCCTGGCCTCCGTCTCGCCGCGTTTCCCTGCGTCCCCCGCACAGGCCCGGCCGTGTCCACACTGGTGCTTCCATCCTCCCCGAGCGCCCTGTTCCCCGCTGCTTCCCCTCTCCGAGCAGCCCCGTCAGGGCCGAGAGGACCCTGCCCCGTGGAGCGCTGCGGTTCTGATGGACCCTGAGCTCGAAGGCCTGTAAAGAGCAGCCAAACACACGCCGTGGGCCCTGATCCCAGACGCCGGGGGACATACAGCACAGAAGGCTTCTGGTTCGGGATCAAAGAGGCTTCTACCCGATGCCAAGAACACGGTTTGAAAGGGTTAAGAAAGAGTGAAAAGTCACGAACAAAGACACCTAGTGTAACGAACGGTTTTTCTCGGTTCGCCCTGGCTAGTGGTCCCCAACACTGACGGCAGAGCACAGAGCCGCCCCTGTCAGAGGGAGTCTCCTGCAGGGTCTCCTGTATAGTTATTCTACCCTGTAATACATCTGCTTGGTTTACTGTTACATGTTTTACATTACTTCTTGCTGAGTAAACGTAACAGACACGGGACAGACTGGGCTCAGAGTTCTGTGTAAGAAGCACAGTTGCACGAACATCTAAAAGAAGTGCATTTCTCAAAGCTGCTCGCGTTTACAGGGAAACACTCCTATGCGGAAACGATTTTTGGAGTCCAGCGTTTCCATCCTGCTGGTATGCAGGGCAAGTCAGGCACAGGAGGCCGCACACAAAGTGAGCGGATGGGCGTGAACAGAGCGCAGGACCCCGGCTCCCAGGTCCCCACTGGGTGACGCCGGGCCGGGCTGGACGAGGGCGACGGTGCCCAAACCAGGATGCTTGCCCCCAGTCAGACCCTCCTCTGCCCCCTACGGCACGACCCTGAGCTGCGGTTGTGCCAAGCGGGTGATTCCCGGGGCGGGGGCGCACGGGAGCCCACAGCCCTGGGGTGAACGGCTCAGAACAGCGTCTGACGGAGGACGCCTCCTCCTTCTGGGGTCTCAGCGCCTCTCCGCACGTGGCAGAGTCCCCTCCCCGCTCTGAACACTGTGCCCTGGTCCTGGGCCCCGTCACCCCGGGGCTCTCCCTCGGCCTGGCCCCTTCCCTCCGGGCCGAGGTCCTGAGCACAGCTGGAGGCCCAGATGCCCAGCGGCTCCCCGCTGCCCTCCCTGCACACTTGCCCTGGGCCCTGGGGCCAGCGCCGCCCCGCCCGCCTCCGCCCAGGTGCGGGCGCTCAGCACATCTCAACGCCTCTCTTCGCCCCAGCCGAGTCCCACTGAACCCACTAACAGCTGACGCTTACTCAGAGCCTGCTGTGCGGGGCCTTTCTGAGCCCTGGATGTGAATGAGCTTGTTGCATCCTTGAGATGAGCTTATGGAAAAGAGACTGTCACTGTTTCCAGCTCACAGCGGAAAATAAAGCAGAGGGAACAAGGTCACAGAATTAGAGGCGAAGCGACCTTGGAGTCTGATATCCTTGACAATCACACCCTGCTGCTTTCAGAGTCTCTCTCCTCTCCTCCCCTCCCCTTCCACACCCAGTCCACCAGGACGCCTCCCCGCTGCATCACCACCGCAGCAGGGCTTCCGGAGGTTCTGTTCTGGGGGCTCCTAAAATGGAGGTATTAAATGCATGCAGTTAAGTGCACACAGTACACTAACCGTAAGTCCCAGCCCAAGTTCTGACACACTCATTCCCCTGTGTAACCACGGCCACCGAGCTGGTGACGGGCTCCGGGCGCCGGGATGCTCGCCTGTCTGTCCCCCCCCCAGAGACCCACCACCACCCTCAGCACTGACATGACCTCTGTCCTGAGCTTTGTCTTCACCAACGCCTCCTGTCTGCACCTCCAGCACAACGACAGAGGCGCATACTCTGGCTCGCCATGCTGCCTGCACACACGCACACACACACACACACACACACACGAACACATGGGCACACTCTGGTTTCTGGCTCCTTTTGCGCGCCACACTGCCTGCACACACACATACACACACTCTGGTTTCTGGCTCCTTTTGCTCCCCACACTGCCTACACACACACACACACACACACACACACTCTGGTTTCTGGCTCCTTTTGCTCACCACGCTGCCTACACACACGCACACACACACACACACTCTGGTTTCTGGCTCCTTTTGCTCACCACGCTGCCTACACACACACGCACACACACACACACACCCCTTCAGTGCCTTCCCACTACTTGGGACAAAACCAGAACCCCCCAAATTCTGTCCATGGATCAGCCGCTACTTGGAAGTGCAGCCAAATCTCCGCCCCGCCTCCCCATCTCTGCTCTGCCACACGTCTCCTGCCAGCCTCCCTCTGCCCGCAGGGCCTTTAACATGCCGCTGTGGTCTAACTGTTTTATCAATGCTAACTTTTAGGAGACATACAGATGACCGACAGTCACATGGCAAGACGCTCAACACTGCTAATTATTAGAAACATGCAAATTAAAACTACAATGAGGTATCACCTCACACTGGTCAGAATAGCCATCACTGAAAAGTCTAATGAATCATAAATGCTGGAGAGGGTGTAGACAAAAGGAAACCCTCCTACAGTGTTGGTGGGAACGTAAATTGGTACAACCACTATGGAGGACATTGTGGAGGCAGTTCCTTAAAAAACTAAAAATAGAATTACCATATGATCCCGCAATCCCACTCCTGAGCATATATCCGGAGAAGACCAGACTTTGAAAAGACGCACTTATCTCAATGTTCACTGCAGCAGTATTTACAGTAGCCAAGACACGGAAGCAACCTAAATGTCCATCAACAGATGAATGGATAAAGATGTACTACACACACACAATGGAATATTACTCAGCCATAAGAAGAATGAAGTAATGCCATCTGCACCAACATGGATGGACTCGGAGATCACACTAAGTGAAGTCAGACAGAGAAAGACAAACATCGCATGACAACACTTACATGCAGAGCCATGGGATTCTCCAGGCAGGAATACCAGAGAGGGTTGCCATGCCCTCCTGCAGGGGATCTTCTCGACCCGGAGACTGAACCTGCGTCTCCTACGTCTCCTGCATTGGCAGGGGAGTTCTTTACCACTAGTGCCACCTGTGAAGCAACCCCCCCCAAATGATACAAATGCACTTATTTACAAAACAGAAAAAGACCCACAAACATAGAAAACAAACTTATGATTAGCAAAGGAGACAGTAGGGGTGGCAGGGCTTTAAATTAGGCGTTTGGAATTAACATATACACACTATTATCTGTAAAGCAAACAAGGACCTACTGTGCACACAGGGGACTACACTCGATATCTTATAATAACCTAGGATGAGAGAAGAATCTGAAAAAAGAATGCACAGGTGTACATGCATAACTGCATCACTCTGCTATACACCTGAAACTAACACAGCGTTGTAAACCAACTGTAATAAAAAGCAATACTCTCAATCCTCATAAAAGCTGAACGAGGCAGGTGCTATTCTTCTTCTCCCCATTGATACGAGAGGTTGACAGCGCAGAAAGGAGGTAAGCTGCTGGAGGTCAGGAAGGTAACGGGTGCGGGGCTGGTGGGAGCGTCACTGGCCCTGGGGCTGCACTGGTCCGGAGCTCCCGCGGGGGCACGCGCCCGCCCCTCCAGGCAAGAAGCCTGGCCAGAGGGCGCTCAGCACAGCTCCAGGGGTGAGCAAGCGTCAGCTCTTCCTTTCAGAGGACATACACCTTAGAGCTTTCTGGAGGCCATGCATGAGTATGTACATGTACATGTGTATCTGTGTGCGTGTCAGAGGATGAGATGGCTGGATGGCACCACCACGGCGACGAACATGAACTTGGGCAGACTCCGGGAGACGGTGGGGGACAGGGACGCCTGGCGTGCTACATTCCATGGGGTCCCCAGAAGTTGGACACAACTCGGTGACTGAACAACAGTCACAGCACAGAAAGCGTTAAGTTACTAAGCCGTGTTCCACTCTTTGTGACCCCACGGACTGTAGCCCGCCAGGCTCCTCTGTCCATGGGATTCTCCAGGCAAGAATACTAGAGTGGGTCGCCATTCTCTTCTCCAGGGGATCTTCCTGACTCAGGGATCAAACTCAGGTTCCCAGGTTCCCCACATTATGGGCAGATTCATTACCTCTGAGCCACCAGGAAAGTATATATATATTTTGTTTGTTTGTTTGTTTCTTTTCTGAGGATCCATTCCCTGACCAGGGATCAAATCCCGCCCCCCTGCATTAAGAGTGCAAGGTCTTAAGACACTGAACCACCAAGGTATATATTTGTATTTATAATGTTGTGTGGACCACAACAAACTCTGGAAAATTCTTAAAGAGACAGGAATACCAGACTACCTTACTTGCCTCCTGAGAAATCTGTATGCAGGTCAGGAAGCAACAGTTAGAATTGGACATGGAACAACAGACTGGTTCCAAATAGGGAAAGGAGTATGTCAAGGCTGTATATTGTCACCCTGTTTATTTAACTTATATGCAGAATAGTTACAGTGAAGTCGCTCAGTCATGTCCGACTCTTTGCGACCCCATGGACAGTAGCCTGCACCAGGCTCCACTGTCCATGGGATTTTCTAGGCAAGAGTACTGGAGTGGGTTGCCATTTCCTTCTCCAGGGAATCTTCCCTACCCAGGGATCAAAGCCAGGTCCCCCACATTGTAGACAGACGCTTTACCGTCTGAGCCACCAGGGCAGAATACATCATGTAAAATGCTGGACTGGATGAAGCACAAGCTGGAATCAAGATCTCCAGGAGAAATATCAATAACCTCAGATATGCAGATGACACCACCCTTATGGCAGAAAGTGAAGAATTAAAGGGCCTCTTGATGAAAGTGAAAGAGGAGAGTGAAAAAATTGGCTTAAAACTCAACATTCAGAAAACTAAGATCATGGCATTCGATCCCGTCACTTCATGGCAAATAGATGGGGAAACAGTGGAAACAGTGGCTGACTTTATTTTTGGGGGCTCCAAAATCACTGCAGATGGTGAGTGCAGCCATGAAATTAAGACGCTTGCTCCTTGGAAAAAAAGTTATGACCAAACTAGATGTCATATTAAAAAGCAGAGACATTACTTTGCCAACAAAGGTCCATCTAGTCAAGGCTATGGCTTTTCCAGTAGTCATGTATAGATGTGAGAGTTGGACTATAAAGAAAGCTGAGCGCTGGAGAATTGATGCTTTTGAACTGTGGTGCTGGAGAAGACTCTTGAGAGTCCCTTGGACTGCGAGGAGATCCAACCAGTCCATCCTAAAGGAGATCAGTCCTGGGTGTTCATTGGAAGGACTGATGCTGAAGCTCCAATACTTTGGCCACCTGATGCAAAGAACCAACTCACTTGAAAAGATCCTGATGCTGGCAAAAATTGAAGGCAGGAGGAGAAGGGGATGATAGAGGATGAGATGGTTGGATGGCATTATGGACTCAATGGACATGAATTTGAGTAACCTCTGGGAGCTGGTGATGGACAGGGAGGACTGGAGTGCTGCAGTTCATGGGGTCGCAAAGAGTCGGACACAACTGAGCGACTGAACTGATAATGTTGCAGTGGAAAAAGTTTTTTTTGTGTGTGAGATGCAGCAGATCTGTTACTGACTCAGTTCCATGTGCTCTTCCGCAGCCTCTGTTCCGTGCATCCGAGGCCGTCTAGTGTAGCACCATCTGTGATATAAACCACCTTCCAGCAGCCCCTGTCACCGTCTCAGTCACTCAGTCTCCAAACTTCAGGAAGACCTTTGGCTTCTCTACCTGCAACGACTCCCGCGTCACCTCCCCGCACAGACTCAGCTCCAGGGAGAACCTGGGTTTAGGGTCAGCCGTCACTGAGTATGAGCGGCCTTGCAGGAGCGCCCAGATCTCTGCATCTCCGTGTCTACAAGCGTAAATAATCATCGTGTCCGCTTGGTAGAGAGGCTGGAAGGCAGAGCGAAGGTCGGCACAGCACTGCCCGGCTCCCTGGGAGCCGCAGACACACGTCAGTAGCTGAGTGCTCGGTCAGGACCCTGCCTCCTCTCGCCACACCAGCGCCGGCGGCAGGACACCTAGGGGTCTGTTGGGCCTAAGCAGCTGACTAGGGGTCCTGGCCGTGGAGACTGGGAAGGCAGCAGTTGTTAAAATTAACAGGTGAGACGTTAAACAATAATTGACATTTGCTGAGCATTTGCATACAACACATTTGCTCAAGTATTCCAGCTGTGCTCCAGGAAGCACCCCTTTCAGTTGCTACAAAAGTCCCGTGAGGCAGAGCCTATCCCTGGCCCCGTTCCCGTTCTGCAGCTGGGAAACTGTGGCGGCCAAGGTGCTGGGTAGGCACATGGACAGACGGACACTGAAGCCAGGTGCGTCCCAACAAAGACTGAGCCTGCGCCCTCGGTGGCTCGGCGCCTGCCTTCAGCGACCCGCCGACACCACCCAGGGAGGGCCAGAGACTCTGGGACCCCGGGAGGAACTGCAGCTTCACAGCATCCAGTCCTGGTGTCAAAGTATCTGCGGATACTTGGGCTTTCTAGAACTGTCCTTCTCTTTCACTGAAGTCTGAATTCCTGACATCCCCCCAGTCCAGCCTGGAGCTTCATTTCCTTGCTAGGGTTGGATCGGGCTTCCCGAGGATGGCAGAAACCCACCTCCTGCCGACACACACGGGCCTAAGAGACGCCTTGTTACCTGAGACCCGCACGACGTAATGCAACTAATAGACTAAAATACAATTTTTTTCGGACTAAGGATTCTTTTAATAGGTGATGTTGGCTAGCTATTAATATCAGGGGCAGTAGTCATGTAGTTAAAATTAGCAGTGGCGTTGACAGGGAGTTGGAGGAGAAATCTAATGGGAAGCTGAGGCTGCTGTCCTTAAATTGATCAGGGAGGAGTAGGCTTGTGAGGCTGTTTAGTAAGCTGTGAGTAGCAGCGCTGATCCAGGTTGGGCTATTTTTTGATAATCAGATTAGGGGTGTTAGCATGACTGTTAGAACAGTAGTTTTTAGCATTGGACTAGGTTGAGACTTTGTATGTAATCGGTGCCATACATGCAGACAGTCCGAGTGCTCAGGGCAGGGGCACCAGGAGGGAGGCAGAGGCCAGCAGGGCCCAGAGCCGCTCCCCAGGAGGATGACAGCGCCCCTGGGGGTTAAAACCGACCCGAGTCCTTCAGGAACCTCTCACAGCCCAACGGGATCAGTGCATAACGGAGAACACGGTCCACGGGGAGCTGCCACCCCAGGGGCATGCGGCTCCCCTGCTCTGGCTCCCCGTGGGAAGAGACAGCCTGGGGGCACGTCACCCCCACCCCTGCACGGATTTAGGAGTGGAAGCAGGCGGCTTTTAACCGTCTGACAATGGGGAGATCAGAGCATAACCAGGCAAGGAGACTCTGCAGACCAGTGAAAAGGGTGCGAATGATTTCAGAGATCCTTATGGTTCTTGGCAGAAAAAGTCTCAGGCAGAAACATGTGTTGTCAGGCACGGGGTATGGTTTCCATAAACCTCCATGGGTTAAAAATTTTTTAAAAATTATTTTCTATGCTTTTCCAGCTTTATTGGGAGATAACTGATATGCAATCAGCATTGGTTTTATCACTATAATGACTTAAAATGCTTCACAAATACACACTGAGAGAGATTCCAAAGAATTGATCCAAAAAAAGAAGAAGAAAAAGAGAGAGACTGATAAGGGTAGAGGAGAGGCATGTAAAGTAACCCTCAGCATGGGCACACGTGGCCCTGCACCTCAGGTGACCACTTTCCATAATGAAACTTCTAGGAAACGGAAAATCTGCAAGGACAAAAGGAAGGCCGAGTTCAGGGTGAAGGGTCCACTTCCCTAAGACATTTCCCTCAAATCCTTTTATGCAGACAGCGCCTGAGGAGAATCACCCGGCTTAGCTCCCCAAAGTGACCCACGAATGTGCCTTCCTGTCTTCTGCTCATGACAAACTACGGTGTGGGCAAAGGCATAAGGCGTTTCCCCTTTACTTTCGCTGAATTAGGACGACAGACGTCGGAGCTCGGCGTGCGCCAAAGTTGGATTTTTTGAAAGCGTTGTTTGAGTTTTAAAAGCTACATAAGTGATGGGAACAAAATTGTCTAGGGAATCCACAAATAGCTTTTTAAAAAGTCATAAATCTGGATTTCATGCCTCATAGTTTTCAACAACTGCAAGAAATAGGTCAAAGCCTGGGACACGGTGGGCTCCTTTCCTCCCGTGTCTGCGGGCTGGCTCTGAGGGCTCCAGTGGGAACCACGTCGGCGTTCCAGCCACACTTGGTCCTGAATCACTTCTCACTGCCTCTAGCACTCACTCCCCCCCACCAACCCCAAAATCGTGATCAAATGCATATGGAAATAACTGCTTGGCTTTATAGAACTGTTTTATTTGATCCTTTAAAAACTGTCAGGTAGTTGGCAAGAAATTTGCAAACGTATAAAAACACTAGAGCAAATCCATAGTGTAATTTAAGGTTGGGGGTTCTTGGCAAAATTTTGGAAAGGGCTGAAAAACCAAGCCCCAGGCAGGGCTCTGTACTCTTGATTCTCCGGAGCCAGCCTTCCTCAGGCTGTGGGTTGGCTTCACCTGGGAAGCTTTAAAATAATGCTGCCAGGACCCACCTCGTGGTGGGCAGGTTGGAGCTTCTGGGGGTTGGAGGCCTTGGTGTTAGGAGTTTCAGAGGCCCCTGGGCAACTCTGCTGGGCTGCTCGGCTGAGAAAGGATCGCAACCCTGGTTCTTGAACTGGCCAGCATCCTTAGGTCACCTGGGCGAGTTTTACAGTTTTAAAAATACCAGTGCCAGGATCCCCATCCAGACAGTCTGATTTAATTAAAGGGCTGTGGCCTGGGTGCATGCATGCCAAGTCGCTTCAGTTGTGTCCGACTCTGTGCAACCCCATGGACTGTAGCCCGCCAGGCTCCTCTGTCCATGGGATCCTCCAGGCAGGAACACTGGAGTGGGCTGGCATGGCCTCCTTCAGGGAGTCTTCCTGACCCAGGGATCAAACCCACATGTTTTAACGTCTCCTGCACTGGCCGGCACATTCTTTACCACCAGCGTCACTCAGGTGGCCTGGGTAGCAGGAGTTAAAAGTCAAAAAGTCCCCTCAGGTGATCCTAAAGAGTGAGAACCACGGGATTAATAATCCAAGACACTCTGAAGGGAGTGTGGTTTTGCGCTGGACAGGCCCATGTGCAGCCGCAGCGACCTCGGGCTGAGAAGATCTGTAGTAAGTGCTGGGCAAGTGGGAGCCCTGCCCCGCTCCAGCACCCAGAGAAGAATAAAATGTGGTCCATGACTCAGAGAGCTTGAAGGGGGGAAAAAACCCTACCATTACATCAGTTCAGCCGATGCAACTACCATTCCGAAGCAAACCTCTGCCCACACAAGGATGAGTCTCCTGGTGCAGGGCTCTGTCCTCTGCTCTCTGGGTGGTCCTCAGGGTGCCCCCAACCCTCCTGTCCCACGCACCCATCGTGGCCTCAGAGGCGGGCTCGCTCTCTGCCGGCAGCGGTGAAGGTCAGGGTCCGGGAGTGTCCCAGCCTGGCAGGCGGGCCAGCCTGCACCTCCTGGGGCGACTTGACCAGCATCCGCCTGGCTGGCCGCCCTCACCCTCAGCCCAGCACCCCGGTCTCCGCCAGCCTCTCCCGGGCAGACGGCCACTCCCCTGCCAAGCACACCCTGGACAGGACCCAGCCTGGGGACACGGGCCTCCTGGTCTCCCATGGCCGTCGATCCTTTTTTGGGTTTTGTTTCGGTCTCCACGTTTTCCTCCTCTGAGGTGGCTCCTTCAGACTGCAGCTCAGCGTGGGCAGAGAAGAGGCGTCTCCTCCTGCCTCCTCCCTGGGGTTGACCATCACTGGCCGTTTGACTGGGGGCGGCCCCCTGACAGCAGCATAATTGCATCTTAACAGAAGATGACCATGACTCCTAATGTAGGTCCACTGTTTCCATGAAGCTTTTATTCAAACCCGTATTTTGGACTGAGACTTATAAAAATGACCTATTGTGAATTTTATTTTTAGGTCAGTTTATACTCCACTATTCGTTTTGAGTTCACTTGAAAATCCACTACTGTGAACTTTCAGGTTTGAGCTGAGGCGGATTACATTTGCTTCCTTAAAAGGTCCTCTCCGCCTCTCTGAGGGCTGCTAGATGCTTTATTTTATTCTATATGGAGGTAAGTGAAACGACTTTGTTGCCTGCAGGTTTCAAAAATTTCTCTTTCCTTATGCTTCCCAGGTGGCTCCGTGGTAAAGAATCCGTCTGCCAACGCAGGAGACTCAGGTTCAATCGCTGGGTTGGGAAGATCCCCTGGAGGAGGGCATGGCAACCCACTCCAGTATTTTTGCCTAGAGAATCCCAAGGACAGAGGAGCCTGGTGGGCTACAGCCCGTGAGGTCGCAGAGTCAGATGTGACTGAGCAACTAAACAACAAGCAACAGTGCGCTTTCAGTCAGGCACATTCTGCAAAGTATGAGGGAAAACAGCTGTCTCCAGAATCTTGTCGTGCTACTGGATTTAGCAATTTGTGGGCTCCCTACAGGCGCCACTGAACTCACCAAAAGTTTAAAACCATGTTTATACATTTTTTTCTATGAAAATAAAATTCACCAAACTGGTGTTTTGTTTTTACAAAGCAAATTAACATTTTTTATTTTATGAAAAAAGCTTCCCAAAGCTGAAAAGTGAAGCACAACTTCTCTGCATATTTCGAATGAAGGCACCAGCCAGTGGCCACAGACCCCGTCCCTTCCCAGACTCGACCCAGAGGGCAGAGTGTCCCTCCAGAGGCCGGCATGCGTGGTCCCACTGCTCAAAGCGCATGACGCGTGTCTCAGAACACACTGGTGGTTTGCAGCATCATGTCGGGGTTTCAGCATTGCTCACATCCATGATTTATTTGCTGCTGAGTCTTTGGTCAGAAATGCAGCCCTGGATGTAATGTCTTCCTGATGATCCACCCCGCGTGGTTTCTGGGAACAAGAGTCACAGTGAGGGGCCAGGGGTCCCCGTGCTCTTAAGTTTCAAAACAATTATCCCTGAGCAAAACCAGTTCTCCTTCAGTGGACATGACGCCCCAAGGGAGGAGGAGCCCAGGGCGGGGGCAGAGAAGGGCAACTGACAGCCTCACAGCAAGGGAAGACCCCTTCGGGATGTCAGCGGCAGGACAGGGGATAAAAGGCCCCCAGTGTGATGACTGCTGTAGCCCAGGAAGCCCAGGGAGAAAGGGGGGCTGGGCTCCGGGGTTCCTGCTGGTTCTCTGCTCACAGCCGGCAGTGGGGTCAAGATCCCCGACTCCCGCCCCCCTTACGGGGCAGGTGTAGGCATGAGAGGGAGCAGTCGGTTCTCAGGAAACAGCAGAAGGGGTGCGATGGGAGTAACTTCACGTCTCCGGCTCAGTTCTCACCTGTGAAGAGGAGCGGTAGTGCTGGATAACTTCCGGTTGCTCTTTCTGCCTGGACGGTTTTGATTCGACGACTCCTTCTGATCAACTTCTTACCCTTTTGTACTTAGCAACCCAATTTCAATAGCTTCTATTGCACTTAAGTTTATAATTCTCAAAAGTTTTGCCCGTATTACAAATATATGCTGGGGAATTTAGATACTGGAACATTCTATCATATTATAAAACCCACTTAAATAGTCTTGGAGGTTTACTAGGGAGTTATTTTCTTCCCCCCCCCCCCAACTCAAATTCATCATTTGGGTACTGGAGTCTCAACACAGACCAGATCTGAATGGTCCTGCTTCTGTTCCTCTTTCAAAGGCTTCACTTTTGGCTGAAACATCACGGGATGGTGGGCGCACATGCCCGCCGGCTGTGGAAGAACGGTCCTGGGGAGGGGGTGGCGGGGGAGCCGCACAGAGCCCGCGGTGCGGGGGAGCCAGCCTGCAGTGGCGGGTGGGGGGAGAGGGAGGCTGAGGAAGGGGCTCCGGGGACCTGGCCCCTCTGGTCTCCACCTCAACCGTGACATCAGTAACAAGACCACCAACTGGTGGAGATCAAACGCAAACCTCTTACTAGACCTGCTTTTGACTGCTGCAGAGAATCACCGCAGGCATACCAGTGACTGTGCAAACTCAGCAACGAGCGTGGCAGCGCGTTTCCGAGCTGTGATCCCTTCCATAACCTCGCACAGCTACTTCCCACTCACTGTGGGAAACCCAGCTCAGCCTTACAAATAATTCGTACCTTTGTAACTTACTCAGAGCGGGGAGATGTTCCCAACTACCCTCCCATGCACCCCCACCAAAGTCTCCAGCATCAGTTAAATCTTACAGTGCAAACGTCCTTGGCGTGGGCCACACACTACCTGAGATTCACATGCATGAGGAAACCGCCAACAGTCTCATTTTCCGGCAATGCGAATGTGCTTCACTTATTCTTCTGTGATCTATCATCTGTCTGTCTGTCTATCTGCCGTGCTTCACGGCATGTGGAATCTTAGTTCTCCAACCAGGGATGGAACCCCACCCCGTGTAGTGGAAGTACGAAGCCTTAACCACTGGACTGCCAGGGAGGCTGCCAAAAAGCTCCCATTTGAAACATCATCGTTTGATGATTCTGACAAATGCATACATCCATGTGACCACACCCCCATCGTCCCCAGGGTTCCCCATGTCCTCTGCACTCAATGCAGCCCCCGGCCCTGGACCACCATGGCCTGTCCCTGGAGTTCACATAAAGGGAAGGACACGCACACGTGCTGCGACAGCCTTCTGAGGCTCACGCACCGTGTCTGAAATTCAGCTGCGTTGCTTTGTTCTGGCCACCTGCTGCGAACAGCTGACTCACTGGAAAAGACCCTGATGCTGGGAAAGATCGAAGGCAGAAGACAGCGGCAGGATGAGGTGGCTAGATGGCATCGACTCAACGGACATGAGCTTGAGCAAACTCGAGGAGACAGTGAGGACAGGGAAGGCTGGCGTGCCGCAGCCCATGGGGTAAAGGAAGCCGGACACGACTGAGCGACTGAACAGCAGCCGTATTCACTGCTGTCCTACTGGACGACTGCTCCACAGTCCTCATCGACTCACCTGCTGATGGACACTTGGGTTTTTCCTGCTATTAGATATTACGAATAAGGCTGCTATGGACAGTTACAGATCTTTTCGTTGATGGAGGCTTTCCTTTCTCTCTGGTAAATATCTAGAAGTGGAATTCCTGGATCATTTGTGAGGTATACATTAAACTTTAGTAGGAAACTGCCAAACAATTCTCTACAGTGTTTGCGCTGTTTTACACTCCTGTCAGCAAACCGCGAGTTCCAATTGCTCTGCATCTTTGCCGGAAGTTAGCATTTTAGTTTTGGCGTTAATTTGACCATAGTGGGTGAGTGGCTGCAAGCTCACTGTGATTTTATTTTGCACTTCCTAGATGACTAATAAAGTAAAGAATCTGCCTGCAATGTGGGAGACCTGGGTTCAATCTCTGGGTCAGGAAGATCCCCTGGAGAAGGGTATGGCTGCTCACTGCAGAATTCTTGCCTGGAGAATTCCATGGACAGAAGAGCCTGGTGGGCTACAGTCCATGGGGTCACAAAGAGTTGGACACGACTGAGCGACTAACACATTCACAGATGACTAATAATGTTTGACAAAACTTCTTTTGTGAGGTTCTGTTCTTACATTGTGCCCTGGGTAGGGTTTAAGAAGTCTTTATATATTCTGAATATAAGGTCCTTGTTAAATATATAATAAGACAATTTCCTTCCTGTCTGGGGCTTGCCTTTTCATTTTCTTAATGGTGTCTTTCAAACGTAACTTTCATTGAGATGAGGCTCAGTTTACCAGTGGTTACTGCTTGTGCTTGAGCTTGTGTCCTAAGAAATCTTTGCTCCCTGCCCCAAGGGTCATAAAGATTTTCTCCTACATTTTTTTCTAGAGGTGTTTCCAACCAGGATTTTCTGACCAGGTGTAAGGCATGGAACTCTCACTAGAGATCAGACATGGAATGGGGAAGAGGAGGGAAAAACTAAGAAGAAAAAAGATGAGAGATTTGATGACAAAAGAGAGCAGGCCATCTTGATAAGCATATATATTCACAGGATCATGAAAATAAGCACAGTCCTATAGACCCCGAGACTCACACAGAGAACCAGACCCTAGGCACCTGTCACTTTCTGATTTTTCTTCCTTAAAAAAAAAAATTAGAGTGGACTCCTTTCTGGGGAAACCGGGAGAACACAGGCTGCAGACCGAGACCTGTGGGACGCCACAGATGCCGGGCCATGACACACGTGCCACACACACACTAATAGGTATGTGTGTGACACTTGTTCTCCTTCAAGACCATACTTGCTGGCCATATTTAATTTACTGCATCTCTTAAACTAATCAAGATGGAATAAAACCCAACAGCACAAACACCCCTGCGAGAGTGGCGAGAGGTCAGACGCAGGGGCAGAGGTGAAAAGAATGAACTAGCAGAGCCGGGCCAAGAGGTGACTAAGAGGGAAGGAGATAAGATCTGTCTACACATACCTGAGGCTGTAAACAACGGGTGACAAACCGGAGCAGCCCACAACAAAGGCTGCCCAGGAATCCAGCAGGAAAGGAAGTGGATGAGGCAAGAGGCCTGCCCACGGGCATGCTCCGGGACTCGGCCGGCCCTCCCACTTCCGCCCCCCGCCCCCCATCAGCGACTGCAGGGCCACCATCAGGTTCTACCACACGTGGAGGTCAGGACGCCTCCTACCAGGGCTCTCAGATCAACCTTCATCTGCCTTCACCCTGCTGCCCAGAAATCCTCACAACAAGCAGAGAATGCGTCTCTCCCGGCTCCCGACGACCTGGGTCATGACCTTCGGGCTCCAGACGACCTGGGTCATCACCTTGGTTTGGACTTCAGCCCTCTACCACGTGGCCCCTAAAGACCCCCCATCCTTCCCAACAAGCACCGTCCTGACTCTTTCTGTTCAAGGACACAGGCCTGTCAGACCTCAACCTGGATGGTGCTGTTAGGGAGTTAGAATAGGAAACAGGAGTCCAGAATGGCGGTGGCTAAAAGATAAGGATGGTGACTGCAACCATGAAATTAAAAGACGCTTACTCCTTGGAAGGAAAGTTATGACCAACCTAGACAGCATATTAAAAAGCAGAGACATTACTTTGCCAACAAAGGTCCGTCTAGTCAAGGCTGTGGTTTTTCCAGTGGTCATGTATGGATGTGAGAGTTGGACTGTGAAGAAAGCTGAGCGCCAAAAAATTGATGCTTTTGAACTGTGGTGTTGGAGAAGCTTCTTGAGAGTCCCCTGGACTGCAAGGAGATCCAAGCAGTCCATCCTAAAGGAGATCAGTCCTGGGTGTTCATTGGAGAGACTGATGCTAAAGCTGAAGCTCCAATACTTTGGCCACCTAATGCGAAGAACTGACTCATTGGAAAAGACCCTGATGCTGGGAGGGATTGAGGGCAGGAGCAGAAGGGGATGACAGAGGATGAGATGGTTGGATGGCATTACAGACTCAATGGACATGAAGTTGAGTAAACTCCAGGAGTTGGTGATGGACAGGGAGGCCTGGTGTGCTGTGATTCATGGGGTCGCAAAGAGTTGGACATGACTGAGCAACTGAACTGAACTGAAAAGATAAGGAAGGGAAAAGCCCGCGAAAATAGAACAAAGGAGGGTCCGAGGATGGGAGTGAGGACCTCAGGTAGAACACACACTCCTGGCTAGCCCAGTTTACACAGGGCAGGCCCAAGGAGAGGAAAAAACATATAAAAAGAGGAGCCAAAGGGCCAGGTCTCTCTCTCTCCCCCCACCCGCGCGCTGGGGTGCTCTTCTCTTCGCCTCTTTGGGTTGACGTGCCCTCACACCTCGAGGATGGATTTTCCTGCTATTTTCTAAATAAAATAGAGCTGTAACGTGGAGCTGTAACACTGATCTAAGATCTATAACAGGGTCTGTCCAAGACCCGAGAGCTGTGGCACGCCGACGGCTTTAATGTCTGTCACCCCAAATCTCTGTTGTGACGACAGAACCGAGGAACGTACACTCGCCTAACAGTACCCACTGCTGGGTCAGCCCCTTCCAATCAGTCTGTTTTAACCCAAGACACGGGTATCTTCAGTGTATGATGCAGGTGATTAAAAAAGAAAAAAAAAAAGCAAAAATGTGGACCTTGCCCCCAAGAAGTTCATAATCAAGCAGAAAAGATCTACATACATAATTTATTAAACTAAGTTACATGAATGATTGTTTTTATGCTGCAGTATTTACACTAGTGGGCTTTCCTGGTGGCCCAACAGTAAAAAATCCACCTGCCAATGCAGAAGACCCAGGTTCGATCCCTGGGTCATGAAGATACCCTGGAGAAGGAAATGGCAACACGCTCCAGCAGTCTTGGCTGGGAAATCCCATGGATGGGAGGAGCCTGGCGGGTTACAGTTCATGGGGTTACAAAGAGTTGGACACGGTCAACAACAACAATTTATACTGATGATATGAAAACAATACTGTAAAACCATAACAAAAGGTGAAATTAATTTTTCCTGGAAAGTCTGGGGAATGCTTCCCAGAAAAGCTTGTTCCTAGGGTAATTAGGAAAAGGATGTGTGTGGGGTGGGGGTGTGGGGGGGAGCGATGGGGAGGCCTGGAGGGGACAGACGGACACACACAGCTGGGTTTCGGGCACCGTGGGTAGTCCTGTGTAGCTGGCTGGCATGTCAGGATAGTGGGAAAGTGGGCTGAGAACAAGTTTTGGGCGAGGTCTTGAATGTCTCCTTACAGAGTTTGAACTTGATCTTGCAGGCAATGGGAAGTCAAAAGGGATGTAAAAGCAGATGATAACATGATGAGGTCTGTTTTCCAAAGACACATCTCCGAGGCGAGCTGAAGGCAGTGGAAGTGGAGGGGAGAGACCCTGGGAGACAACGCTGGGGGCTCTGGGGCCCTGGAGGCGGGGGCGACGATGACTCCAGGGGCCTCAAGCCACCTCTGCAGGTCCGTTCTCTCTCTGCGTGGGCGCAGGCAGCGTGCCCGGACGGGTGCTCCCGCTTTTTCCTTGCCTCAGGCTTGGCTCATCAAACCTTGTTTCTGCAGGTGCTGCGGCGGTTGGGCAGCGCAGCCTCTGCGTGAGGGTGTCTGCAGCTCTAAAAGCAACCCAACATGTCTGGGGGGCAGGGTGGGCTTCCAGACCTTCCCCTACTGCCTCACAGCATTTCTAGGGTTACCTTCATCACTGACCGATCCAAAATGACAAAAAGTAAACAACCAAAGCCTCGTGTTTACACAAATGCATGCAGGTTCCTTTCTTTCATTTCATGGTAATCCTGTTTTGTTCAGGGTTACTTAGTTAATGAAAAGGAAATCTAACTAGAAGAAATCTCTCATCACAGAGCCGTAAACTTTCCGCCTTGTCGCATTTACAGTCTCGGGTGAGTCTCAAAGCAGGAGTGGGGCATCGCAAGCCCGGAACTTCCTTCGAGATGGGCGTGTGCTGCAGGACCCGCACAGTGTGAGTGCAGAACAAGCCCGCGAGGAGCCCCGAGGGGCAGGCCCAGGAGCAGAAGCGCACCCCAAGTTTAAACCCATGATGCGGGGGTACCATCAACGTGCTAACAGTGGCAGGCTTGCAGACTTCAAAAGGAGGTAGCTCCTGGGCTGGAAAATGAGCCACGGACCTTAACAGACACCTCGCCAAAGGTGGTCCACAGATGGCAGAGGAGCTTATCTGCATGTGTTCCACATGACATGTCATCAGAAAAACGTGAACACTGCATGCTCGCTGTTGTTCTTTAGTCACGAGCTCGTGTCCAACTCTTTGTGATCCCATGGGCGGGAGCCCGCCCCGGTCCCTCTGTCCATGGAATTCTCCAGGCATGAATCCTGGGGTGGGCTGCCATTTCCTTCTCCAGGGGATTGAACCCCACTCTCCTGCATTAGCAGGCGGATTCTTTACCACTGAGCTACCAGGGAAGCCCGCTGCACGCCCATTATAATGACCAAAATCCAGACACTGACAACATCAAATGCTGACATGGTGTGGGGTGTGGGGCCACAGGAACTCTTGTTCACTGCCGATGGGAACGTGAAATGGTGCAGCCGCTTTGAGAGACAGTTTGCTGGTTTCTTAGAAAACTAAACATGGTCAGCAGTCACACTCCTTTGCTGATCCACGTCCACACAAAAACCTGCACACAAGTGCTTATGACATCTGTATTCACAATTGTTAAAACGTGCAAACAACTAAAATCCTTCAGGAGTGAATGGCTAAATAAACTGGGGGTACATCCAGACAGTGGTATATTATTCAGCATGAAAAATAAATGAACCATCAGGCCATGAAAGACAAGAAGAGCCTTAAATGCGTATTTCTGTGTGAAGGAAGGCAATCTGAAAAGATCAGAGTTTCCAGGGGTTGGCAGAAGAATGAACGGGGGAAAAACAGGATTTGTAGGGCAGTGAAACTCTTCCATATGACACTGCAATGATGGACACACGTCATTATACACTTGTCCAAACGCACAGGATGGACAAGGCCAAGAGTGAACCGGAATGTGAACTATGCCTGTGGGTGAATAGATGCGTCTGTGTAGTTTCATCAGTCGTAACAAAGATACTATGGGGGGGGGGGCTGTTGATAACTGGGGAGGCTGTGTGAGTGTAGGGTGAGGGGGTATATGAGAAACCTTTGTACTTTCCTCTCAATTTTGCTTTGAACCTAAATTGTTTTTTTCAGTCTTAGTTTGCGAAGAGACAGGCCCTGCTGCCTCTGGAAAGAGCAGGGCTTGCTTAGCACCGGCCCCTTTGAAAGTTCCTGAAGAGCGTGTGCCTGCACCTTTCTGGGCGTCTCTGAACGGACAGCACCTCTGTAACTGTGCTGATGCAGCCGGGGGTGGAAGCCCAGGCCAGCCAGGTGAAAGGTGCTCTGGACACGGCTGGCTGGGCCCCCTGACACCCAGGCGCTCTCTGGGACCCCGCCCTGGAGGCAGCAGCTGGCTTGTTGGTGTGCCAGGGAGTTTTCACAAAGCTGTGCTCTTGCCAGGGTTTTGCACGCTGCAGCTTTCGCATGTTTTAAAGCGCCAGCCCAGCCTGGCCTTTCAGAAAAGGATGGGACACAGGAGGAAAGGAGAGGGTGGGACGAACTGAGAGAGTAGCACTGAAACATATACACTACCAAACATAAGACAGCCAGCCAGCGGGGAGCTCAACTTGGTCTCCATGGCAACCCAGAGAGGCGGGTGGGGTGGGAGGGAGGTGGGAGGCAGGCTTAAGAGGGAGGGGACGCGACTATACCTGTGGCTGATGTATGGCAGAAAGCAGTACAACCCTGTAAAGCAGCCAGCCTCCAGTTTAAAAAAAAAAAGAAAAAGAATGAGCAAGAAAAAAGAAAGGATGGGAAATTAAACTTGAAGATTTCTGACTCAACATGAACTCAGTTCAAGTCATGTCTGTAAGTTTTTAACACTGGGAAGCAAAGTGTTTCTACTTTCTGCTGTGAATGCTTACTTTATTACACAACAGTAAATAGAACATGGATTCACAAAGCTTTTCTTTTTTTTACCTTTAGAGTTTAATTTACTATATAGAAATCACTTGGGTTTTATATTTTCAGTTAAATTCTGAACTTACAATATTGATTTAAAAAAAAAAAGATTGTTACATTAATTTAGTACTTATTTTTTGCATACCAAACTGAAATTTGTATTAACCTCAAATCCATTCCTCTCACCAATGACTGCTTTTGAAATAGCAACAGAATTGAGGTAAATGTTTGTTTCCCTCTGTTTTTCCTTATTTTGTACATAGGTACCTACCAAGATTGCATATATAAATATGGAAAAGGAGAGAATTCCCCCCTTTATTTAAACTTGATAGCAGATATTTTAAAAAATGTAACCAACTTCTCACTGAATCTCTATGCAATTTCCTATACCCATCCACTCCCACTGCTTAAAAAAAAAAAAAAATAACCAAAATGAAGATAAAAAAGTAAATCCAGGGGAAAACTACCAGGAGACTATTTCCAACAACAGATGACTCAACGAGCACCTGAGAATTTGTTGTACTTGTGTGTACCGAGGTTCTGAACTTCCTGTTTCAATAAAATACCAAACAAGTTGTGTTTCCTTTACAAATAAGCTATTACATCAAGCCCTGTTCCTATAATTTCGGGTTTTTGTCTCCATTCCAACATTTTCTTTGGCAAATGTAGAAACATTCTAATTAAAGTGGAGAGGAAAACAAGCATCATTCATCACGGTAAGAATAACGCACAAAGGCACATCCTCGCTTTCTCATTCTTTCGCGAAGCCAGGCTCCACTTTAAACAGCGTGGGGACTGGCGTCATGCAGTCCCTGAACCATTCCCAGGTAATGACCGAGTCACTGGAGAGAATTCCAAAGGTATCGATAATTCCTGTCACAAGCTTCGCATTCTCTTAAAAATATCCTTCCGGCCCAAAGAGGAAGGCATTCCTTTAGGTAATCACGTAACAACATCAAGGTTTCTTTTTAAGATTCTGAGATTAGAGGAGGCCTTTCTATTTATAACCATGGAAGCCTGAGTTGAAAGGAATATTCTCACTTCCCAGGACTGTTTAAATGCTCACGTTTATCAGAACTTTTAAAAACCATGTATTCGTTTAGAAGTACCATCTAAAGAGGTGCAAGGCTTCTGAAAACGCACGGTTGAGTCACGAGTGACAGGACCGTCTCCCTGCTCCCCCGCAGTTAGGCAGGTGTGTGTGAACGCCTGTGCACACACGTGTGCCTGCGTGCACGCACCACGGGCGCTCGAGGCCACGCTCGTTTCCGCGCGCGTCTGCCAAGTCGCTCGGCGGGGCCCAGCTCTCTGCGAGCCCAGGGACTACAGCCCGCCAGGCGCCTCTGCCCAGAGATTCTCCAGGCAAGGGTGCCGGAGTGGGCTGCCATTTCCTCCTTCAGGGGATCTTCCTAACCCAGGATCCAACCTGGGTCTCCTGAATTAAGGGTGGATTCTTTATCACCTGAGCCACCGGGGAAGCCCTTCTTTTACTTCAAAAGCATTGTATTTTGGCAAGTCAAGATTGAAACTACACGGGGAAAAGCCACAGTGTGACTGCAGGAGACACTCTGGAAAGTTCGAGGTGATTCCAGTCCCGGTGTTGCCAATACTTTCAGATTCCAGCTCGCTGTTCTTCAGTTACAACGGGCGAGAGCGCGCCCACCTGCTCACCCCGCAGGCGCTCTGCACCCTCCTTCCCGGGGGTGCACCGAGGCAGCGACACAGGAGACAGGGGTCCCTCTGCCTGCACCGGCACAGCCGCCGCTAAATGCAGTGCAGACGGGAGTGGTCCGCCCAGAGAGCCCTGGAGATGGGGCAGCCTGGGGTCACCAGCACGGCCAGTCCACGAAGCTTCTTGGGCCTCAAGGAAGCCCTCTCTGCCCTGAGGCGGTGAGAACACCACCCCTGCAGGCGGTCTGGGGGGGACTGCCCCCCAGGCCTCTGCTTTCTCTGCTTGGACACGCAAGGGACTAGGGGCCTCAGGGGGCCTGGGTGAGGGCGTTCACTCCTGATCTTGAGATGCTCCAGAGGTCGGGGCGGGGGCTGGGCTGTCTTCCAGGTCAGAGTTCCTGCTCATGAGCTCTGCCCCAGCCTCTGCTCCCTTCCTGAGCTGCCCAGGGGACAGTGTACGTTATAGGTTTGCCAACCTTGATGCTCCGCTCGCTGGGAATCCGCCGTCTCTCCCGCCAGAGCCTTCGAGGAGCCTCCCTTCCCTGTCCCTCTGCAAGCTCTGTGCCTGGGGGACATTCTCCCTGTGGGGTCTTCGGGGTAAGTGCAGGCATACCAACCCAGGTCTCTTGCATGGCAGGCAGATTTTTTACCAACTGGGCTACAAGGGAAGCCCATACCTCACGATACCTAACACCAAAGGGCACCATAAAAAAAGAGAGTAAAAATTTGAAATACGGTGAGAATTACCAAAATGTGGCATGGAGATGCAAAGTGAGCAGGCTGAAGGTGGCCACTGACCTTCTGTGTATATGCAAGGCAGCGCGCGTGGCTGTGCACGCATGCTGAGCCCGCGCTGCTGGGAGAGAAGGCAGTGAGACTGTCTGTCCAGCCTCCGCGGACCTGCATTTGCTACATGGGAGACTCGACGCGAAGCGTGGGGACAGAAAGACCAAAAGCCCGGAACTTGCTTCAGAAGCCCGCCTTCCTGCTGCAGGGCCGGACACACGTGGGGTGAGCCCCCGGGGGCTGTGACGCGGGCTCACGGGCCGTCCCCGGTCACGGCTGTTCCCGAGCCCGGTCGTCCTTGTCTGTCATGGGACGGGGCCAACCGGCCTGGGTGCGGCCTTGCCTCCCTCGACGTACAGGGGCCTTCACCTCCTTTCCAGTTTCTCAGCCGTGAGCTCACGGCAAGGGTGCTCTGTGGAGCGGGCTGAGCCCAGCCCCACTCTGTCCATCCTCTGGGTGAGGAAGCTCAACCCCGAGGTGGTGAAGGGGTCAGGGAGGGACGGGTCCAGATGGAGACCGGGCTGAGACCTGAGCAAAACTGTCAAAGGACCACACGGCCTCCTCTGCGTTCAGATGAAAAGTGCATCACTCGTGGCCTCCTCCCTTCAGCATCAAACAGCAGAAGTGGCAGCAGGAATGTACGCTAACAGTGTGTGAAAAGCTGTCTGGAAGGACACAAAAAAGGCTTTCTTGATTTAAAAAAAAAGGGGGTGGGGTGGGGAGAAACTTTCCTATTTGACCACTTTCAAAACTGATTAGCCATGAGCAGGGGCTCTGTTTCCTGGTGGGAGCTCCGCGGAGGGGCCCCGAGTGAGCCCTGAGGCCGGGTCTGCAGGGCCCCTGGCCACAGGGCTCTGCCTCGGGCTGGGCGCGGTGAGAAGGGCAGGGCTCTGAGCCCACAGCCCCCACACAGGCACGTGTCCGGGTAAGACGCTCTCCTGTGCTCTCACCCGGCTCTCGGCGCTCTGCTGATTTGCTTCAGTGAATTTTCTTAAGGCAGACCGTCCTTTCCAACAAACCCGCCCCAGGATCCTGCCCAGGAACACTCGACTGGGCCTGCTGGAGCGCACAGCAGGGAGGTGTGAGGGAGGCCTGGCGCGGTCCCCCCCAGCCTCACCGGCCCCCCTTGCAGCCCGCCCAGCGCAGCCGGCCCGCCGGCACCCCTGCAGGGAACCTGGGCGGGTGGAGTGAGCGCTGTGGCTGGATGGGCCCTTGCCTCCTCCTCTGCAGAGCTTGTCTGTCTGCGGGCTGACTGCAGGGCACTGGGGCGCTTCCGCCCAGGAGCCGCATGTGCAGGGGGAAGAGGCAAGAAACAGTTCAGCCTTAGAGAAAAACCTCTGCAGGGGAAAGGAGATTGTCTCTGCTGAGGGACCCCTCACCAGCAATCCCACAGCACCGCACAGCTCTGTAAACACACACGGAGAGCCTGCCCCACGCCTGGGTTCATAAAGCTGCCCAAGCTCTCCTCTCAGTCTGAGCAAAGACAGAAATCCTCAGTGAAAGAGTGTCTGAACCGCAGCCTCAAGGCAGCAGCTTGAGAAAAATAAAGCTCACACACACACACACACACACACACATACCACACACACCACACACACACACACGACAAAAGAAAGACAAGGGCCCAGGTCGCTTTAAAAATAAGTAAGTACAGCCAGAGTGTTAGAGCGACTTTGATTTTAAAAGCGGAAAGAAACTATTGCAGGTAAACTGTTCTGTGTTTGAATGAAAAGCAAATGCGAGGACAGCAAACCTTTACCCCCACGGTCTGCAGCCCAGTGTCCAGAAGCTGAGCGGCGAGCGGTTTCTCGGCAGGGGTCCGCTCCCGGGAGGACAGCAGGCAGGTGGTCAGAGTACTTTCCGATCAGTCACAGCCCCAAGGGCGGTGGCCGTGGGGTCGGAAGGCCAGTCTGAGGCCGTCTCCACTGCCCGGGGAGGGTCAGAGGGCCTGCGGGCAGCCTCGGCTTCCCCCTCCACAAAGCAGAGCTCACCCTGATGCCGCCTCACAGAGCTCCTGCAGGGCCTGGCTTGGGGATGGACGGGCGTGAACTGGAACCTCCACACTGCTCCCAGGGGACGTCCTGGGTGTCCAGTGGCCAGGACTCGGTGCTGTCACTGCCCAGGGCCCGGGTTCAGGCCCTGGTCGGGGAACGAAGATCCCGGAAGCTGAGTGGTGTCACCAAACAAAACATAAAACAAAAGAAAAAACTGCCTTTCAAAGCTTGTGTTTCTAAAATGTGTAATTTTTAAACCTTTCCCCCTCAACAGCTATTTGCTTATGCAGCCTTTCACAGAAGACAGTGGTGAGAGACGCTTTCGGTGCCTTCAGGAGACCGTGGCCTGCTCGCTGGAACGGCGCGGCTGACACCAGACCCTCTCCTCAGCTTCCTCGGGTCTCTCCGGCGTGTCTCTGTGAGACGTTATTGCTTGTGACAACATCTCCACACAGATTGGCACCGGACATGCCACACGAGGAAAATTGGTTTCAGAGCTGCATTCCAGATAAAGCCCCTTGTCAATCTGAACCCAGAAACCGATCTAGTCTCCAGTGGCCCAGGGCCAAGTGGATTCGAGTTTGGGAAGGGGCCGACCCCCCTCTCCCCACCCAGGGTGCGGGGTTGCCGCTTTGTCTTCGGCTGCACCGACCTATGGAACATTCCAGAAAACACAGACTGAATGTTCCTCACTCTCCCCGCCTGAGAGGACCGCGGGCTGACACACACGGAACGCAACGCCAGTCCCCTCCCTGCCTCCACCACAGTCCTGCCTGCTTTACGTGTTGCTCTCATTTCTGTGCATAATGGTGACACAGTCAGAACCACAAGTCTTTCACTTGCTGTCATAACAGACTCCCACACTACTGAAAACCCTTGCAGAAATAACTTTTCGAACTCTGCAAAATTTATAGTCATTCTTCTGGTACTGAATGGTTGTTCCTCACTGCCTGACTTTTTGCTGTTCTAAAGAACTTTCTGATGCAAAAAGTTTTAAAATGAGGGTACCATTTGGAAATATAGTGGAACAAGATAATTCATGGGGACCACATCTGTCTTTTTTATGCATGTCTTTCAGGTATTTTAAAGAAAAGATATTCATGAATGGAAACTTCTCTTGTGTTATTTTCAATTCAGTAAGCATAGACATGGAGAATTATCCAACATATACCACTGTATCATCACATCCTGGATTTTTGACAAATAAGACATAAAAGCATTCAAATGCTGCATTCTGACTTAAAAGTCAATAAGTCCTTGATACTTGACACGTAGTTTATTTAGTCACAACAAACACCACAGCAGCATTTGAGAAATCGGAGGAAAGCTGGATCGGTTCCGGCTGACCGGGTTTTCATCTGTTCTGGTCACGTCCACCTTAGCAGAGCATCACCACCAGGAGACAGGCAGCGTGCTCGGCACACAGTAGGTACGCACAGGAAGCTTCCTTTCCTTTCCCTCCCCCACGAACGCCTCTTCCTGAAAACAAGACTTTGTTGTTCAGGATTTCATCATTTCCAGATGCCTGCTCTTCAAATGACACCCGAGCAGGACACACTGATGTCACAAGCCCTGGAATGTCTGGTGGGAAAGCAGCAGTAGGTGAGCTCACTGGATACTAAGATCCTGTTTTCCAGTCAATATCCTTCGTGATAGAATGTGAGGAAAAGAGAGGAAGCATAGCATATAAATACGTGTTCCCCACTCACCATCCCAGCCTCGATTTACACCAAAAAAGGGTCGCATGAAGTGAAGTGTCAGTGCTTTAAGAAAAAAAAAAAAAAAAAGAAATCCTAATAAGTGAAAAAGCATCAGTAAATCTATTTCTGTGTCACTAACATCGCTCTAAAGTCAGTCACCATAGAACAAACCTGCCTTCCCGAGACTTTGGCAAGAAGAGAGATACTGGGGAAGATTCTTGAAAATCTACCTGGGCAGTTGGATGACTCTGATACTCCAGGGTTCACACACTGACTGTCTCAGAAGAATCGGCTTGAAAAGCAGAAGTTCCTTTCCAGTGGCTGCCCCTCCATTCTTTCACTGCTGTAACTTCTGCCCCTTCAGCCTGTTGATCACTGTCTCTGATGCCCTATAAGCCAACTACAGAGCAGGTGACACCTCCCCCTAGAGTCTCTCCCACCAGAACTGGGACGGCAGCCCGCCGGGCAGGATGGTGCAGGCAGGCGGTGCCCGGCTCTGGATGAAAGACAGCTGGGGGAGATGGGCAGAAAGGGCACTTCTATGCCCAGGTCCAGGCGAGACTCACCAGTGTCCTGGCAGGGCCAGTAACCGGAAGTGTCTCAAGCACGTAGGCCAATGGTTGATTCTGCTCTGCGTCCACCTGGGGGACAGTGAGAGGCCAGCTGACTCGGAGCGCTTCAACTGTCCCAAGCAAACCAGCGCTGGCCCAAACCGACGGGTCCCCCTGGCAAACGACAGACTCTTTCCTGTAATTCCAGCGTGCCCTGCTCTCAGGGAGCTGATCAGACCACTCCTTCCAACCACAAGGCCTGTCCTTCCCAGGGACAGTCCCATGAATGCAACTTTCTTTTCAGAGCTTTCCTTTTTTAAAACTCGTTTTTCCTTTCTTTCTTTCTTTTTTAAAGTTTAACTGAATTCAGTTCTTGCTCCAATAAAGGTTGGTGCCCTTTGCAGACGGACAGCTTTGGGTTTGGCCCAGACTTCCTCCTGGCTCCCAAGTGCACGGTACTTGCTCTGCAGCCACGGCTGCTTCCCGAGGGGCCCGTATGCCACCCCAGCTGGGGGCCGGTCTGCTCGGCGCCAGCCCCAAGCGGGGTCGGCACCCCACCCGCCACTGCATGGACACACCTCCCCCTCCGCCCCTTTCCATCCTCCACTGGCAAAGTGGAAATTCTTCTTTCACTTCTATTTCCCCAGAATGGCCGGACTTTGAGGAACTTGAGACAGAATGGTCCAGAGATGCCCCAGATGGCAGGAAACCTGGACTCTGGGTGCCTCTGTCCCTGGGAGGCCTTTGTCAAGTGGGCTGGATGCCCATCAGTCAGAGGATGCACACCTGCTCAGACTCGGCACAAATGACATGGTCAGCTTGGGTGACCAAGAGACGCACCCCACCGTGTGCTTCTGGGGACGGTGAATTCACGGCCCTCTGATGTGTGTGTGTCTGGACAGGTCTCCACAAGCATTCGCTTCTTTCTCACGACCAAAGCTCCCTTACGTTCTTATATTCAAGTAGAAACGCATTCTTACAGAGAAGCTCTGGGCTCAGCCTTATCACTGTGGGCTTTTAAAGACCACAATAAACCACCCAAGACTGCTATCTCCCTGAAAAATTACCAAGAGATATGCAACCATACACAGATGTATGCCAAAAGCTGTAATCAGATTCCCAACAATCAAAAACTGGAAGCAGCTCAAAAGCCTGCCACTCAGCAAATGGGAAAGAAACCACATTCTGGATCCTGGGTGCAGTGGCCGTCACACGAGAGTGAGGCTGCCAGGGGTCATCGGGCGAGGCCCTGGAAACAGCGGACCGGATCGTAGGGAAGTCAAAGCTCGATAAAGCGGGCAGATGAGCCATCACGAGTGGAAACAAACAGCCTACAAAATCTAACCCAGAGGAGACCCTGCAATAGCAGCACTGGAGCCAGACAGCTGGAGCCCCACGGGGCCGGGGCGGTCAGCTCGGACGGCCCAGCATCCGCAGACCCAGGGAGTCCTGTGCCCCTTCAAAGGGCTTTATAAAAGAAAGGGGCATCGTATAGTCTTCTGGGCTCTGTAACTCAGACCCCTAGATGCTCCAGCCTGCTCACACCACACCCCCACGCGTCACCACAACCCACACCAGGGGGAGCCTGCATGGGCGTCCGGGCTCCCGGCTGATGGAGAGCGCTGGGTGCGGGTCAGGGGCATCGCTGGTCCCCGCTCCCCCTCTTGGAGCCCTCACTCTGGGGGTGCTTCCTGCAGGTGGGATCGGCACGAGGGGCTTCAGGCCAGGATGCCCGGGTTACAGGAGGCTGGGGGACCAAGAAGGTACACCACGTGGAAAGAGCCGGCTACGGGGCTCGGAGGCCTGTTTCCCAACACCCCCGTCCTCAGCCCGTCCAACAGCGCGGCTGGATGAGCCTCCCACACCTGCTCATGGGCCCCCAGCCCTCACCTTCCCTTTCCAGAAGCATCTCTGTCCCCAGGTCCGTCCTGGGGAGCTCACGGTGTCTGCGTCTATGCTGAACTTCTCCTCCTGTTTCCTTTATCCTGTGTTCTCTCCCAGAAACAGGATAAATTACATGCATATTTCCAATCCCAATGACTGCAGTAGAGCAGACGCTCAGTAACCTTGCTCAGAAACTGAAGAGAGAAATATATATATATACACACACACACATATATATTTTTGCCCATTTGCCCTGGCATAACTGGTCATAAAGAATAAAACAGAGACCGAGGTTTTCGGTCACTGGGCTTCATTTTATAAAGAGGAGAGAACGCCGTGACCTGCAGTTTCCCTCCCTTTATACATAAGCGGGACATGTAAGTGTGCGGAGTTCACGCTGAGCGATGGGCGTGAAGGCGACACCTAAGGTCACAAATACACTTCAGTAAAAGGAGCAAAAAACACAGTGTTCTGTGATGCTGAGAAGGCAACCCTGAGGTGGAGGGGAAGGGAGAGCGTCCACGGACTTCAGGGTAAGGCCTCGCGATGACGGCTCTTGCCTGCTGGAAGCCAACAGCAGGTGGAAGCGTGGCTGGACAGAGGCTGACGACACCCCGTCAGAGGGGCTGGGGTCCCTGGCGGGCGCAGCTCCAGCAGTAGGGACCACAGCCAGATCCGACCACCCTGCAGGCTCACCCAAACGGTCTCATTTAAACAGGAAACCCACGGGCCGCCGCAGGTCACCCTGCAAGGGGGTGGGCACAACCCCCCATCACTCACGCTGTGCCCACCCCGAGTCTGAGTGGTTAAACCCACACCTACTTCCCCCGTGGAGTCCCAGGCAGGCAGAAGACCCTCCTTTGTGTCGCCCGTAAGTCATTTATTTGCTACAGGAAAAATGCAGAAAACAAGAGATGTTGTATACTGGTCCAAAAAGACTAGAAAAAATAGCCTCGCCCCCACAACTCCTGAAAACTGAATTGCTGGAGGGCAGCTTACATTTATAAAATATGAGTCTCTGGTGCTGCCAAGAGTGCTGGAAATGGGGTGGGGTGAGGAGGGGTTATCTACTGATTCATGCAGCCTATTCATCAAATTTGCCAATTAGACTCAACAGGAAGCTTTCGATATTTTATTTGGGCTTTTAGACTCTGAGATTGTCTCCGTTTTGCTACTTGTTCATCCAGAGTGGGACAACAGTGTAACTAGGGGACGCAGTTTGATCCAACTTGTTTAGTGGAAGGCCTGTGTTTGTTGGCAAGGGGTTGCCCCAAATAGCACCATCTCATCAGAATACGCCTGTTGGAAAATGTGAGCAGGACAGGGCCATTTGTACTGTAAAGTCACTGTAAACTGCTTCGAGCATTGTCAAACTTTGGAAGAGGTTAAGCGAAGCCGTAGCCAACACTGAGAAATGCTTTGTAAGATAACCTTTAAAAAAATTTCCTCCCCCAGTCATAAAGGGCTGGAAGGAACTGCATCCCAGCAATAAGTTTGTGGTAGATTTGGATGTATCAGTACAGGCAGGCACAGAGGTCTGGGATAAGCAGAGATTAAAATAAAAAAGCATTAGTTGGGTAAGAGTTCTTTTAACAACAATCTCCATCTGCTATGTCTCCTTTTAAATCAATTGAGATATTTTTGTGGGTGACTTTGTTTGCACTAACTTCTAACTTTTTATGGTTCACTAAACCCCGGATTGTGATAGGAATACAAACATTTAGGAAGAGGAGGAATTCACATCTCAGATGAACTTGAGAGTTCCTTCCTCCCGGAGGTTTCAGACCTGTAGTATTGTTTTTAAAAGGAGTATTGATTCTGAATTCCATTTGTCATTTTAACGACAAATTCAACATACAGATCTGAGGGTTTCAATTACAGGCAAGCCTGGGAACTGGCAAGAGTTTCAGAGAAGTGACGGAGGCAGGAAGGCTAGGAGGGTTTGAAGGTGATCAGAGACATTGTACAGACCACACGCCTACCAGGAAAACCAGTGCATCCGCTGGACTGGTGAGAATTTCCAAGTCTAAGTAAGTTCATACGGCGAACCTTCAGAGAGAGCCACCAAAACAAAGTGCATCCTCACAGTGGTTAAAAACTCGAGACTCAGGGCAACAGAAGGTACATATCAGGGACTTCCCTGATGGTTCAGTGGTTAAGAATCTGCCTGCCAACTCAGGGGACACAGGTTCGATCCCCAGTCCGGGAAGACTACATTCCGGGGGTGGGGGTGTGGAAACTAAGCCCATGAGCCAACTACTGTAGCCCCCCAGGCTCCTCTGTCCATGGGATTTCCCAGGCAGGATTACTGGAGTGGGTTGTCACTTCCTTCTCCAGGGGATCTCTCCAACCCAGGGACTGAACCTGTGTCTCCTTCATTGGAAGGCGGATTCTTTACCACTGAGCCACCAGGAAAGCCCTTGACTGTTAGCTATCCAAAAACAAAGACCCCACAGAATATAGGAATAAATAAAAGGTACTAAAAAATCTTAGAATCTTTGTTTTGGAAGGTAAATTACAAATCTGAAAGGCTGCTTTCAAGATTTTAAAAGCAGTTTGAATAAAATAACTAAGTCTCAGGGATTCTAGCTCACTCAGCATCTGATATTCTAGTTGGAACAAATTTAGTTGATAAATTTTGAGTCCTGCTTTCTATTACTTATCACACAATGATATTTAAGTTGCTGCTTTAACATGGTTTTAATTTTAATTCCACAACATTTTGAGAATAAAGTATTCTCTGGAAGTGTTTATGGTGAAAGCTAATGGGAAGGAGAACAGTCGAGAGAAGATGCTTCTCTGCCAAAGGAGCAGGAATGACTTTTCTATGTGTCAGTGAGTCTTGGGGCCCCACAGCCCTGAACACTGTCCCCTGCAGAGGGAGGGAGTCTGCACTCCTCTGCTGTCTGCTCCGATCATCCTGTTTATTACTCTGTCACGTACAGAAGTAACTAAACTAGGTCCAGAAAGAACCAGGAGACTTGCACTTGGTAAGAGAATAAACAATCAGCCTGCAATGCAAGAGACCTGGGTTCAATCTCTGGGTTGGGAAGATGCCCTGGAGGAGGGCATGACAACCCACTCCAGTAGTCTTGCCTGGAGAATCTCAGACAGAGATTCTCTGTCTACAGCCTGGTAGGTACAGTCCATGGGCGTCCCAAAGGTTGAACACAACTGAGCGACTAACATACACAGAAAAGGCAATTGTACCTGAAACTAATATAACACTGTTAATCAACTATACTCCAATATAAAATAAATTAAAAAAGAAGGAGGAGGAGGCCCTGCATGGAGCAACCAAGTCAAGGACTGTGATGAATGCAACTTGGTGTTCGAGGGTTAAGTGAGTGAGTGCCACACAGACTGGTTCTTTACTTTGCAGTCAGACTTGGGTTTGAACTGAGCTCTGCAAGGTCACTGCACTTCACCAGGCTTCAGCTTCCTCAGCTGTGAAACGGGGCTGCCGGCCTTGGGGAGCTGCTGGGGCACTGACAGAGATGGTGGGAGCCCAGTGGAGGCGGACACACACAGGAACAGCATCTGTGCGACACCTCGTTACACGCGGCGCATCATTCCAAGCGCTTCACACACTCAGGAAACTCACCACTGCCACCTGTGTTTGCCAGCACGGGACATGATGCTGGGGGGTCTGCACGCCCTCCCCCCGCCCCCAGCAACCATCGAGCCCAGGGCTGGAGGCTACCCCGGGGCGAGTGCAGCGACATCAGAGCCAGTGCCGACCAGCTGAAGCTCCAATGCAATGTACAGTTTCTCCAGCACTGTGGACAATCAGGTGCTAAACATTCACACCACACGCAGTGTGCGTCTTCACAGACCTCCTCTCGTAGGAGAGCGTCTCACGAGAACTGTCAGAGGACACTGCTTCGCTTCCATGTTTGTTACAAGCTGATGACCAAAATGACCACCACGGGAAGAGCAGGCAGGGGCCGCGTCTCTCCCTGAACCGCGCGCCGCTGGGCTCTGCTGCGCGTCCCGGACCGCTGGCCGTCCTGCCCACAGCGACGAACAGCACAGGGCAGGAGACTTCAGGGCGGCAGGGAGGTACCAGCAGCGGCCGCACCCTCCACTTACAAAGCGAGGCAGTTACTGACGGCGCGTGAATGGCTATATTTATTAAGATACTCAGAGCACAGACGCGTCACATGCACAGCTGTCTACAAGAGCAGGGATGAGAAGACAGAGTTCACATGACACTGGGCTGCATCGGGGCCTCTGGGGAAGTCACTTGCCTTCCGGCATCTGCTTTCTGTCTGTAAATGGGGGTTCTCGCTGAGACTCTCTCGAACGCGGAGATCCTTTGGGTTTAACATGAGGAAGGGCCATCAGCTGAAATAAGAGAGTGCTAGCACTGGACATCTGTTAATGTTTGCATTAGAGTGCGCCTACTGAAGTGCAGCGTTGGCGGGTGTGATATCATTTCAGGACAGGGGGACCTTTCTCTGTGGTCAGTTGGCGTCTTAGCGCCCGTGTTTGCTGGGACAGACCCTGTCTCGTGAGTCTTTGTGGGCCGCTGGGCCACCTGCCTACCACGGAGTCTAGAAATGCCAGAGCCTCACTTTCCCAGCTCACTCAGCTGCTAGGGCTCAGGTAACCCCCCTGGAGACCCACACACCCAGGGACTGGAACCGATGCCAGTGACCCGGAGAAGCAGGGACGGGGCGATGCTCTCAGCGGGAGGGGAGCTGGTGGTACTGGGGCGCTGGCTGCAGACCTGTGGCTTCTGCTGGGGTAACAGGGGAGGGGCGCCTCCCCAGCTGGTCTCGGAGGGCACTGACTGCGGCTTCAGCCGCCCAGCCTCATCATTACTGATGTATTTTCAGAACTACCCAATATCTCTCCCAAAGATACTCCATTTTTATATAAATCAGAAGGGCCTGGTTTCCCTCACCTGTAACCAAGAAACCCTTCTGTGACCGCTGGTGACATCTGCTTTGAGGACAGAAAGAGCTGCTGGGTGCCCTGTGCTTATCTGTCTTATTTTGCTGAAACCATCTCATTACTCTCAGTCAAGATAATACGCAAACCACTTGGCATTAAGCCTTCCGTTAAGGGGTGAATTTCATGCTCACAATAACAAAAGTATGAAAAAGTGTCCAGAATCTGCCTGTTAATTATACACACAGCAATTTTCACAAGAGGAACATTTTACTGACTGATGGGCGTGACTTGGTGAGAGGTTGACGGTTCCGCTCCCCTCCAGTGAGGACAGGGCGTTTCCGACACTTCCAGTCTGCCCCCGGGCAGGCTGAGTGCTGCCCGTCTCAGGGGATGAGTCAGGACATCAGTCACATCCAATCCGGCGCGCTCTCTCCGGTAACTAGGTGGGGACCAGACCCAGGGAGGGCTCTAACCTGTGGCCCAGTGTTTGCTGACATCCCTGAATTCTCCAGATCGCCTGCTGCTTACTCCCGTGGAACAGAGGCAGGGGGTGGGGGCTGCAGGTGGGTAAGGCCGAGATGGAAGGGGGTTGGAGGGAGGGAGAGAGGTCCTTCCAGGCAGTCATGGAGCCAGCTCCACCTGGGGCAGGTCCCAGAGTCAAGGCGTCCCTGGCCCCTAAGACCCTGCAGCTCGGGCCTGTCACCCACCTCCCACGCCGGCTCTGTGAGGGCTGGCCCTCTGCTCAGATTTCTGCTTAAAACATCCAGACTCGGTCCTGTGAAGTGGCTCCAGGGATAATCAAGTCTATGGGCCACAGAAGCCAAGCCCCTCTCCCAACACCTAACCTAACTCACACGAGCTAAGATTAGAGTTTGAACCGTACAAGGCACCATCTGCCTTTTCTGTTAACCTGCCCGCCTTCCCCTGAGAACCCACACATCTGCACAGGCTCTGAAACTAGCCCGAGCTGGTCACCAAAATGGGTCTGTTTACCCTGAACCCTCCTTTCTGTGGATGATGGAGCTTTTGAAATTGCTGGCGTCCCTGAGTTACAGATGTCCAAAGTATGCATCTTGCGTGCAGAGCTTTGGCTGCTGACTGAATTACATTTAATCCTAATTTCATTCTCTCCCAGCTATATTGGCATTTTGGCAGTAATGAAATAGTCTATTGTGGAAAAGAAGGGGAAAAGCTCCAATTAAATAGTGAGATTTAAATTATGTTTATAAAACGATCAAGAAGTATTTTTCATGTTCAATTATTGAAACACTTACCAAAAAAAAAAAACCCTAAAAACCCCAAAAAACAGGCCCAGAAAAGTTGGAAAACAGCTCTTATGTTCTGAAAACAGGAAAATTGTGAGCCCTAAACACGCACATTATGGAGAGGGGTTTCCCAAAGTTTTAGACTTCGGGCTGTATTGTTTTCTCACTTTTCTTTTTGCCAACTCAAATGCTGTTTAGAGCTGATACTGGAGAGCGAACAGCTGCAGGTTCTGGCTGAGTATTTTCCTAGAAATACCACTCAGGGAAGGAATTTCCACCCGCTCCCCTCTCCCAGGAGACTTCACAGTGGCTCACGCTTATTCTCCTCCAAGATCACGGCCCCAGAGTTGACCAGGACAGTGCGGCACCTGAGAAGCCAGGCCAGGGAGGCTGGTGAGAGCAGGGGCCACTTCTTCGTCTTTGGTGGCACTGACTGGGTCTTGGTTACTGTGCAAGGGCTTTCTCTCCTTGCCAAGCGCAGGGGCCACTCTTTATTGCAGGGCCAGGCTTCTCACTGCCATGGCTTCGCTTGCTGCAGAGCAAGGGCCCACGGGCTCTAGGCCGTGTGGGGTTCAGCAGCTGGGGTGCACTGGCTTAGTTGCACTGCAGCAGGTGGGAGCTTCCTGGGCCAGGGATCGAACCCGTGTCCCTGCACCGGCAGGCGGATTCTTACCACTGAGCCACCAGGGCAGGCTCACAGGAGCCACTTCTGATGCACCCAGAGGGCAAGTGAGGCTCTCCTGACACGGCAGGAAAGCCTCATGTCCAGGTCTGCGGCCTGACGGGGGTTCTCATGCACGGAGACCTTGGTCCCCATGACACCCAGCTTTGAGCTGGTTTGACATTTTTAGAGCTACTGTGGCAGTAGGTGGAAGTCATAGATTCTGGATTCATTAGGCTCCAGATCACTTAGCTCCCATAAAGGAAATGGATGAGACTCATCTCAAGCTCTTTCTAGACTATAAGATTATTGACAATTCCTTAATTTGCACTTTTCTTTTTACAAGCTCCAATACCTTGGCCACTTCACGTGAAGAAATGACTTATTGGAAAAGACCCTGATTCTGGGTAAGATTGAGGGCAGGAGAAGAAGGGGACAACAGAGGACAAGATGGTTGGGTGGCATCACTGACTCGATGGACATGAGTCTGAGCAAGCTCCGGGAGACAGTGAAGGGCTGGGAGGCCTGGCTGCTGTCCATGGGGTCGCAAAGAGTCGGACACGGCTTAGCGACTGAACAACAACAAAGTATAGTCTTTCACACATGTGGAATTGAATAAAAGAGAGAACACTGAAAACCGATAGATTAATAATATTATTATGTTTCCAGTCACCTACTAAGCAGCTGTTCTTGGAGAAGGGAATGGCAACCCACCCCAGTACTCTTGCCTGGAGAACCCCCATGGGCATAGGAGCCTGGTGGGCTACAGTCCATGGGGCAGCAAAGAGTTGGACACGACTGAGCGACTAACATGACACTAACCAGCTATTCTATAGAAACTGTTGAAAAGAAGCTCTAGACATGTTTTGAACCAGGGCAGCAAAGTAAGCATATATTGTTTCAAAAATTATCCTGAAGGACAACACTTTCTTTTAGATGTAAGTTCAAGCACCTTTACTAGACACTCAGTCATGCTCTGTGTATTCAGAATCTGTGGGTGTGCTTGCTGATGTTGGTTTATTCTGTATCAGTGGCTGTGCATTTGATAATTTAATTCAATTTGGAACTGTTCACCTACATTTCAGATTTTGGTGTCTGCATGCTCAGTCACATCCAACTCTTTGTGACCCATGGGCTATAGCTTGCCAGGCTCCTCTGTCCGTGGGATTTCCCAGGCAAGAATAGTGGAGTGGGTTGCCATTTCGTCCTCCAGGGGATCTTCCTGACCCAGGAATTGAACCTGTGTCTCCAGTGTCTTCTGCACTGGGGGGCTCTCTTGCTGAGCTACCTGGCTTCATTCAAATGCAACAGGCTCCAGAGAAAATGTGACAGGAGAGAGGCCCGCTGAAAGAACCCCAGCAGGACCTTCAGACGGAAAGAACAGAAGCCTGGGCTTCCTTGCTGGTCCAGGGATTAAGAATCTGCCTTGCAATGCAGATTCCCTGGTTCGATCCCTGGTCTGGGAAGATTCCACCTGCTGTGGGGCAAGTAATCCCATGAGCCACAGCTACCGAGACCAAGCTCCACAACAAGAAAAGTCAGCACAACGAGAAATCTGCCCACTGCAATTCTAACTGCAAAAGCCTACGCAGCAACAAAGACAGAACACAGCAAAAAAATAAAAATAAAAATAAAAAACCTAAAGAACAGAAGCTTGCAAATATGGCAGCGACGGCACAAACACCGCAGATAGTCTGAGGAAAAGGAATCCGACTACTTAGAAAAGACCAAGCCCAGGACTTGCAACAACCTGCCAGCCCCTGGGCCACCTTCATACAGTAGGAGGGCAGTAGGAACGGGAGGGTCTTGCAACTGGTCCAGGGTGGGACCCGCTGGAAGGACCCTCGGCTCGTCAGGGAAAGGCGACTGAGACAGAGAATCTGCAGGAGGGAGCCCTGCGTGACATCACTCAGCCTGCATCTTTATAGCTGCTGTCTTTGAGCAGGTTAGGGCGGATGCCCAGATGTCATCTGGAAACAAACAGTAGCTGCGACCTAAGGAGCCGTGGCCTCAGGCCTTGATGAGCTCACGGTTAGTGGGAATGAACCATCATCCCTTTGTCAAGACGCCTCACTGCACCTCCACCGGTGGGGACAGATGAGGGGTCTCCGTGAGGGTGGCATCCAGCACCCTCCCTGCAGACAAGAGAGAGGAGGCCTATGGGAAGGAGGACAGCCCTACACAAGGCGGACAGCCCTACACGGGGAGGACGGCCCTGCACCGGGAGGATGGCCTGCCTCACACGGCAGGGGGACGACCTCGCACGGGGAGGATGGCCCTGCACCAGGAGGACGGCCTGCCTCACACGGCAGGGGGACGGCCTCGCACGGGGAGGATGGCCCTGCACCAGGAGGACGGCCTGCCTCACACGGCAGGGGGACGGCCTCGCACGGGAGGACGGCCCTGCACCAGGAGGACGGCCTGCCTCACACGGCAGGGGGACAGCCTCGCACGGGGAGGACGGCCCTACACAGAGCGGATGCAACTAAAGGGGCCTGGGATTTGTAAGAGATGGTTTTACTGCAGCAAAATGAAGCTTTGCATGGTTATCACCACCTTAATGGGCTTCCCTGGTGGCTCAGACGGTAAAGAATCTGCCTGCAATGCAGGAGACCCAGGTTCGATCCCTGGGTCAGAAGATCCCCTGGAGAAGGGGATGGCTGCCCACTCCAGTATCCTTGACTGGGAAATCCCATGGACAGAGGAGCCTGGCGAGCTACAGTCCACAGGGTTCCAAAGAGTCAGACACAACTGAGTGACTAACACATACCACCTAAAAACAGCTGGATTTCTCCAGTCTTAAATAGTAAGCACAACCACCAAACAGTTACAGTGTTTGGTGGGGGCTGTAAGACAGCAACGTTTTAAAAACTATTATTTAATTATTTGGGAGACTTCGCTGGTGGCTCAGATGATAAAGAGTTTGTTTGCAGTGCAGGATACCGGGGTTTGATCTCTGGGTTGGGAAGATCCCTTGAAAAAGGTAATGGTAACCCCCTCTAGTATTCTTGCCTGGGAAATCCATGGACAGAGGAGCGTGGTGGGCTACAATTCATGGGGTCACAAAAGAGTCAGACACGACTGAAGGACTAAACAGCACCAGGACAGCTAATACTGAGAACCACAAACTGAGTGGCTTAAACAACCAAAATCTGTTCTCTAACAGATCTGGAGGCTGGAAGTCCAAGCTCAGGGTGTCTGCAGGACCAGTTCCTTCCAATGGCTGGGAAGGAGAACGTGACCACGCCTCTCTTCAGCTTCTGGGGGTTGTCAGCAACCTTTGGGGGGTCCTTGGCAGCAGAAACTTCACCCTGACCTCTGCCTTCATCTTCACATGGTATTCTCCCCGTGGATAAGTCTGCTTCCCCACTTCCCCTTTTCATAAGGTCACCAGTCATTTAGATCAGTCCTCACCCTGCTCTGGTGCGACCCATTTTATCTAATTACATTTCTGACGATTCGATTCTAAATAAGGCCAGACCCAGACGGACTAGGAGTTGGAACATCAATGGATGAATGCTTAAGGGATACAATTCAATCATAACAAAGAACCTCAAAGCAAGGACAGATTTATAAGAAGTCACCATGCCGACTGGTATTCGATTCCTGGGTCGGGAAGATCCGCTGGAGAAGGGACAGGCTGCCCACTTCAGCATTCTTGGACTTTCCTGGTGGCTCTGCTGGTAGAGAATCTGCAGGCAATGCGGGAGACCTGGGTTTCATCCCTGGGTTGGAAAGATCCCCTGGAGAAGGGAAAGGCTACCCACTCCAGTGTTCTGGCCTGGAGAATTCCATGGACTGTATAGTCCATGGGGTTGCAGAGAGTCGGACAAGACTGAGCAACTTTCACTTTCACTTTTCACTTTCACCATGCCAACTAATCATATCTTGCAGATTTTTTTTTTCAATCACTTGTAACATCTCAATGACACTCTGGACTACCTTTTTACTGACCAGACTGGGATTTCTTTATTTACTATCATTATCTGTCTCTTCCAGAGCAGAAATCCACAGAACAGGCGCTGGTCCACAGAACTGGACCTTCAAGGGTCAAGATGAATAAAGGCTGCTTAGCTATTTACTTTTATCTAGAAAAACCTAGACTGTTAAGATTTATGCCATTTACAAAGTAGTAGGTCTACCTCATAAGACTCTAACAAACTTGCTAATACCAAGATCAGGTCTCTAAACTTGTCCTTTACGGAGACGGACAGCAAAGACCTCTCCCTTTTCTACTGTTACAATCACAAGGCTTCATTCACTTGGGTAGCAACCTGATCATCTGATGACGAGAGAAATAGATTCTGGCTCTGTATGTGCTAAACAAATGCTTGAAAGTATTTTTCACTGCATGTGTGTGTGTCTACACTGAAGGTGTCTAACATCTGCTGTGGTATCCTTTTACACTAAAATTATAATGAAAGGGTTCTGTGTAGTGTATTAGTTGCTACTGCTTTAGGTCTTAAATTGCGTGTTATTTCTCTTAATGACTTTAATGAGGACACAGAGAGTTTTGCCTGCTACCTGTTATCAGGCCAGCAGAGGGAGCAGGTGAGTATTACAAGCAGCATTTTCCTGTAGGTATCATCCATAGTAGATTTTTGTTTTGCTTTAATTTTTAGTGTAGACAAGCAAGACTTTTCAACCTGTAAACTAACAATGTCCCTGAAACACACATCAAGATTTTGGGGAAAGGTCAGTCAATAATATACTTTTTCCTGTAAATATTCTACTAGGATAGTTTTAAGGCTTTCAAAAACTATTGTTGAGATTTTTTTTTTTTCTCTTGAGGGAAACAGATGCCAGGAACTAGGTATCTTAATACTGCTATAAATGTCCTCTCTTCACAGGCTTTGTACAACTTACTTCCTTTAATTTTTTCTTTTGTATCAGTCTTTTTGCTTTTAGGCCCTTTCCTTAAAATGAAACATTTTGGGGAGTACAGTTCATTATTAATGGAGTACAAAAGACATTGCTCGAGATGGGATTAAGAGAAAAAGTAGGGCATATACACATGAGATTATCAGGAAGGCCATAAATCACTGGCAGACCCCGTACTTAGATTCCTGAAGGGACAGGAATGGCAGGGAGTATTTTTATACACTCAGATGCAAACATCATTTCCTTTTATGCATAACTATTTATTATACTTATAATTCTTCAAAAACTATATATAATTCTTCAAAAATGACTTTTAGTACATGTAACTCCATAATCAAGCCTAATTTCCCACAGGAAGATTTTTTAATATCAAGTCAGTTAGACAGACAGGAATACCAAAAGGGGGTCACGTGCTTTTATTATTATTACTTTTTTTACTTCTTTGACATAAGCAATTTTATTTATGCTAACCTATAACCAAGAAAGATAATATATCTTCATGGAAATAACACACATGACATTTTTATCTCTCTTATTTTAAAAGGTTTCTCAATAATTAAGATAAAAATTTATAAATTTAGATTAAACAAAGATTTATCTAGATGGCATTAGGCCACTCTCAAGAGAAAACTCATTCTGAGAGGAATTTGGACAGTTCTTCAGTAGAATGGTTATGACGGAGAGACTAGACACATTTTTCACAAGCAACAGGATCTGACTTCTCTACAGCTTTGCTGAAATGAAGTTAGGAACATTTAGTATACAATACAAACTCATAACCCACTTCAAAATCTTTTCTGTTTTGAAGCCCACTTCAAAACACTCTAACAGCAGTGTTAGTCAAAGGAAAAATTTTATTGACTTTTCATTGGTCATAAGCAAAACAGTAATCATTGACATCAATCCACTGAAAGAGAATGTTTAGCCTTTTGTTTTTCTACATACGGGCAGAAAACAGGACACAGAATTACTGGCAGAAATATTATCAGGCTAATGCACTCATCTATTGTTTTAGAATTTCATCCACTGCCTTTTTAAAGTTATGACTTGTATCTTGACCTTTTAGGCACTTTTTTTTGATGGAAAGATAAAACAAAAATATTGGAGGATGAAAATATTTAAAAATCAAACAGCATCTGAGATAACTTCATGTAACAGGAGAATTATATAAACTAACATATTCCTAAAAATTCAGGGAATTCATCATGAAATCTTAGAAAAATAGTTACTTGGATATTTCCCAAGTTTCTAGTAAATAAAAAGCTTTTTCTTTTCAGTCCTTCAGGTTCCATATTATACACCATGTGGCTTTACAAAGCAAACTGTCTTAAGTTGATGCTGAGCTGGTTCATGGCAGTACAAAGCTGTCAAAGATTCAGGAATCTTTTAAGTTTCCTTAAAAAAAAAAAAAAACAATAACTGACTTCTCTAAAAGTCTTTCAAACATAATGTCACAGTAAACACTCAGATAAGTTAGAATGAGTGAGGATTTGGTACCTCTTTGACGGAACTAACCTAAATAAGAATGAAAAAGATTTTTCTCAGTATTAACTCTGATCCTTCCATCAGCGCTAACCTCTGACATACAGATGCCTACAGCTCCCTGTCAAACCAGAAGTCACACAGCCACGAGAAGGAAGATCATCTTTTCAGACAAGGCGATGCTATCGAGGCCCCTGCCCTTTAACGCCCAGCACTTAAGTGTATCTGCTCTGAGAATGAAAACACGAGGGGCATGCAGGGGAAATGGCTATTTCCCAGGAAAGGAAATTGCCTGAAAACATATCTGGCAAAGGCTTTCTCTCCTCTGGCAGGCAGACGCTTATTTCAACAAAATATACACTTCTTCACCTTCTGCAAAGGTGAATTCGATGGAGCCAGTACCTGATTCTAAGTGGATGCCACTTAGCTTTCCCCTATATGGAACGGGCCAGCTCTTTTACGGCAAATGCTATGTCTGTTTAATTGCAGCTAGGACAGGAAATCGTGCTAAACTGGGCAGCATACGTCATTTCAGAAACTGTATGTATTCTCAAAGGTACATCACCCTCTTCCAGCCAGTGACAGGGCATGAAATTAAAGAGGCAAAAAAAGGAGAAAAAAACAAAATGCTAACACCAGAAAATTAGAAAGATGGCAAGGACGGACACAGAAAGCATAACTGATGCAAGCAGACAAGAGGCTGGACCTCCGCAGAGTCCGTCCTCAGTGAGAACACCTGGGCTGAGTGCACTGCTCTGCGTGCCTGTGAGCAGACAGCCCCCACGTCCAGGTGGGCACGCGGTGGCCCCGTCCATGACGGCGGCCCCTGCTCAGGTGACCAAAGGCCACAGAAGGTGGGTCCATCAGCGGAACGTGTTACCTCTCTGGGATGTTCCGCACAGAGGTGACAGCTTGTGACATGGAGAGTCCCCACAGTTCTTGAAAGGCGGTTGAGCTGTGCCATGTTAAAATCGGGATTAAAAAAAGTCAGGGCTTTGGACTTGCTGGAGGTCCAGTGGTTAAGACTCCGCACTTCCAACACGGCGGTGGGGGGGGGGGGGGGCGGGCGGGGGTACTTTCCCTGGGAGGGAGCAAAGATCCTACTTGCTATGCTAAGATTCCACATGCCATGGCAGCCAAAACGAAACAAACAGATACTAAAAAACAAGAAACAAAAGCCCTGCTTTAACTTCCACTCAGGGGGCTGATGGAGGCCTTGTCGTCTCGCCCCACCGAGCCTTGGTTTCCAAGTCCATCACAGGGGCAAGATCGACCTTCCACAGCGCCACATGTGTGCACTGGTATCTACAGGTTTTCCCTTTCCTCTGTCTTTCCAACTTTAAGAGGCTTTCTCCTTGCTGCTGTTCTCAGACCCACAGCTGGGGACTGTCCCCCGCAATCTCCGCGTCTAACGCTGGCGCAACTTGGCCAGCACCTCCAGGGAGGGGCCATCCATGGATTCTGCAAGACGGCGCCGGACCCCATGCGAGCCCCTTCAGTTCTGTTCCACGGATGAGGTGCAGAGTGGAGACAGCTCTTCTGTGATTCACTGCGGAGAGGGCCTGCTTTCAGAAGTCGAAATACTCAGTCTTTTCTTTTCCCCTCCTCTTTTCTTTCCCCTTCTTTCCTTTTTCCTTGTGGCTTCCTCAGCTTTCATTCATTGTTGCATACAATTTGGGGAAAAAAAAGCAGTAAGAGTAAATTTTTCTCTTGCAACACTTTGATGTCCAGTGAACTTCCTAATGGCTTCCCCTGCACACCAAGCTGTCCACATGTTCGCTGACTTCACTGACTTTAAAAAGGCTGGGACCGAGGAGGGGATGGGTGAGAGGCCCCCACGCCCCGCGGGCCCAGCCTGCCCAGGGCCTGGGGTCCCGAGGAGCCTGCTGAGAACAGCTGAGAGCCAAGAGTGTCCTCAGCATCACCTAGGGGGGCATCTCAGCAGCCAGAGGTCCTCTTACACCAGCACAGCACTTTTGAAAAACTAAGCCCATGCTGGCCCAACCACCGAGGCCCGCGGACATTGTGCCGCGGTGACGGTCACTTTGCTGCATGACGGTGAGCAGCAGGTGCAAGACTGACTCTGGGGATCTGCCCAGATGCGATGGAAACAGACTGGCACAGAACGTCAGTAGACGCGGGAGATCAATGTGCCCCCAAGTACGTCTGCGTGGTTTCTCATTATTCCCCATTAGCCACGGGCTTCTGGAGTGGACACTTGCCACATACGCTTGCTGCTCAGACGGCAATGACCACCCCCCCACCCCCTACAACAGCTGATCCACTTCTGTCCCTCCTAAGTCCAACAGTATAGCTAACCCGTTAGATATGAGTATCAAACAGGCTCCCTGGAAAGAGCAGAAGTCACGCAGGTTCCCCTGAAACCATCTGGCGATCCACGCCTTGGGGGCTGCCCTGCGCTGCACTGGGTTCAAGCTGGCACCGTTTCTTGGCTTCTGGCTTCCAGAACCAGCAATCCGGCACCTCACGGGTGGTCCTGGGAAGGTTGGGGTCAATCAGATCCCAGATCCGACAGAAGTGAGTCCACGTCGACTCTGGACCCACGTTTCTGGAGCCACAACCAGGCTTTCCCACACATCCTGCACGTCTGCTCCACCAGGCGGACTGGAGCAGAGGCGCCCTCGTCAGAGCTCTGCAGCACTCCTCTCACCAGGGAGGACGGCCACGTGGTCCTCCTGGTGCCGTCAAACGAGGGTTCACTCCCTGATGGCAAAGTGCAAAAGGGGAGCCCGAGACAGCGCTACCGCGAATAAGTGGGAGCCTCTGGAATTTCAGCTGATGACATACAGTACAGGGGAGAAAACAAACATTATTAAGAAAATAAACAGCACCACACACAGCTGTTCAGCAGAACTGTTAGGACAAAAAAAAAAAAATTGGCTGGGCAGGAAGGCAGCTTTTGGGAAGGCTGTAATAATATTTCTCGTTTTATAGCCCCATCTGCCTTTAGCGAGCCTGTCAGCAAGTCATTGACGGAAACTCAAGATTCTCTTTGAGACTGAACAGCTCTGAGAAGCAGTCAAGGCTGCATCCAGTCTCCATCCCCAGGCTGGGGTGGAGGTCGCCACTGCTGCTAACGTGTGCTGGGGGTGAGTCTGCACCCAGGGCAGGGTCTTCCCGCCTGGCTGCCCCAGGAAGCCCCGCTCGGCCCTGCTGGCCCCTCGGGGGTCTCCAGCTGCTGCTCCCGTGCCAGCCGTGGTGGACGCGCCCGTCTTCCCAGCGCTTCCTCGGCAGTGTGACGTTCAGCCCGCGTCCAGCCCTGAACGCAGAAGGCGCTGCTCGGCTTTCACACTGGGGCAGTTCTCCCAGGGCCTCCTCCCTCTTAGAGTTTAGGTGTGGCTTCCAAGTGACACTTTCTTTTTGGTCGAATGTTCCCGTCCCTTCCCTGAGCCCTTTCCCCTGGCCTGTCTCACTGGCCTGGGAGGAGGCGGGCGCTGATCCGAGGCACGGAAGGTTCCCCGAGGCTCCCTCTTATACTGGCTGCTCCCAGAGAGGCCTTGAGACCGTGTCACACCCCCCACAACCCCCTCCAGCCCGCAGACCAGGCCCGCGGTCCCCGCGGAACGGCCAGTGAGCTAAGAATGGTTCCTGCATTTTTAAAAGACTGAAAAAATCCAGAGAATATTTCATGACGTGGAAATTATGATAAGTTCAAATTTCAGTGTCGACGAATAGTGCTTCGTTGGCACACAGCCACCGCCCATCCTCAAGGGCTTTCTCTGGAGGCTTCCACGCTGCGACGGCAGAGTTGAGTGGCTGTGACGGAGCCCGGGTGGCCCACGAACCGTAAACACTTACTCCTCCAAGTCTCGGGGAAGGATTTCCACGCACCTACAGGGAGCTGCTCACTGCACGCCCGGACCGGGGGGTCTGGACAAGGGAGCACTCCCTCCTACCCCACGGCAGGACCGATGCCCTGGAGGCAACACACGCTCCTCCTGCGTGTTCTCCCCACATCCCAGGGCTGGGGTCTCCCCGCCTCACTCTCTGCTTCTCTACGGCCGACACGCCATCACGCTCCCCAGCACCTAGCAGACATGGACTGCTTGTGGGACCCGCTCTTCCTGTGGCTTCTTTTTAAACCACCCTGTTTGCCTGACAAGCAGACAGATGATCTTGGAAACCACATGTGCGGTATTATTACCTTATAATATATGCTTTCAAATGGTGAACCAACTTGGACGAAAAAAGTGCTCCCCGTGTTTCTGCTTCATGGTCAGCCAGAGAATAACACAGTGACAATATCTGACAGTGGAAAATTTAATGGGAAGTGCTGGAGAAGGAAGGTAATATTTCTGAGTTACAAGCATTATTTCGTATCATTTTAACTCTAAAGGTGCTACTGAGAAAGAACCATCCTATTTTGCAAGTAGGGAAACTGAGGCTTAGAAGAGTTAAGTATTTGCTGCAGATCTCAGAGAATCAGGGTTCTAACACAAGTCCCGTGTCCTACACATGTCCAACACAAGTCCTACACGTGTCCCTCTGCAGTTAGTAGTCTGAATGGGCGTATCTTTAACTCGTCCCCTTAGTGGAAACCTTGCACCAAAATCAGGCTCTAGCTTTCCTGAGCCATCAAGCCCTTTGAGAATCTGGGGGCGCCTACAAACCCCTTCTTAGAAAAATGACACGAGTTATTTTATCCAAAGATTGAATAACAGGACCCTGGGGGTTAAATGACAATGCCATTCTGAGTGCAAGTATCAGCTTGCGATATCGTAATAAAAATATCTGTAATTGCTGTTCGTGAGAAAGCCAGAGACATTGACAACTGTTGTTTGTGACCTATTCAAAGCTAAAAGAAAGGCTGTATTTCAGTTAGACTTTTGCAAAAAAGAAAGACATCTTTTCCTGTCAAAGTTTGTGGACCCCATGAGTTCCGTCCGTGAACTTTGGGTTAAGAACCCCCGCTCTGGAGGTAAGCTGGGGGCCAGCCCATGCACAGGAGGGATGTCTTTAAAGGTCTAATCAGGTCTCTTGACACAATTCACTCTATAGACCTCAGCTATCCAAGAATTAAAATCATAAAATCCCCTGAAATCTGGTCTTGCACGATTACATGGACACTGGCTTTACGGGTAGATGAGGTTCACTGGGTCAGTGCTGAACTGGCCACTGCTGCCTGGGAGGAATCTGGTGCCCTTGGGCATGGACAGACCCTCACAGAGGTTCCAGGTCTCCCCCCACGCCCCCGCCCTGTGCACACCCTGGCCAGTGAGCAAGGACACTGCCAACCCCAAAACGTTAAGTTTCAGCTATTGAAGGAAGTACCCTGGAGGATTTACGGAGCCACGGAATTGAAACAGAAAAAACCTTGGGAGTTAATGCAGCCCTTGAATCTGGCAGACAAGGACTCTGGGGTTAATTGAAAAGAAGTGATTTGCCCGAGTCCAGCACTGAGTGGGACTGATTCAACTGATCCTGGATAATATGTTACAAAATGATAGGATTTGAGCAAATTCTGACCTAATAAAGGAGAAGTTAATACATGCCACTCTCAACTCCCTCTTAAATTCTGATTTTTCTATGGATTCTAATTTAGTGGACAATTAATCAGCCTAGTTATACATTAAATTTACTTTGAATACTGGAGTGGATATTTTGCTTAAAAGATTAAATGTCAGTGCTCAGAAACTGACTTTCCTAACACAAATTGAATAAAGCGTGATGTTCCTATCCAGCTGTTTTAAGATCAAAGTTTTGCATACTTGGCTAAATGGTTCAAAAATCAAGTAATACCAATGAAACTATTTTCCCTATGAAAAGGCAGAGTTTACAAGAGCAAGACTTCTTCCTCTTTGTTTGTAATAACAAAAATAAACCAAAGTCCTGACATATTTGCAGTATTTTTATTCCTAAAGGAAAAAACAGGAACTTTCATTGTACTTTAAAGCTATTGCCCCAGATATTTACCAGCTTCGCGCTGTGAATCAGTTTCAGACACAGGAGACCTACAGGCTCTCTCTAGGAAATACTCAATTAGGGTGGTGCCTCTGAAATACCCAGGGGTCCTGTAACTGATCGGTTTTTCCCAGAGGGCTTCTGCAGCATATAGTCCCGGTTGGACAGTACACATCAAGCCCGGATTTTTCCTGTGGCCTGGTTGGTGACCCCCCTACAGGAAGATAACGGACAAGCCGGGAGGGCGGAGCCGCCGGCTGCACATGTCTGCCTGCTCTTATCAACTTATCATATAAGGAAAGGAAAGTGATTGATTCGGACCCTGACACCACAGAATCAGGGGCAGAGAGACAAAGCAGCGCTGACGCGGGTCTGGAAGGCGAATGCAGCCCTCGCGGGGAGCAGGGCTCTTCTCCCGACTGTGATCTGACAGTCTGCTGCGAGGCCAGAGAGGAGACGGCAGCAGAGACCAAGGTCGCAGCTGGGAAAGGAGGAACAGGAGGCTTTCCTTGATGGACCTTGAGCCTCTGCCCCCGAGCCCTGCGTCTGAGAGGGCAGCTTAGCGCCGGGAGTCTCATGCGCCTGGAAGTTTGCTGAGCGGGTGGTTTATTACCGACAGACAGAAAGAATGTGGCAGCTTGTTTTCTTGACTCTGAGCTGTGATCTGGCCGTAGCCACAGCCCACAGCGGCTCTCGGAAGGGCATGGACATCGCCGCCGGGAAGAAGCAGTATCAGGTTCAGCACGGAGCCTGCAGCTACACGTTCCTCCTGCCGGAGACGGACCACTGCCGCTCGCCCCCCAGCGCCTACGTGCCCAACGCCGTGCAGAGGGACGCGCCCCTTGACTACGACGACTCAGTGCAGAGGCTGCAGGTGCTGGAGAACATCATGGAGAACAACACACAGTGGCTCATGAAGGTAAGGGGGCGCCTCTCCCAGGCACAGCAACACCGGCTCAGGTTTCACCGCCAGCTCGGGCGGGAGGGCAGGAGGGGGTGGTCAGAGCAGGGAGGTGGTGGCTGACACCTCTGAATGAACGGCCACTTGCTGTCTCCTGTGCTGCCCTGCAAAGGGACCGGGGCTGAACAGGGACACGGTTTACTGGGAGACAGTGCCGGGACCAGTGGAGACGTCTCTAAGGTCAGGAATCTTTATGAACAGAGGAAGTGCTCTTCTCTGCACAGCGTATGGGCTATGTTGTTTGTGCAAGCAGTTTAAACTCCGTGACACCCATTACCAGAGACCTTATAAGCCGGTCGCAGGCACGGGAGGGAAGCTGTGAGCAACACAGCGCCGGAGCCAGGAAAAACGTGACAATCACGTTAATTACGGATACATAACGGATGGAGTAAAGTGCTTTACCAATTTCCTGAATTTATTTACTAAAATAGATCGGGGCTCTGGGTAAACGAGAGGAAATTAAATAAAGCAGACCTTCCACTTCTCAGAACCTCGGGGGTTTGATGCCGAGGGCTTGTCATGTCGGTGGGGGTGAGTTTTGCCGGCGCGCCAGCGGAGTCAGTGCTGCGGCCCCTTCAGTCCCTCCGCCGGCTCTGAGGCTGACCCCACGCGGGGTGGGCGTGCAGGGCACCCGGCTGCCGTCACCCTGGGACGAGGCGGTCACGTCCTCGGGGCTCCCACGAGCCTGCTGCTTCAGGCTTTTCACAGTGAATTTGACTCAGGCAGGACACTGAAAGCTCAGTTTTGCTTTCACAAGCCATCGTTTTCATACGTGAAGCTGTTTATACAAACCCCAAACCACCCTGAAGTTCTTGTTGTGGGCTGTGTATATTCTAAAGGGGGCTTAGACAAATTGCACAAATAGATTCCTCACTATCACAGTGACATCACATCACGGCGCTTGCACAGCAGAGAACAACGGTTTCAAGCCAGATGGGAACTTTAACAACAAGCCGCTTTCCCCCATTCAACACTCTGCCCGAGTCTTTCCTTTCACCGTAAACCTTCTGTTAGGACACCTTATCTTAATCTCAGAATAGATCTTGGCTCCTAATCTGTGTTTCTCATTAGCTCTCCTACCTTCAGAGAGGAAATGACCAAGTTATTGCTTTGGTCCTGAGCCGAGATGAATGAAAGCCCTCCGCGCTGCATTCACTGTTAACAAGAGGGGTCGCTTCAAATCAAAGAACAGAAAACAACAGAAACGTATCAGAAAGACTTGCCCTGTAATATGAGACTCATTAGTCCTGTCTGTGAGCATGATCCCTTCTGGGCAAATTCTCTTTCCTAAGAAGTTCCCTGTGGTGCTTTAAAAAAAAAAAAATCTAAAATTCACAGATGTGCAAATAGTGATGTTAAACTTAGAAAGTATGCAGCCATACAGGTTCGCATGTTTGGAAGGCAAACTTCTATCCTCAACATCTGCTCGCGGGCTTCCCGTTGCTTCCTGAGTTGCTCTGCCGCCCGCCGCTCGGTTAACGCCACGGCTGCTGGACGCGGCTTGGGATGGGAGACGCGCTGTTCAGTCAACAGTCTAATCTGCCCGACTGGAGAGTTGTTTCTTAGGATACACGGTCAAGAAACATAAAAGAGTGTCTTGCCAAATTCAGGACGGCTAAATTATGTTTGCTTAACGAAGCCCACGTTAGGTATACCTGGAACTCCACACACAGAGCTCCTGTTTCTTAGATAAACAATCCCCTGCTCCTCCCTCTCTTTAGAGAAGGAGAAGGACCAGGAATCCTACGGGAGTGACCAACATTTTTTCCTTTCCAGGTTCAATGAGCAAATATTTGAACAGTAGCACAATGGTGTCTCTAAATTCTTTCTTTAGCCGGCGAGCTCAGTGTCACTGAGAATGACTTCATGTTGATCTTTTCGGGGCTCACACCTGCTCTCTCAGCCTCTCTGGGCTATCTGCACGTGAGCAAGTCAGGGTGTGTGCTCGCTTGCTTTACTGGCTCCTGGTTTTGGAATGAGAGCAAACACACCAACACGAAACCCGCTTACAGTGATTGAATGTAACCTCACTGCTTGTTTTTTACTTCTGGGTTTTGCCACCTGTGATAATAAACACTGCGTTTCTCATAAGGGAGAACATAATATGCAATGGGATGACAGATAAGCCACAATGATCAACAATCGAACCCCTATTGATAGATTATGACAGAAGGAAAAGCTCCATGCTGGGTTCTGCATACTTCCTTTTCTTTAGGGCAGTTTTTTTTCTTTTTATGATTCCACACTTCCTTTCTCTCCCTGAATGAGAGAGAGAGGAGGGGGGAAAAACCCCACAAAAACCTTTTAAGGTTTTAAGAAAACTTGCTGAGAAGGAAAATTAGACCAAGAGCCTGGTGGATCTCAGGGTAGATGAACACCATTTCGCCTTCTCTGTGGCTAGTAGCCCCTCGGAAGCTTGGACTAAGAAAGCAGTTTTGCACATCATCAAGAGATGCCACTCTGCCCCTCGAGCCGGCCAGGCAGAGTAAGCGGCGGACGCCTGAATGAGCGCAGGGCAGCATGAATGAGCAGCACAGGGAAGGAGCCCTTGCTGGTCAGTGGGGAAGAAAGGACAAGATCAATCGTGATGGTTAGGGACCAAATACACCCAGCGATCCAGAGAACACCACGTGGGGTCACATCCCCTTGGTAATCCTGCAGCTATTCTAAACCTCTGCCTCAGGGACAGTAAATGCACTTTATAAAATCTGACAAATAACTTAGCGGAGAGCACTGTATATTGCTAGGAGACTGATTTTTTTTTTTTTTTTTTTGTCCTCGATCAGAAGAAACAAGGAAAGGAAATAAACATTTCATACTGATGAATACTTGAAAAGCTATAAACAACTGCAAAGTCTATTATGCTTGCAAACAATGTTTTGAAAAATAAAGCTAATGCCTCTTAAGTGCATGCAAACATTTCCTTGTAATCTTACTTTTTTTTTTTTTTTTAAATGACAGAAGCACAGGCTGGGAACTGTAAACCTCAATGGAGATCCTTTTCTTTCTTTACAACCAAGGATGCTATATCCTTTCAACAGAGTATGAGAACTATTCGTTAGCTGAAAAACAGGGAGCAGTAATTCTGCTCCGAAGAACAAAACTATGGTTAAGGGGAAAAACTGATGGTGAGAGGCTCATGTATGTGTGTTCTTGTGTGGCTACAAAAGCTGCCAGGGACTGACTCTGTGTGCGAGTGTGTGTGATCTTGTGTGCCTACAAAACACTCCTTCGCTGTATATCTAAACAAACAAACAAGTAAACAAATGAGAGGTTCGTTCATTAAAGGAAAGAAAGCAAGCCCCGTGCACTGTACATCCAAACAAACAAGCAAGAAGCAAACGCGAGCTTGGCTCATTACAGGAAAGAAAGCAAGCCCCACGCAGCCATAGCCAAGGCTCTGGTGCAGCGTGGGGACAGAACCACCCTCCCCACCGCCTGCACTGCCCCGTCCCCGAGTCATGAAACGTGACTGTGTCCACTGCTGGAAGCAACTGCCGTGCCTTCAGACAACCTGACTAAACCTTCTAGGCAAGACTGTAAGGAGATGATTACTATTGCTATTTAATTACATATTAATATCATCATAATAAGGAAGGAAGAGATGATGGAAGTTTCACTGTGGTAGGAGAAGTACAACAGATTTAAGGCTGGAAAAGGCAAGTTGAGTATAGTGTTTACTGTATGATGCATAGTACAATATGTGCTTACCCACATGTATTACAAAAAAATACGCACTTAGTGTACGGATAGTTTGCATTACATACAGTATAGACATAACATCCATTTTCCATGGGCAAGTGGCCTCTGACATCCTGGATTAACGATGCCTGTGTCCCCTGGGGGGAAGATGCAGTCTTGCCCACAGAATCTCCAAGCAGGAAGTGGACCTGTGCACACACCTTCCATCATATCTGACACTAGACAACCAGCTAGTCTCCATGCTGTGTTTTGAAAATTGGTTGATCCAATATGGTCCTTTACTGTTTATAACCCAGGAGTCTATCTGTAAGCCAGTTTCTGCACTGCATACAACCTGAAGAGGATACTGGTCACCTTATAAACAGTGATCAGATGCTCAACCTGGTCCACAGGACTTATTTTACTCCATAAAGTAACTGAAACTTTGTATGTGTGTAATTCAAGAACAACAGTGCCAATCAACCCTCTCGTCATATGTATCACTTAAGAATAAAACAAAAACATGAGAGTAATATATGGGCCATGTAAAATTACAAAGTCAAACCTTTAAAACTGTAGAAAGTAGGATGCAAATTCTGCTTCCTCTTAAACTTCAGTCCCTTTCTGTAAGATGAACACTGAGAGATGTTTTTTTATCATTTACACGCTCAGTCGTGTACAGCTCTTTGTGATCCCACAGACTATAGCTGCCCAGGCTCCTCTGTCCCTGGAATTCTCCAGGCAAGGATACTGGAGTAGGTTTCTGTGCCCTCCTCCAGGGGATCTTCCCAACCCAGGGATCGAACCCAGGTCTCCTGCATTGCAGGTGGATTTTTTTTTCCCCCAGCCTAAGGCACAAGGGAAGCTAGCCCTTTTTTGTGACAATTTAATATCAAAATGAATACATTTCCTTCCTCGTAAAATATGAATGGTGGTATTATACAGTGATCAGAATCTCTTTTTCTTTTTTTGGGGGGGGGCTCAGAGTGACATGAGAAGAGGCTGAAAGATTTTATTTAGGGGAAAATTTGGAAGACGAAGGTAAAAGAGAATCTGGATTTAAGGGGTGTGTGCAATATATAAGGGAGGAAGGAGAGTTGGGGTTGGAGAGGGGAGAGAAGAGAATACGGTGACGGGGCCCGTCAGCACAGGGAACGGCCGTCAGTGGGACGGCGGCTCACTCGGTCCCACCTCCTGGACCCCAAAGGACCCCAGGCCCGGGCAGCTTCGGAGGTTCTGGGCTGAGGCCGAGAGGGCGATGCGATGAGTCATGAACACTCACGGACTGTTTCCAGATCAGATGCTCATAATTTGCAGAGCATCCCTATTACTTACTGATAATGACGACCCACCAAACTAGCCTTTGCCTCCTATAAATATATAATTATAATTATACAAACATATGCACTTGGTGTAAGTATGTACGTGTGTATTAGTTGCTCAGTTTTGTCCTACTCTTTGCCACCCCATGGACTGCAGCCCGTCAGGCTCCTCTGTCCATGGAATCCTCCAGGCAAGAATACTGGAGTGGGTTGCCGTGCCCTTCTCCAGGGGATCTTCCTGACCCAGGGATCAAACTCGGCTCCCCTGCATTGCAGGCAGATTCTTTACTGTCTAAGCCATCCATATAACTGTGTATAAAAAGTATATATTACATAACATACATAGCTATACCTATAAAATAATTTACATTTCTAATTAAAAATAAAAACAAGCCATATATATGTCCTAAATACTGTAAATTGTGTAGTACTGTAGTATGTATTATCGGGAAAAAAATCTTGAGTATAAGTGGATCAGTTCCCTGGGTGCTACTAGTGGTAGAGAATCTGCCTGCCAATGCAGGAGACGCAAGAGACATGGGTTCGATTCCTGCGTAGGGAAGATCCCCTGGAGGAGGAAATGGCAACCCACTCCAGGATCCTTGCTGGAAAATTCCATGGACAGAGGAGCCTGGCGGGCTATAGTTCATGGGGTCACAAAGAGTTGGACACAACTGAATGACTAAGCACGCACATAACAGGGAGTTCAAATTCATGTTGTTCAAGGGTCCACTGTAAGTGTGTATGTGTATACGTATTTTTTTCCCCTCTATTTTCATTACATCTTTCTTTGACTTGAAGGAATCTGATAAGATTTTTCTTCTCAATTATTCTAGAACTCTTCTGGTAGAAAGAGAGCCACTCAACTTTGCAGGGACGTTTCCCACAGAAGCAATGGTTGTAATACAGTAACAGAGGTGGCACTGAGTAAATTCAAAGCGCTTTGCACACCTTACCTCAGTGTGTCCCGGAGACACCTCTAGGACACAGATGTAGTAGACACAACACCACCTATTTTTAACCATTCATAAACACGGTCAGCGAATGTCAGTGTGGGCTGCAGTGCAGGAGTCTCGCCTGGGTCACCTAGAGAGGAAAAACACACACGGAGAAGCACGCACATCCCTCCTCTGACAGAAGCAGACTTCTCCGTGGGCCTGCAAAGAGCAGAAGATCGCCGGGAGGGGAGTGTGGGTGAATATGAACACAGGGCTGTTTCTCAGCTCACTCACACAAATGAGTCTCCTTTGGGGTGTTTCCGGTTCTGGGGTTTAGGGCAGGCATCACTAAAGTTCATTTATTTGTTCAAGAAATATTCACTGAAGGCCCACGTGTGCCCAGCAGTGCTCGAGGTGCTTGGGGGTGAACCAGTGGGGTGAAGACCAGGACTGGGGTCTGCCCTGGTGGGGACACAGTGCATGACACCCCCACGTTCTTGCTGGAACTCACAGTCAGAAGGTGGTAAGTGCCACACAGAACTCTGAGTGAAAGGAGACAGATAGTCCGGGTGCATGAAGTGAGGTATGTTGAGGGGTGGGAGGGGGCAGGGAACAGTGCCGGACAGTGTGGTCACCCCACTGGAGCCTCTTTTATAAAACGAAAACCCGTTGAAACTGCTTCTGAACGGTCACTTCTCCTGATCACCACAGTAACAGGTGGCTGTGGGAAGTAACACACATGGAGCATGCACTAGACACATTATGGACAGCACTCAGAGACAAGCGCCTTCCTCCTGAGCACATACATACACGCCTCCATGGAGATGACGACTTAAAACACGCCGTGCACACTGCAGTATTATACACCTACACCTATCAGATAACTTGTCATTCTTTTTTATTAAAAATAAAAAAGGAAGTGGGTCTGAGAGGCTAAGTAAGCTGCTTGACATCCCAGGTCAGTAAGAGAGGCAAGTCCCACCACCTGTGAGTCCTTAGGACAAGCACAGGTGTTCCGGGGTACACCCTGGCACCCGAAAACCAGGGCACGCCAGCAGTCTTGCAATATGAAGGCTACAGTGTGGGCAACCTGGTTACCAGGCAACATTTGCGGTCTGTCCTGTGTGGGGATGGTACCAAAGCTGCTAAGAAGGAAAAAAAAGGCAATTGGGAATGTCATGTGTCTACAGTACTCACATGAAATCCCGCCCTCTAGTTCAGAAGAGTGAAAACAAATTATATGATAACCAGGAGAAAGTATGGACATTCTTACAGATCATGCATAAAATAACCCTCTTCTGGACACTGAGTGAGGGGGACAGCTTGAATTTCACAGTACCACTTGAAAGTCCAGGCAAATAAAATTCAGCCCCAGAAGAGTAACATGTGACTTGCCCTGTCCTCCAGTGATTTTAAGAAATGACTAGGGTGTATCTCCTATCTAGCATTCTATAGACAGATATAACCAAAAATAACTTGATGTCATACTATTCACATTTAAAATGAGAAATTAATGTCAAGCTCAGTGATTTGATGAAAACAAAAGCAGTAAAAAAAAAAATTATGGGTAATGTTAAGAGTTTCAACGCTGATCAGGATTAAAATGATTTTCTTGTATGGTTTGAGAATAAAAGGATGAATGTTCCTCAGCCACCTGAACTGACAGTCAGGTATGCTAGCTGTCTGTCTTTATTTAAATCAGTATTTCAATTAGATATCTGCCCATGATATCACCTTTCTTTCGTATCCTAAACTTGGCAAGCACTGCTGACTAAAGACAGGAAATCCACTAGAAATCTCTGAGAAGTGGGCCTAATCCCTTTACCATCATCACCTCCTTCAACCAGCTAAAACCATTATCTATGCAACTCAGTTCAGTTCAGTTCAGTCGCTCAGTCATGTCCAGCTCTTTGCGACCCCATGAATTGCAGCACGCCAGGCTTCCCTGTCCATCACTGACTCCCGAAGTTTACTCAAACTCATGCCCATCCAGTCGGTGATGCCATCTAGCCATCTCATCCTCTGTCGCCCCCTTATCCTCCTGCCCCCAATCCCTCCCAGCATCAGGGTCTTTTCCAGTGAGTCAACTCTTCGCATGAGGTGGCCAAAGTATTGGAGTTTCAGCTTTAGCATCAGTCTTTCCAATGAACACCCAGGACTGATCTCCTTTAGGATGGACTGCTTGGATCTCCTTGCAGTCCAAGGGACTCTCAAGAGTCTTCTCCAACACCACAGTTCAAAAGCATCAATTCTTCGGCGCTCAGCTTTCTGCACAGTCCAACTCTCACATCCATAAATGACCACTGGAAAAACCATAGCCTTGACCAGATGAACCTTTGTTGGCAAAGTAATGTCTCTGCTTTTTAATATGCTATCTAGGTTGGTCATAACTTTCCTGCCAAGGAGTAAGCGTCTTTTAATTTCATGGCTGCAGTCAGCATCCGCAGTGATTTTGCAGCTCAACTAGAACCTAATTAAAACCTCTATAGGAACCTGCCTGGGGGTGCCTGGGCTGGTAAATGCTTTCCTCCAACATCAGCCTCATTCCTTCCTTTGAGCCATCTTTTAACCCTCAAGAACTCCTTTCAAAATCTTTCTATTAACCTGACAACACTACCAAGCTTTCACTTCCAATGTTTAATACATAATAAACTAAAAATCTAATAATAATAACAAAACTAATAATGTAATTATTAATACATAATAAACAAATAAAAAAGACCCTGATGCTGGGAAAGATTGAGGGCAGGAGAAGGGGACGACAGAGGATGAGATGGTTGGATGGCATCATCGACTCAATGGACATGGGTTTGGGTAGAGTCTGGGAGTTGGTGATGGACAGGGAGGCCTGGCATGCTGTGGTTCATGGGGTCGCAAAGAGTCAGACACGACTGAGCGACTGAACTGAACTGAAACTAACAATCAAGAAAACTAAGTGTATACATTAAGAATATAAGCTGTCATTTTGAATCATGTGTGTGATTTTATATCTTTTCATGAACAGAGTGATTTTTAAGGGAAGAGGTATTCAGATGCGGAGGTCTTGGGAAATATAACACTCTAACCCATTGACAGAGTTTCCTAGAGTTTCCCATTGTTTGTGTGTGCTGAGTATTCACAACAGTTAGTGGTCTTTTAGGTAGAGAATATTAATCAAGTCTTAAAAGGAAGCCAGTGTTCAACCTCTCCATTTCTTGATTTTGTTACATTCTGTCTAGACCATATAAACAATCACATATTAAGTCTTCTTGCAGTGAGAGGGACGATTCCACTGGGGTAACTTAATCTACTGATTAACCTGGTGACAAAACCTGCCACCTATATGAGTCTTCAGTATTCCAGGACATACACATTAGCACCTTCATTGTGATTGTTTCAGCAAATTCTGGATGAAGGTTAAAACTGAATTGTGAGTTAGCTTCTGTATGTCACTCATTAACATTTAGTTTATGGGCTGAACATGCTTCCCATGGGAGGTTTCCACTTTAGCTGCCAAAAGCACTCTTTGGTGGTTGGGTTCAACAGCAAAGTTGTCTAATGTCATGAACCTATGGGAAGGAGGCTACACTCATCAATAGAACCTGCTGAGTTGCTGTGACTTGATAAAGACAGTCTGACAGCCTTTCTGTACCAGGAGCTCCCCGCCCCAGAGGAGCCTCTGAGGCCCTCAAGACCACCACCCTGATGGAAAAAATGTAGAGGTGAAAAGAACTTGAGATCATTTCAGGGGTTTTGTTTAGGCCCAAGACAGCCTCAGGAACTGAGCCAAACTAGAGCAAAGGGAGGGGGCTTCTCTGGTGGCTCAGCAGCAATGAGGGAGACCTTAGGTTTGAGTCTTGGGTTGGGAAGATTCCCTGGAGGAGGGCATGGCAGCCCACTGCAGTATTCTTGCCTGGAAAATCCCATGGACAGAGGAGCCTGGCGGGCTGCAGTCCAGACGGTCTCAAAGAACCGGACACAACTAAAGCAACTGAGTGCGCATGCAGAGCAAAGGGATGTGTTCCCATTCTCTAGACTTTGGGATAAAGGCATTCCACACCAAAAGAAAAGATTTCCTAGAAACATCTGGTCAGACTCAAAGAAAAACAAATCTAAAAGAAACCGTGTTTACACATGAGGTCCATGCTATCACTGTTAACAAGCGTGCCTTTGGGTGTGCTTGTTATTTTCTTGCATTTTAGTGTCTGCATTAAACATGCAGATAACTATTGGGCTGGCCAAAACAGTATACAACCCAGGACAGCTGGTTGGGTTAATGGGTGCAACCTGAAGCTACAGAGTACAAGTTTTTCATTTCATTTGTTCCTTCTTATTTGTAGTAAGTGATCTTAAAAAAAAAGACCTAATTTTTTTTTAGAGCAGTTTTTGGTTTGCAGCAAAACTGAGCAGAAGGTACAGAGACTCCCCATAAGCTCCCTACTGTTACCCTGCTCACATGCACAGTCTCCCCACTTATCAGTGACCGCCACTCAAGAGCACATTTGTTATAGTCAGTGAACCGTGGACACCTCCTCAGCACCCGGAGTCCATAGTTTATATTAGGGCTCACTCTTGGTGATGTCGGCCATATGTATAACGACACCGTACCCACTATTACAGAGTACTTCCTCTGCACTAAAAATCCTCCATGCTCTGCCTACTCATCTCCACTCCCTCCAACCCCTGGCAACCATGAATCTTTTTACTGACTCCATACTTTAGTCTTTTCCAGAATGTGACAAGTTGGAATCACACAGTATGTAGCCTTTTCAAACTGCCTTCTTTCATTTAGTGAACGACTTCTTTTTCTAGCATGATTAACTGTACACTTTTTCAGTGACTCTCTTATCTTGACTATTCAACTAACTTAAGTAGCTGAACACCCACAGTGCATCTTCAGAAACATAAGCGTTCCTTACCTACAGGAGGGACCTCAGGGGATTACTGTGTTTCAAATAAGATGATGAATGCCAAAGTATGCTGGAAAGTGTAAGATGTCATAGTACTTCAGGGACTATCATTATAATTAATTTTAATAATGATACCAGAAAGACACTTATCAAGATCTGTACTACCTCTCATATTAAAGATTACAATTCACTCAGTCTCATCAGGTTAAACAATCTGACTTCATACCTTAAGGCACATCTTTACTCTGTAAGACAATGAACTTTCTGTCAACACGGACAGTGATAGTTCTAAGTGCGCTCGTAAAAGGTCCTGACTCTATCAGGGGGCTGACAGCCTCTCTGTAGAAATGCTGGGCTCCAAAACCGTGCAGGGCGTCTTCTCCTAGACCACCTCCTTCTGTCCCATCGTGCTCACAGGTGAGCCATGAGCCCATGCAAAGCCAGGTCTCATTGTTAAACTTCAGCTTTCGGTAAGCTAAGAACTGTGTTACTCTTCTGCATGTTATATTTTTATAGAAGAGGGTGGCAGGAACTAAATGAGTATTAAGAAGCAGGCATTCTGGGGTTAACTAGTGAACCCACATATCTTGGTAGAAAAGACTCAAAATTCCAAAGATGTATTGTTTCCTCTGGGCTCCTGCAAGCATTTTCTCTGCCATTAGATTTGTGGAATCAACAAGATATTTATCAACTCTTGATTATTCGCTAGATAATTATAAATATTAGCCTGAAGATAATTCAAGAATTCCTTCGAGTTTTATTAACTACTATCTAGTCTTTGGAATCTTGAAAAATTATTATATACAGATGTAGCTTAAAATTTCTCTAAGCCAAGTGATCTTCTTAATGGGAAATGCTGGTACAAAAATGCTGCTGGAGAGAAGATATTTTGCTGAGTAACACAAAACAATCAAATTCCGACCACAGGCCAATTATCTATGTTTAACATTTGGTTTTTTGTGTATGAAATTCCTTATTATTTTTAGCTACTAAGGAATATGTTCTTAAATTTCCTAAAATAAACTCATCCAGTCTTAATTCAATAATGTATCAGTAACAGGAATTCCTAACCTGAACTAGCTGTAACTTAATTGCAATAGTGAAATGCTCTTAAAGCAGTGATGGTTGGGATAACCATGTAACAAATTCAAGAATCAAAGTTAATCAGAACACCATCCCCTCAAAAAACAAGTGTTCATTTTGTGATGTAATTAATTGGCCGTATTTTCAAGTACGGCTCCATCTTGGCTTATGACAAGCATGATAAACCTATATGTACTTTCCCTCTAATTAGGTAATGTTTATTTAACATGTATCATTTATTCATTGCTGCCTGACTAGCCTGCCCTATGCCACCTAGGTTTTACAGCTGTCCTTGAATAGCCTGCTACTTTCCTTTCCCTTCTTCACCTGAAATACCACTACCATTAAAAGAAATGGTCCTTGGACGAGGAGGGAAAAAGGATAAAAATACCTTGTGAATAAACAACTCTCTACTTAATGTGGACCTTTTCTCTATCCATTTCAGTTTTATGCTATTCAAAATCCTAAAGGGAGAACACAGATCCGCCACTTCCTCACCTCTTCCCCAACAAGGGGGCTTTCAACCTCACTTTGACGCCAGCATACTTAGCTGGTTTGCTCAAAAAGTCCACAGAGTTCTTGCAGAAAGGATATTGTTCATATGACAGCAGTCACGAGAGGCAGACCCAGAGAGGCTCCCCCACGCCGTTACTGTGCGGTTGTTAAAGGAACGTGACTGAGGCAGGCTGCTGCAGGCTGGCAGGCCGGTACCTGGCGTTCACCAGGTGCACACGACCTGTGACAACCGCATGTTTGCTCTCGGGATAGCCTATTGCAGGCAGATGTTCTGTTCTTCCTTTTACGAGTGGACCAGGAGAGCTACCTGACTTCACGGTGATCCCGACACCTGCTGCTCTGATGCTATACACAACGATCATGCCCCAAGCACGTCCAGCACCAGGAGTAAGAACAAGTGTGGGATCCAGTGAGAAGACAACCATCCTGGGGAAGGCTGAGAAGTGTTAGCGTGCAGAGATATAAGGATGCCGAGCAGGGATCTACACCAAGGTCTGCCCTGTATCTGAGCCCTGTCCCACCTCCTCGCAGCTTCCCTTTCTCACTCAGCCCTGGAACCTAGGAGGATCAGCAGGAGAGCAAACCTGGGTAATTGAAACTTCCATATGTCGGTGACGCTGCCTGAGTGTAAACAGCAGCTGCCGTCCATTGGTGTCACAACACACACACGTGTCTAACACCAAGATGGCAGCTGCTGCATCTGCAGACAGTGGCACACACTTGGCTCTGTTTGCAGACACAGGGAGGGACTCATGAATAAACAAGTGAAGGTGTAAAACTGAAATGTGACCCTTCCCAAAACAGCCCTGTAGGAGTAAGGGGTGGGCAAAGTAAGAAGCTGTGAAGAGCAGGAACTCAGTCCATTCACACATACACCTCTGCTCCCCCAAATGCAAGACTGGATCAGGGAAGTCCTTGCTTTTCATTTATTCCGACGCTTGCTTAGACACGCCTCTGACTCTTGAGCTATCTCGGTTTTATGGAGTCCAGCACTTATGTTTTTAGGTGTGACTTAGAATAGAATGACCAAGTCTGAAGCAAGCGTGTAACCTGATGGTGACATATATACATAGCTGTGTGAGAACACAGTAGGCAGTGGTTTTCCCAGTGGTCACGTGTGGATGTGAGAGCTGGACCGTAAAGAAAGCTGAGCGCCCAAGAATCGATGCTTCTGACTGTGGTGTTGGAGAAGACTCTTGAGAGTTCCTTGGACTGCAGGGAGATACAACCAGTCCATCCTATAAGAAGTCAATCCTGAATATTGATGGGAAGGACTGATGCTGAAGCTGAAGCTCCAATACTTTGGCCACCTGATGCAAAGAACTGACTCACTGGAAAAGACCCTGGTGGTGGGAAAGACTGAGGGCAGGAAGAGAAGGCGACAACAGAGGATGAGATGGTTGGATGGCATCACTGACTCAATGGACATGAGTCTGAGCAAGCTCCAGGAGACGGTGAAGGACAAGGAAGCCTGGCTGCAGTCATGGGGTGTTACAAACAGTCGGGCACGACTTAGTGACTGAACAACAATACAAAGCTGTGTAATGACCACCAGGTGGTGCCCTCCTGCCCCTCCCACTTGGCATCCCCCCAGCCCCCATCTCCAGGCTGGTCTCCATTCTGCCTTTTGCCACTATAGGTTAATTTTACTTTTGCTAACTTTTGTACTTCACCTAGTTGGAATACAGTATATATTCTTTGTTGGTCTTTTTTTTTTTTAATTTCTGTGATTCATTCATGTTTTTTAATGTATCAAAATTTGCCCTATTCCATCACTGTGCAGTATTCCACTATATGAGCCTGACACCAGTAATGTGCCTACTGTACTACTGTAGATGGACACTTGTCTTCCTTATGGATGTCAACACTTAACTGGACAGACCTCGAATTGGGTACTGTATTATCTTTCTTGTATCTTTGGAATCTATACAGTTGAACTGACTTAAAGCTTCCTTGAATGATTTTCGGGACTAATCTACCATCTAATAGAATCTACTCTACAGAAAATACATTGCAGAGTGGTCTTGGTGTTGTTCCTGAGGTGCCCAGGACGGACTTCTGAGGAATACTTTAAGGACTGGTCAAACATAATATATATTAAACTGAGGTTTCAATGGGAGGCTAACATGGAGATAATGAAATAACTATAGCAGACAACTAGGAAAGAAGGAGCTGTGTAAACATTCAATGGAAGAGAAAACCTGGGTATAAAACACAGGTCTGACTGATATGACTCATCACCTCTTCTGGCCTTACCTTCACCTCTCCCCTGACAACACCTTTTTCAGCATCAGAGAGGGACAGTTCTAAACAAAACAGTTTCCAGGTTGGTGCTTGCTTCTGGGAGCACCAGGATTTTTCCTTTCCAAATTTCTCTAGGTGGTACATGCGTGCTAAGTCGCCTCAGTTGTGTCTGACTCTGTGCGAACCTATGAATTGCAGGCCATCAGGTTCCTCTGTCCATGGGATTCTTTAGTCAAGAATACTGAAGTGGGTTGCCGTGCTCTCCTCCAGGAGATCTTCCTGATCCAGAGATTGAACCCACATCTCTTACATCTACCTGCACTGGCAGGGGGATTCTTTACACTGGCACCACCTGGGAAGCCCTTTCTAGATGGTATTATGCTTCAAATATATGATACGGTCATCATTGTGAAAACCCATTAGTTACACTTTCTGCACCATGGTGCCTATCAGCTCCTCTCTGGGTATGGGTAGACTGATTTTGCTTTTTGAGCAGTTATGGGGACCACGGAGACCACAGCAATGGGGCCATCAAAAACCCAGAGCTGCTTCCCTGAGGTTGGCCAGAGAAGAGCAAGTGGCCATGGGGGAGAAGGACTGAGATGAGGGTTCATGCCCTAGTGCTGAGTTTACCACTGTCATTTCCAGGATGTCTCCAAGGCTAACATGGACTTTCCCCACAAAGCCAATCACACTCCAGAAGACCAATGGTTTAGAGGTTCAGGAACAATTAAAAGAGGTCTGCACATACCACCTGAAAGTGTTGGGATGCAGGATAGGCAACTTCAAAAAAACCTTCACTTAAGTTCTAACTTTGGCCTCTGTAAGCCAAAGTGCTCCTACAGTCTCTCCAGGAGAAGGCCAAGATTCCAGCAGAACTAACTCATAATTTGATTCCCAAAGAGCAGCCAAAACTCCAGTGTAGGTCCTTCTGCTGAGGGGACTCAGCAAAGACGCTAAGCCACAAAGTTTAAGCTGGCATGTGGACCATGTTAATTTGAAACCAGATTTCTACAACTGAGGGAAGCCTTCAAGAATTCACCACCACTGATAAAATTAAACTGGCTGGTGGGAGTCAAGACCAAATCACAGCAGTGACCACAGGGATTTTTGGTTAAAAAATGGGGATAAGATGACTCATAATTTGATTGAAACAAACAAATGAACTCTAACAATAGGAAAACTTCTGCCGCTGTTCCCTTCTTCCTGTGTGAACCTTCTGCACTCATCCCCACTTCCTGTGTGAGTCCTTGTCCCTCATCCCACTTCTTATACTCCCCACCTCATTGCTACTTCCTAGACCCCCCCACCCCTTACTCTCATTTCCCATTTGCCCCTCACTCCTCATCTCTGCTTCCTGTGTGCACCCTCACCCCTCATTCCACTTTCTGTGTGTACCCTCACCCCTCAGCTTCATTTCCTGTGTGAATCCTCACCCCTCACCCCCACTTCCTGTGTGTACCCTCACCCCTCAGCTTCATTTCCTGTGTGAATCCTCACCCCTTATCCCCACTTCCTGTGTGAGCCCTCACCCCTCAGCCTCATTTCCTGTGTGAATCCTCACTCCTCACTGCCACTTTCTTTGAGAACTATCACCCCTCATTCCCATTTCCTGGGTGAGCCCTTGCTCTTTATTCCTTCTTTCTGTGTGAGCCCTCACCCCTCATCCTCAATTCCTGTGTGAATTCTCACCCCCTCATTCCCACTTCCCACTTGCCCCTCACTCCTCATCCCTACTTCCTGTCTGAGCCCTCAGCCCTCATTCCCACTTCCTGTCTGAGCTCTCTTGTCTCACCCCCACCACTTGTGTAAGCCCTCACCCCTCATTCACACTTGTTTACCTCCTCACTCCCTGTCCCCACTTGCTTGTTGTTCCCACTGATTAGTCAATGAGAAGAGGATCTTAAGTGACTTGTGTGAATGAGTGTCATGAGGCTCCGAAAAAGACAAGGCACGTTGTCATATACTATTCCTCCCAAAGCGCTGGCTCATATAAATATCCGATGGTGAAGCAGAGTGAGTCAGCATTCTACGGTGGCCTAAAGTGATGCTGTGGACCCTTATCTCATTGATAGAGAAATATCTCTTGAAATTATTATTTTTTGTCTTTCAAGTTGTGAGTAAAAATTCAAGCACGCAGAAGAAAAAGTCGATTCTGAATGACATGCTTTTTATAACTCGTGGCAGTAGCACGAAAGGGGATAGGAATTTTCCACTAGCTTCCACTGGAACAGACACACATGCAAAGTCATAGGGTTAGGGAGAGGGGCAGACCTACAGAACTGAAACTAATTATGGGAAAACGATTCAAATCCCTTGTACTTTTACCACAAGCATTTGAAGAATCACACTGAAAATTTATTTCCCAAATTGCTTTGGTGTTCAAGTAAATTTGGCTTCTCTGTATGCTATAAAACTCGTTCAACTTTGAACAAGTGAGGATGGCAAGCATGCAAACTATAAATTACATGCAGAAACGAACCACAGTACTTTTGTGAAACTGGCACACGGTCTGTACTTCCACTGCACCACCAAAAACACATCGGCCTGAGGCAACTGTGCTGCCCCACGGAGCACATGCATGCTGCGCTAGGAACGTTTCTCCTCAAGTGCACTAAGCTTATAAAAGTTGTTCGCCTGAAAAGAGACACTGTGCTCAACACGGCCTTGCAAGAAGCGTGGCTGTTTTTCTTAACGGTTTTTAAAGTTGGGAAGATATTCCGCTATACTTCTTAGTGAAGATCTTACATGATATACTCGCTCTTTTTCGTTTACTGGTTTTCCAGTAAACATAATCAAATCATAGAGGTAGCAATTAAAGGTAATATCTGGATTGGGAAGGGAAGGAAAAGGGTGGATTGAGCTTACCCCCTGTCAAATACAAGGTCCTATATAAGGTGTTCTAAAACTTAAGTAACCCCAATTATTTATGGAATATGTTTGCCGGTTAGCACCGCCCATCTTCTCAAACTGTGGAATCAGACTGGACACCATCACCCCCATTTCAAGTTCCATACTGATTTTTGTACAGTACTTGCTTTTTAACAACAGCAACCACCAAAATCCCAGCTTTGCTGAATGGTACAATCTAACAGTGTTGAAACCGAGCTCCTTTGAGCTACTATTTCTTCCAGTAACTGACAGATGTTAAATACTGTGAGATTGCCCTGGAATATGTAAACTATCTCCAGAGTTCTTAGGAGTTTGTTGCAGGGACCCAGGGTGGATTGGCACACAGTTTGGGAACCCTGATTCATTTGTCCCATTTAATTTTCAGACTAACATAGCACAAAAGGCCCTTATTACCAGTGAGAAATCTGAGGTTAAACAAACTGACCTGATGGCTAGCGTGCAGCTGAGCTAGGACTCACACTCAGGTACGTCTGAGTCCCCAAACCTGATCTATAAGGATGACCCACAAATGGCTTCGACAGTCACACATATAACTTCTTCCCAACCTGAATCCAACAAGAACTAAGTTACTTTATTCAAGTTTTTATAATGCTGCTCAAAAGCAAGAGCCACTGGAATTGGAATACTCAAAATATGATTAAATTCAATAGATGAGTTCATTTATTTTACTTTTCTCAAAGCAATTTTGTATTCTCGTCAATGGCTAGCACAGCTAGTGAAAGGATAAATCATTTTCTTGCTACACTTGATGCACTGAACTCCATCAAAATGCAACCCATGACTCAGACATTTATTTATTTATTATATATTTTTAGACTAATGGGAACTGCATGAATTCTTTCTTGGTCTTCCAAGAGCAAATGCCTTTTATGCTTGATCCGGAAAGAATCAAGTTTCAGAATGTTAAATTACTAATTTACCTAACTGAATGCTTTTAACCCTCTATCTACAGCTCTCTGCAGACAGTCACTTTAAAACCACTTTTCCAAAGTTCATTTTGTTAAGTGGTATAACCGGATGAAAGCTGCAGGCAGAGGTAAATAAAATCACTCATAGTAACAAGGGCCATAATGTCATGGCAAAATTTATTAAATATTTTGTTTTTAATATCTTTCCTTTAAAAATATTTTCATTGAGGTCTAAAACACAGGAAGTATATAAAGTGTACTAACCTTAAATTCATAGCTTCACGAATCCTTAAAATATGAATTTACTTGTGTAACTGGCACAGGGATCAGGATATAAAACATTTCCCGCACCCAGCACGTTCCCTCATACTCCTTCCTCATTGATAACTCCTCCTGTACTTTCCTAAACACATGCCAACCAGAAGTCATTATTTTGACTTTTGTCATCATCAGTAGTTTGGTCTGTTTTTAAATTTGATATAAATCAGATCATATAGTAAGTACTCTTCTGTGTGGGCTTCTTTTGCTCCACAGACTGCCTGTGACAGCATTTAACTTTACCAGCAATCTGCTAAGTTATTAAAAAAAAATTGAGTTGTAGTGGACTAACACATCAAACCAGTCCCAAGGAACCGTATTTATAAGTCAAAATAATAATTCTGTTGCGGACAAGAAGCAGCAAAAAGTGCTCATCAAGGAATGTCATTTAGCAGTTTCGATTTGGTATCTTATGAAAGAAAGAAAGAAAGAAAAAGTGAAGTCGCTCAGTTGTGTCCGACTCTTTGCGACCCCATGGACTGTAGCCTGCCAGGCTCCTCCATCCACGGGATTTTCCAGGCAAGAGTACTGGAGTGGGTTGCTATTTCCTTCTCCAGGGGATCGTCCTGACCCAGGGATCGAACCCGGGTCTCCCACACTGCAGGCACACTCTTTACCATCTGAGCCACTTGGTCACAAAACATTTCAAATTCTCATGATTTGAGATGTTATACAGCAAGTCAGTTTATGACACCTTAAGGGTGTCTTTATTTAAATGGATTCCTTCTTAGAGTGAAATTTTATTGCACAATTTCTTTAGAATGGTAAGTACTTAATCATGTAGAAGTATAATAATGTGCAATTAAACTTCATCTGAAGCAATAACATTCTCACTTTATGGCCAAATTTTGCCATCTCTATTCTTATGCATTGGAGGGAAAGTAGTGAATGAATGACATGCCCTGAAACAAAAGACTGAAACAAACTCCCCTCTAAAAATGAGTCAGAAACAACATCATTCCTAGAACTGGTATTTTTAAGAGAGATGTTTGATAAAACATGTATTTTGTAGCAAGACACTCTCTTATTTTGGGTCTGGAGGCCGTGGAAGACATAATTAGAAGCTCACTGATTTGTCCAAGGTCATAGTCACAATCCGCAGTTCCTGGTGGAGCTTCTCCCCTTGGGGAAGGCTGCAGCTGTCCACAGCCCTGAAGGTCTGGGAGCCACAGCCAGAAGTGGGACGCGTGTCAAGTCTCCCTGTGGCCTCCCGGAGTGAACCGCAGTGCCAGCAGCATTAGCAGACATTTCAGTGGTTAACAGTAAATACTTTGGCAAATACTTGATACATTTCTTATCAAATTTCAGAGCAAGAGTTGAGTTATAATTAGTAAATAAAAAACAACAACATAGTATTCTATTTGCCACCTAGCCTGGGTACTGAATATTGTTCTGCTTTTGTTGCATTGCTTTTGATTAGGCAAAAAACATTTTTTAATGTTGATCAGGTTTAAAATAAGTTGTTAAAATGCTTAAAGTATGCATTACAGCTTTAGAGATTAATCTGAAAAACAAAGCCTAATTAAACAAATAATTTCTACTTCTAATGTGAGTTTAAAACAAGAATTGCTCACTTGTAGGTTGCTTTGCTTCTGCAAAGCACAGGCAAGTTAAGTACGTAATTTCCTAAAGTATGTGCACACAGGCCACTGAATTATGTAAATAAATATAAAAATATGAAAACTTTTATAGCTTTAAACCCTTGAGAGGACTTAACCAGAGGTCAAATTAGAGATAATCTAATAGAAGAGGTAAACTTTTCCTCCTTAATGATCCAGGAAAGCATGAGCTTTGGCTGCTATAAAATCATAAAATTCAAGAAGCTGCAGCTATAACTTTATGAACATTAAGAGCAAAATGAAGGGAACACACTTGTTTAAATATTTCCCAGCGTCGTTACTGCAGCAACTGTGAGCAAAGCGTGATGCTGAATGACGGCCATCAGCTCCTCCCCGCCACAGACAGGGCACCGTCACACTCACTCGGCTCAGAGAGGCGTCAATCAGTGGAGACATTATGCAAACAAATGTATGTTGAATCTACTTATTCAAATTCACCATAAAGTAGATAGAATGGTGTCTGGGCAAGAGAATACGAACGGTTCAGAAGAGAGCTATCAGGCATACCGAGAAAACACCGTCAAGAACACATTCCTGCTGATGGTGGCTCAGTAGTACATCTCATATACAAGGGAGGGAATACTTGATCACTAAGCTTTCATGCAAATTAATCCAGTGTATTCTGGGCACCTTCCAAAACCGTCCTGGAATTCTCTCTGTTGGAATTCCCTCCACCTTTTGGTTCGCTAGCAGAGGAGATAAAGCAGCAGAAAGGCTTGGCCGGGGTCTGTTCTGCTGTGTGGCTCTCAGCGGGGCATGAGGGCCCGGTTCTGAGATTCTCAAGCATTCCCATCTGCATTCCCACCACCCCCTTCTTTTAAAGAAACAACACAAGCTTCCTGCCTTCCTTATAAAGAGCTAGTTTGTCTTGAAGGTATCTTCTAGACAAAAATCATTTAAATGCCTCTAGTCTTGCCTCTTTCGTAGCCGTCTAGCATGGTAATTGTGGCGATGCACATTTATTTCATGTTAAAAAAAAAAAAAAGCCTGCTGCAAAGATGATCTCTCTAGAAAGCTACCCAGGAGTTTTGCAAACCCACATGATACAGAAAGAGCAGAAAGGAAACAGATAAGACACAAATAACATTTGCGATCTGAATACTTCCTCCCAGAAGTGAAAAGTAATATTGCTAAATGCTTAGTAACAAAGTTTTCAGGGGTGGACAGGTACACCAGTGGAGTGGTAAGAGTCCCGGACTGGGCATTGGGTCTCCAGGGTTTTTTCACTCCAATACCAGTTAGCACTGGGATGCAGGTCCTAGAATCCTCACTCATATTCTAGGGAGTTCAACAATGTCACTGATTTCCACATGGTGTTTAAAGGTCTATCACCCCACAGAGAGGTGACAATGGATGGATATATCTACATCTACATTTATCTCCACATGTGAGGATGTGTTTATATTAATATACATGTTCATGAATATATATATATAAAGAGAGACAGATAATGTTTCAAAGGTTCTGCCTGCCAAAGAAAGACACTGAAGTACTGACTCACTTCACTTTTTTCTTGGTGGCATCATAATTTTCGAAGGCAAGTGTTTTAGAATCACTGAAAAACAAATCCCTAGTATGTGTGTGCTCGGTCAGTCAGTCGTCTCTAACTCTTTGGGACCCTATGTACTGAAGCACTCCAGGATTCCCTGTCTTTCACTATATCCCAGAGTTTGCTCAAAATCATGTCCATTGAGTTAACGAGGTCATCCAACCATCTCATCCTCTGTCATCCCCTTCTCCTCCTGCCCTCAATCTTTCCTAGCATCTCCTAGCATCAGGGTCTTTTCCAATGACTCAGCTCTTCCCATTGGTGACCAACATTATTGGAGCTTCAGCATCATTCTGTCCAATGAGTATTCAGGGTTAATTTCCTTTAGGATCAACTGATTTGATCTCCTTGCAGCCCAAGGGATTCCCAGGAGTCTTCTCCAGCACCAGAGTTCAAACATCAATTCTTCAGCACTTGGCTTTCTTTATGGTCCAACTCTCACATCTGTACATGACTACTGGAAAAACCATAGCTTTCACTAGACGGGCCTCTGTCAGCAAAGTGATGTCTCTGCCTTTTAATACACTGTTCAGCTGTTTTTCATAGCTCTTTCAAGGAGTAAGTGTCAACTTCATGGCTGCAGTCACTGTCTGCAGTGATTCTGGAGCCCAAGAAAATAAAATCTGTCACTGTTTCCACTTTCTCCCCTTCTATTTGCCATGAAGTGATGGGACCAGGTGCTATGATCTTAGTTTTGTGAATGCTGAGTTTTAAGCCAATGAGAGTTTCTTCACTCTTCTTTTTCATCCTCATCAAGAGGCTCTTTAGTTCCTCTTCACTTTCTGCCATTAGAGTGGTATCATCAAATCTCTTTCCCAGAGCTGAATTTCAATGAATTTCCCATTGTAATAATCAACAATTCCTTTTACAAAGGAAAGAATAATTGTATGTTCTCTTTGCATCTCTGTAGGAAGCATCACTTGCATCTCCCAGGCTGAGAACAAAAGAGCCCAGGAACCAGAAACCAGACCAAAGTTGGCAGGAGTCAGCAGGTTGTCTTGGGTGTGGTTGCTGGGAGCTTGGGAGCACTTGCTGAGGTCAGAGGGAAGTTCTCTGACTGCTCGAGTCTGTTGAGCTCCTGCTTGATCTTCGGCACAGGTGATCGTGGCCTCGATTTGGTCTCCAGCCCCAGCCTTTCTCTAATCTGTTAGCAACACTGCCCTTTTCAGAAGGGCTGCTTTCACGACAGCTGTTTCTTCAGCACCACCACCAAACCGCAGAAGTCAGGGCTGCAACCCTACGATCCCACACGACCTGGGCCTCGAGCCCCTCACCTGTGTCACAGCAGAGTTGGGTCCACAGGCCTCGGGGAGACATGTGAGTGCTCCTCCTGGGGTTTCTGCTCTGTGAGTGAGGCCTGGGGGTGCCCCCGCTACCAGGGACCACTCTGTAGGCCTTGGCTGGTCCTCTGGGCCCCCCTCGTCCAGGCAGTTCCCCAGGGAGCAGTCAGTGGGCGTTAGTCCCACAGACCCAGCTTCCTGCCCAACCTCCAGCGCATCCTCGGGGCCCTGCAGTGCAGCCTGCAGTGGGATGGGAGTGCTTAACCCAGGCGGAAAGGTCTGAAATGCATTTCCTGGGGGCCCTCAGAAGGGCCTGTGGGTCTTCTCACCAGGGGCCGCCGTGGTGTTCAAGGGAGTCCACGTGTGTGAACCAGCTTCCTGTCTGGCTTCCCTGGCCTGTACCCCCAGATGGCTCCCTGAGGCCACTTCCTAAGGAAACTTCCTGCCAGTGTGCTTGTCGTGGGCTCTGCTTTAGGGAAACTCAAGCCAAGGCAGCTTGAGACTCAAATGACATTAAAGAAATACATGCATAGGTATATGTATGTGTGTAAAAAAGCATTTTGCAGTTGTTAATGATGTAACTATTCTTGCTGTTTGTAAGTGTACACATGACCTTACAGGATCTGCTACATATTATTTGCTCCGTGACCGACAAGTATCTGCAAGGTGCTGTGAGCCAGGGCTCTTGAAGATATTTGGGTAAATACACATGTATCTTCAAAGCCCTCTTAACAGCTGCATCTTGTGTAAAATGTGACCCCTTTTCCCATATGAAATGTTCAAACAAATTTATGTTGCTATACCAGCTTCGTTATGCTTGCATATATTTGAAAAAGGGATGCTATTGATGAAAAACTGCCTTTCTATTGGTAGGAAATGACTGGAATATTCTGAAGGGAAAAATACATTTTCTTCTTAGAATTTGGACTGATGGTAAGGGTAACACAGAATAGGCAAAGAGATAGTATATGTTACATATATATATATATATATATATAAAAGAAACCCAGCTAAATGACGAAAACGAACACGAAATGACACCCACAATAAAAGTGAAGACATACAAGCCCAGATACACTGGAGCACTCAGATGATTACAACGTTCTCTGTCCCAGGAGGAGGGGGACAAGCTGTGACCCTCAGCTCAGCAGCAACGGGTACGTGTGGCTCTGCTCCTTACCGTGTCTTGCAGTTTGCAGGCAGCGCCGGGCACACTTTTAGTCTCCTTATAGTAGTGAAAATAGGAACGGGGTTATCTAAAAACACAGGATCGGGTTAACAGAATGTCACTCGTAAATAACAAACAGAAAAAAGTGGAAAATAGGCCAGAACAAATGAGTTACAGGAAGTGCTCGAGCGATCTTCTGTGGCGTGGGTCCACGTGGTTGTTTGGTGGCTGCAAGCAGGTTTGTTTACCAACCACCCAGAAGGCCTGTGCTGCAGGGCCCCGCCTCCCTGACATGCTGTCTGCCGGAGCCCGGAGCCCGAGGAGGGCAGAGGGAGACTTCTGGAGCTGACGGAAGGCTAGTGGCTTTGATGTGGGCTCTTCTGGGAGACAGGGATTCGAGTGCGGCATTGATATGAAGAGGACTTCCCAGCTCACGGGGCATTTGAACATTGTCTCTGAAGGGCGGGACCGTTCCTTCACCCCCAGCTCCCTGCAAGGTTTGAGGCGACAAAGGTTTGCCTGAGACCCATATCCCCCAGCCTCTCCCCTTTAACCTCTGCTGGGGACACAACTGCTTGGCCAGTGAGATCTCCAGATACACTAAGCAAAATAAAATAAGCCTCATAAGGAGGGAGAGGAAAGCCCAGCTTTGCCACTTCTCTGTCTGAAGACCTTGAAAGATGTTTTGGTTTCCTCGTGACAGGGAACCAAGAACATTAGGTCAGAAGCCTTCCAAACAGAATACCCTTGGATTTAATAATCTTGCATTCAAGTTTTCAAACTAATTATAGGAGTAAATGTTCTGCTCATTGTCACTAGGGCATATGGCTGGAGAGTGGTTACAGGATTTCTGTATCCCAAGCAAACAAGAATGCAGACTTGTAGGGTGAGGAGATTTAAACAGCCAGGAGACAGAAATGAAACGTTTTCAACATCAAATCGCAACATGCAAGGATGTGGGGCTCTTTGAAGAGAGCGTGCAGTGGTGTAGGGGCTGACTGCAGGAAGGGAAAGGGCTTCTGCAAAGATGACACGGGTCGGAGGGATGAAGTGGCCTCCGTGTCTGGTGCCTCCAGGCAGGTGTGCGCAGGGGGTGAGGCGCGGAGCCTACGCGCAGGTCAGGAAGGGCGTGTGCTGCCACCAGCTCACAGGCCCAGGTGCAGGGGGGCACAGGAGCTGCGGGGGATGGAGCCTGAAGCAAGCGCTGACTCTCAGATCACGGGGCCAGAACTAGGGGCTACACGACAATCTAGAAGACAGAGGACGGCACATCTTGGGTGGGAAGAAGGGATCAAGTCAGAGGGATTACCAAGGGAGGAAGAGCATCCTTTTGGATAGGAAAAAGAGAACAGCTAAAATATCGTGTTTCTAAATTGAAATGCTACAGAACAAAATGTTTCCAAGGAAACCTCAAGTTACTTGTTAATTGTCTAGGGAGATTAGGTCGTCCAGAAGGACAAAACCTAATGAACTAAAAAGACACCAGGACATGGAGCTTTGTTTAAATAGAAGTGATCAGACGTCCCTTGTGGCTCAGTGGGTAAGAATCGACCTGCCAATGCAGGCGACATGGGTTTGATCCCTAGTCCAGGAAGATCCCACGTGCCACAGAGCCACTAAGCCCCTGCACCACAGCTGCTGACCCCATGTGCCATCACCACCTAGGCCGTGCGCCGAGAGCCTGCGCTCCACCACAAGAGAAGCCACCACCAAACTCGGGAGTCGTTCCCACTCGCCGCAACGAGAGAAAGCCTGCACAAAGCAATGGAGACCCAGGGCAGCCAAAAGTAAAATAAATTAAAAAACAGAAGTGATGACCAACATCAAAATCTCAAAGTTAGGGATGGGCTTTGTATACTATCTATGCATTCTTTTCCCCAGCCAATTTCAAGATTACTTTCCTTTTGGTGCAAAAAAAAAAAAAAAGAAAATGATGATAATGTTGGTGAGAAGGAAGACAGCCAGGAAAACATTTTGGTGTGTAATCAATCTGCCAGAGTTGCTTCGAAAATGGGCTTATTTTTCCTGTCAAATCTGATCTTTCCAAACGTTGGGGGAGCAATGAAAAACCTCTGGACATATTTCACATTAAAACAATACATATATGTCTATGTTTTGCTAAAATATTTTCCTCTGGCTGCTTGAATTTCGATGTGTTGCCAACTTTTAAAAGATGGTGTTTGGAGTGCAACTCTTTTACAAATAAAAAATAATATCAAGCAAAACATCTACACAACTTATAAACGTAGCAACAGGCTTACAATGTTAATTTGAGTGCGGATAATCCATGGGAATCCGAAGGAAAGAGAAACAGCTCAAGGACCCATACTTGGAGGCGTGTTTGGACCACCGATGAAAACGAGGACATGATGAACGGCCACGCAGTCCTTTCTAGCTTGTAATGGGAACCTTTCCGAGGCGCTTGGACCCACAAATCAGAACTGCTGCCTAATCGTGTTCAGGCATGAGGGCAAAGTCAAACATCCCTGCAAAATATGAGTGCGTGAAGCCACCCACGCGAAGCGAGAAAGAACCACGTCCCTCCCTCGGGAGGCTCGGGTGTCTTGAAACTGTTTTGATAAGAGCAACCGAGCGCACATGGCAAGAGCGGGAACCGCTGCAGCGAGCTGCCAGGGGCAGGAAAGGCCTCATCTGTCCCATGTGCTTTCTCGTGCTAAGACTTCCTTACATTAGAGTGAAACTTCGCTGGGCCGATTTCGGTATTTCTGGGTTTCAGTTGAAGGCAATTAAACAGAGGGGATACTAAACAGAAAGATGCACTGGGGCAATAAACTAGAAAATAACTAATCCGTCAACCTCAAGAGATGGGAATTTTTAAAACACAGGTGTCGGCGTGGCTCAACCAAACTGCTTCATTCCTAGATCTGGTCTTTGCTGATTTTGGGAAAGGCTTCGTTAAATGGGAAATTTTCATACTGTATAATCAATGTTCAGAGTCTTTCTCTCTAAAAATTACTATTAATCTTTGGAGTGAAAAAGATTCTTTTGTCATGATGCTCCCAGGAGATAAAAATCATCACTGGTAATCTTCACATCTAGGCTTTTCTGTGAGTAAAAATGACCCCTTCAGCTTCCTTAACTGCACGGTAGGTGGTCTCCCTCTCTTTTTTAAGGCCCTGAGAATCTTGGACATTGAAAGGCAGGCTCACATCAGTTTTGGAATGTACCATTTTTGCTGTTAAAAGCCAGGAAGTGGGGTGTGGCCTCTGGGTTGAACTACCAGTCTGCTCCAGAGTCCAGAAGTGCCCGCGTGAGTGATTCTGGGTCCCTGGAAGGAGGTGAGCACGGTAGCCGAGACATGGGAGCAGCCAATGAGCGTCAGCTGGACTTCAGTTACTAGAGTTACTCTGGGTGTTACTGTTGCTCTTGCTTTTGTTTTGGGGAGTAACTACATGCTTTTAAAATTTAAATTAAATACATTTTTTTTTTTACAATGTTGTGTTGGTTTCCTCCATACAACAGTGCGAGTCAGTCACAGTTATACCTCCATCTCCTCCCTCCACTCCCCGGTTCTGTCCCTGCAGTCAGCACAGAGCGCCAGACTGGGCTCCTGTCCCGCACAACTTCTCATCAGCTACATTCTACCCCTGACAGAGCACGCATGCTGACGCTCCTTTCTCCACTCTCTCTCCCTCCCCGTGTCCACAAGTCCACTTTCCACATCTGTGTCTCTATTCCTTCCTTGCAAATAGCTCACCAAAAACATTTTTCTAGATTCCATATTTATATATATATATGTATGTATATATGCATTAATATACTGTATTTATTTTTCTGCCTTACTTTACTATGTATAATAGGCCCTGGGTTCATTCACCTCACTAGAACTAACTGAAATTCTTTTTCTTTAATGGCTGGGAAATATTCCATTATATATGTACAACTGTCATATTGCCCTTTTCTCTTATAATCTTAATTTCACTGAGTCAAGTGTGAAAGCACAAAACTTGTTGAGAATCAATACAAAAAAAAAAAATCTAAGACTGAATATTCCTGTTTCTGTTTTTCTCTTCTCTCAAAGATTTCAATTAGTTAGCAATTGGGTCAGTATCATATAGAATTTTACTTTATACAGTTGCATATATTATATACATAAAAATATATGATATATGTATACACTACAAATATAGTATCTATATACGCACATGTATATAGACCTGTAATTTCCCCTCTAACATACACTGATATGTATACTTTTACACATGAGATGTGCACACCTCATACATAGACTTTGTCATCTTAGAAAAGCTGAAAAATAGTGACTTAAAAAGCATTTATATCCTATTGTTTTCAAGCTTACAGAGGGATATGGCCATAAAGTTAAGAAATTTTATTTTAAAAAATTTAGGTCTTTTATGTCTTTTGAAGTTCTTGAGTCTAATTTTAAATTGCAACTTGACTTTCAGATGTCGAATTGTAAATAGGCCTCTCGTGGCTCTTGGTGACTGTAACCACGTTTGACTTCTTAGTTCTAGAGTCAGGGTAGGGGACGATTAAGGATCCATTTTCCCCTTCTAGTTATGTGATTTAGAATGACGGGAGATAGACCTGCTTCTATTTAGCTCTTAATTACAGAAACCAACGAGAAGATTAAGACTTATTTCTACTAGTTTGTAAATTACTACTTCAGCATATGGACTTAAACCAAACTCCAGCTTGAGTGTATCTTTAATAGTTCCAAACTTCCCAGAATATGTCTTTCTAAATATTATCTTTGTTGGGTGTTAAGAGTAACTAAGACAACTCTTCTGGATGATTTACATAGCTTTAACTTTAACCTCAAAAATTCCATTATTCCCATGGTAGTGGAGGAAGGGGGGGAATGAGAGGCAGGCAGAAAGAGAGAAGAAGAGAGAGAGGGGAGGAGAAATTACAAACTTCTATCCATGAGTTATTTTAGATCATGTATTTAAATTGTAAAAGTTACAATTTTTAAGCGGCGGGGTGAGGAAAAAGGCAAGAATAAATTAACAAAGACTATGGACCTTTTGGCACAATGCCTTTAAAAATATAGCTTAACTAATCCTTGAAATGTTCCTCTTGACCAAACCGAAACCCTATTATATATATGAGGACTCTGTGGTTCCCCCAAAGCCGAGCAGCTTACCTAGAGTTCACAGAAAATGGAGGAACAGTTGTGCACAGCCTGGAGCCCACAGACTTCTCACACACACACCTGGCTGGTCTGCATTTGTATTTAACTGTGTATTTTAACTGCCAAAGACACAGGCATCTATACCATGGCAATGAATGAGCGTCCCGATGTTCTTGCACATAAGCGAATGTTAAAATGAACTGGCCCACCCACAGTCCACAGCAACTCAAGGCAGAAGAACCAATCCTGACAGGCACGCAAGATGAACAGACTAGCATATGATTAAGTCTGCCTGATCAGGAAAATGACAAAACCATGAAAAACCACAGAGAAACTTAACAGGTCTAACGTGTGATGAACTCAGTAAGAGGGAAGTTGTGGTGGGGGGGGTGTAGTGGTCTTTATGGAGTGTGGCGCTGAGTTTCCCAGAAAACCCAAAGGGGTGTCCTTCCTCATGCTCTAGCTTAAGAGTCTTCTAGAGCCTGTATTTCAAGAAACCACAGTTAGAACATGCTAAAAACAGCGATGCTTCCTTATACCAAATTTTTGTTTTCTGCGTCACATGAACCCAACACACTGACCTGCCCGCGGCCTCTCCCGCCGGATGGCAGGTCACCTGCCCGCCTCTGAGCTGTGGTTTCACCCCTTGCTGCCACGGGGTGGACTTCTAGGGCTGCCTAAATGGTCTGTCTCCCACACATGCTGTTACTGACCTGCTGGATTTTGCATGAATATAACATCATGCTGTTTTCTATTGCTAGTGATAAAGAAACAGCAAGATTTCCCCATATCAGAGCAAGGCACACGTCTTTCAAGAGATGTTTTAAAAGGCAGGGAAACAAATTAGGAATACAATGTCTCATCGTTTGACCAATGACTGTCTTTCTGACGCTTGCTCTTTTCTAGCTTGAGAATTACATCCAGGACAACATGAAGAAAGAAATGGTGGAGATACAACAGAATGCGGTGCAGAACCAGACCGCTGTGATGATAGAAATAGGGACCAACCTGCTAAATCAAACTGCAGAGCAGACCCGGAAGTTAACCGATGTTGAAGCCCAAGTAAGTAGGGAAACGGGGAACACAGAGTGGCCCAGACTGACAAATAACTAGCACAAAATCATTACCTAATGACACGAGGGAGAAGCAGAGAAAGCTCCAGAAAAGCAGAAAGAAGGATGACTCAATAAGAAGTTAAGAATCTGTGTCTAGGTAGAAATTACAATCAGGAAATGTATGTTTTTAATGCTGACATAAATTACATGTATTCTGCTGAGGACATTCAGACCAGTCTCACATTACTCACACCCGCCACAAGGTAAGTGTCCACCACCCTGCCGATGTGCTCTGGGCCCCAGACGGGCTCTTCGGTTCTGAGCGCTTGAGACACGAAGAGCACTGAGGCAGAGTGCTAGAGACTTGGTTCTTAACCCTAACTCTCGAGTTAAGATGCTACCTAAGCTCACAAAGCTCACAGAACTGCCAAAACAGTCTATGTGATGTGAGTTTATGCAATTCGTGGTGTGAGCTTATGCGATTTGTGGTGTGAGCTTACAGAGAAAGCGGCAAAGGGAAGAGCAAGAAGCGCAGTTGAGGCACAGAGATGGTTTGACTTTCAGCCCAAAGACCTGAGCTCCACGGCTGACCCGATGACGCATCGGAGCGAGGCTCCAGCTTTCCGCAGGCCTCTGAGGCGGTGACTCTGGACAGGAGAGCTGGCCAGGTCCCTGTGAGCTTTAAGGTTCTATGAGCTATCAATTAATGGTAGGAAAGAAGAATATGAACTATGAAAATATTAGAAGAATAACAGCAAAACAAGAGAATGAAGTTCGTCTGGAGCCATGCTGGATGGCCCGCCACGTATGACCCAGTACAAAGAGTCCAGGTGGGGAAACGGTGCTGTTGGGGGATCTATGGAGAAGCTCTAAGTTCAAGATTCACCACTGATAAGATGGCCTGCTGGGTTCTAATCCTGACTTCTTTATAGGCTTATGAGGAGTATCTTCCTACCAGAAGTTATAAGAAATGCTCAAAAAAAAAAAAAAAAAAGAAGTAGATTTAACTGAAAATGGTTCCCATGACATATTATTCCTGTATAATCTTATGATTCATGTGCTACTTAAGCTAAAGGACCAAGACATGCCCCGCATCAGCCAGGAGGGGATAAAGGATAAGAGAAATCAGGTAAATTAAATGTAACAAGTTAAGACACAAACATCGAAAAGTCAATGTATACACATACCCATGGTCAACTATTAAAATAGATTAGTAATATTTGAGTCACACGCCCACCTTTGGAGAATACAACTGATGAGCAATCAAGCCCTTCAGAAAACAGTCCTGGGCTTCCCTGGAGGCGCAGTGGGTAAGACTCTGCCTGTCAATGCGGGGGATGAGTTCAATTCCCGGTCAGGGGAGGTAAGACTCCGCAGGCCGGCAGCCTGCGCTCCACCTGCAACAAGGAGAGCCACAGCAGTAAGACGTCCACACGCTGCGACAGGGAGCCGCTCGGCTCAACCAGGGACAGCCACGTACAGCCGTGAAGACCTGGAGTTCAGCACTGCTCGTGTTTCAGAGAAGACTAAGGAAGAAGTATAAGATACAAAGCAATAACGGAAACCTTGGCCGTCCTCTATAAGTTAGACTCACTAGCATTTCATGAGATTTTGTTGGGTCGCATGATTTTTTAAAAATCTATTGCAAAACTAGGTGGAAAACAGGAGAATAGGAAGATGGCTGGAAAGAAAATGGCCTCTAATATCCGACTAAACACAATAAGACGGCTGAGCCTAATCAAAGACATCGATTATGTATCAACTTACTCAGGTATCTGGTGGGCAATTACTGTGTGAAGCTGGTTAAATTCAAACACGGAAGGTTTTGATTAGAAGATTCTTCCAGCCTGTCAGCGTGAGAGACTATTAAACCAGACTGTGAGGGATGGCTGGAGGCCTGAGATCTTAAGACACAACAGACAACCACAAGACCTGGGAAATTTATTAGAGTCACCTGCAGCTGGCGGCCTTTGGAAAAGTGATGGGAAAAACAGCGCATTGGTCCTGGATTGGTCAGGACCCATTGGTCGCCCCTCCCCTGCTGAATCTTACTCAATCAAAGAACCAAATTATGTATCAACAATTATGTATCAACCCCGACACATAATCGATGTCTTTGATTAGGCTCAGCCGTCTTACTGTGTTTAGTCGGATATTAGAGGCCATTTTCTTTCCAGTTCCACCTGAACTCACTGAGCTCCCTTAGGAGCAAAATTAAAGACGAATTTCCAGTCCCTTCTCTCAATAACCAACGCACAATGTTCGGGCCCACAGAAGATGTAGGCCTCATCTATATTCCGGGTGTTAGCATCCAATCACACCCTGAGGCTGGCCGGGGTCTTTACTCATGCACAGAAGAGTGGTCATGGCAGGAAGGCATCCAGCTTTGAAGACCAGGCTGTCCCTAAACCCGTGTGACGGGGCCATGCCAAGGCGTTCATGAATGACAAAGACCCCGAGCAAACAATGCTTCTTTCAAGGACCCTCATTCCGGCCAACAATTCTGCCTGACACTTAACACATGACGTCACATCCTGAGTAACCATGACACAGAGGACGTGAGTCACCGCACTCTTCCTGCTAAAATGCAGCCAAAGGCGAAAGAATTCATTCTTGAAGTTGTCGGAGCACAATGGAACAGCGATACTGCACGTGGTGTGTGTCAGAAAGGCCCGCAGAGCGAGAGCCAGCTCCTGCTTCATACTGATGCTCCCGTTTCCTGACGGGCTGACATGACTTTTAAAATAGGAAAGAGAGACATGGAGAAGGAAAGTGGGGGAGACTAAACAAGTGAACACAAGTAAGGAAATGCTAGGCTAAGAGCGAGCTGTCTCTGTCAGAATGGAAGCCGGTGGTTCTAAACTCTGTCCACTGACACAGAGATGTGGGGGCAGCAGAGGAAATGCCTCTTCTCACTTTATCAGCTATCTCTGACATATCAAATATGACCATTTTATGCTCCTGATTATTCCACTGTGTGCAACAACAAAACACGGCAGAACGAGAAAATGAACATTATATTATTTGACACAAACACCACTGTCCAGAACTATTAAATCCTTTCCAAAATAACATGGCCAAAAAAAAAAAAATATTTAGCACACTTTGAAGTATTCCAGCACAACAAACCTTTTCTGAAAATGAAAAATATGACAAACTAAGATACCTGGGTATATAAGTAACATTTTACTTATTTTTTCCCATAATTTAGATGACTTTGTATCTAATTTAAAAAATACTAAGTAGGAATTTTATTTTGTTACATTTAGGTATTAAATCAGACAACAAGACTTGAACTTCAGCTTCTAGAACACTCCCTTTCTACAAACAAATTGGAAAAACAGATTTTGGATCAGACCAGTGAAATAAGCAAACTGCAAGATAAGAACAGGTAATAAAAATATAAAGAGACGTATAATCCAGAATCATACACTTTCTAGATATGAAAGCCTATTTCAAGTGATTATTAACTATAAAAAAGCATGGCTTTCGAAATGCCGCATTTCTTACTGTACAGTGCAAGGATCACAAGCTGACGGGAACGTAGGGACAGGGTTTGGAGAAAAACACCAAAATGGCATCACCTTCTAAAATAGTCCTTGGCTTTGTTTTTTTAACCCTCTGGGCCCCTTAAAGATCCTCTTACACAAATCCTCCAAATTTTACCTCAGGATTTTACATTAATCCACAGAAAACTACTATGAGGCATTTTGATATTAACAAGTTCTTTGCCTCTGAGAACTTAGTTTATTTCAATGCAAAATGGCCTACAGCAGGAAAACTACACCTTATTGTAAACCAACGCACATTCCAAGATGCAATGTTTATTTTTAAAGCATATGCTAAAGTAAAAACAAAAGTTAATATTAAATACAGTTATGTTAATATCTAAATAAAATGTTAAAAGCTCTCAAAAAACTGATACAAAAACCAAGATTACAGTGACCAGAGGGAACTGTTTTCATAGGCGTGCTCAGGTGGGGACGTAGGAGGGTGATTCTGTTCACGTTCGGAGTGTGTGCATTTCCTCGTTTCTAATCAGGACATGCATCTACAACATGTAATAACACACTTACACAATGAAGTAATTCTTCATTCACAGTCAAAAATGATGGCACACTTACTGTCTTATGATCATTGTTTCCTTTAATTGAGAACTAAACTGAAACAATTCTGTTCCTTGGGTAACAGATTGAATTCATTATTGACTGAGAGTTTTGAAAAGCAAGTCGATTTTTTTTTTTTTAACTTTTAATTGGGGGAAAATTGTTTTACAGTGTTGTATTGGTTTCTGCCATCAGTCAGTTCAGTTTAGTTCAGTCGCTCAGTTGTGTCCGACTCTTTGCAACCCCATGAATCGCAGCACGCCAGGCCTCCCTGTCCATCACCAACTCCTGGAGTTCACTCAAACCCATGCCCATCGAGTGGGTGATGCCATCCAGCCATCTCATCCTCTGTCATCCCCTTCTCCTCCTGCCCCCAATCCCTCCCAGCATCAGGGTCTTTTCCAATGAGTCAGCTCTTCACATCAGGTGGCCAAAGTACTGGAGTTTCAGCTTCAGCATCAGTCCTTCCAATGAACACCCTGGACTGATCTCCTTTAGGATGGACTGGTTGGATCTCCTTGCAGTCCAAGGGCTCTCGGTTTCTGCCATACAAGGCCACAAATCAGCCATAATTATACATGGACCACCTCCCTCCCCTCCCACCAGCCCGCCCCGCTCGGCCGTCACAGGGCAGCAGGCTGGGCTCCCTGTGTGAGGATGACAGCAGCTTCCCAGCAGCCATCCAGCTCACAGGTGACTGTGTGCATACGTCAGAGCTGCTCTCTCCGTCCGTCCACTCCCCCCTTCCCCACTGTGCCCGTGCGTCCGCTCTCTACCTGAGTCTCTGCTCCTTCACTGCAAATAGGTTCATCGATACCATTGTTTCTAGATATTCCATAAATAAGCATTAATACACGATACTTTTCTCTTTCTGACTTACTTTGCTCTGTGAAGCCTGGGGTCACCCACCTCACTAGAACTGACTCAAATTCTGTTCTTTTTGTGGCTGAATAATATTTCATTGTATATATGTACCACATCTTTATCCATTCATCTGTACCAAGTAGATTTTTATTCTAAATATTTTAATGTTTCACATTTATCTCTTACGAAAAGTAATATAAAAGTCTGAGGCCAATAACTGAGATATATTAAGAGTCTCTTGTTTCATGTTGTTAAAATCGCCTTATTTAGTGTTCCCTTGAGTGGGCTGCAGTAATGCTGGGACACCCTGGTGCTGGACATGTGTCAGTTATGTTACCTAGACGACAACTTTATAAATAGTTGTCAAATGGTACTGCCTTTTGTCTAGAAAAGCATGCATCTAATTCTCAATTCAGATACACTGCTTAATATTTTCACTTATCACAATATGCAATTTTTTTCAGCCTAAATTGCTGTGAAATGCAGCCTGAACTGCTGTGAATTGCAATCAACAACTTTCACTACATTTTTTAATCATCCATAATTTGACAAAATTCTTCCCTATGTTAAAGCTTTACAATGTATAAAATAGTGACTCCAACCACACAGGAAGCTGCTGTGTTTTCTGATAATTCTTGCTTAAATGATCCTTCACATTCCTCCCTCCCCCCTTAATCCTACACAGTTTTCCCCGGTTAACTGACATTTTGACCAGTAGTGTGCTTTTCCAATAATTTCAACCCATTTTTATATGAGTTATTTTTACCATCTGAGTCACCAGGGAAGCCCCTGAGTTATTTTCAAACATCACAACGTTTTCTCCATAAAACCACTCTGCTGAACAAACATCTCTAACAAACTAAAATCCTACGTCACTTGCAACAGCAGAGCCCCACACTTGAATTGCAAATATCTAACTCAGACTGGTGGCACAGTGGTAAAGAATCCACCTGCAATGCAGGAGATGCAAGAGACTCGGGTTCAATTCCTGAGTTGGGAAGATCCCCTGGAGAAAGAAATGGCAACCCACTTCAGTATTCTTGTCTGGAAAATTCCACGGACAGAGGAGCCTGGCAGGCTGCTGTCCATGGGCTTGCAGAGTCGGACATAACTAAATGACTGAATGCACACACCTAACGCAGACGGGAGCCACAGGACTGTTTCTGAGTGACCTGCCACAGTGAGGATACTGAAAGGTGCAGCTTTTATCAGCGGACTTACAGAAACCATACACGACGAATCTATACCTGCAGAAGAATAACCTTTTCAGCAGCTGCAGGAATCATGTTCTCTTTTGACACAATATGAAATGAAATGGCAAGAATATGTTTCTTTTCATTAACAACTTTAAATAAATAATAGGAAAGTCGTGTTGATTTTATATCATTCAGTGAGTTTGGCACGCTGTTTTCAGATACCTTAAAATTTGAGGTTAGCCTAAGATGTGGACTAGCCTAAGATTTCATCTGCAGATTTCATCATTACAAAAATACATGAATGTATTGCACATTTGACAAACCATATTTTAAATTATCTTCAGTAGTTCTCTCAAAGCATGATTGCTTTCTTCATGGAACATGAAGTACTTAATTTTTTTCCAGTGAAGTCAAAGTACTTAATAGCATCAACATTTTCCTGAAAATAACGATGAGCTGAAGTTGAAAATTACTATACTTTTTCATCTTATCATTTCTTTCCTTCTAAAAATAAATGATTTAGGGGCTACTTGCACAGTTGAATTAAATTACAATTACCGTTGTATGATTCAGTTGTTACTGAAAAGCACTGTCATTTATACTGTCCCCTTCTGAAGAGAGGCAATAAAAACACATAAAAGAAACATGATTCAGCCTTGATATTTCTGCCAACAGGGAAATTTCTCCACATTTCTCAACAGGCCATGAATTATGTTAATATAAACTTACACAGTACCAACGTCCAACTTCTATGGTGATGATCGAGCAGATCATCCCGTATCAGGAATCCACGTGAGAAGCTAACGAGCAGAGTGTCAGGGACACAGGGGTCCCCCCGGCACCACCCCTCCCCCGCCCACCATCCGCCCACACTGACCATGGCCTTTGCCGCACTGTGCAAAATTCTTGTTATGAATTTATTCTCATGTCTTATCCCTCTTATTTAATTTCCTTTTATTAGGGAAACAAAAAGCATAATACAACTCACTAAATTGACTGCAGAAGCCAGTAATGGGGCCAGATGTGCATTTTGCAGGCCACGGCTCTGAGATCTGATCTCTGAGACTCTTGTAAGCTTTAAACACAGAGCTACATGGTCCTGCTCACAGCCAGTCTGGTCTGGGATGGCCTGATGCTGGGCTTCACTCTTCAGCACCTGCTTGTATGTAATTTTAAGATTCAATCTTTAGGCCAGGATGTGACTGATCTCTGGATTATACTGGCAGAGATTTGGGAGAAAGAAAAAAATTGACAATTGGACCATGATAAATTTAAGAGCTGCAACTGAATTTACTAATAATTAGTATTAATATTGATTGTTAATGCTTATTGGTAAGACCTGGAATGGGTAGTCAGGCCCTTAGTTAGCTTAGTAATGCTGTTTCCAAGGTTAAAGTTTCAGAAAATGTTACTGCCCCCGAAAAAGGAATAACAGACTCACAGATTATTTGAACTAGAAGGGGTCTCCGATATCATCATCTAATCTAAGGCCTTCATTTTAGGTAGAGATTCATGACTGCAGGTGGACTTTCCCACAGATAGAGTAACACCAGGGGGGCCACATGCAGAGGTGACATTCTCAGCCCAGAGCTCTGACCCCCAGGAGTTCTCAACACCAAGGGCACCTTCTCATTGCCCTCAATGAGAAAAACCATGGTCTTTACAGGCAGTGCATGTGGAAACTTCTAGTCATGAACCTTATGTTTTCACCAGGGCACTTTCTCCTCATGCCCATGTCATATCTGTGTCCTCTGTCTGATCTCAGCAAGCTTGAGATCCTTACGGCTCCGGCAACATCTGATTACTTTATAACTCCTGTAACATCTTACCAGAGGGCCCTGCAGAAGCAGAAATTCCATAAATATAAATGACTGTATAAGGATTAAGAAACTGATTAGATGTTTACCAAGCTCATGGCTTTGATGATTATCAGAAAACCCTTCACTAACTAACAATTATCCCCCTTTACAAGTTTCCTGGAGAAGAAAGTTCTAGATATGGAAGACAAGCACATAGTTCAACTTCGGTCAATCAAGGAAGAGAAAGACCAGCTCCAGGTGTTAGTGTCCAAGCAAAATTCCATCATTGAAGAACTAGAGAAACAACTGGTGACGGCTACAGTGAATAATTCAGTTCTCCAAAAGCAGCAACATGATCTGATGGAGACAGTTAATAATTTACTGACTCTGATGTCAACATCAAACCGTAAGTAAAGTTTACAGATAAATTTTTCCTCCGTTTTGTCATTAGTTGGTGAAAATTCGAAAATTCACAGTAAGAAACAAAAAACCTTTATCTTCCAAGAAAGGCACTATTTCTCTTACATATTTCATGTGGATACTGTGTAGGGTCTTAATATGGAACCAATTAAAAAGAAGGAGAGAGAGAGGGGAAGGGGAATATATATTTATACTAATTAACTATTATGAGGCAAACCACCTCAAACAACCTTTTGCTCCTGGGCTCAGAGAGCCTTCTTTTAGTTAGTTCCATTGCTAACAAAGGTGCACAGGGCTGGCCAAGTTACTAAACCACGTGCTTAGTCGCTCAGTCGTGTCTGACTCCTTGCGACCCCATGGACTGCAGCCCGCCAGAAGCCTCTGTCCATGGAGATTCTCCAGGCAAAAATATTGGAATGGGTTGCCATTTCCTTCTCCATTACTAAAGCAGAATGGACCTTTTTTTTATTGTTTAACAGAGAAAAACAATACTAGGCCCATAGGGTTGTTGTGAAGGTTAAATGAGACAACACTTGCATAAGCCCCGTATCCAAGAAACACCAGTGTCCTGCTCTCACCACACTGCATCTCTCCTTCCTTATTCCTGTTTTACCTTTCAACTCCCGTATAAGAGGGAAGCAGGGATACATCTTCCGTCATTAACTAGAGAGATGATACACAACCTGTGCAGTATTTTAAGGTTGTTTTTTCTCAAACACTGGGCCTAGCTCTTCCTAGAGCCCTTCCAACCGCTTTCTTTCAACACAGATGCACTTTACATGTGATCCATGTAGAGATATTTCTTCATTTCTGTAAGAAGTATGTTCTCACATTTCCCTTGAGTCATATGGCTATCCCCACGTCAGTAACAGAGATGTTTAAACAAGGTTTCTACTTAAACCAGGAAACAGAGAAACAAGCACAACCTGTGCTACGTGGCAGGTCTGCGGTACACGCCTTTCAACGAGAGTCGCACTCTTTTGTACTTTAGAAAAATTCTGCATTTTTTCACATGTGTAGAAAAGGAAAAGACAGTCCTCTGAGGCCTGGCGGGACCCAGACAGTGTGAGGTGCTGGCTTTGATGAGCCAAAGTAGAGGAAAACCACACAGCTCAGATCCTGGCAGAAGCAGGGAGCAGGGAGACAGGCCGCAGGACGAGCTTGGTTTGCCCGCGCCTCGGCCGGCAGGTGGACGGAGCCCCGGCCCGAGCGGCCTGCCCACCCCAGCTGGTCCAGAGCCTGGGGCGCTGGTCAGTCTCTTGAAGGAAGATAAACACATACCTGCAAGAACAGACGCACACAAACACTTTTGTTTTTTTTTTAATGTGGAAAAAAGAAAAGGATTGGGAAGTCTATTGAGAGTGAAACAAAAAATTTGAAAGAATTTCATAGTCCTAGATGTTTTACACTTATAAGGAAGAATTTCAAAGACACAGATAAATACATTTTAGGTTCCCTTTTAACACATGGCGGGCTACAGTCCATGGGATCGCAGAGAGTCAGACATGACTGAGTCGTTAACACTTTCATTATACTTTAAGACAAGCTACTGTGAGATGGTTGCTAAAAATCCAAAGAATACTGAAGAGTCTTCACCCAATGGTCTAAGGAAATATTAATATATAAATAGCTGGCCTCAGACACACAAGAAGAAGACAATCCACACCACAGCCTAACTGGCGAGCTGGCTGTGGGTGCAGCCACTGCAGAGCCAACACTCTTTTTAGGTATGTTCTTCTTTATTCTTCTGTAATCACTTTATCTGATTCTACTCAAGATGAAAGATTTTTTCACAAGTAATAGTTTACAAAGGGTGATTGCAAAGTACTTGTAGTACAGTTGATGGGAAGAAAAAGGAAGTATGGATTATTGGTAATGATCTTTGAGAATTAATACCAAACATGCTGAAAGAGGAACTTTTTCAGAAAGGCTTAAGAAACTAGCATCTCACTATAACAATTCAAATGTGATAAAATTACAAATAAGTGCATCTTAAAATAATCAGCTTTTATCTTTTCACAAACTCCTTTTAAAAGTTTTCCTATTTTTGAAAAACAGCCTCATACTCCTTGCTTGCCAAGGACGAACAAGCTGTCTTCAGAGACTGCGGGGAGGCATTCAAGTCAGGTTTGACCACCAGCGGCATCTACACATTGACGTTCCCTAACTCCACGGAGGCGATCAAGGTAAGGCGCTGCCTCTCGTTTTCAGCCCCCTGGCTTGAAGCAGGTGGTTTCAGAAGCAGAACAGCTGCATACATAGTTCTCACACCATGCCAGCGGCATGCAGAGCAAAGCAACACTGACCACGAGTAACTCGGAGCCCCGCCGCTGAGCACACAGCACTGACGATGCTTATGAACGATGCAGGAACGGCCATCTCATCCTGTGCGTCTGCCTCCTGCAGGTCATCTGCTTGTGTTCCCCGTGCATCTGGCTTGGTCACGCATCCTGTCAGTTGTCTGTCTTGAGGTGTCAGACTCTCTGTGAGTTGTAAAGAAAATGTTTTCCAAAATCCGAGAGTTTGAATAACCATAGTTTATCCATTGGTCCTTATTTCATGTAGCAATGGTTGGTATTTCATTCAAAAAAAAAAAAAAAAAGCTCATTCAGTTTGCAACTAAAAGTCACAGTTTCTCTCTTTGAGATAGCCACAGGCACTTTGATATGTATAAAGGATTAATACCCACTTCCATTTCATCAAACGGAATAGAAAAAAACACACATGCAGCAGCAGAGGTTTAATAACATTAATCCTTTTTACTGCTTCGTCAGGGACATCCTGAAGTGACACTGGCTTTTCTCCTCCAGCTGCAAGTGTGTGACTGAGGAACACGGCGATGGTGTGCGCTGCTAGTTCATTCCAGGGTGCTGGCAGTTTCATCTGCTGGTCCCTCTGTACCAACTGTGCAAACGCCATTACAGCCCTGAAGGCTGTGGACTTGCTGCTGAGGGGCTTAGGGCTGTTCTCATCCCGTCTGATGGGCTTTTCTTCCCAAGTACATCCATAAGTGAACCAAGAACCAGAACTTACCATGAGGAGAAGCTGGTGTAGAGCTTAACTCGGTGTTCTTGGTTATGCTGGATTTCTCAGGAGTGTGGCTCCTGAATTTGCTGCAGGAGATGTTAAGCTTTAGATGGGGGGCGGTGGGGGGCTGGGAGGGGGGAGTCACTTCCCCAGGGAATATTTCAATGTGGCTTCGATAAGGTAAAACAGCCTTACACGAGAATCAGTGTGAAGCACTATATAACTGTGAGACGACTGTATTTGTTAAATACCTATAAATATGTTTACAACTAACTGTAAAAGCAGCTACAAATTGAATGAACGGAAACACTTACGGAAAAGGTACTCAACACTGCATCAAAATGAAAATGTTAGAGGTTCCTGAAAGTATTAGCCTTTTGAACTCAGGATTATCCTCAGTATTTAACATGGTGATAAAGAAAAACACTTTATAAAAAACACAAACATTAAGATTATAAAGACATGGAATTTGAAACAGTAACATATGCTTGATTATGAATTTAAAAGATAAACAGTCAATTTATCTTGAATAATACTTTTCAAAGAAATCTAACTCATTCATGGTGTTTTAAGTCAACCTTGAAAGCCAGTTAATGTCCTAGCACCCTAGAAGCAGCGCACTAGGGGGAGGAAAAAAAACACAAACCCAGTCTGTTGCCAATGAAAAAGTAACGCGCAGACTCTGCACCAAGCCTTTCAGTCCCCTCTGCTCGCTGGGTTTCAGGCCAGCTTCTTATACACTACTGTCTGTCACCACATGTTGGCCTGCCCTTGGTCTGGAGGCAGGGGGACGGCGGGACAGGAGTGACAGGAGGAAGGGGATGGAGAATGAAGTGGAATGACCCCGAAACAGACCCAGCGGGGCCCCCGCCGCCCTAGTGTGGTGCAGTGCTTCCGGCCTTAGTATGTGTCTCTGCCCCAGTGGCTCTTCCAGCCCAACAGCCTCAGTGCTGGAAGAGGATGATATATGGCTCTGGGGTGATGGAGTCTCAGGCCATGGCTGGAAACGTTAGGATTTACACGCCCTTTTACACACATGCGGTAAAAACAACTCACTGAACAGCAGGGAACAACAATCTATGAAACCCCCGTTTTTTCATCTCTAAGATATACGGTCCAGATTAAGTTACCTCTGGACTCCCCTCCAGACTTCAGACTCCATGATTCACAACCTGAGAAAGTTGATAGACCTAGGCTTAAACTCTGACTCTGCCGGTATGTGCCTCTCGGCAAGTCACGGCCCGGCCTGCAGCCCCTGCTCCCTCGCCTGTGATGTGCCACGGGCTCCCCTGTCTCACACAGCAGTTTCGGGGTGACGCTGGAGGTGAGCACAGAGGACGGGGCTCGGTGCCCGCCATCCAGTCGATGTACTGGAAGCGTGACTGTTCTGGCTGCCCCCAAGAGCCACGAGGGGCTTCCCTGGTGGCTCAGTAGTAAAGAATCCACCTGCAATGCAGGAGACTCGGGTTCGACCCCTGGGTCAGGAAGATCCCCTGGAGAAGGAAATAGCCACCCACTCCAGTACTCTTGCCTGGGAAGTCCCATGGACAGAGGAGCCTGGTGGGCTACAGTCCATGGGGTCGCAAAAGAGTTGGACACCCCTTAGCAATTAAACAACAATAACAAAGGGCCATGAGACAACCTCTCTGCGCCTAAATATTTCAACTAGATTTTTAAAGAAATTCATTAGGTTTTTGTACAAGATAGACATTGCACGGTGGCATTTATCAGAAGCATTGCTGTTTTTGCTAGTTCAGAGACACAATGGTTTCCTCCCCCAAATTTCACAGGATACCTGACTTCTAACGTTTTTCCGTTTGCTGTTTAATCACTTGTTCACCATGGCCTCAGAGTTGAAGCATGACATTTAAATTGAGTGTTATGTGCTCAAAGACATCAAACTTGAGAGCAAGATACCAGGCCCCTGGCCCGTGCTGAGGGGTGCTGACCAGGAGCACTGGCTGCCCTCGGGTCTGCTGTGACTGGAGCAGGGCGGTCGGGGGCGTTACCTGGGGACCTCTGCTTCTCTGACCTGCCCCGCCATTTTCATCAGTACCCCTGGCTACGTGGGGAGCCCCACTGGGGCACGGCCCTCCTCTGGAAGCAGCATGAGCCGACTAGCCACCATGCTTCGGTTTTTATAAATGCTGTGTGGCTTTTTTTCCCCTCAAGTTGGACAAATATTAAAAAATGTTCTCATGAGCCTATCATTGTCCCTAATGTCATTAGAGGATAGTACAGCTCTAGACCCCAGCCCTTGGTCTTGATTTCCGTAACAAGATGGAATCGTTCTCTGATTTAAATATCAGTAACTCATCAGGGCGATCTTGACATTGAAGAAGTAGTCATGGAACGAGGACAGGCTCAGTGAGAACAGCGTGCAGGCCTGTCACCCCCCGCACACCTTTTAGGGTAGGAGAGTCCACAGGTGTTCACGTGACTGCTCAGACCAGTGGAGCTTATTCAGCTAATTTACTAGAAGGATTTTTTAAAAGACATGTTGACAGAAGTTGGCAGTACTGACCATCTCGTGGACCAAGTGAGAGGCAGTGTTATTCATGAACTGGCTTCAGCGTGGAGCTGGGTGGAGGGACTTCTGGCCTATTAACAAGAGAGCCAAGCTTCTCTGTGCTTGGAAGCATGTGTGTCAGTCACTCAGTCGTGTCCCACTCTGGCACCGTAGCCATTCCCTTCTCCAGGGGATCTTCCTGACCCAGGGGTCGAAGCCGGGTCTCTTGCACTGCAGGTGAATTCTTCATTGTCTGAGCCACCAGGGAAGCCCATTTGGGAAGCATGACAGAGTAGAAAACACATCACAGACTCAGGAATTAAAGAGACCTTATTCAAATCCTATATGCCAACACTTAATAGCTGAACGACTCTGATCAATTTAACCTGACTTTACCAAATCTTTTCTCCTTTCGAAAATGTAGAATTAAGAGTATCACAGCAAAGTTGCTGTAAGATCACAGATAATACATACAAAGAACCTAGCCTGGGGCTTGGAACGGAGTGATGCAGAGCAATGATAATGATAATTAATAATAATAATGTCAGTTCAGAGAGGTAAGGGGTTATCTTAAGCAGATCGATTTCATATGACTGATTAATTTAAATGGGAAAATTATTTCATTCTTGATAAATACAATTTTCTTTCATGGAACACATGTTCCCAAACATGAGGATCACCAGGAAGGCGATACAGGCCGAGTGACGGTCCTGGGGAGAGCCTAGAAAGGTGGCAGAGACAGGGGACAGAAGAACCGGTGCTGGGTTCCAGCTGCTGCTCTTGGTTTGGCTCAAAACAGGCTGGCAGACAAGTGCGCACAGTGAAGGGCAGGCCTGGGTGCACTCTGGGTGCGCCGTTAGCCCCCAGTCCCTAGGATTTCAGCTCAAGAAGCAGTACAGTTCACATTTAAACTTACTCTGCCAAAACCACCTCCAAAATTATCCCCAAAGACTGTGGAGGACAACAAAGAAAGAATACTTCTAATTGGTTTTGAACCTTAACTTTCATATTTACTATCTTGGAGGGCGTAGGGAAATTTATCTTAACTTTTTGGAAAACTCCTTCGTTCTACTGTAATCTCATTATTTAAAACTATTTGTGTAATCTTATTTTCAGGGGTTTTTAATTTCATAATAAAATTCCAGCTGAGCTGAAATTAAGCGTGGATGCTCTTAGATCAAGAAAGAATCCCATGTCCTGAGCAAAGTTTAAACCCACCACGCCCGTTTAAAAGCAGAACTCAAAAGAGTTGGGAGGAGAAACACCAGGGGCTGTGAGCAAGGTAGAGAGAAGCGGGAGGTCAGGGTCTGCGGGGCGGAACCGCCAGGCCCCGCTCGGTTCACACACAAAGCTCTGGACCCTCATTCCGAGGGGCGAACCAGGGAACCTGATTTTGATCCTACATGCGGAGGAAGCCTAACAGCTCCACGGCATCAAAGCAGTCTTAGAAGCTCTGCAATCCAAGAGTCTCCCTTTTACACAACTCTCTGGAGAGTTGATAGGGACTGGCAACCATCATAAAGGCTTTCAGGGATGTGGACACGAAGCAATGGATTTCTGCAGGCTGGAGATGAGAGATTTGGGGCCAATCAGCCAACATGTCCTGTTCCCAACAAATCTCTAAGGAACACAGATCTCTGGGTCAGCTATTGGGGTGGGTCTTTAGCCTAGAACAGATGATGACAAGGTCCTATTTTCATCGACGCATCGTGTTATGTTACTGTTTACTTTTCATCATCATTTTAAATTCATGGTTTTCAATTTCCTTAAAATCCTTTGCCTCTTGGAAGACCACAGAGATTTACCCCAGAGAACCCCATCGGCTCTGGCTGTATTCTAAGTATCTCTGTTCATCTCATTTCTGTTATGTAAGATGAAGACCTAAGTCCAGACATTTCCCAGGCAGTAACTGTGTGTTCCCGTTGCAGGCTTACTGTGAGATGGAAACGGGTGGAGGCGGGTGGACAGTTATTCAGCGACGTGAAGATGGCAGTGTTGATTTTCAGAGGACTTGGAAAGAATATAAAGTGGTATGAATATTCTTTATACCATCTGAAAATAATTTTCCTCGTGAAAACTAACTTTGAGAATGTGCAGGACTTCCACCACAACTCTAAAACTAACCAATGACTTTTGACCATTTTTTTTGTTTTGAAACCAAAAGGATCTTTCTAACTAGTGCTTCTGTCACCATGTTAAAGAATGGTCCTGTCCATGTAATGTAAACTATACATCAAAACAAAGGCATGTGAATGCTGGTGGGCTCAGCATTTCTAGGGGGAGACTACTTCATAGCATTTCACACCTCTACAAACTAAGCTGTTTATGACGATGCTTCTTTCTTAAGATTTTTTGATGTGGACCATTTTTAACAAGTCTTTATTGAATTTGTTACAATACTGATTCTGTTTTTATGTTTTGGTTTTTGGCCACCAGGCATGTAGGATCTGAGCTCCCTCACCAGGGACTGAACCCAGATCCCCTGCATTGGAAAGTGAAGTCTCACACACTGGACCAGCAGGGAGGTCCCTATGATAATGTTTCTACTGGTGGTTCTCCAAGTCGTTCTAATTATTCCAATACTAATCTCCTTCTGGTAACAGCTTAGCTTCTTAAAACTGATTTTTTAAAAACCTTATTTGGAAGGTCCCAAAGTTTCACAGCACAGGAAGGAATTTCTGCTGAATGTTTGATGCTTGTTCCATGTTAAGTTGATGGACTACTGATTTCAGATATGTGAAGAAAAAAAATAAGTGAAGTAAGCAAACTTTTCAACTTGAATTTCAGGGATTCGGGAACCCTTCGGGTGAACACTGGCTGGGAAATGAGTTTGTTTCGCAAGTGACTGGTCAGAAACGCTACGTGCTGAAAATACACCTAAGAGACTGGGAAGGGAATGAGGCTTACTCACTGTATGACCACTTCTATCTCTCGAACGAAGAGCTCAACTACAGGTGAGGAAATTACATGTCACTGAAATGAGTTAAAAGATCTGCTGGAAGTCAGAACCCCACTGTATTAACCAGAATCTAAGTGACTCACAGGCTACCTTAATAGGGAAAAGCAGCTTGTTTCTCAGAGTTCTTTGATGTCTTTAGGCAAGTGTCTCTACTTTTAACATTCTAATTCTAATGACACAAGGGGAGCTTTATGAGACAGAACTGTGCATGTTGTGTCTGCAGTGTATCCTCAGAGCACAGATGAACCCTGTCTGGCAGGTAATTATTTGCAGAAGAAATGAATGTTGGGTCCTTATTATAAAGTACCATGCCAATAACACAGCAGATGTATGTGTGTGTGAGTCACTCAGTCACGTCCAACTCTTTGCGACTCCATGGACTGTAGCCCACCAGGCTCCTCTGTCCATGGAATTCCCCAGGCCAGGATACCAGAGTGAGTAGCCATTCCCTTCTCCAGATCTTCCCAATCCAGGAACTGAACTCGGGTCTCCTGCATTTGGCAGGCAGATTCTTTACCATCTGAGCCACAGGGAAGCCTAGCAGATGTATGAGTATGCTGTTTCCCTCCAGAAGGTTTTAAAAGTTAAATCTATTTTTGAGAAGTTCAACCCCATTCGGTTGCTGTGTTCCATCCCAAACTCAGGATGAGCTCCAAGTTCAAGAGAGGCATGACTAGCTGGGTGGTTGGGCAGCTGGGTCCTCTGCCCCGGGCTGCAGGAAGACGGGCCGGTTCACAGCACGGCCTCAGTATCTTCGTCCTCCCACCTACTTGGCGGAGCTAATCTAGAATGTTCCAAGAAAAGCACGGGCAATTCTGAGTGGGAATTGGCTCTTTGGCGCTAGAATGGCCTGAGAGAGGAGGCAGAGCAAAGGGGCCCCGCGCCCTGCTGTGCGAGGCCAGGGCAGGGCAGGGGTAGGGGCAGCTCGCCGTCACGCGGGGGATCAGGACGCCTGTCGCCAGCAGGGCCCAGGGGCCCAGCGTGCCTGCGGGTGACCCAGGAACCGGTCTGGGAAGACACAACACAATGGGGCAGGTGCCAGCACACCCTGAGGGGGTCTAGAGGGCGCAGCTGGGGGAGAGTGGAGGGGAAGGCGCGGTTCTGGGGGCTGCAGGGCACACGTGAAACACCTACTCTGAAGTCAGACATGAGAGAAGCTCCACAGCAGTGTCACGGGAGACAGAGGTCAGCTGGCCTGCAGTCCTGGCTGAATTCCACAGATGCCCAATTCAGACCCTCTGCTCAATGAAAATTCCAAGACCTTAGTAGTTTGGGAAGAAAAAAAAAAACAAAAACCTGTGATTTTTAAAGTCCTTGAGCTGGCTTCTCAGGGAGGCCGCAATGGACAGCTTGAAAGAAAACGGGCTGAAAGCCAGCCTGCTGACAGCTACCTGAGAAGTGCACAATGTCTAGCGTCCTGCTAAATGGGGGACCAAAATTCAGAAGCGCTTCTGAAAACACAATGTCTGACAAGCTTTGACACAACTTCTAAGAAGTCAGCGATTGGCTCTCATCACACACAGAGCCGGGCCGTCCAGGGTGGACAGGGGCTCAGATGAGTGAAAAGATAGGTGTCTGGGCTGCAGTGCAGCCCCAAGGGGACTCTAAAGAGATCAAAAACTCAATGAAGTTTTAGACATGAGTGGCTGGTCACTGTTTTACCTCCAAGCTAAATATTTTTTCAACTGGCAACAGTTAGAACTCTACAACAGAGAAATTAGAAAGAAAGAAAGAACACAAAAATTAAGGATTAGACTATTTATATAAGAAGACTTTACAGAATGGGTCATTACCGTTGTATGCTGACATTATAAAAATATTTTAAACTGTGATGGTTCTTAACAGATATTTCCTTTAGAAACGCAATCAATTTTTAGATACATGATGTAAAAAAGCCCATGTTTGTTTAAAGCTCAGTGTAATTTACTTGACATTATAGGGCAAATACTACATTGAAAAAATTATTATCCTGATAAAACATGTCAATGTGATAAGAAAACTGCAATGTGACTAAAACTTAAAATAACTATAGATATTTCAGAACGCCAACTGCATGTAACAGTTGTTTTTTACTAAAGGAATTTTCCCCAAATGTTAGAAAACTGAAAAAAAAAAAAAAAACATGTTATAGGAATGTATAAGTGCATCAATAGAATATGATTCTTTTTACTAAAACTAAAAACTATTTGTATATTCATCCTTAAGAACTGGTCACTGTTGTGGTAAAGAACTGCCTGCCAGTGCAGGAGATGTGAGAGATGTGGGTTTGATCCCTGGGTCGGGAAGATCCCCTGGAGGAGGACATGGCAACCCGCTCCAGCATTCTTGCCTGGGGAACCCAGAGGATCCTGGCAGGCCACAGTCCACAGGGTCACAAAATGCTGGACACAACTGAAGTGCCTGAGCACACACATACCAGCATTCTGGCAGTTCCGTACAAACACTAAGATTTAATTATTAAATACTGGCATTACCTCTCTCACCATTCCACTGTGGTATAAAAGCGACGGGTACCAATTTAAAGCAATTTTGAGAATGTGGCTACTCTTGATAAAGTTTTGAAAAAAGCCAACTTTAACCAGTGGGCCACAGAACAAAAGGATCTAAAGGGAGTCATTCATCTCAGTCCTGCCTGCGATTAATGAGACGGGCCAGGACAGAAATTTAAGTCCTTCTGTTATGTGGCAGCCTGGACGGGAGGTGAGCATGGATACACGTACATGGATGGCTGAGTGCCTTTGCTGTCCCCCTGAAACTATCACAACATTGTTAATTGGCTACACCCCAAATATAAAAGTTTAGGAAAAAAAGGAAAGTGCTTCAAAACCCCAGAAATGAGCAGAATCGACGTGAACATGTTACACCAGGTATACAGAGGCTGCGCTTAGAGCCTGGGGTCATGACTGAAACACAAGAGGAGCCTGAAATCAAGAAATTCAGTCCCTGCTTTGTGATGAGGTTTCCAGAGTTACAGTATTACAGACAGTTAAAAAATCTGAGTTACTAACACAGAAGTTACTCAGGGGTAACGCCTTGTGGAACCTACCGGGTAAGGTCCCAGGTGCCCTCAATGACCTCCTCTGTCACCACACTCTGGGTGCCCAGCGCGGAGCCCTAACAGAGGGGCAGTCGTGGCCGGCCCCTGCTCTGCCACGTCCGGCGTGTCACTCTGGGCGAGTTCCTGTCTCAGAACCTCCACCATCCTACCTGTGAGGCTGGGGGTGCCGCACGCCCACCTCGGGGCTGTTCTGGGCGCTGCTACTCACGCGTGGGACTGAGCACTATGGGCGCTGAGAGACAGGCCCCTGGCCAACCTTTCCTCCTGGCTCCACTTTCTGTTCCAAAATGAATTCCAAGAAACTCTACTCCTTCCAAGAAAGTTGCCAGCACATGTGAGCTGGTGTTCGCAAGACGAGCGGCGTCTGGGGGGCTTAGAAAGCAGGAGCGTCCCCAGGACGGGAGACTCAGCGATCCCGGCCCCAAGGCCCACATGGCGATGCAGGCTCGGTGCAGGTGCTCGCGTCCCCAGGACCCTGCTTCCCTGGCCCGGGCTCCCCTGGAGTGGGGCACACAGCCCCCCGGCCCTTCTCCCCTCCTCCTGGGCAGGCACGCTGATGTGGGGAGCCAGATTTTTGCGATCTCCTGAAAGCCAGAGCGCAAAAGAATTGATGCTTTCAAACAGTGGTGCTGAAAAAGACTTGAGAGTCCCTTGGACTGCAAGGAGATCCAACCAGTCCATCCTAAAGGAGACCATTCCTGAATATTCACTGGAAGGACTGGCGCTGAAGCTGAAACTCCAATACTCTGGCCACCTGATATGATAAGCTAACTCACTGAGAAAGACCCTGATGCTGGGAAAGAGTGAAGGCAGGAGGAGAAGGGGATGACAGAGGATGAGATGGTTGGATGGCATCACCGACTCGATGGACATGAACTTGGGCAAACTCTGGAGACGGTGCGGGACATGGAAGCCCGGTGTGCTGCAGTCCATGGGGTTGCCAAGAGCTGGACACGATTTGATGACTGAACAAACAGCCTGGACCATTATCTAGAGTCTAATGAATAGTACACTTATTGTTTCTCAAATTCTGGCAGGTTTATTACAATACTATTCAGAAATGAGGCCAAGCAGTCACAGGCGTTGTTTTCTACATGGTTCACTAGACTTCTACACCAAGTGCAATGGTCCTTCCTGGTCTGCTGCCCTCCCCAACCCCAACGGGCATCTCGAGACTTTGATTACTATTTCCATGATATGGAAAGAGGATCCCCTCACAACGTTATTTTCCCCCCTTTTGTTTATCTGAAAGCAGCAGGAAAATAAATTATAGGGCCCCGAAGTCCCCGCTGATGTTTGTGCAAGTGATACGCAGTGAAGGTTTCATGAAAACATTCCTCTTTGCCTAAGGGTTTGATGATAAGTTGGTTCCTGTTTATACCAGCACAAAAACATTTTGTCCCGGGTATGCATTAGTGCACTAACCGGCATAGCACGTGCTTCTGTAGAATGAAATTCTTCATCGTAAAAAACTTTCCACTATGATAAATCAACCACCCAAGCCAATTATATTTTGCTTTTGTTTTTTTTCCTATTTTTCTTTGCATGCTCACAGGATTCACCTTAAAGGCCTCACGGGGACAGCCGGCAAAATAAGCAGCATAAGCCAGCCAGGAAATGATTTTAGCACGAAGGATGCAGACAACGACAAATGCATTTGCAAATGCTCACAAATGCTCACAGGAGGTGGGAGGACTTTTCTCTCTTCCTATTTGTGTTGGCAAGGAAGGGTTTCAGAGAGTGAAAGGTTGGCTATTCGGACTGCAACCTGTGATCGGTGACAGTGTCCAAATTTCATAACTAGACAGACTTGCTCAATGCAGGGAGGTTTGTTTTTCGCTTTTTCGGACTGTTGAGTTTTACACACGAATGTGATACGGAGCTAGAATTGTCGCCAGGCCAACTGTGTCTCCTCAGGACCTGGCCCTGGCAGGGAGAGGGGCCATGTGACCCTGAGCAAGCTCTCCCGAGCTTGTGCTGAACATCAGATGTTGGAAAGATGGGTTAATTCCATTTTGCTTCATTAGAAAGGTTAAGAATTCGAAATGGCAACAAAGCAGTGATGTGGATTCATTAGTATAGGAATGTTTCCAATGAATAATTTATAGTTCAAACAAGAAGTTTTCAGTTGTTTTTTTTTTTTAAGGATGCTATTAATATATTACAAACACTTATAATGCAAAGAAACTAACTAAACAACCTCCTTTTCCGTGCATCAAATTAAAATGAATGATAGTCCAGTTTAAATTAAGGCCTTTGTTTTCAGGCTGTTCTTGCCTTCTATTGATACCTTCCATGTTAGATCTCTCAAAAAAAAAAAAAGAAACCACACTCATAAACAAATGTGATATAATAGTCACTTAAATGGCTGGATGAGTACTCAGAAGCATGTCAGAGTTTAGTGATAGGGACGAAGTGTTAGAAAACCTATTCTTCTGATTCCTAAAAGTTTTAAAGTGGAATAACCAGAGCCAGTTAACTGTGACTGAGACCAGAAGGAAGTCTGGCAAATGCTGTCAAAGTTAGTTCTTAAAAACACTGAAAGATTGAAATCAGCAACGAAAATCCTGGCAGCAGTGCAGACTAAATGCAGAGGCAAACAGGAAGCTGGCAGTGTTTAATTTGTAGAGGCCATGAATTGTATCACCAAAAATTCATTCATTACTCACCCAGGAAAACCAGAGGAACGCGCTGAGGTCAATAAATCTTACAAATATGAGGGGCTGCGTCAACAAGTAAAGGATCTAAACTTACCATATGTTAGCACTGCAGTTAAGAACTGTTTACAGGAAAAAGGATTTATTTAAGAAAATAATTTGAAATAAAAGTAATTTTCAAGTCTTTCAATGATACTGAGAGACGGAGGCTCCATTAAGAAACTCAGTCTTATGGTTCCTTAGAGAATGTATTTTATGTATAAATACATGTTGGTAACATAAGCCTTCCTTATTAGCCAGGCCCACTTCAGTAATTATTTCAACCAGAGAATGCTATTATGCGGATTGTGTAAAAGCTGCCTGTCTCCCCCATTGACCATAATAATCCTTTTTAAAGCCAACCAGGGAAGGGGGTGGGGGAGTGAGCCCTTGGAATCCTTCCTGTTTGCCATTCTCACACTGAGCCCAGCTGTCCACTAGGGCGACAGCGGTTTTCAGACCACCCGATCGTCAGGAGCTACTCAGGAGAGTATCAGTGCATTAATAACCAAGGAAACAACATATTTATTGACTCAGATTAAGATTTAGGGCTGAGAGTGGAAGTGGAAAGCTGACAGGAGAGAAGAAACGCAGCCCAAGGAGGGAGAGTGTGGAGGTCAGATTCCAAGCTGTGGTCTGGACCACGGAGAAGCCAGCTAGATTTTTGCATGTATAGTAAATTCAATAGCTGAGTCAGGCTCTGGAATGGACAGACTCATAAGTGTGTAATATTCCTGAATATTATGAAGGATTATGAGCCTCACACGCAGACGTCTTATCAAATCAACATTAATCTGAATCAAGTAATGGCGCTCTTACCCACCAGAAAGAATTCAGGCATCTGGATGGAGTAACTGGTGCCCAGAGAGCAGTGTGTGAGTATCAGAATGGAACACGCGCACCAGAATACTTTCAAAGAAATAAAACAGGCCCCACCAGTACTTGCCCCTGAGGGAACAGTCACATTATTTCTTTTACTAGGTTTGGAGATATCAAGAATAGTTGTTATTTTTTTCTGTATTTTAAAATTTTATACAAATGGCATCATACTGTGATTGTCCTCCCAACACAATATGAAGATTTATCTGGATTAAGGCATGTAGATCCAGGTCACTCCTCCCCTCACAAACCCAAGGCCTCTGGGGAATGGCGTTTCCCCAGACTAGTCCCTCAGGTGTAGATGTGGACGCCCCCCGAGACCCCCACTTTACTTTAGGGCACGCACCACTACAGCCTTAAATTTCCTTTTTGTCTCTGGGACTTGAAGATTTGCTTTTTATCTAGCTCCACCGAGTACTTAAAATTTAGGGTTACACTTTCAACAAAAAGACTCTCTTTGTTAGCTGGAGGGCAGCCCGAATCGGTCTGGTCCACCGTGTTGCTGGGACGGGATGGATGGTGAGCCTGGCCCCGTGAGACCCACCAACCCATTCTCCAGGTTCTGCCCCTTCCCCAGTTTCAGCTGTGCCCGGGCTCTCCTAGTCATGTTGGCGGGTGACTGGGCCTTCCCCACAGCACAGAGGAGTAAGGAAGCTCCTAAGAACGTGTGCCTTAGGCAGCCACGGTCCAACCAGCGCAGAGGTGGAGAGCCACGCTCCCCGCTGCCAGGCAGCTCTCCCCACACTCAAGAGCGGCCCCGTGCGCGCCCTTCACAGGCATGGGATGCGACTCTCCGAAGAGCCGGCACTTCACACTCGGTGATGAGACAGTCAGGGCTGCCTGGCTCCTAACTCCTTCTGTGCTCCCTTTTCACAGGCTGGTGGTTTGATGCCTGTGGGCCTTCCAACCTGAATGGAATGTACTACCCGCAGAGGCAGAACACAAACAAGTTCAACGGTATCAAGTGGTACTACTGGAAAGGCTCGGGCTACTCACTCAAGGCCACGGCCATGATGATCCGTCCGGCAGATTTTTAAGCTCTGGCACACACCTGAGGGACAACGTCTTGCCCTGTTTCCAGAGACTTGATCCCAAAGCACTAAAAGACTGCACGCTGTCTCCGCATCCAGCTTGGACGAACTGCCCGCTCTCGGTGCGGAAGGGACCCGTGAGCTCCGTGCGAGCCCTGTGAGGTTTACCCCTTGAACCCGCATCGCTCGGTGAAACGACGCACAACCCCAGACAAGCCACAGCCTGGTGTGGTGACCCGGCAGAAAGCCTTCGGGAAGATAACTCTAAGCCCGCGAACGAGACTGACAATTTACAGACTCTGTTGTCACAACCAAGAATGTTATGTGCGAGTTGATCAGTAAATAACTGGAAAACAGAACACTTATGCCGTATAGTAGAGATAACCTTGGAACTGCATTTTTCCAAGCACTGTTTATAGACTGTGTAAATATCTATATGTCCTGAATTCAGCATTGCTATCATAATTAAAAGGAAGAAAAAATTCTGTAAGCCATAAAAATACATTATATATTCAGGGATTTTTGTGAGAAGTGGTTATTAGTAGTTTTAATATTTGGAGAAGGAAAAACATAGCTAATGCATTTTTATGCCTCCTCTTAGGAGCTTTAAATTTTCATTTTGAGAACAGCATATTTACATGTGTATTGATAGCTTAGTTTTAAGTTAATGCTCAAATATATATATTTCAAAGTTTCCATGGTGAACACTTTCAGGATCTCTGAAATTATTAATAGAAACATGTGTTCTTTTAGTATATATGAAGATTGTACTATTTTTTTCCTGCCTTGCTGTTAAATAAGAAGGTATTTTTAGTAATTAAACATAACTTATTAGGTGAGATGACCACACTTAACTTCTATGATAATACTTACAGCATTGTAATTTGATTCTGAAACAAATGATTGTGCTTCATGACAAGGAAAATCTTGATTTTTCAGGAAGAAAATTATACATTTAATTTCATGACAAAGAGATTTTCCTTTTACTTACTATTTTAGAACAGAAGCCTTGTTTCTCTCCTACCCAGACGTATTTTAGGGGCGTAGACTACAATGTAGCTTGTGGTTGAGAACACCTTTCCATCTGAAACACTTACAAAGCTATAGGGCTCAAGCTAGATTCACCCCACAAGTTATTCAGGGGAAAAACATAATTTGCATCAGTAACAATAACTTAAATCCTACTAAGCTTAAACCACGAGTCAACTTTAAAAAAAAAAGTGTTCTGGAGGGCAAAACCAAAATCTGACACTAATATAACAGTATATGCAAATATTTACAGAGCATTTCGAGAGCACAGATTTAAGCTCAGCACTGTGAAAACTCCTAGAGTTTTAACTCTGTTGAAGTTTCAGGATACAATTAATACTAATGACCATTTGTGTAATGCCCCATAATTTGGAAGCCATCTCTCATGTATTCACTTTTGAGTCAGATGTTAGGAAACTCAGAGCCAAGTCTGCAGCCAGCGTTTACCTCTGTCTGTCTCACCTAATACTGTTCCACCACTATATTTTTTATTATGTAATTTATTTCACCCCCACACCTCCCCTTCCCCAACTTAGTTTCATAACACCCAGGTGTTGCTGGGCAGACTATGAACACACTTCCCACCAAGCTGCACCTTCCCAACAAATGCATGAACAAGTAAGGAACCTCCTGTCTCCTAACAGCCCCTCTCACTGCGTGTGAGAAAGCGCTGGAAATCTGACAGAGGCTGACGGTACACGCGGCTCTGCACCAAGCTGAGAAACACCTGATGGTGAGAAAACGCCCCTGCTCCAGAGGAAACCACACGTTTTCATGATACCTCAATGGCCGCATGACAAACGCCGAGGTGGGGCAATGAAACACAGAAAGACTGGCAACACGACACTTAAGTGACAGCACTGGCCCATGCAGGCAGGTAAGGGGAACTTCCAAGACAAACATCACCATGTTACTCAGTGAGACTTACACTCTCTCACGGCAGAGAATGGGGAGAGTCTGCATTTTTACTTCACACTTCAACTCCTTACCTGGTATTTCAAACAACACATTTTGCTGAGAGGAATTTTCCTCTTCTTAAGAAAACATTTAGAAAGCCAAGACCAAATCAAAACAGCAATCTCAAAAATGGAAAGAGAAACGACAACTAAATAAGCCCCAGGAAGGGAGAGTTCAATTTCCAACTATGTGACAGTCATATGGCATTCTCAAACAGCTGAAAAACCTGGAGACGGGCCACAGGTTACAGATCATCAATTATCTTTCAGGCACAACCTTTTGAAAGAATAATCTGTTACAAACCAGTTAACATTTGAAAACAAAAGACAACTTCTGCACAATCTGACTTCCAAACAAACCTGAAATTACCTACTTATTAATCTTTAAAAACACTGGAACCTGGAACTTTCCCATTAAGAATGTGAAATACCAGAAAGTCAGTAAAGCTGAAGCTAAGTTTTAGAAAAAAACACCAAAACAGAAAGACCACATCACAATGCTAGCATGCTGCAATTTTTATACCTATCGGTTCCATCTGTTAACAGTAACAGCATCATTATTTGAAGTAGTAAGCAAGATATAACAGCACTTTCTCAAGAATCTTGTCTTCTTTCATTTTTGTGTTTCTTAATCCTAAGGACTTTCATAATTAAATTTTTTGGGATTACATTTCTCATGACTTTTTGAGGAATGGTCTCACATTTATTCTCACAAACAGACAAAATGTGTTAACTTCTGCAAATTTGTCATTTTAGTTATAAGCATAATTGCTATTGATTTAATTTTAAAAACTTGAGTACGTATCTATGCCAATAATAATTTCCTGAAAATACCAAATTGCACTTATCATCATAAAATAATGTGTGACTTACAGGAGCTGCAGGGAAGTAGTTAGACAGTTCAAATGGTTCCTCGGAAATCCAGTGACCCATTTCCAAAGACCACAATACCTGTAAGTGACATGAGAAGCAGAACACTTTTAATAAACCTATCAAGCTTTTAGTGGACAATAAACCACTTGAAAGACACAGCAAAATGAAAACAAAACAATCCCAGCAGGAACTACACACTACATGGATCTGAAGCAAGCATCTTGAACACTGAAGGGCTATCAGAATCTTCGGGCTGTGTAAATGCTACGGATATTAATGAATGCTTGGTTAAGGAAAAACATCTCTGGATGGCTAGAAGCCTGGGTTATTATTATATCTTAGTGAGGCCAGATACTGAACACCTACTTCAAATACTGAACCACCCTACTTCTAAACATATGAAACACTACACCTTCCTAAATTCCAGTTTCCAATTTAGGGAGTTGTTACAGACAATCTTAAGCAAATAACACAGAATCTTATTAATTAAAAAAACTCCATATATTTGGAGAAGATAGATCATAAACCTAATTTCGAAGAGCAAAACTTCTGGGGTGTAATTTTATTTCTATCATTTGCCAATACCTGTAGGAGAGGTTTTCCATAACACATTGGGAAATCCTTCTCACCCTTCAGAAGAGTAAAATGTCTCATATCATAAACAAGCTTTCACCATCATCATCAGAACCCACACATTTTATTTTTATTTTTTTTTGTAAGTAATCTTATTTTTTTTCATTTCACACATTTTAGAATAATCAAAACAACGCTTTCGTTTTTACCTCAACAACATTTGAGGTTCTGCACTCATCTCTATGACCAAACTCCCTGAATATCTGTGTGAATTCTACAACTAAAATAAACAAACTGAATTACATAACTCACACTTATCTTTTTATCTGCAATCTCCTTCTTTCCTGCAGTCAGTGAATTCATTCTATTTCTCTAGAGTTGTGATGTAAAGTTTAAGGGTTTTCGCAGATTTACTAGGAATGAAGCCTAAATCTTCCTTTGGTAGTTTCTAAACTTCAGAACCATCCATGGAATATCAGTCTGAAATACATCCTTTTTAATATTAAACCCAGTACTTACCCAACATGGGACAGCATTTTATTTTGTTTCTAAGACAAAGTGAGTGTGACGGTGGAATAAAGACAAGAATGGAATACAGTGTCTGAATGACCATTCTCAGCACTAGCCCAGATCTTACTTTCAACAGATGCATTTACTTATTCAACAGCCATTTCTTTCTGCTCACGATCCATTCATCTGTGAACAACTTACTGAGAGCCTACCAAGCTGGGTCCTGGAAATCCAAACCCAGACCTAGAAGGATTTACCATCTTGCGGGAGGCATGAGGGGAAACCACAAACGCTGGTTTCTCCAAAGCAGTGCTGGGCACACTTACAAAAGGAAGCAAACTAGCTCCGGCCAGGAGAACCAAGACAGGGGCCACAGAGGGGCTGACACTGAACCTGAGTAAACGTTCATGAGGCAGAGGCAGAGGCAGGGTGAGAGAGGAGAAGGTGTTTCAGCACTGGCAGAATACCGCGTGTCAGGACAGCAGCGAAGCAGGTGCTTCTTTTTGGAGGTAGTAGAGGGAGCTTTGGAAGAGGCGGTAAGAAAATAGGGTCGGTGGCTCCACACGGTAGCGGAGGTTTGCTAGCACACCCTGTTTCTAGCCCTGTGTGCCAAGGACATCAGTGCAAGCACAACTGTTGGGGAGCAGAGTCAGAAGACACGCCAGGAAAGACGGAACAAACAGCCCAAGGCGTGGGGCTCACATTGATATAATGGGAAAGGAGTGAAAAAACAGAGAAAATCTGCCTCCGTTAGAGAGAAAGCAATGAGTTGAGTTCTCAGGGACCCTAATCTTCAAACAGATCTCTGTGTACATGGACATTTTGTCATTGAATTCTTTTTCTTTCCCCCTGATTTTTACTGCATAACCAACAATTTAAAAAAAAAAAAGACTTATCTTAATATATTAATTCAATGAAAGAAGGTATTAGAAAATTTATAACTCTACACTGAAATCATGCTTGTATACTGTTCTTTATGGGTGGTTAAAATAACCCACTGCAGTAACATACTGCCTTACTTTTATCGGTCAATGTATGTTATCGTTTACAGAGACACATTAGCTCCCTACAAAGTCATATGATTAGCCTGGGAAATAACTGTGGAAAGTCTCAAAATCAGGTTCGTTTCCGACATGAAGCATGTGGAAGAGCAGTACAGTGAGAAACAAGCACTGCAATGAGAGAATCCGGGGAACCAGCCTTAAAAATGGCTTTGGAATTTGAGTTCAAATGTAATCCACATTAAAATGTCAACTGACTTAAACAATCTCTGGGAGAAAATTTACGTTCTCTGAATCTATCCCTTTCTAAATATTTTGAAAATAAAACCATCAGGCATCTACAGTAGCATTTTGGTGAGTGAATTAATAAATTTAATCTATGCAGGTGTCCAAGGAATGAGTATTGTACAGAGATAGCAGAAAACATTAATTTGATTGTAATGAAATCATCAAATCAGAGTGTACTTTTTTTTTTAAGAGTGTAAATTTTTTGCTTTAGTGTTTTCATTAGCTAGATTTTTCTTTACCTTAGTAGAGTATTCAAAAGAAGGAAAACCTACTCTGTAAGATGGCAGTTAAGGCTGCAAGCTTAGTTAAAAATAAAAGGGTAGGGACTTCCCTGGTTGTCCAGTGGCTAAGACTCCAAGCTCCCTGGGTTTGATCCTTGGTTAGGTAACTAGATCCCACATGTCACAACTAAGAGTTAGCATGCTGCAACTAAAGATTCTGCTTGCCGCAAGGAAAACTGTAGATCATACGTGCAGCAACTAAGACCCAGAGCAAATAAATAAATAAAAATATTAAATAAATAAAGTCAGTACTAAATAAACAAATAAAAGGTTAACTGGGCATATATTTCTCATAATATACATGAAAGAATGAAAATAATCAAGAAGCTATCTAAAGCAAGAATGGGGCTGCATGAATACAGAGGACCAAATCCCATGAACACAGCCCTTAAAATGAGGGCTGAGTTATTTCAGCATCCACTGCAAATGAACATATTTCTAACATTTTAAAAATTATTATTCATAAAACTTGAACCCTGTTGATGAATTTAAATAGGACCCATTTTCTTGCTCTATTATTAGATTAATAGTTAATGATGAGAGATTCCCATAATGTAGGACTGACTTTGCAATTAATTCCATACCAGGCAAAAACCACGCTCATTTTATAGCATCATTTGAACAGGGTGAGGAGTGTAACTAGAGTGAACCCAAGCCAAACAATGGCTCTGAGATTAAATGCAAGTCAAAAAGAGCATCAGACACAAGGAAGAAAATGAAGCCTACTACGATTAAACAGAGCAAAGTGAGCATAACTTATTTCCACCATATCATAAGCCTCAACTAAAACAATGGAACTAAGAGGAATGGGGAAAAAGGCAGATTAAAACATGATGATGCTTTGAAGTTGCGAAGCAGGTGGATAAGTGGTAACTGACCTGGAAGAGCAAAGAAAGCTCAAGCTTAAATGTCCAGAAAGGGAGTCAGCATTAAATTCCTTCCACAGATTACCAGGAAGGCAGGGAAAGTGGTACTAGCAACCTGTGAAAATGCAATGCAGAACAGAACGAGAAAGAGAAATCTCCTACCTCCTGCCCACCCTCTTCTGGACTAAGACAAAAAGCAGACAGACTTCTGGGAGCAGTGGTGAGAAGTAGGGACAACTTCTACAGCAGAGCCCTCACCCCAAAACATGAGCACAGAACCATGATTTGTCTGGGAAACAAATCAGCTCAGAGAAAAAAAGATACATAGATAATGGCACGTGGACTTCCCTCTGTCAAACACCTCCACCTTATCAGAAGATTTACACACTCAGGCAAACAGGATTTCAATCAGGTTTTCAGTTCTCATTATTAAACATGACTTTCTCCTCATTGGAGAAAAGCCTCTAGTATGAAAACAGAGAACAGAACAAACCAAAGGGAATTCCTTGGATGACAGTGATGGGAAGTCCCAGGACACCAGCTTCTCGGGAGACCAAGGGGAGAACCCGTCTCAAGGGGAGCAGAAGAACAAAGGGATTCAGGGGTGGGAACCCCAGGAAAAACAGATGGGACTGGAAGATTATCTGGTGTGCAGACAATTGTGGAGAAAAAACTAAAATGCTTTTAGAAATTTTTGCAGTGAGTTAGTGGTAGGCACATAGAAAAAAAAAACACCAAAAAACTAAGTAATGAAAATGACTGTCAGTGACTAGCTTAATGACTGTCAATGATTAGCTTCAGAAAAACAAAGATTACCAGAAACAAAATAGAATCACGGTACATAGTATGGCTCAGCTTAAACAGCATTCACATAGCCATCTGTGTGTATGTAGATGTGAATGAGTGTGTATTTATACACATATATGACGTGGTAAACAAAAATCAGACCATACTGGGTAGATGGGGAGGGGACGTGTATGTCATAGCGAACACTGTACAGTCATATTTTAATCTTCCATAGAGGACGGCTATAGATGATGTCTATGAGGAAAAAAAACCAAACCCAGGAAAAGCATTTTATTTAGAAATATGTAAATAAAATATCAGAAGGATATTTTAGGAGAGAATTTGGGCCAGGAGACAACATGGAAGGAGTGCAATTTCTATTAGAGGCCTCATAAATTACATTTGATCTTGAAAACATTTTATTTGGGGTAATTTTACCCTTACGAAAGAACTGCCAAAACAGTACAAAGAGTTCTTTGCCAGTCACCTAGATTCCTGTATAGCCCGTGGGGTTGCAAAGAGTCAGACACAACTGAGCGACTTTCCTTTCACTAGATGCCTCTAACGTGTAAGTCTCCAACTTAGCTCTTCTCTTACAAAAGTGTGCTGCACCTAGAACCAGCTCGTCAGTGTCTTTAAAAACATCTTGATGGACTTGTAATTGGAACTGAGTTGATTCTATAGTTTAAAATAAGGAGAAATGATGAGTTAAAAAATAATTGAGCTCCCCAATTCAAAAACATAGTATCTATTACCTTTTATTTAGGTCTTTTAAAATTTTTTTCCTAAGTGTTTTGTACTTTTCAGTATACAGATCCTGCAAATATTCTGTGAGACTTAGTTAAATATTTCAACTTCTGGGGTTGCTAATATAAATGGCATTTAAAAAAAATTGGAATTCCAGGTGTTCGTAGCTAGTAAACAGAAATACAACCAAATTTTGTATACTGACTTTGTAACCTGTAATCTTTCTTAACTTACTAGCTGTAGGATTTTTTCTGTAGACATGTTCATATTTTCTATGTAAACAATCATGTCTTATGTAAATGCTGCTGCTGCTAAGTCGCTGCAGTCATGTCCGACTCTGCGACCCCATAGACGGCAGTCCTCCAGGCTCCTCTGTCCCTGGGATTCTCCAGGCAAGAACACTGGAGTGGGTTGTCATTTCCTTCTCCAGTGCACGCATATTAAGTCGCTTCAGTTGTGTCCAACTCTGTGCTACCCTACGGACAGCAGCCCACCAGGCTCCTCTGTCCATGGGATTCTCTAGGCAAGAATATTGGAGTGGATTGCCATCTCCTTCTCCAGTCTTATGTACATACACAGTTTTATTTCTTTCTTTCTCAATCTGTGTGCATACTTTTTCTTCCCTTATTGCACTGGTTAGAACCTTCAATACAATGCAGAAGAGGAGCAGTGAGAGCATTAAAGTTGCCTGGACAACTTTGTGAGGCAGTTTAATTTGGTTTATTATGATAGCATAAACTCAAATTGTTCGTGAATATAAATTAATTGTCTATGGAAAGCACAAGGTTTTTTTAAAGTAAAAAAACTGTCTATTCTTATTTGGTACTGGTGCTGGCTAGTTATCACAGCTTTTATTAGGTTCTTCAATTTTCTATTCCCCATAAAATAATTAGAACATTCTGAAGGATCAAAAGAACTAAATGCCACTTTCTGGATCAGAACCAAATAAACTAATTTTCTTAAACATTCACTTTGTTGTTTAATCACTAAGTCATGTCTGAGTCTTGCGACCCCAGAAGCTGTATCCTGCTAGGCTCCTCTGTCCATGGGATTTCCCAGGCAAGAAAACTTGCGTGGGCTGTCATATCCTTCTCCGGGGGATTCTCCTGAGCCAGGGATTGAAACTGCATCTCCTGCATTGCCCCTTCATGGATCACAGCCTTGTTGTGATGAAAAAGGCTTGCATAACTCAGTGAAGCTATGAGTCATGCTCTACAGGGCCACTCGAGACAGAAGGGTCATAGTGGAGAGTTCTGACGAAACGTGATGCACTGGAAGAGGGAATGGCAAACCACTCCAGTATACTTGCCATGAGAACCCCACGAGCTGTATAAAAAGGCAAAAACACATGACACAAAGATGAGTCCTCCAATTCAGAAGATGTCCAATGTGCTACTGGGGAAGAGCAGAGAACAACTACTCATAGCTCCAGAAAGAATGAAGTGGCTGGGCCAAAGCAGAAACGACATTCAGTTGTAAAATCTGATCCTGTAAAGAACAGTATTGCACAGGATCCTGGAATGTTAGGTCCATGAATCAAGGTAAACTGGACATGGTCAAGCAGGAGATGGCAAGAGTAATATCAACATCTTAGGAATCAGTGAACTAAAATGGACAGAAATGGGCAAATTTAATTCAGATGACCATTATATCTACTACTGTAGGCAAAAATCCCTTACAAAAAATGGAGTATCCCTCATAATCAACAAAAAAGTCCAAAATGCAGTACTTGGGTGCAACCTCAAAAATGACAAGAATGACCCTGGTTCTTTTCCAAGGCAAAACATCAAACATCACAGGAATTCAAGTCTATGCTCCAACCACCGATGCCGAAGAAGCGGAAGCTGATCAGTTCTATGAAGACCTAGTGTGAAGACAAGTGGGCCTTAGGAAGCACAGCAGACAGTAAAGCTAATGGAGGTGATGGAATTCCAGCAGAGTTATTTAAAATCCCAAAAGATAATGCTATCAAAGTGCTCCTCAGGTGGCGCAGTGGTAAGGAACACACCCACCAATGCAGAAGACACAAGAGACACAGGTTTGATTTCTGGGTCTGGAAGATCCCCTAGAGTAGGAAATGGCAACCCATTCCAGTATTCTTGCCTGGAAAATTCCACGGACAGAGGAGTCTGGTGGTTCCTGGGATTGAAAAGAGTCAGACACGACTGAGCACATGCACACACACATCAAAGTGCTGTACTCAAATATGTCAGCAAATCTGTAAAACCCAGCAGTGGCCAAAGGACTGGAAAAGGTCAATTCTCACCCTAATTCCCAAGAAGGGCAGTACTAAAGAATGTGCTAACCACTGGAGAGTCACACTCATCTCTCATGCTAGAAAGGTTACGCTCAAAATCCTGCATGCTAGGCTTCAGCATATGTGGACTGAGAACTTAAAGATGTTCAAGCTGGGTTTAGAAAAGGCAGAAGAACCAGAGATCAAATTGCCAGCATTCACTGCATCAGAGAGAAAGCAAGAGAATTCCAGAAAAACATCTACTTCTGTTTCAATGACTATGCTCAAGTCTTTGATTCTGTGGATCATGACAAACTGTGGAAAACTCTTAAAGAGAATACCAGACCTACTTACCTGTCTCCTGAGAAACTTTTATGCAGGTAAGGAAGCAACAGTTAGAACCTTCTATGGAACAACTAACTGGTTCAGGATTGAGAAAGGAGTACAACTAGGCTGTTTACTGTCACCTGTTTATTTAACTTACACACAGAGCACATCATGTGAAATGCCGGGCTGGATGAATTACAAGCTGGAATCAAGACTGCTGAGAGAATTATCAACAACCTCAGACATGCGGATGATGCTACCCTAATGGTAGAAAGTGAAGAAGAACTAAAGAAACTCTTGATGTGGGTGAAAGAGGAGAGTGAAAAAACTGGCTTAAAACTCAGTATTAAAAAAGGTAAGATCATGGCATCCGGTCTCATCGCTTCATGGCAAACAGAGGGGGAAAAAGTGGAAGCAGTGACAGATTTCCTCTTCTTGGGCTCTAAAATCATCACAGATGGTGACTGCAGCCATGAAATCAGAAGACGGCTGGTTCTTGGCAGGAAAGCTATGACAGACCTAGACAGTGTGTTAAAAACAAAGACATCACTTTGCTGACAAAGGTCCATAGAGTCAAGGCTAAGTTCTTTCTAGTAGTCAAGTATGGATGTGAGAACTGGACCATAAAGAAGGCAGAGTACCGAAGAACTGATGCTTTCAAACTGTGGTGTTGGAGAAGTTTCTTCAAAGTCCCCTGGACAACAAGGAGATCAAACCAGTCAACCTTAAAGGAAATCAACTGTGAACGCTGATCGGAAGGACTGATGCTGAAGCTCCCATACTTTCACTGCCTGATGCGAACAGCTGACTCATTGGAAAAGACCCTGATGCTGGGAAAGACTGAAGGCAGAAGAGGGCATTAGAGGATGAGATGGTTGGATGGCATCACCAATTCAATGAACATGAACTTGGGCCAACTCTGGGAGATGGTGAGGGACAGGGAAGCCTGTTGTGATGCAGTCCATGGGGTCTTGAAGAGTCGGACATGATTTGGTGACTGAACAACTCCTGCGTTGGCAGGCAGATTCTTTACCACTGAGACAGCAGGGTAACATTCACTTTAATTTCTTAATAGTTTAACTGTCTAAAAAAGTTTCTTCAGTAGTCTTAAATATTAATTTATTCAGAGTATTTAACAAGCAAAGACACTAAACAAGTTATCCTTACTTAATATTTTGCATCTCAAAAAAAAAAAAAACAGGGAAAACAACAGTTATTTCCATGTATAAGAGATTTGAGAAGGTCAGGGTGAAAGAAAAGCAAATTGTGAGAGGGATTTTAGGTTCCACATGAAAAACTGAATGATTCCAGATGATTCACTGCTGGTGTTAATAACCACAACTACAATAGGAAGCTGATTTAACTTACTTGAGAGCATTACTAATTGGGTTGAAACCATTTATTAACATTCACAATGTCTTAGTGTAATTGTAATATTGTTTATTCCCAGTTTCTAAATAGCCAGGCTAATCAATCATTGTTTTTGGACTTGTCTCCAGACCATACCACCTACCATACACAACTGTTAAATTCAACTGCATTTTGGGACTAAGAACACAGTGTGAACATAGCAGCTAAGGGGAAAAAAAGGGGGGTGTCTTCTCTGTGGGAAAAGTCAACAATACTCTTTGAATACAAAGAACTTCATATTGTATAAAATGTCAATTAAGTAATTAAAATTCAAATCTGATGGTTTATAAACTTGTGCCACAGATTTTATCCAAGGGAATCTAGTTGATTCCAAACAGGTTGAAAGTATATGTATTTTCTCCTTTAATTATTGAAAAGAAATGATACTTTCTGCCCAGTAATCATGTACTGATGTGAGAGTTGGACCATAAAGAGGGTTGAATGCCAAAGAATTGATGCCTTCAAACTGTGGTGCTGGAGAAGACTCTTGAGAGTCTCTTGGACTGCAAGGAGATCCAACCAGTCCCTCCTAAAGGAAATCAGTCCTGAATTGGAAGGACTGATGCTGAAGCTCCAACACTTTGGCCACCTGATGCCAAGAGCCGACTCATTGGAAAATACCTTGATGCTGGGAAGACACTGAAGGCAGGAGAAGGGGACAACAGAGGATGAGATGGTTGGATGGCATCATTGACTCGATGGACATGAAATGAGCAAACTCTGGGAGATAGTGTGAAGGATAGGGAAGACTGGCGTGCTGCAGTCCATGGGGTCGCAAAGAGTTGGACATGACTGAGCAATTGGAAAACAACAACAACAATCCTTCCCCCATATCAACTGGGGTTAAAAAAAAACACAACCCTTTGTTGTGAGAGTCTGTGGAGACATAGAAACATATATTCAGCATTTGCAAATTTCTTCTTTCCTATCCAAGAACAACAAAACTTGTCACTGCTAATTTTTAAAATTTTAAGCTAATAACAGAACTATAAAAATAAAATTACATTTTCCTCATCAGATTTCATATATTCTTTGCCTCAGTTATAAGAGCAATTGATTTTCCTCAAACAATAAAACCTTAAGAGAATTTGCTACTGGGTCTATTGCTTTGATTTTTTTCTAGAAAGAATAATGATATTTATGCTTTTTTTCCACAAAGAGACAGTATCATGTACTGTTTAACACAGAACTCAGGCAAGTGGGTTAAACCAATGCCCATCTCTTTATAGGTTTGTGGCAAGAGGCAAGTTAGTTAACCTTTTTATCACATGAAAATATTATACATTATTATAGATTACAAAAATATCCATGTAGTTAATCAAAGTGCTGTGGCAATAAAGTTGTTTCTAGATTAAGCTTCAGGATAAAAAACTGTGGCTAACAACAGTGTAACTTGTAATAACCATATAATAGGATGCTTAAGTCCTGAACACGTTAGTGCCAGAAGACAGAGGAGGTCTGCTCTCCCGAAAAGACCAACCCGAAGTGGCTAAGTTTCAAGGCAACGATGTTTGCTCCAAAGTACTTCCAACACATCTCAGAACACCAAGGAATGTTTTCTATAATGCCATCAAGTCACTTAAAAAAAAAACAAGCCTGTCTAGTAGTCTGCCTTGATGAGGCAATTTTCCATGGGATTTTAAAATTGAGGTGAAATTCACATAATACACAAGTAACCATTTTAAAGTGTCCAGCCCAGTGGCATTTAGTTTATTGTTGGGCAATCACCACCTCTTTCTGGTTTTGAAACTTCTGGGTCAGCCCAGGAATACACCCTGTACCCATTAAGTGATCACTCCTCATCCTCTTCTCTCTTCCAGCCTGGTTAACTGCTAATCAGCCTTCTGTCCAAAGACCTTCCTCTTTCAGGTCCGTCATATGAAAGGAATCTTACAATATGTGACCTTCTGGCTTCTTTCATTTGGCTTCGAGGTTTCAAGATTTGAAGGGAGACTAGCAACAGGTGTAAAAAAAAAAAAAACCTTGTTTAATAACAGTAAATCAGTACTGACTGAGTGTTAGCGGGACACGTCCTGCCTTACTCATCACAGAGCTGGGGAATGACAAGGCTGAGAACAAAATTCACCCTTACCCATTAATCTTTTCAAAACACAAAGAGGTGGTGTGCAGTCACAGAATGAATATATCAAAGTTTAAGGAAGCAAAAAATCAAAATATCCTCTAGGCTACCTCTGGAAGTAGATGCCAGGAAGTCCATGGCCTATGGATGGAGGGAAAGCTGAATTCACACCCCAAATTCACCATGTGCAAGCACTGGGACTGTGAGCCATCTATTAGAACTGCTCGAGTCTCAGCTTCCACTTTGAAACATTGAGGCTATCAACAGTATAACTTTTAACAACCATGCTGGGAAAGATTGAAGGCAAGAGGAGAAGGGGACAACAGACGCTGAGATGGTTGGATGGCATCACCGACTCAATGGACATGAGTGTGAGCAGGCTCCAGGAGATGGTAAAGGACAGGGAAGCCTGGTGTGCTGCAGTCCTTGGGGTCATAAAGCGTCGAACGTGACTTTGAACCACAACAACACCGACAAGCTGAGCATGTGTAAAGCACACAAGGCAGCCCCACACCCTTTCCTTTCCTGCGTGACTAACATCGTACCCATTCTCACACGTGCTCACTGGGCACCAGCTCTTCCCTATGTGCTCCTGAGACCAGCAGCCAAAACATCACCTGGGAGCAGATGAAGAACCCAAGACCCAGACCCACTGAGTCAGAATCTGCATTTTAATAAGATCCTCAAGTGATTCACAGATTATTAAGGTTTAAAAAGCACTGCTTCAGCTGTCTCAAAAAAGGGGGTGGGGGCATGGCAGGAAACCCAAAACGTAACACAAGCTATGTAACCAAAACAAAGAAACAAGCAATACAGTGCTAAGTGGCTAAGAATTCTTCTCCCTTCTTTAAGAGATACTAACTTAACAGAGACTAAATGCCAGATGGGAAGAGGAAAAAAGAAGCTACATGTTGATGTGTACTTGAACGTTCTTACAAAAATGTTTGGCTGCATCACACGCAGGCGTTGAAGTTAGATTTATTCTGCTTATATTTTATCCAATCTTTTCCAGGCTGTGAAAATGAAAATGGGTTATTCTTGGATTTCAGAGCTTAACTGCTCACAATGAGCCATTTTTTACATACTGCTCAGTAGAGAGCATGGTGACCCGGCATTTCACCAGGGTACTTAAATGTGAAGTCCAAACATCTTTATAAATAACACAAGCTCTACTTTTCTTATCAAAACGAAAACAAAGAAATAAATATAACACATTCCAATGTAACTAAAATAAATAGCAGAAACATCACTGTATGAAAACAAAGTAGAAATTATTATTACCATCACTGACAATAAACCAAATATTATGGCTACTAAGGGCAATCACTGTTGTTTGTTCTTTCTGTGAATTTGAGTTATAAAGATAGTTTTCCTTAAATGAGCATCAGGTCATCTTATTTTCATGAATTTTAACAAGAAACACATGAACTACATGGGCACTTCTGTAATGTATAATGATGTACAATATTTTGAAATGACATTTTTAGCTCAGAGGCTAGAAGAAATTCCAAGACTTTTAAAAGAAGTAACAGTATGTTTAGTCACCCATCTGCTCACTCATTCATTCTGCTACAAAGTGCTGCGCCTCATGCCCCAGCCCGAGTCCTGGGCCACGTAAGACAAGACAGGCACAGCCTCCATCGTCGAGCGCTTGTGATCACTAAACAACCACACACGCGCTGCTGTCATACCTGCAACAGCCCTTGTTGGTCCTAGACCCGTGTGCCAAGCCGGGTATAGCCAAAACTCTCTCATGAGTTTTACTACCAAAAATACTGCTCACAGTTTAACAATGAAATGTTTTATTTCAAGAAAGCAACCATGGATTGAAGGCAAAAGGAGAGGAGGGTGGCAGAGGATGAGATGGTTGGATAACATCACCGACTCAATGGACATGAACTTGGGTGAACTCTAGGAGAAAGTGAGGGACAGGGAGGCCTGGTATGCTGCACTCCATGGGGTTGCAAAGAGTCAGACACGACTTAGTGACTGAACAACAACAAAAGGAAAAAAGTCCTGTGCATAAATGAACACTTATGTATTAGTCTCTCTTGTTTTGTCATCACCCAGTGAAACCAAATGAGCAACACACGGTTGCTCCTTGGAAGAAACACTATGACAAACCCAGATGGCACGTAAAAGAAGCAGAGTCATCACTTTGCCAACAAACCTCCCTATAATCAAAGCTATGGTTTTTCCAGTAGTCATGTATGGATGTGAGAGCTGGACCATAAAGAAGAATCGATGCTTTTGAACTGGAAAAGACCCTGATGCTGGGAAAGACTGAGGGCAGGAGGAGAAGGGGACAACAGAGGATGAGATGGTTGGATGGCATCATCTACTCAATGGACATGAGTTTGAGTAAACTCCGGGAGTTGGTGATGGACAGGGGAGCCTGGCGTGCTGCAGTCCAGGGGTCACGAAGAGTCAGATACAACTGAGCGACTGAACAACAACAATGAAACCAAAATAAAGTAGCTATAGGAAACACAGTCAGTGGAGGTGTGCTTCTCCGAGGCTGTGTGATCGGCACGGAGCAGGCAGCCGGCGAGGAAGGCGGGAAGGACCTTGTGAAGGACAGAAGCACCTCCTCCTGCCCCACTTCACGAGAGCCCATGACTGCGTTTATGTGTCTCAGGTCTGTGGACTCCCTGAGAACCACCAGTGCTTGATAGATTATCAGGTTATGCAAACTCTAATATTCAAGCACGGCATATCTGTTCTTGCAAAAGAATACAGACCAATTCAAAAGAACTGAGGAGGAGATCTATCATGAATCTAAGGCAAGCTGCTAGTTCAGCTGCAAAATCACTTTTACGTATGTCTTATTCTCTGGTAAAGAAGAGCCGAGAAGGTTGTCTGTAGGGAACCTTCCAGGGCAATGAATTTTAGGAGAAACTCATTGTGTGGATCACACATAGTAAGCATCAGGTAGCAAAATGTTGTCAATTTTGTTTTGAAAGTCATACAACGGTTTTAGTCGTTCTTACATCAGCTCTCTTCAAAATGCCACTATACCCACTGAAGCCCAGTTCACAGAGGAGACTCATGCAGAGATGAAGAGAGGTTAAGTCTCATGCTCTGCCCGGGTCTACATCCGAGAGATGGTGAGGGACACGGAAGCCCGGTGTGCTGCAGTCCATGGGGTCTCAAAGAGTCCAACATAGTGACTGAACAGTAAGGACGCTCTGTGGCAATCTATGGTGACTCAGCTTAGAGCTCAGAAACCTTACGGCATGGCAGTTCACAGAGTTCTCAAGGTCACTGACAGACCTCGTGACGATGGAGGGCTGAACCTCATTTTCGAAAAGTCCCAGAGAATGAAATCACGGCTGCATTTTCTGATGAAAACCTGAAGGTGAGACTTCTGTGCTGCTGCTGAAGGAGAGCACTGCTTCCTTGGGACACCAGAGACACAGAGGAGTCTAGGGATTCAATGGAAAGTCGCCAAGGTTAAATAACGAAGATGTAACTTTGGGTGTAACTGAAGCTTTTTCTGAAACTGAGCTTTGAATTTGAGATTCAGTTCTACAGGAACTAAGTGGAGATCCTAGAATTCTCAAGCATAAAGCAAGCAAGAGATAATTTGAGGTTCGGGAAAGTTAAGAGCTGGCATTTCTGCTTGGTTGCCCCAAGTTAAGCAAAATAAAATAGAAACAGTGAGAGCCCTGAAGGCCATGTTTTGAAACGGATGGACACTAAACAGGATGGGGTCACTGGATCTTTCTCACGTGTAGCCTTATGCATTTACACTGCTTGCCGAATACAGAGACCTCTGCTTTAACATACAGAACCTTAATCTGGTATCCCCCTCCCCCCTTCATACTTTGGCCACAAGATATGAAGAACTGACTCATTGCAAAAGACCCTGATGCTGAGAAAGACTGAAGGCAGGAGGAGACAGGGGCAACAGAGGATGAGATGGTTGGATGGCATCACGGAATCAATGGACGCGAGTTTGAGGAAACTTTGGGAGGTGGTGAAGGACAGGGAAGCATGGCGTGCTGCAGTCCATGGGGTCGCAAAGAGGTGGACACAGCTTAGCGACTGAACAACAAAAAGCAGACAGGTCCCCTTTTCACATCTGTCCACAGTGGTGAGGCTGCGGAGTGAGGCAAGCCCGCTCCTCCAGGGTGGGATGGACACAGCCGGCAGGCTGAGAGGGTACCGGAGTCCTGCAGGCCGCCACTTCCCGGGGCCCCAGAGGAGGGGCCGGGCACTCTGCAGGAACCAGAGGGAAAGGAGCAGGGAGGCAGGCTCCGCGTCTGTCCTCACACAGAATCTATTATTTTAACAACAAAAAATGTCAGAGTGGGTGTGCTCTAAGATGACTGCTTCTACCTAGCGCCTTAGGGTAGTATCTTTATCAAGACTGTTTCAAAGATTAAATCCTGATATCCAAGTCAGAAGGGCTACTTTTCCTAGTGTCTCCACCACTAAACACAACAATGGTTACTATCTCACAAGGTCCAGGAGACAGAGGCTGTGAAAACGATTTTTAAAATGTAAATACTTCATCAAAATATAATCTCTGGCAGAGTCAAAATGACTTTGGAATCAAACCAAGGAAGATGTGAAGACCCGAGTTGGAGCTGTCACATCGTCAGCGCCTTGAGGCCAATAAACGTTTGCTAGAGAAGGCAGGACAACAGCTCAGAAACCCTGGCCACAGGCACACTGCACAAAGTACATTCTGTCTAAAAACGATTCGGAGTTAATCCGCTCACTTCAGGTTTATAAAGAAGAGAGAGAACAGCTTCAGGATGGATTCCTCCTGAGCAGTCTCGGGAGGGCAGGGATGCACCAGGGAAGAGGCGGGATTCCAGACTGGTTCCAGCACTGGCTGTGATCTCAGGAGGGTGCCTAAGCATCTTCTGAGCGACAGGACAGGCACGGGCTGCAGGGACTACGTCTCATTCTACTTCAGACAGTTGACTCTGCGCTCACCCTAATAACGTGAATCTCTTAGGTGCACCGCTTACTGAGGTCAGTGTGGAAAAGCCCAAACGGAATCACTGTATTTCAAGACAACGGACCCGCCAGGACATCATGTTTGATTTATGAAACACTTGACTATGAAGTGTTTCTCTACTCTTCTGTGAAGAGTTAAACTGCCTTGAATTTTGGCTGCAAGACTGCTTAAGCTTCTAAGCCCTGAATTTGCATTTATAAGAGATTTAGCTTTAAGAGTTCCCATCTAGCCTTATTCAAAAGCAGTCAGAATCAACACCTGAACACAGAGGCTGAGTCACTCCTGTGTGTGTCTCTGAAAGGGGGACAGAGCAGCGTGTACTGGAAGCAGACGGGAGAAGCCGTGGGTCCTCCCCTCCTGGGACAGAGGGCAGGCAGGCAGGGCAGAATTCAGGTAATGCCAGGAAGACTGAGGCAGGCACCTAATAAGTGAGAGACAATTCTTCTGGAGAATTCGAGGAGCCCCACACGTGAACAAAATACAACAAACTAGTCTAAAGGGACACTCTGGTAAAATAGATTTCTTTTTCTTTTGTGTTACTTCCTGTCCCTCTTGAACAGGACATAGGCCTACATTTCTGTTTCTGACAGACAACTCGATCATGACGCAGGAAAAAAGTTACTTGCTTTGATGAAAACAGCGGAGTGAACAGTGGAAGTAGGAACCGCTGTAAACAAGCTCAAGTTGCCAACATGGTTTTCTCTCTCTCTCACACACACACACACACACACACACAAAAGATTAACTAAAAATCCAAACTGAATTGTGTTATAAAATCACCATAATTTTTTGGATATGACTAACCGGGCCGCATACAACCATCTAATTTTAAAGAGCTGTTAGAATTCTCCTTTACAAAAAATTTCCAGAGAATACCACACAAACCCTGAAATAAAAACATTCCCAGTGATGTTTTTCTTGGAGGCGAGTTGATAGCGCTCGCCAAAAGGAATATTTTAAGAATCCCCCAAATTGCATTGGGGACAAGCAGAAAGGAGGCAGACCACAGGGAGAGAGTCGCTCCTTTCACACACAGATATGAGATCCTTCAACTAAGCGTGTGGATTCTTTAACACTGACCCCAACAGAAGCCGCCACCTGCGAAGCTCCTGTCCAGAGTCACAAACAAGTCGCAGTCGACCGTTGGGTTGTGCGTTGAGCTTTAGAAACTACCCCGTGCGGCTCTGTAAACAGCAGGGGCGACTTCTATCTCTCAGAACAGCTTATCACATTTGTTTGATTGAATTTTTTTTAGAAAATCAGAGGAGGAGGCCATTCAAGAAGCAGGGAGCATGTCTGTCTTATTTAAGATGGAGTTGGACAGGGAAAGGGGTTCAGTTCAGGTCTATGGTGTTTTCAAGGCCTTGATCTGTAAGCATCAATGAACATGGCACACCCTGCCCCCTCCTCCCCCCACTAGAGGAAACCTTTGAGTCATCACAATTACATGACCAGGCATTTTTCTTTAAGCCACAGTGTATCCTGTGCTTTTCGCTTTCCCAGGGGTTGGTGTTTTCCACGAGTAGGGAGGGTTTGAGCATCATTGGGAAGCTGTTTGCATAGACACGAATTCCAAAACTATCTTTAGAACCTGAGAGCAACCGCTTGGAGGAACAGTACCCTGAAGGTTCTGGAGAAGATTAAAATACTGAAGATCAGTACCACAGTGCCTTCAGGGGAAGTGGGCTTTCAAGCACACTGAAATCCTCTGGTTGGCCTCTGGATCAGGAAAGATGCTAGTCTTGGGTCCCTGCAAGGATGGACGTAGACGCCCCCCGGCCCCGCCCCATCCACCTAGACCATCCCTATTTCCGGCCTCCCTCAGGGAATCCTCCAGACCCCCAGGGTCTCTCCTGCGAGCGCCAAGAGTGCTGACCAGCCTTTGTGGATGGTGCCCAGGACCAGCCGTGGGCCGGATGGGTCCTCAACCAAGTACTCACTTGTCCAGAGCAAGTGCCTGTGGTCAATTCTAGGGTTAATGTACTCTTTCCCTATATGAGGCTATGGGGACAGGATGTAGCAGTTGATTTATACAGTTCTTGCGGGGGGATTACTAAGTTATTTCTGTTGTCAAGGCTAACGTGTTAAATCCCTACTTTTTGTCAGCTGCCTCGAGGAGCAATGCATATCTTTAACTCTTAGCTTTCAAGTGATCCAATGAACGACATCCTGTCACTGAGTGTGTCTTACAAAGGAGGAGCCGCAGCTCAGGGAGATGGGACGTCTTCCCTAAGGCTGCCCAGCGGGAAAGGTTCCCGGTACCCGGGTGGCTCAGCAGCCTCTGTCTCATTTTCCCTTGTTGTTCATCACTAAGTCATGTCCGACTCTGTGACCGCATGGATGGCAGCACACCAGGCTTCCCTGTCCTTCACCATCTCCCAGAGCTTGCTCAAACTCATGTCCATTGAGTCAGTGATGCCATCCAACCATCTCATCCTCTGTCGTCCCCTTTCCCCCTGCCCTCAATCTTTCCCGGCATCAGGGTTTTTTCCAGTGAATCAGTTCTTCGCATCAGGTGGCCAAAGTATTGGAGTTTCAGCTTCAGTGTCAGAACTTCCAATGAATATTCAGGACTGATCTCCTTTAGGACTGACTGGTTGGATCTCCCTGCAGTCCAAGGGACTCTCAAGTCTTCTCCAACACCACAGTTCAAAAGCATCAATTTTTTGATGCTCAGCCTTCTTTAGGGTCCAGCTCTCACATCTGTACATGGAAAACTACAGCTTTCACTAGACAAATCTTTGTCAGCAAAATGATGTCTCTGTTTTTTAATATGCTGCCTAGGTTCGTCATAGCTTTTCTTCCAAGGAGCATGCATCTTTTAATTTCACGGCTGCAGTCACCATCCTCAGTGATTTTGGAGCCGAGAAAAATAAAAGCCGGTCTCTGTTTCCATTGTTTCCCCATCTCTTTGGCATGAAGCGATGGGACCGGATGCCATGATCTTAGGTTTTTGAATGTTGAAATTCAAGCCTCCTTTTTCACTCTCCTCTTTCACTTTCATCAAGAGCTGCTTCTTCTCTTTCTGCAATAAGGGTGGTGTCATCTGCGTATCTGAGGTTGTTGACATTTCTCCTGGCAATCATGACGGCACCTTGTGCTTCATCCAGCCTGGCAATTCACATGATGTACCATTTTCTCTAGCGATGATTAACTTAAACTCTCCAATCTGGGAGCAGCAGGGTAGCTCACCATTTCACTGTCCTGTACTGATTATTCTTTAGGGGAAACTGATGGGACCCTCCACACAGAGCAAGCACATATGGATTTACATGTGTGTACAGACGCACAATGAAATTGCACTTTCCTCTCCCTCTGCTCCATCCTCTCCCTCTGAACAGCTAGCTACCTGTGTATTCCAGTCTTCTTAGTAGAAGGCATTGGATGTATGAGATACTAGACAAATGAAATATATAAATCTGTCAGAAATCCTATCTTCCAGAAGAACCGGTGGCTTAATTAGTGGCTTAATAAGGGCAAAATTCTATTAAATTTTGAAGAAACTGCTTTACCACCATTTGAAATCATTACGTGCGCAGTGCTTAGTCACTTAGTCGTGTCCGACTCTTTGTGACCCAATGGACTGTAGCCCACCAGGCTCGTCTGTCCATGGGATTCTCCAAGCAAGAATCCTGGAGTGGGTTTGCCATGCCCTTCTCCAGGGGTTCTTCCCAACCCAGGGATCGAACCCAGACCTCCCACATTGCAAGCAGATTCTTTACCATCTGAGCCCCAGGGAAGCCCTGAAATCATTACACTGGCAGGTAAAATGTGCTGCTTAAAATGCTAACAGAATGCTGTCTTGCACTGTCTTGCGAGTGTTTAGACCCTGACTGCGGCAGGCTCCCGGCTTCGGCACCAACACAGCCCCGCCCCCATCTTGCCTTTGCGCGAATCTGGGGGTCTACCCCCGACCCTCCCGTGGCTCAGCCTCCCTCCAGGCCAGCGCCGGGGGTGCGCCCTGCGTCAGGAAGAACACGGACAGCCTGGGGATGCTGGAGGCCCAGGTGACCTACACTGCACTGTCTGTGAGCAGCTCCTCTCTAACTTTCTCTCAGTGAGCTCTGTGTCTGACCAGTCTGTCTCCTTGTGTACAATGACCAAACCCCGTTCTGAAGATGAGAAGTCCCACATGAAGGTACAGAGAGGATCCCTTCCAGGGGGTGGGAGGGAGACCTCTGAGGGGGAACCTGGCCCAGGCACCCTCCTCCTGGAGCTCCCTGAAGTCTCGGGCTCCTCAGCGTGCAGACGCATCACACCAAGCTCGGCATCTTCATATGGCCTTCCTCCTTCTGGGTCTTTCTAGGCTTTTGGAAAGCCCGCCCTTATAGAATTCAAATCAATTAAAAGTCATCAGCCAGGGATACAGTAGTGTTATGCAGACCTTACGGAAATAACGCATCGGCATTATCGTGAGAGCAGGCAGAAGAAGGGCCCTGCAGCTATCCGTGGAGGAGTCCCAGGGGTCTGTGACCTGCCGCGGGAGACCGGTGCTTTACCGGTGCGGTGACACTGACCTCGAGATGGGAGGCACTCTGGCTCCGAGAGACCACGAGGGTCCCAGTAAATGAATGATGGAGGCAGGAAGTCAGAGATGTGGCCAGGGAAGCAGAGGCTGGTGACATCAGGGCTGGAAGGGGGCCGCGAGCCACGGGCCATGGGCGGCCTGCAGAAGCCGAAGAGGGCAGGAAGCAGTTCTCCCAGGGCCTCCGGCAGGGACACAGCCCCACAACACCTGGCTGTGAGCCCGGGAAACCTATGCAGACTGCTGACCTCGGAGACTGTGAGAAGACAGGTTGGGGGCGGGGGGGGGGGGGGTTAGCCTCTAAATTTGTAGTAACTTAACACGGCCAAGGGACACTAACAGCACCATGGACCTTGCGGGCAGTGTCTCCAGCCTGTCTTTGCTTTCTAAACTGCTCCAGCCACGCTGTCCCCTGCTCTCCACGCTCACATCTGAGAGTCAGCCTGCGCGTCGTCAGAGCAGTCCGTGAGTGTGAGCAGGAACGCATCAAATCCACAGAGCACTTTAGGGGAGAGGGTCTTTTAACCACAGAGTCTTCCAGTCCTTGCGCACGATATGTCTCTGCTGTTTCCAGTCTTCCAGGCCACAGTCTGCACATTCTTTTCTGTTAGATTTGAACTTAAGTATGTCAGTGCTGGGGCTTCCCCTGCGGCTCAGAGGTAAAGACTCTTCCTGTCAATTGAAGAGCCCTGGGTTCGATCCCAGGATTGGAAAGATGCCCTGGAGGAGAAAATGACAACCTATTCCAGTATCTTTGCCTGGAGAATCCCATGGACAGAGGAGCCTGGCCACAGTCCAGGGAGTCGCTAAGAATCAGACACAACTGAGCAACTAAACACCACCACCATCTTAGTGTCGACCTGGTACTACTGAACCCTTGCTTGCCAACAATTTGCTGAACTAACTTATTAGTCCTGAGAGCTTTCTGGTGGATTTGTTCCAACTGTCCACACAGACTCTCATGTAGTCTAAGAACAGACGTAGATCCCCCTCTTCCCCTCTATAACCTAAACACCTTTTATTTCCTTTTCTTGGCTTATTACTGCTCTTACACTTAGCCCGCTCACTATGTCCGTGGGCCAGGCTCCTCCCTCGGGCAGGAAGGCACAGGCGGGCAGCCCTGTCTGAGCACAGAAGTTTATCAGATAACATGCTTCACTCCCCGCCTTGCTCGTGGACAGCACTTAATCCCACAGAGAGGCCTGATGTTAAATGCACACCCGCCTCCATTTCCTCGTGTGATTGGCGGTGGAACCCTGGCAGGACCTGGGGCCGAAGCGGGGGCACACAGGCAGGGCTCCCGCGCCTGGCAGCGGGGAGGGCGAGCGCCAGCCCTCACACCCGCGCCCTCCGCTGGCTCTGCGGTCCAAGAGGGCAGGCTGGTACAGAGCAGAGCACAGCTGCCTGGCCTCATAAAAGATAATGTCTTCCTCTGAGACATGAGGGAAGGAAAAGGTGACTGATAAACAGAGACACTGTGAATTGGAGAGAAAGCAAACAGGATATTCATTCACAGAAGCTGGAGCTATTAATGACATTGTATACAAAGAAATGTGGACTGGTACTTGTATATAATTAAGTAAGGTAATTTCTAATTGTTGCCTAGACAAACAACACTTTGTGGGGGGAATTCCAGCCTTTTCCACTTCATGACTCCAACGACTAATATCTTAAACCTCATGCAGCAGAGGGAGATGTAGATTAAATCATAACAAGGAAAAAAGACCACAGATGAACTTGAAAATATATCTGCTGTTTATTTGCATATTATAATTCTACCGGTTTAAATTAACACAGCATTCTCAGGTGGCTCAGTGGCAAAGAATCTGCCTGCAATGAGGAGATGCAGGTTTGATCCCTGGGTTGGGAAGATCTCCTGGAGAAGGAAATAGCAACCCACTCTGGTATTCTTGCCTGGGAAGCTACATGGACAGAGGAGCCTGGTGGGCTACAGTCCACGAGGTCACAAAATAATCGGCATAACTTAGTGACTAAACAACAGCAGTGTAACACATGCTGAGGGGGAGGAGAAGGGAGGCTGGGTACTTAGCAGATGTAAAATAGTGACGCAAGTAACAAACGATGCTACCCTCATCAGACAGTAATGCTTTGGAGTGACCACGGGTTGTGGTCAAAGTAAAAATAGAAAGAGTAAGAAACAATTTCAATTTCAAGAATAATGAAAAAAAAAAAAAGACTTAAAAAAACAAACCTCAAATTCTGCATTTAATACACAGAAATAAGGACCAGTAATGTTAAAGATAGACATGCATAGATAATAACATATCCAAACGGGATTAAACGAACATGTCTCTCAGTAAGTAGACCCATCTGTGAAAACAATCACGGAATTTCGTTGGCTTTTTAAACCATCGCTCACATAGGTCACATTAATTCTTGGTCAAGCACAGAAGAAAGTGCATTTGCTGTGAGAATGTGCACTGGGCGTTCTCATTCCGAGTCTGTGCTAATCTTACACCTGCTTGTGGCCGTGAGCTCTTTACCTAGAAACCTACCTGCTCGTCCTCCTGGGGACCATCAGGAGGCGAGGACCCAGAGGGACCGGGGCAAGGAGAGAGGGCGGGATTGGCATGGACCGGCCCACCGCTCAGCCCGGACGAGCACCCAGGACACACATGCACAGAAGCTTACCCACTCGAAGGACAGGATCCAGCAGCCGCGCGCCATGCCCAGCAGCACACTCAGGGTGCGGCGCGGCCTCCCGGCCAGCACGTGTGTGGTGCTGCCGCACACCTCCCGCGCCACCGAGAAGCCCTTCAGTCTGTTCACGACCTGGATCACCATGCTGTACTTTCTGTGAAGCGGGGAGAAAAGTCAACACGCGGTGCATAAACATCAAGGGGATTACAATGAACTAAAATGTAAAAAAACTAGAAAAAAATGTACACTGACTTCTAAGGTGCTCTTTGCCATGCAATCCGTAACTTGAAATCTGGGGGAAATAAATTTCAGATCTCAACTCCAATTGTTTGTTCTAGTGGCTAAGAAAACAGCAGCCTGAAGCTAAACGCGGTTTCCCCAGGTGCCCAGTGGGGCCTGCCAGCACCCTGCACCAGGCCTCCTCGACACCCAGACCCCACTGTGTGTACTTCTGAGTCATCTTGGACCTAGTTTTTGCACTGTCAGAACCAAGATACTCACTCATTTTATTTTAAAAATAAAACATTTATCAAGAGTCAAACATAGATTTTATAGGTCCTGTTTATTAAAACTTCAGATTAAACCTCAGGGCAAATTTCACAAAGCTCATCACTACTTATTTTCTGATTTGTCATTCCATTAATGCCTTAAGTACCCTTTTTTCTCTTTAACTATTTCTCTTCCCTAACTTTCTTCCCAAATCACTCTCCATATTCCTTCTCTTCCTTGTACGGTCACCTTTCTATTATGCCTTTAACTCTGACATGTTGCTTTTCCCCCTTTCTGCCAGCAGCTTTGGGAAATCCCTGCCAAAACATGACCACCACGCAGGCTTTCTGAGCCACACTGTGACGTGCACACTGAGTTAAGAAACTTCTCTTGTCTCCAAAGGTTACATTCCAAAGGGACGGAGGCAGTTTGTCCATGATTACGCACACTGGCTCCAACTATCCCCTGCTTATATTCTGGCATTTCTCAATTATGATGATCTGGGCTTTGCCGATCACAAGACCCATTTCTTCACTTGTGAAATACAAGGCCTGACCTCTATTCTGGTGAAACTTTTCCAGGGATCCCCAGGGTGTAACAGATGGATGAGTCAGGGCCAGGCACATCACTTTAACCACAGGATACATGCTTATTGGAGTTGCAGAAAATAAATTGGGGGAGGGGTACAAAATACAAATAAAACAATAGCAAAAAGAAGTGAAAACCTCTAAGCCAGATGCTCTCTAGAAACCTGTTCCTGCATATCTATGATTTTGTCATTCCAAGTCTGGGAGCTTCTAGCTCTTCGCTGGATGTGCTAAGCGATAACAAGGATCTTTGCAAAACATGGCTAATCAATATGACCTTAGAACATCTAGGTCTTGTTCTTACCTTCTGACAACAAGTATTTGTGGGGCAAGAATGAATCAAAAGAGATTAAAAATGGCCCAGATGAAGAGTTTGATTTGCAAACCTTCGACTGAGAAAATAGCTAGCTATCAGTGTTTTTTGTTTTTTAAATTTGAGGCAAAAATATAGACTTTTAAAAATGTTAGACCAATATTCAATTATTCGTTTCTGTATTAAACTATTTAGGATGACCAACGTATTTCACAAGATGTAAACAGAACTTGTAAGCATGCTCCTTTCTCACTAGATAACATGCGGGTTTTGAATGACCAAGTCCTTTTAACTTCATGTCAAAGGTGGGACGGGATCCTGCCACCCAGAGTCTTGGAAGCATGCACTCTTTCTGCAGCCTGTTTTTCACTGAGATGTCCCAGTGTTTGATGGATATCTTAAAGCCCTAAAACTTCTGATATTTAAAAAAAAAAATTTTTTTTCCTCTTTAAATAAAAATTCAAAATTCTGTTGCAAAGAATAAGGCACGGTATTTTTCTTGGATGTGCAACGTTGTGCTAATGTTTAAGGGAGATGATAAGAGTGCGCTAGGGAGCTGTGAATGCCTCCACCAGATGTGCAGACAGCTGCTTCACCACAGTGGTAGAAGGCGTCCCACTAAAGCGTTTCTTTAAGATCTTTAAGGGAAGTGCTTCCACCCGTGAGGCTACACTGACGGGGCCTACAGAGGGTGGGGGTGGTGGACTCGCAGAGCCATGCAGTACAAGACGAGCAAGAGCAGGAAATACTAAAACGCCTCTAGATGCCGTCCAAACCACTTAAAGGTCTTGGGTGCTGAACTGTTCACAGCCTTTTCACCACCTCTCTTATTTCCAGCGCTCTTCTGACTCCAGTATTAATTACAGAGAGCAGCACCGACACAGCACAGACGTGAGGGCTGCCTGAGCGCCCAGCACAGTTTATGAACGAAAAGTCCAAACTTTATATCGAGGAGAAAGTTATCAAAACAACGAGTACTTACTCAGATGGCATGCTTGTCATGACTAATGTTCTTGTTGGCTAGGGATGTCAAAAGAGAAGGAACAAAAAACAGTCAAAAATATAAAAAATATTTTTCCCACAGAAATAAACTTTGTTTTCTGAAAAGTTACATCACTTAAAAGTAAACATTTAAGCATATATCAAAGGAAAAAAACTTTATATTCCTGGAAAAAAAAAAGTAGCCCAAAAGATAGAAACTCAGATACTATCCCCAAACCAATCCAAAATAATGCAGGACATGAGGTGGAAGAGAAAAAAAAAGTTTCCCTCCAGAAATTCATCCTACCAGTTGCCTAGTGGGCCTCCACAAGTGCCAAACTGTTAATACGTGTCCAAGGAAGGACAGGGTAAGAGAGACGTTTTTCTTGCAGGCTTAGAAACCATTTTTCCTGAGGCTTCTAGGCAACCATATTCTTGGTCTCAGATGTTAGTACACAGTAATGTTCAAGGTTCTGCTACCTGACTCAAGCAGATTCTTTCATCCCTTCCACATAAGAGCACAGATAATGGAACTGCTTATTTGAGTACTGGCATCTCCTATTAATTGGAACTGCAAATTTTTTAAAAGTAAAAATTTAAAAATACTTTTTACTTATGCATGCTGCTAGCAAAGAAATGTTTTAGAAATATATAATTAGACATATAAATTTCCCTGTAGTTCCACCAACTAGAAATGACTATTGTTTTATAATTCGATATATATTAGGGCAAATGTTCTTTTGTTAAAAAAAAATACCTTTATTTATTTACTTTTGTCTGTGCTGGGTCTTCATTGTGGTACGCGGGCTTAGTTGCCCTACGTTATGTGGGATGTTAGTTCACCAACCCGGGATCAAACCTACATTTCCTGAATTGAAAGGCAGATTCTTAACCACTGGACCACCAGGGAAGTCCCCCTCAATGTTCTCTTTATTTAAAAAACAAATGTGAATGCACACTATTCTTACACTCATTCAGGTCATGTGATGGGCCTCAGATGGAACCAGCTGCTCAATGTAACCTGGAAACCGTCACGGCACACAGAGCAACACCCCGAATGTGCCCATGAATGAATGAGAAGGAGCCAGAGCCAAATGTGCCCATGAATGAACGAGAAGGAGCCAGAGGTGCCCAGAGGACCCAGGGGGCACATGGGGCACTCAGGGCCTCTGTGCCGCATGGGTGCCCTGAGGGACGGTGAGGGTAGAGACAAGGTGAGTGAAAAAGATACTCGGAGGAAGACCTCAGGAACGGCAGATGAGCTAGCCAACAATGGACACCCACCGTCCTGTGTTTTTAGTTTCCCTCCAGAGCATCCTTTGTCAGCTCTCCTCTGTTCTGGATATGAGTGGAACGTGAGCACGGCTCCCTGGGTTGAGCCTGGAGACAAGGCCTTCATGCAGGAGTAAGATTCTGGCTTCAGTGTCATCCTAGAATGAGGACTACGCAGTCAGCGACATGGCCAACCCCAAGTAAAACCCTGCAGGAGGTCATGCCAAGGCATTTACTTTCTTCTGGGGACCCATCCAGAAGCAGCCTGTAGGACGTCATTGGTGGGACGCACTCATTCCTAGAATGAAGGCATGGAGGGGGACAGGCAGAGGAAGCTCTCCTGACTTCTGTATCTCGGGCTGCTTCTCCTTCTTACCTGCACTCACTCCCTGTGAGCCCTCACGTGGCCTCATGCGCTTTCTGCAGAAGCAAAACGCCTACAGCCCCAACTTCACATTTCTAGCTCAGACCCACTCCGTGATGCCAAGACTCCCTCCTATCTGACATCTGCATCTGGAGGTCTAGTAAGGATCTCAGATGTGACTTGTCCAAAACTAAGCTACTCTTTTTTTCAGGAAATTATGCAAGAAAAAGAAATAAAAGACATTCAAATTGCAAAGGAAGAAATCAAACTCTCTCTCTTCACAGATGAGAAGAGCTTACAGGCAGAAAACTCTATGAAGAAGCCATAAAAAAACGTTAGGACAAATAAATTTAGCAAAGTTGCAGGAAACAAGAAGCACAAAACTTATTTGTATTTCTATACCTTAGCGATGAGCAATCAGAAAAAGAAACTAAGAAACCAACTCCATTTATTAGCATCAAAAAGAATAAAATACTTAGGAATAAATTTAATAAAGACGACGCAAGCCTTCTACACTGAAAACTTTTTTAATTGCTAAAAGAAATCAAAGATGACCTAAATAAACAGAAAGACAGCCTGTGTACATGAATTGGAAGACTTAATATTATTGAGGACAATACTTGCCATTGCAGATTCAATGCAATCTCTACCAAAATTCCAATGGCAATTTTTGTAGAAATGGAAAAATCCATCCTAAAATCCATATGGAATTTCAAGGAAACACAAATAGCCAAAACAATCTTGAAAAAGAACCACAAGATGGAGATCTCACACTTCCTGATTTCAAAATTTACTACAAAATTACAGTACTCAAACTGTATAGTACTACATAGGGATAGATGTGAATACTGAATTGAAAGTCTGGAAATAAACCCTCATATCTATGGTCAACTATTTTTGACAAGGTTGCCAAGATTGTTCATATATAGTCTCTTCAACAAATGATGCTGAGAGAACTGGATAACCACATATGAAATAATAAAACTGGATCTTTATCTTACACTATAGAAAAAAATTAACTCAAAATGGCTCTAATTTGAGAGCAGAAGCTATAAAACTCTTGGAAGAAAACATAGGGAAAAATATTCATGATACTGGTTCCTTAAATTAAGGCACCAAAAGCACAGGGAAAAAAAGATAATTAAATAAATTGGACTTCATCAAAATTAACAACTTTTTTTGGCATCAGAAAACACAATCAAGAGTGAAAAGATAACCCCAAAAATGGGAGAAAATGTGTGCTAATCATACATTTGACAAGCTTTTGACATCCAGAATATATAAGAACTCCTACAACTCAACAAAAAAAGGACAACTCATTTTAAATATGGGCAAATAACTTGAACAGACATTTCTCCAAAGAAAATAAGCAAACGGCCCACAGCACATGAAAATACGCTCTAAACCACTAGCCATTTGGGAAATTCAAATGAGATACCAGACCTAATGAGATACCACTTTATAGGATGGTTACAACAACAAAAATCCACCAAACAGCACGTGTTGATGACGGTTTGTGCTGGAAGCCTCATGCCTTCTGGCTGGAATATAAAATGATGCAGCCGCAGTAGAAAACATCTGGTGGGCCCTCAAAAAGTGAAACACAGAATTACCACAGGACCAGCAAACTTACTCCTGGCATATATCAAAATGAACTGAAAAACAAGGACTCATATACTTGTATGTGAATTTTCACAGGAGTCAAAAGGTGAAAACAACCCATGTCCATCAGTAGATAAAAGGATAGATAAAATTTGGAATATACATATAATGGAATATTATTCATCCATAAAAATGAATGAAGTTCTCATATATACAACATGGATGACTCTTGAAAATATGCCAAGAGAAAAAAAAAGCTAGATATAAAAGGATACATACTGTATAATTCTATTTACAAAATATCTAGAAAAAGTAAGCTTGTAGAGACACAAGTAGACCAGAAGTTACTGGGGGCTGCAGCGAAAAGATACATGAACCCAATGTTCCCTGGAGCACTGTTTACAATAGCCAGGGCATGGAAGCAACCTAAATGTCCACAGACAGAGGAATGGATAAAGACGTGGTACACACATACAGTGGAATAATACTCCTTCATTAAAAAAGAATGAAATCATGCTGTTTGCAGCAACCTGGATGAATCTAGAGAGTGTCAGATTGAGTGAAGTCAGTCAGACAGAGAAAGAGAAATATCCATATGACATCACTTACACGTGGAATCCAAAAAGAAACTATAGAACTGAACTTACAAAACAGAGAGAATCACAAACTTGGAAAACGAACTTACGGCTTCCAGGGCAGGGAGGAATAGTCTGGGACTTCGGGCAGGTCAGGCACACTCTGCTATATTTAAAATGGATAAGCAGCAAGGACCTACTGGACAGCACAGGGGAGTCAGCTAGTGTTACGTGGCAGCCTGGACGGGAGAGGGGTTTGGGGGAGAATGGACACCTGTGTGTGTCTGGCTGAGCCTTTGTGTTCACCTGAATCTATCACAATGTTAATTGGTTATACTCCAATACAAAAGGTTTTTGGTGTTAAAAAAAAGAAAAACAAAGAAGAACTTGCTAGGGGACAGGGTGAGGTGGGAAGCAGGGGTTATTAAAAACCCTTCTCTGAAAGGTTTTTGGGGAGCTAGGGTCTTTCAAGCGTATTCTTATTGAGTCCCGAGAGACACTGTACTTTCCTTCACCACAACCTCCTATCAGTAAACTGGCTCTACTACACTGTGGGGGGGAAAACACAAATTTGATTTGGGAACACGTGGACAATTCTTTCACTTTTCCTCTATTTGAAAATCTTCATAAGAGAAAGTTTTAACTGTTATTCAGGTGAACATTCTGTGAACTGGCAAGGCATATAACCACCACTGCAAAAACAACTCAGAGGGTCAAGTATCAATTTACCCCTTAGTGCTTGAAGCGCAGCACGCATTCAGCACACTCCGCTGAGCAGAATAAAAGCTCTGTGCACAGAAGTCAAGGTATTCTTCCTCCTCTTAGAATGCTATCACTACCGGAAAATACCTTCTACCAGGCAATTACACAGAAAGAATACATAAAGCATAAAAGAAACAATCAGATGCCAGGAGACCCAGAAGAAGCCTGCAATTCAGTACGTCTTCTTGCAGCTCACGTGTTTGTGACTTCCTATCTGACGTCCACTTGGCCTTTCCTTACCTCATGCGTCTCATCTAAGAAACCAGACAATGAGGTTCTCCTACAGCGCCAAGTGATTAATTACTCTGCTGAAAGCAGATATTAATCCTGGCAGTTTTGTAAACTATAACCTTCACAGTATGTGATTTCATGAGAATACATTTCCTAACTTGGTCATTTATCTATGTAACCTTTGCTACATGTCACCTTTCAATGAAAGTAATAAAAACGGGGAGAAAGTTCAGCCGCTTTCTTCTCTCTCAATGACGGTAACCTGATCCTGCTCCACCCTGGCTGTGAAGTCTATATGTACGGTGATAGTCACAGTGCACAAATCTAATAAGGATCAGTAAATCTTATTTAACATTATTGGAAAAGACAAAAAAAAAAGACCGGCTAACCTTTATTTGAACCAACCACAGTCAGTGTTGAAAGACGAAACGGTCCTTTAAGACTGAGACCTGAATCTCCCTGTCCTGTAAGATGCACTCCCATTCTATGAAAAGTTGATTCTCCAAAACAAACTTGCACGTGACCTGGTCCCTGTGCCCCGGAACCTAGAAGGCTGGGTAAGAACTCTTCCCACCCTTTCAAGTTCTTGGGAAGTGCAGCAGAAGGGCCCTTGCTCCCCTCCGCTGCTCTGAGACAGGATGGCCCACGCCCTTCCTCGGAGGCTCGAAAACGCCCACCTCCCGCCTCCCCAGGGCTCCCACCAGACGCACTGACGACTCCCTTGCTCACCTGCCTCTGGAGCCCCAGGCCACAGCCTTTTCTCTGCAAGGCTCCCCATGCTCCTGCTACATCAGTCTGAAGAGAATGGGCTCAACTGTCTCGTGCGTTTGTTTTCACAGATCTGGGGCTGGGCCTTGCACGGGACTGGCCCTGCTTCCCCACCCAGGTAACCCTGGCTGAAGGCGTCCTCGGGGCCCTTCCTGAGTGGGGACTCAGGGTCCCACCATTGGGACCAGATCGTGTCCTGGAGTCCAGACTCTAGTCCAGCAATACCATGGTAAGGGTTTGATGTTTACTGACTTTCTGAGTGTTCACTCTGGTGCCCGTTTCTTTTGGTTTCACAGTCTGACCATTTGGTGATCTCTGCAAATGGGTTGATGGTCCACAGAGATCTTTGTTCCCTGACAGATGACAGAGTTTTTTCTGCTTGTTTTTCTACTTTCAGCTCAAAACTATTAAGAATTTCATGCCACCAGGGAGTAGGGAGTAGATATCTGGACTAAAGTTTGGATTTCCATGTTTATGCCATGAGAGAAATTTTTAGCTATGAGTAAAATTTTAAAATTCAAATTACAAGCTCTGTGTGTGTGTGTGTGTGTGTGTGTGTGTGTGTGGCCATTCTCACCCTGAGAAAAGTACCTTGAGATGGTGTTACCAACTGCGATTTTAAAATCTCCTGAAGAAGCTGTTGGCTTAAGTGCCTACAAATCGAATATTCCTAAAATTCCCAAATATTATGGAAATTGAACTCCCAGTATTTTAAACAGTGCCAAAAAAAGAAAAAATACTTAAAAAAAAATTTCTGGGGGAGGGGGGCAGATTTCCTGTTTCCTGTCTTAAATTGGGGTGTAGTTGATCTACAATATTATGTTAGTTTCAAGTTATAAAATAATGATTCAAAAATTTTATAGATTATACTCCACTTAAAGTTACTGTAAAATACTAGCTATATTCCCTGCACTGTGCAATATATCCTTGTAGCTTATTTATGACGAGCCTGTTCCCTGGCTTACAGTGTTCCCGGAGTGAGGGAGGTGACTGAGCAGGCCCAGGAACTACAGCAGACGGTGGGGACCTCAGAAGAAAGGAATTCGCCCAAATTTATAGGCACTGCAGGTGAAACCTGCCAGCAGGCTCTTGGCTTGGCTTCCTTACCCAAGAGGCTTTTAAGTGTTACAATCTACGATTCCTTATGAAAACTTCCCGCAAATCAAACCTGAGGCCTAGGTGGTAAATTACCATTCTTGCCGCACCTATCTAAACACAGCTAATGAGACCAGCCTAATTCTGTGACCATAAATAATCTTTCTTTGATTACTGGGGGAGGGACTACAGAAAAAAATTCCGTTTCTATGGGAAACTCCACAGTGTTTACCGAACACCATTCCAGGACTTTGGATTTTAGCCATGTTCACTGAGTGACTCTGCACCTCTGTGGACACTGCAGGGAACTGGTGGATGCGAAAGCTCTGCTTTGTCTGGTAGAGACTTACTGGACTTCCTTCTCCTCTAGTAAAAACCAGTTTCCATCCTTAGCTGCACCCTGGCCCAGGTCCTACTGCCTTGCCCAAACTGCCAGTCCTTACTGAATCTCCAGTGTTTCTGGTTTCCTTCAGCATCCGCCTACAGTCCCCCAGACCAACGTCTCGGCAGCACCGGGAGCCAGCAGCAGGCGGCCCGGATCCCGGTCTGGCCTCTGGTGACCTTGCAGGCGCCCTTGTCCCTGGCTCTGATGGAGCCGGGGGTGCCGCTGCGCAACAGGAGCCCAGGTGGGCAGGCTCCTCTCTGCACAGGCCCCGGAGTGTCTGGCCATGCCTCAGTGTGAGAGGCGGCCATGCCCGTGGGCAACCCTGATGGAGACCCTCAGGACACCTGACCAGCTGTCCAACAAAACAGAGCCGCTCCTTCACGGGGTCCTGAAGGCTCGGCTCCCGAGTCTGCATACAGTACAACCACCTCCGTCAATTTGTTTGTTCCTTTTCACTTTAGGAACACCTCTTTTACAATGCCCAATCTTCAGGGCCCGAAAACAACCAAGTCTTTGCCAACGGCAGATGAACCAGCATCAGCAAGGATTCCCCAGAGGCTGAGATTCAGCTCTGCCTCACTCAGAAGGTTTCCCATCACGTCCGAGTTGTCTGCTGAGGAACCGCATCCTTTTCTCTGGGACCGAGAACATGGAACCTGAGCGCTGTGCGCCTGCAAAGCTGCACGGGTTGGGAAGCCGCCACCCTCGTGTTTGAAGAAGAGGCTAACTGCAAAGGACCACTGCTCTCCATCACCCACACCACCTCTCTCCCCCCACCAACTCAGATAAGACGGCCTGCGCTCACATCTTCTCGCCCAAAGATCCTCCGTGCCACCCTGTTTATCCTCTGTGAAGCCCCAGGCTTCTCCTTCCCCAGAGCTTTCCCCATCAAAGAGTGAGCTCCGTATTGTAATAGTCTGAGTAAAACCACCTCCCTAATTTCAGTACATTTTGTCTGTCACAACAACTACATGTTTGTTTTAAATGTCTAGGAACAGAGTTCTGAGAAACACTGTGAATACCCAAGAAGCAACTGTCTCATTAGATCTTCCACTTTAGTGTTTTATTTTCCAATGTCAAGTTTGTCCTCTAAGGTCAATTTTGAATATAAAAAGATGAAAAGAGGAGGAAATCCTTGAATAATTAATAGAAACAGAATCACCCTATCCTAAAAAGAATGCAGATACTAATATTCATTTGGTCATTAGACACTAAATAAGTCAGACTAATTTATCAAGCACAAAACCAGACACTAGGGATATAAAGAACAACGATTCCCGCTGTAAAGAGGGTGAAAAGCATTTTGACATAAAGTTATAATCCAGTCAAATTACAGGTATCATCAGATATATGTATAGTCGAGACTACAAAGGAGACAAAACTGGCAGCCTGAAGGGGGAAGGTGGTCAGGAAATCTTGAAGGAAAATGTGACTCAGTTCAGACTTGGAGGATGAGGAGTTTGGCAGGCAAGGTGGGACAGGATGGTGTAGACAGGACAAATATGCAAAGGGAGGGACAGAAAGGGGCTCCTTTGGAAATCTGAGAGGAGTTTGTATGGATTTACCAAGATGTCACTTCAGAGATCAACATTCAGAAGACAGTAAGTCTTGGGAAGAATTGTGGCAAGACTGGGAGGAAGGTGAAATGATATAATAATCAACTGGAAAAAAAAAGCCTGGATGAGAGAAGATGGAATGGGCACCAAGGCTGCAACAACGAAGACGCAATGGCAGCGTGGGCTTCAAGAAAACCAGGAGGAGGTGGAATAAAGGGACCCTGGCGCGGGGGTGAGGCAGCCTTGCACCGTGGTGGACCACAGAGAACTGGGGAGCGGGAGCGAGTGAGCGAGCTGAGGGGAAGAGCGAGACCATCTGGGAGGAAGCGGGAGAGCAGCGCTCACTTCAGCAGAGCGGGAAGGGCTACGCAATCAGCAGTGAACATCCTCTGTTTCTCGTCAACACAAGACAAGAGGTCCAGAAGTGGGCGGTACGGCGTAAAAAGAGGTGCGACACTGCAGCAAGCTCCTTCATACAGGGGCCTTTAGAGGGGGAGTGAGGCAAGTCGCTTGGGGATGGTCTGAGTTCACAGGGGGAAGACGTTTCCTGATTCTGAACAGGACGGTAGAAATGGCGCCCCGTAGTTTACACTACTGTGGCTTGTAAAGCCACTATGGAGGCTCCACTGATTTTCTCCTTATTTTTGAGAGGACACAAGAACTCTTTCATCGTCTGCAGTAGCTTGTGATGCTAAGTTGACAGGGCAGCCAGTGGTTCAAGGTACAACCTCTGCTGTCTTCCTGCACTGACGCTGGTGGGACACAGCTTGGAGATCCAGAAAGTTTACCTGTATTCACGGCTCATCCCTGGGCTTAACTGGATTCATCAGACGTGAGAAGAAACATAAACATAGGGCATGTATCTTAACACTGTATCTGTGAGCTGACGATCTCAGAAATGAAGATACAGTGAAACTGCAGTGTATGGACAACCTCAAGAGAAGTGGAAACTCTCACCCCATCACCTTCTGTACGTTAGTGTAGAATGTCCTTGTCCCGCTCTTTCTCTGCTCACATCTGTGCAGGTAAGCCATCCAGTATTGCTCTTATAGAACGCCCATGCCAGAAAGAAAAACAAACTTCTATGTTTTCAACATTGCTGTTCATGAAAAAAAAGAAAGCATAGCAACACACTGTTCCTTAAAAGGAAAACACTTGTCCAAATACAGCTACGCAGCACCAAAAGGTGATCAAAGCCGACAAGGAGAGATAACCGTAGGAAATAATTTACTAACCAGCGAGGAAGAGCTCGCAGATATGAAACACAGTACTTAATTTTAGCAAAAGCACTTTCTGGAAGTTCTAAAGCGGTGAGTTGGGGGAGGGCAGGTCAAAGTGAATATCTGGGAAATAGTCTAGTTGATTTTGTTTTAATAAGATCAAAGGGAGGTCAAATGAAACAAACATACTTGTTTTAAGACTGACAAAAAAGAAACGCTTCAAAAATATAACATTCTTTAAATGTTTTGGGTTTAGGTACCATTTCATAAGCAAACAGTGGAAACACTTTTCCTAAATAAAAAAAAAACAAGGTAAAGAGGCTGATTCACATTGATGTACGGCAGAAACCAACAAAATACTGTAAAGCAATTATCCTTCAATTAAAAATAAATAAATCTTTTTAAAAGTGAAGAGATAATCCACACCTTTGCCAAGATTATTGATTTCAATCACTACTAATATAAGCTACCCTAGATATGTGGGCACCGCCAAAATCATATATTTGCATGAATTTTGACTATAGAGAACATTTGCTCAGTTGTGTCCAACTCTTTGAGACCTCATGAACTGTAGCCCACTAGGCTCCTCGGTCCATGGAATTGTCCAGGCAAGGATACTGGAGTGGGTAGCCACTCCCTTCTCCAGGAGGTCTTCCCAATCCAGGGATCAAACCTGGGTTTCCCATATTGCAGGCAGATTCTTTACCATCTGAGCCACTAGGGAAGCCCCCTAGAGAACATAAAAGTGAGCAAATCATATAGGAAAAAACATTAATTCTGGACAAATGTCTTCAATTCAGACCTGAGAATTTTCTATTATCTAGACCTTAGCAGCTACATCATTTAAGTGTCTTCAGAAAAAGCTCAATCTATGGATAAGAGACCCCAGCTTTTTAAAAATAAGCAGCTCACTAGATGTGTCCTTCAGAGTATTATCCCTTGGCTTTTAATTTGATGATAAAATCAATACTCTGAAGCTGGGCCTCACTGCAGAAAGCTGGGGCAGAAATCTTTAACTTTCTTAAGTGAATCTTTTTGTAACTTAACTGTCCTTTTTCATGTATTTTTTCCTTATGTGAATCTGTTTTTTTAATTAGGAGAATTACAGTGACTCTTAACATTCAGGGTTTTTTTTTCCCCTAAAAAATATAATACCTTTCTAAATGTTCTCAAACAAAGCAATAATAAAATGATCAGTTTTATTGGTCAGTAAAACATCAGTATCAATTCTGATACTCATATGTTGGATAAAGATGAACTGTTTATAGTAAAAGGAAAAAAAAAACAAGCACAGAGAAAATGAAACATCTGACTTACTTGTCAACACCCAATTTGTTAAAAAACACATACACACAAATATCATGATATTGTAAGATGCTTTATCTAACAAACTTAGCATCAAACGCTCAAAGTGCCAGGGGTCAGCCTCTACCCGACTCCTGGCCCTGAGTGTGCTGGGGACCAGAGGCCATGGAGCCCTAATAGCAAGGAGCACAGTCCTCAGAACGGAACGGCTCTGTCCCCCAGAGTTCCTCTGCTGGAATCCCAACCCCAAGGTGACAATGTCGAGAGGCAGGGCTTCAGGGGTGATTAGGTCACAAGGGTGCAGCCTTACAAAAGGGACCCCTGCACCTCTCCTGTCTGCCATACCAGCTCCCCGTGAGAAGACGGCCATGCATGAACCAGGGGGTGGCCACGCCTGACCCTGAACCTGCCTGGCCTTGACCTCAGCCTCCAGAATGCTCTTCATGAGCTGTCTAATCTGCTGAGTTCCATCCCAGTAGCCTGTGCAGACTGGACTGCCATAACCGCTTCTGCACTCAGGAACGGGCTCTGAGGAGAAGGGCCAGGCGAGGAAGGAGGCGGGACCCAGGCCGCCCAGTGTCCCAGAGAGGAGGAGGGGTGTGCACGGGAGGGCCGGGCAAGGGTGGCCCCACGGGGCTCCCGCAGGCCCCACCTGGGACCCCTCTGTCTGTGCAGCCCCTCTCAGACAGAGGACAACAGACAACGGCCCACAGAACGACGTGAGGCATCTGAGCCCATACTGCATTCCGTGGGAGAAGGGCGTCCAGGGTGGGTGGCCGGCCTGAGCCTGCCTTTCAGCGCCGCCACCCGCAGGCAGCTAAGAACCGGCTTCAGATCCCAGCCCCTGCGGGCAGTCTGAGAAAGAAACTTGCTCAGACAGCTCAGCTCCTGTGAAGGGCAGAGTTCTTTCACCATATACTCTCAATATACCCTAAACTCAAAGAGTCTGGCCTTTGGGAAACAAGCAGGGTAAACTTGGGGGGAAAAGGCAACCTCATGGGATGTCTGAGACAAAGATACACCCTTGTTCCCTCTGGCCCTGAACCTCGGGGCTCACACCGTAGCCTCAGCCTGGGTTTGGATTCCTAGTTTGCTATCTGTTGTCCCATCTCTGTGCTAAAACTTCACCCGATGAGCTGGAGAGACACAGTAAAAAAAAAAAAAAAAAACAACTCAGAAATAAAGAAAGAAAAAAGCCCCAATCTGATCAATGCTGAGAAAGATTTGGTGCCTCTTCACATTTTTACTTTATTTGTTTACTTTGGCTGCATCGAGAGGTTTGTGGGATCTCAGTGCCCTGGCCAGGAGTGGAACCCAAGCCCTTGGCGGCTAAAGCACCGAGTCCTAACCACTGGACCACCAGGGAATTCCCTTTGGTGTGTTTTAAAAGAATGAACAGAATTAGATTACAACTAGTGGATTTATTCAGAAGTAGAAAGCAGAAGACATTTCCACAGAAAAATAAAACAGCGTATATATTTAAAGAAGTTTTTGAAAAACTGAAATCCACTGATAAGGCAGGGCAGAGCGAGAAGCCCTGCAGAGCAGCCTGCCCGATTCTCAGCCATTGTACGTTATCCTGACTCACCGCTGATACGTTCACTAAACCCAACGCACACCCAAAAGCCACAGACGCATGTGCCAAGATCTGCGTGAAACGCCTCCAGCTTTATTTTCTAAGAGGCTGTAATAATGCCTCATTGATTGAGTTGTGGCTTCATCTGTCACTCTTCTATTCAACTCCTTCCCATCTGAATAATGCTGTTTTAACTTCTTTTTTTTTAAAACTAGTAATATCCAATAATTCATATTCGTAAGTATTTATTTGGAGAGCAGTCACTTTGAAACCAAGCAGAGAGGGTTGAGCAGACTTAAGGAGAGGAGAAGCAATAAATTTCTTGTGACAAGAGAGGACAGCGCTGCTCCTCCAGAGAAGACTGGGAAAAAACCTGCTGGGAAAACCACCCATGTGTAAAGTGGACGCAAGCTTTGTGGACACACATGTGCGTCTCCACGTGTGCACGTCCTGGCACCTTAGCAACATGCAGATGACGGCTCCCACCCGCACTGAGGCCTGCAGGCCCCTCCCAGCCCTCTCCAGGGCCACTCTCCGGAGGGTCCTTGGCCCATGCGGCCCCTTCCGGGAGGCACGGCCAGCCGTAACAGAGCAGAGGAGCAGGAGTGGGTATCTTCCCAGGGCCGTCTCCAGGGACAGGAGGCTCTTTCCAGAAACCTCCCAGCAAGACTTCCCTTCGCGTCTCACTGGGCAGAAGTGAGTCATGTTTCCAAACTGGGGAGAGAGACGGAATGATGGAGCTGCGCTTGGATCTCTAACTGTCTGAGAAGAGGGCGGGGGCGGGGGGTCATCACATTAGGCGGGAACAGTCCCCTGGCACAGCGGCTGCTGAGTGAGGAAAGCATTTAGGGAGTTCCCTCGGTGGCACGAGTTCTAAAGAATCCCCCTGCCAATGCAGGAAGTGTAAGAGACACGGGTTCCATCCATCGGTGGGGAGGATTCCCTGGGAGGGAACAGCAACCCACTCCAGTATTCTCGCTGGAGAACCCCATGGACAGAGGAGCCTGGCGGGCTACAGTCCGTGGGGTACAGAGCCAGACACCACTGAGCCGGCGTGCATGCTGGCGGCCTGCAGGTCAGGCCTCTTCACTTCCAGTGCAGGGGGTGCGGGTTCAGTCCCTGGTTGGGGGCTAGGGTCCCACATGCCACACAGCCTGGTCAAATATATTTACATATATATATAAAATTTTTTTAAATGCCACTGGAAAAAGGAGGGGCGGGAAACGGAGTTGCATGTCTTTTCCTTCTCTTCAGCTCCTTTACTCCCAGATAATCCATTTTGTTGAATTAAAGACTGCTACTTCAACTGGTTACTATTCTGAGGTTTTGCACAACTCAGATTAATTTGATATTTCTAAGCCAGGTTACCAAGGTTACGATCCCTTTGGCTAACATTCCCCAAATGGCATATTTAGTGAGCTAGACCTTCGGAACCAGCAGCTGTGACTACATCGGAGCGTGCATCTCGAACCCGCCCAGTCTCCGAACGCCCGAGGCAGATGCTAACGGGGTCTCTCAGTGTCCTCTGCCTCCAGACCTCTGGTGGGGGCTGGGGGGGGGAGGGGTTCTACGTTGGCTCTGCCTTTACTGGCCCAAGAGGACCGCCGGGGACTCACGAGAGTGGCTTCAGCGTCGGCCCAGCGGCCCGCACGCCTGAGGCTTTCTGAAGCACGTGTTTAGAACGCGGCACACAGCAGCCAGCAGACACAGAAAACAGTGAAGAAAAGGTGGCGCTCTTTGAAGGTTCTTTTTTAATGTTTCCTATATAAGTATTTTTTTCTCATACACGAAAAGAAAAAAAAAACCCAACAGCAGGCTGACGGAGCCATAAGCACTTGTTACACCTCCTGGCAGCAGAGGTTCTCAGATGGACTCAGAGGCGCATCCGCTGGCAGACTGGACACCTGTCATAACGAGCAACTGCCCGCCCCCTTCCACTGCCAACTCTGCGTGCGCTTTGCCAGGAATGGCTCATCAAAGCAACTACAGATCCTGGTGCCAGAAATCTCGGTCCCTGCAGGCTCTGCCAGCTGCTCCCTCAAACTATCCGCCAAGGCCCCCACGGGAGGCAGGCCCCATCTTACTGCTCTTGGGGGATGGGGGGTGTCTGAACAATGGGCAGCTGTTTACGGGGATATTTACAGAGGGGCCATCCTTCAGGAAGCGTGGTAGTTCTCCTAAGTGGGTAACAACAGCATGCTCATGCAGAACTGTCAAGAAACAAAATAAATATCACCTGTCATTTGGGTGAGTCAACGGCTCTTTCAAGTTGAAAGCTAAACTTTCAGAACAAAACAGCCCACAAGATTACATGCTTCCAGCCAAGCGCACTATCTGTGGCAGGCAGCCGGGGTCCTGGGATCACTGCAAAGGCTAAGAGCACATTCATAAACAGCGGCTCCAGCAGCGCAGTGGTGAGCTCACTCAGGGGCCTGTGGGAGGAGAGGAGGCTCCAGAAAGCATCAGCTCTGGCTTACATCGAGACGGCGCAGATGCCCTCTTTCCTAGATAGATTATGATGAACACGACATCACTGAGTGACGGTTAAAAGCACTAGGAACAGTGTAAGATGCGAACTCAAAAAAGCAGAAGGGAAATGCATGCAGCCTTTATTCACTCAGTAAATATTTACAGAACATCAATTTTGTGTGTCATGCTATATTACAAAGAGTATCAAAAGATGAAAGCTTGTGTCCCGGAAGGCGCACAGGCTAATAAAATATGTGAGAACAAGCAATTACTGGAACACATGCAAGTCATTACTCAGCGTTTGTTTTCTACTCAGCATGAGAGATGTGGAAATTTAAGCACTTGATCGGGTATGTAGTGTCTTCCTCCTTCTCTTTGGTTTTAACTACTGTTGTCGTAAGGGTGGGCTTCCCATGCAGCAAAGTGGTTAAACAATCCACCTGGCAATGCAGAGACACAACATACGCAGGTTCAATCCCTGGTTTGGGAAGATCCCCTGGAGGAAGGCATGGCAAACTCCTCCAGTGTTCTAGCCTGGGAAATCTCACAGACAGAGGAGCCCGGTGGGCTACAGTCCCTGGGGTTGCAAAGACTCAGACACACCTTAGCGACTCAACAATATAATAAGTGCACCTGTATAATTTTAACTGTTGGGCTCCTCACTTCGCTCTAAGTCTCCAAGCTGATGAAAGCCGGTTAGACACTCCCTACTCTCTGACCCAGCGTTCGCCCTCTCATGACAGACCTGCTTGGTACAGAGGGCTCCAAAGCAAGACTTAAAAGCAGACCCTCTCAGGGAAGCTGGGTTTTCTTGTCCAGTTGATGACTTACAAGAAGAACTGTGTTAAGGCTGATGATACTTGAACAACAATAACAAAAATAACAGAAGTAGCAGAAGAAATACTTTGGAGGAAAAAAAAATCCCACATATTCATATATGTTTACTGTATAACTAGCATTAACATTATATTTATCTTCATCAGGGTCTATGTCTGACAATATTAAACAAGCAAAAGAGAACACGGGTTACGATTTGTCATAACATTTCATGCTTGTCCTTCTGAAAAGACGGCAGAAATATATTTCCTTGCCAATGACCCACATATTATAAGCTAAGATAATGGAGGTAATGGCACTGCTCAACTGGAGTCTCAAAATAATAAAAGGTTCAACAGATTTATAAGCATATATTTAAAGTAATAAGTCTAAAAAAGACAGTTTCCCACCAATGTACAAGATGGCTTTTTCCATTAAAAGTGAGTACTAAACCAAAAAATCTCTAATGGAAATAATAGCTCTCAGATTTTGTAATTCTTCATTGAGTTGTATCTGTTTTCAACTCTTTAAGAGATGGTTAGCATGTCTTTTGCAACCAATGACTTGAATGTTCATCTTAAAAATTCTGCTGACTTGGTCTCTTGTTGTTCTTTTCTCAGAGAAGGATTTATCCCGTCTCTAATTAGAGAGAAAAAAAAATTTTAATGGCTATTAAAATTCACCCATTATGTCCAGGAATGACAGACTAAGTAGTTCAGAACAACCTCCCCACCGTGAACAATTAGTCAAGCTGGACTAGATACAGACACACTGACGGAGATGCTGCCACGCTGGTAAGACAGCAGGTCACGGAGGAAGAGAAGCCTGCAGGTGAACCATGGGGACAGCTGGCCTCACAGACAGAGGAGCTCAACCTCAGGTCACCTCAACTCTTGGCAGGAAAATAGGCCAAAAACAAACAAGCATATTAGAGAACATATGGCAGAAAACTAGGAGAAACAACAGATAATAAAGACAGAAACTAAAGAAGCCAGGAAATGCAGCTATTGGGCTTAGATTTGGAAACGAATATGATTATGCACAGAGAAGTAAAAAACAAACAATTTTGGCAGAACACTGGAAATTAAAAAAAATCCAAATAGAATGATGAGAACTAAAAAATACAAAGAGGTTTTAAAACTTAATATATAGGTTTATCATAAGCACAGCATTGCTGCTGCTGCTGCTGCTAAGTCACTTCAGTCGTGTCCGACTCTGTACGACCCCAAAGACGGCAGCCCACCAGGCTCCTCTGCTCCTGGGATTCTCCAGACAAGAGCACTGGAGTGGGTTGCCATTTCCTTCTCCAATGCATGCATTCATGCCAAGTCTTTCAGTCGCGTCTGCTTCTGTGTGACCCCATGGACAGCAGCCCACCAGGCTCCTCTGTCCACGGGATTCTCTAGGCAAGAATACTGGAGTGGGTTGCCATTTCCTTCTCCAAGAATAGCACAATAGTGCTCATTTCACATGCTAGCAAAGAAATGCTCAAAATCCTTCAAGCTAGGTTTCAACAATACACAAACTGAGAACTTCCAGGTGTATAAGCTGGATTTAGAAAAGGCAGAGGAACCAGAGATCAAATTGCCAACATCTGCTGGATCATACAAAAAGCAAGAGAGTTCCAGAAGAACATCTACTTCTGCTTCACTGACTTACATTAAAGCCTTTGACTGTGTGGATCACAACACACTGTGGAAAATTCTTAGAGAGATGGGAATACCAGACCACGTGAACTGTATCCTGACAAACCTGTACACAGGTCAAGAAGCAACAGTTAGAACCAGACATGGAACAGCAGACTGGTTCCAAATTGGGAAAGGAGTAAGTCAAGGCTGCATATTGTTACCCTGCTTATTTAACTTATATGCAGAGTACATCATATGAAATGCTGGGCTGGATGAAGCACAAGTCTGTAATGAAGATTGCCAGGAGGAATATCAATAATCTCAGATAGCAGATGATACCACCCTATTGCAAAAGTGAAGAGGAACTAGAAAGTCTCTTGGTGAGGGTGAAGGAGGAGAGTAAAACAGCTGGCTTAAATCTCAACATTCAAAAAACTAAGGTCATGGCATCTGGTCTCATCGTTTCGTGGCAAAGAGATGGGAAACAATGGAAGCAGTGACAGAGTATTTTTTTTGGGCTCCAAAATCACTGCGGATGGTGACTGCAGCCACGAAACTAAAAGACGTTTACTCCTTGGAAGAAAAATTTTGACAAATCTAGACAGCCTATTAAAAAGCAGAGACATCAGTTTGCCAACAAAGGTCCATCTAGTCAAAGTTATGGTTCTTCCACTGCTGCTGCTGCTAAGTCACTTCAGTCGTGTCCGACTCTGTGCGACCCCATAGGCAGCAGCCCACCAGGCTCCCCTGTCCCTGGGATTCTCCAGGCAAGAACACTGGAGTGGGTTGCCATTTCCTTCTCCAATGCATGAAAGTGAAAAGTGAAAGGGAAGACGCTCAGTCGTATCTGACTCTTCGTGACCCCATGGACTGCAGCCTACCAGGCTCCTCTGTCCATGGGATTTTCCAGGCAAGAGTACTGGAGTGGGGTGCCATGGCCTTCTCCAGTTCTTCCACTAGTCATGTACTAATGTGAGTTCAGTTCAGTTCAGTCACTCAGTCATGTCTGACTCTTTGCAACCCCATGGACTGCAGCAAGCCAGGCCTCCCTGTCCATCGCCAACTCCCAGAGTTGCTCAAACTCTTGTCTGTTGAGTCAGTGATGCCATCCAACTGTCTCATCCTCTGTCGTCTCCTTCTCCTCCCTCCTCCAATCTTTCCCAGCATCAGGGCCTTTGCCAATGAATCAGTTCTTTGCATCAGGAGGCCAAAGGACTGGAGTTCCAACTTCAGCATCAGTCCTTCCAATGACTATTCAGGATTGACTTCCTTTAGGATGGACGGGTTGGATCTCCTTGCAGTCCAAGGGACTCTCAAGAGTCTTCTCCAAAACCACAGTTCAAAAGCATCAATTCTTTGGCGCTCAGCTTTCTTTATAGTTCTTCTCTCATATCCACGTTTTCTATGCAGCTCAGCTGGTAAAGAATCTGCCTACAATACAGAGACCTGGGTTTGACCCATGGGTTGGGAAGATCCCCTGGAGAAGGGAAAAGCTACACATTCCAGTATTCTGGCCTGGAGAATTCCCAGTGCATGAGGTTGCAAAGAGTCGGACACAACTGGGAGACTTTCACTTTCACATCCATACATGCTGCTGCTGCTGCTAAGTTCCTTCAGTCATGTCCGACTCTGTGTGAACCCATTGACAGCAGCCCACCAGCCTCCCCCGTCCCTGGGATTCTCCAGGCAAGAACACTGGAGTGGATTGCCATGTCCTTCTCCAATGCATGAAAGTGAAAAGTGAAAGTGAAGTCGCTCAGTCGTGTCCTACTCTTAGCGACCCCATGGACCACAGCCTACCAGGCTCCTCCGTCCATGGGATTTTCCAGGCAAGAGTACTGGAGTGGGGTGCCATTGCCTTCTCCCATCCATACATGACTAGTGGAAAAACCACAGCTTTGACCAGATGGACCTTTGTTGGCAAATGTGAAAGTTGGACCCTAAAGAAAACTGAGCATCCAAGAATTGATGCTTTCGAACTATGATCCTGGAGAAGACTCTTGACAGTCCCTTGGACTGCAAGGAGATCAAACCAGTCAGTCCTAAAGGAGATCAGTCCTGAATATTCACTGGAAGGACTGATACTGAAGGTCCGATACTCTGGTCACCTGATGCAAAGAGCCAACTGGAAAAGACACTGATGCTGGGAAAGACTGATGGCAGGAGAAGAAGGGGGTGACAGAGGATGAGATGGTTGGATGGTGTCACGACTCAATGGACAAGAGTTTGTGCAAAGTCGGGGAGATACAGAAAGAACAGGGAAACCTGGCATGCTACAGTCCATGGGGTCGCAAAGAGTCAGACACGACTTAGTGACTGAACAACAATAAAAACAGACCTATATAGGGGGAAGAGTAAAAGAAGATACCCAGGACAAAATAAGGAGATGAAAAAGGAAAGATATATACAAATACAGAAAAACCATGAGGCATGGGACACGGAAGGCTCAGGCAGCACATGGAGAGAATCCCCAGAAGCAGAAGAAAGAGAAGTGAGAAGTCTCCAAAGCAGGGGAGACTGCAAGTCCGTGACCGCAGCGCAGGCTGACAGCAGAAGCAACCGAGGTCGAGAGGCGTCCGCCTCCTGCTGGGTGCGCCACATCCTTTCCAGGCTGCTCCCCTAACCAGGCTGGGACCCCCACACACAGGCTCCCCAGTTTCCACCCCATTATACCCTACAGAACTCAGGATTCACAGCCTCACAGGCTTGCTCTGCAGGGCTGCCCAGAAAGGATGTTACTTTACCTGCAGGTGTCACCTCAAGTTTAAGATTAAAAAAGATCATCAGGGTCCTGAGACACATGTGTTTTAAACCATTTTCATAACTACAGAAACAGTATGGATGCTAGCTCTCATGTGGAAACACAAAAATACGACCCCATATTCTACACATGAGAATTCTCTGTTCCAGTAGAGGCATTAGCAGATGAAAGATATTTCCTGTAAAGCTGCTTTGTGGTTTAGTCACTAAGTCATGTCCAACTCTTGCGACCCCATGGACTGTCGTCTGCCAGGTTCCTCCATCCATGGGATTCTCCAGGCAATACTGGAGTGGGTTGCCATTTCCTTCTCCAGGAGATCTTCCTGACCCAAGAATGGAACCTGGGTCTCCTGCATTGCAGACAGACTCTTTACCAACTGAGCTACGAAGGAAGCTGCTTTATTCAACGTTAAATCCAGTTGCAAGATTTTTTTTTTAAAAAATGGTCAACAATTGTTGCGCTTGATGGAATCTACTCCCTTAGATATATATTTATACATAAAAACATGACTATGTTAAAAAGTCTGAAATTTCAGTTTAACACAGATTGTCTTGAAATCTAATAAAGAATGAAAACAAGCAGGTAAGACCTCAGTTTTGGTGGGGGAAAACAGAAATGATTGGACACTACCATAACCCTCAAGACTAACATTTCATTGGTAAGTCACAGATCCGAGACCTGTATTTAATTCACCAATACAACTCTTGTGTCACTCCACAGTAAACTTTTAACACCAGGCAATTAAACTTAGTGCTTTTGCTGACTTGCTATTACATAAGATACCAATATAAGCACTGCTCCCTACACTAATAATCAAAGATCTCAAAAACTGCCAGGAAACTGTATCTTTAAAATTTTAAATTGCATTTTAAAAAAGCTGTTATTGCTCTTCATTTTAACCTGTACAGTGATAAACCATGACCATTCATCTCTATATTGCTAACTAAATTCACACTTCTAAAATACTTAGCCATTAAGCAAATAAAATCAGGATTTTGTTTTTGTCTTTGTTTTTTAAAAGTCTAAAGAATAAAATCAGTTTATATGAGAAGAGTTCAGAAACAAATAGAACTTCTTCCAAGATAAATTGCTTGTTTCAACTACACTAGACATAGTCCCTAAGGCATAAAAGTGGTTCCAAACTCTGTTTCATATTAGAACTAGGTCTGGAGGAATCTTTAAGAATTCTAGGGCCCAAGATGCACCCCATATTAAAGACATCAGGATGTCTAGGGGTGTGAGTCAGGTACCTCAACAACTTCAGATCCCCGACATGGGACAAAGCAGGGGGCCACTGCCCTCAGGCATGACAAGCTCTCGATTCATTAGAGAAAAGGCTGTGCAGTGAATGAGGACAAGAGTAATGGATCAGGACAAAGGTCTGAGGAAGGCAGGAAATCCGGGCTGTGTCCTCTGCCCTGAGGAAGGCAAGGTGAACCCTCTGTGCTGGGAGCCAGGTTCCTTCCTGAGGCGGGAGACTATACTGGATGGGGGCTTTCACAGGAAACCCCAACTCACAAGGTCCCAGGCGGAACCTGAGAGTCCTATCACTTAGAGTCCTCCAGGGGCATCAGACCCAAACAGACACATCTCCAGAGAAGACATCCAGGTGGCCAAGAGGCACACGAAAAGAGACTCAACATTACTCATTACTAGAGAAACGTGAATCAAAACCACAAGGAGTTACCACCTCATATCTGCCAGGATGGCCATCATCAAAAGGTCTACAGACAATAAATGCTGGAGAGGGTGTGGAGAAAAGGGAACCCTCCCACACTGCTGGTGGGAAGGTAAACTTGTGTAGCCACTCTGGAGAACAGTACTGAGGTTCCTCAAAAACTAAAAATAAAGTAACCACTTCTGGGCAAATATTCAGAGAAAATCCTAATTTGCAAAGATACATGCACCCCAGTGCTCACTGCAGTGCTGTTTACAACAGCCAGGACGTGGCAGCGACCTGCATGTCACGACAGGGGAGCGGGTAAAGAAGTCGAATGGTGTGTGCGTGTGCATGTGTGTATCACGCGTTGTGCTTAGCCGCTCAGTTGTGTCCCACTCTTTGCGACCCCATGGACTGTAGCCCAGCAGGCTCCTCTGTCCAAGGGATCCCTCCTGCAAGAATACTGGAGCTGGTTACCATTTTCTCTTCCAGGGGATCTTCCCAACTCAGGGACTGAATGAATAAAGAAGTGTGGTGTGAGTGTGTGTATGTAAACGTAATACTCAGCCATAAAAAAAAATGAAACAATGCCATTTTGTAGGAGCACGGATGGACCTGGAGATAATCATACTGAGTGAAGTAAGTCAGACAGAAAAAGACAAATACCATAGCATATCACTTATCTGTGGAATCTAAAATACGATGCAAATGAATTTATTTACAAAACGCAGACTGATGAACATAAAACATGGTTCCCAGAGGGTAAGCGGGGTGAGACAGACTAGGAATGTGGTTCCCGCAAACCAGCAGGGGCCCGTCCCCTGCAGGGTGGACGGGACCCACGGGAAGGAGCAGGGCAGGACAGAGTGCGCATTTGACAGGCAGCAGAGAGGAGGAGGGGGAGAGAGAGATGAGGGGAGAGAGGGAGAGAGAGGGAGGGGGGGGAGAGGAGGAGAGAGGGATGAGGGGAGAGAGGAGAGAGAGGGTTGAGGGCCAGGTCTGCGGAGGAGAGAGGAGAGGGGAGAGGGGAGGGGGGGGAGGAGAGAGAGAGGATGGGGACAGAGAGAGGAGAGAGGGATGAGGGAGAGAGGGAGAGAGGGGAGGGGGGCGAGAGAGAGAGAGGGAGAGAGAGATGGGGACAGAGAGGGGGAGAGAGGGGGAGGGGGGGAGAGAGAGGGAGAGAGGATGAGGAGGGGGGGGATGAGAGGAGGGAGGGGGAGAGAGAGGAGAGAGAAGGGGTGGGAGGAGAGATGAGGGAGAGGGGGAATTGAGGGAGGGGGAGAGAGAGAATGAGGGGAGGGGCGGAAGAGATGGCTGAGAGAGAGGGAGGGGAGGGAGAGAGAGGAGAGGGGGATAGGGGGAGCGGGGGGAGAGGGAGAGAGAGGATAGGACAGAGAGACGGAGGAGAGGGCATGAGGGAGAGAGGGACGAGAGAGGGGAAGGGGAGAGAGAGGAGGGAGAGAGGGATGAGGGGAGAGAGGGGAGAGAGAGGAGGGGAGGAGAGAGGGGAATGAAGGGGATGAGGGGAGGGGGGGAGAGAGAGAGAGGAGTGGGGACAGAGAGAGGGAGAGAGAGAGGAGGAGGGGGAGAGAGAGAGGAGGGGAGAGACAGAGGAGTGGGGCCCACGTGAGCCTCACAGCAGCCCTGAGACAGTGGGGAGGGGGAGAGGAGGGGGAGAGAGAGAGGAGGGGAGAGAGGGAGAGAGAGGAGGGGGGAGAGGAGGGAGAGAGAGGAGGGGGGAGAGAGAGAGAGGAGTGGGGACAGACAGAGGGAGAGAGAGAGGAGCGGGGAGACAGAGAGAGAGCAGGCTGCACACCGGGTCGCAGCAGCAAAACCTTTCCCTCCGAGGGCTTTGGGTCAGGCCGTGATCACCTCACAAATCCCAGATGGCCGGGTTCTTCACCTCCTACCTAGTGGCTGTTTACTCGGATTATAGAACAACAATTGCTGGCTCAGCCAACGCTCTCTGCTCGAGGGAGGCTGGTGGCGTTTTTACAAGCGAGAAATGCCCTGCCAAAGGGGCGTGAGGAGGTTGGCTCCACCAGTATAACTCTGTCCTGAATGTAAGCAGTGCTCTTGGTTTTATTGTCAGAGTTTCCCAACATCCACCCATAATTAATTTTTTAAAAATCAAACGCAAGCTGGACGGAGCAGTTTATGTGGCATTAACCCAGGGCAGAACAGCACGGCATGGGCAGCAGCGGAAAGCCTGAAACGATGTTTGCACACACTGACCTTCTGGCCTCTCCCCCTCTTCCTGGACTCCTCCCGCGGTCTGCAGAGGTCCTGGCAGCCTTTCTGCGAGCCGGCCACAACACTGTGTCTTGTTGCTCCGCTTTTCACACCTAAAACCCAAGTGGACTGAAGATTAGTTACAAGTTTCCATGGCCTGAAATACTAATGCAACTTAGGCCGAATAAACTTTTTAAAATTAATTCACTTATTCTGGCAACAGGAAACCATAGTTTTTGACAATAAACATTGTGTACTGCTTGCTCTTTGACGTCTACTTATAACACTCTGTTGAATATGTTCCAATATCTCAAGGAATTCATAACTCAAGGGTCAGAAACCACCGTGCCTGTCACGTGACAACACTAGTTCCACAGGACCCCGTCTGTCCAGCTGGTGGCCTGATGACGCACCGGGATGCCCCCAGGGGTTAAGACGCCCGGGGGCTAAGACACCCGGCTCCCAGCGCGGGGCCCGTGTACCACCCCTCTCGGGCAACCGGATCCCAGGTGCTCCAACTAAGCGTTCTCATGCCACAACTGAGACCCCGCACAGTCAAATAATTTTTTTTTAAAGATGCCTAAACTTTATGTATTATTCAAACTCTGATTCTTAAGTTTTGATCTAATCATCAGAAACCAGCTTCTCAGAGAAGGCAGTCCTGTATTAGAGGAAATAAATATTAGCTCTGGGGCAAGTCTGAGTTACTCTAGAAAACAGCCTTTGGTACGAAGTTTCAGGTTACAATCTATATAAATGAGAGATGGTGATTTTATGCCCCACAAACTTCCACCTCAAACCAAACTCGTGTCCTGAAAACACATAAGCCAAAAGGAACATATTCATCACGTCAAATGAGGCTTCATCAGATGCTAAATGGTGTAGAAACCCTAAGCAGCCAACAGTGGAGTGTGAGTTATTTAACTGAGATGCTTCACCGACAGCTGCGGCATCGTATCCTGCTCCTTGATCTCATTCTCTCTGCCCCAAGGGCCTGCCTGCTGTGTGGCTTTACACTCTGAAGCCCTCAGCAGACCAGACACCACATACACGCCTTCAGTAGGGTAGTGAAGGGTACTCTCGACATGAAGGGCACACGGCAGCCTCGGGCGACACTTGGGGCCCAGCCACAGCCTGCCTACAACGCCATCGCCCTTGGACGCCGACGCACTTGTCAACAAGGTATCTACATGCAGGAGCTGCCCACGGAAGATGTTTAGACACACAGATACTGCCCTATCCTTAGAAGGAAATGGCAACCCACTGCAGTATTCTTGCCTGGAAAATCCCATGGACGGATGAGCCTGGCGGGCTACAGTCCCTGGGGTCACAGAGTCAGATATGACTTAGTGACTAAATAATAACAACAAAGTGTTTTGTAGACAAAGATCCAGAATACACATTATTGCCGCTTAACACCTAAGACAAACATTGCTAATGACATGTTTTCACAATCATGCAGTCAGTCACAGACTGGTATCAGCAAATAATATCTGTGGTTACGTTAAAGTATCAGTTCACAGAGAGCTTCAGTCGTTGACTAATGCTTTCTTTAAGGATGTCATCAGTGAACTGCAAGTAGCTGAAAGGGCCCAGAAAGGAGAGACCAGGTCGACCCCCTTTCCTTGCCGCAGTCCGGTGAGCAGACGCCGACCCCCAGCGTCCTGGCTCCCCCACCTCCTGGAGACCCTTGCTGTTTGCTCCTCGAGCAGGCTGTCATCACCGCACAGGCGATCTCACCCCAGCTCAGCAAGTCATCCATCACTGAAGTTCCTCACTTTTATGCCTCTTACGAAGACCTCCCAGCTGAGATGAGGCTTGATAAACCCAGCACTAGTGGACGTCTACCGTGAATGCCTCCGAGAACCTTCAGCTGGCGTGCTACGTGCACCCTGTATCTGTTCTTCCTCCAGCACGCCCCGGTACGGTGAGTGTTATCAATCATCCAGGACCAAGTCATAAATCCCAGACTCTCTTCTCTCCTCACGTTCACTCTTCATTACACAAGTGATTCACTGCCTCCATTTCAAAGGAAAAAAAGGCCAAATACAAAAGGAAAAAATTCACAGCCCCAGAATGTTTATCAAGTTACGCTGCCTCAACTTTGGCCAATTAAAAATCTGTCTGGGTTCAAGTACCATCAAGGTGAGAAAGTGACCCCAGCTGACTCTCAGAGGGCATCAGTTAAATCACTACCTCCCCTCACCTAGCGGAGATAAGCAGGATTAAGAACTATTTCAATACTGAGGGCCGATCTCTCTGGGGCAGAACCATGGGGAGGCAGCATGAGAACACACGGTTGAGAAAAACATTAAATTTCTTAAGAGCTACGTGGCCCACGGCAAGGTCCTGCCCAGGGCAGAGCAACACAAACCAACCCTTACTCTCAACACCCATCCTCCTGCACACCCCACCTTCCTACTTCCAAGACACAGAATTAAGACTAGTAACACTACTGCTAATAACACATTTAAGCAATTACTATTTACCGGAACAAGACACTCTGCAAGATCAAAGACCAAAAAGGTTTGAGAGGCCTGATCTAAGAGTCTATAATTTCAATGACAAAGGCATATACTATGACATTTTAACACTGTCCGAATGGGAAATTTCTTCTGAGCTCCTAAAATCTGAATAATGAATTACTTAAAAGCGATGTAGAATGCAGAATTTTGAGACTGTGGGAAGAAAGTCCTTTCTACATATACTTTTGGGATTTGGGATACATGCAAGCTCACAGGTTCTATGCAAGCAAGACACAGCTGATGATTCGCGTGCGCATGCACACACACACACACATGCCAAAACATCAAGTTCATTCTGTCAACAAAGAAGAAAGCCAATGTGAAACGGACTGCCAGTCCAGGTTTGATGCATAAGACAGGATACTCAGGGTTGGTGCACTAGGATGACCCAGAAGGATGGGATGGGGAGGGAGGTAGGAGGGGGGTTCAGGATGGGGTCACATGAGCACCCATGGCTGATTCATGTCAATGTATGGCAAAAGTCACTACAATAGTGTAATTAGCCTCCAATTAAAATAAATAAATTTATATTAAAAAAATAAAAAACTGAAAGGTCAAGGAAAAAAAAAAAAGCCAAACTAAAATCTAATCATAATCTTCAAAAGATGATGTGGCATCATTTCCTTTATAATCATTGTACAGATAATTAAAACATGGATTTTAAACACGCAGACCAGTTTTAATATCATATAACCCCTCCCATCGGGAGTCACCTCTCCATCTTTTTAATTCCTTGATCCTTGTATGTAGGTTAACCTGACCACATGTTCCCCACACGTCTGAGCTTGAAGGAGAGGGACGGAGCTTCACATCACTGTTACCCTGCTGGTGCTCACGTGTTGAACATAGCAGGTGCAGAGTACACATATGATTAATTAGGAAACAAATGAAGTCAAGTAATCAACAGGTTCTAACACCTTCCTTGTAGTCAGCCTTCCTGCTAAGGCTGAGTAACCTACATCGAGCTGCCAGGACCGCTCACCCGGTGAGAGGACTGGCAGGTTCCAGAGGAGAGGATACGGGCAGGCACTCAGGCTAAACACGACACCTTAGAGGCAACTCCTGTAAACCTCCCGCCAGACACTCGATGCTCTGGCAACTGGCAAAATGGATTAAAGAAATGATACCACCAGCTTATCAGTCAGAGTAAACGATGCCAGCAATGTCTCTCAGTTAAATTCAGGGACAGGCTAAAATATCACAGGACCCTCCTACCCCTGTATGAACAGGGCAGGTGCCAAAGCTGGTACCTGGGGGTCATATCCAAGACTTGGTCCCAAATGGCTGCATGAGAAACCATAGGGCTGAGGGCTTCCTAGCAGCCTGATGCTGCCCAGTATCCAGAAAGGAGCCCCGAGAATCCTGTCCGCCTCTTGTGAACCTTTCAGATCAGGTGCAGACAGAGGAGCCTGGTGTCCACGGGGTCGCAAGTCGGACACAACTTAGCGACTAAACCACCATCACCACCACCACAGTTAACCTAAAGGACAACACCTGAGACGTCAGCACACTGATCTGATCTGATCTGTGGACAGTCCCCCATTTGCATGCCAAACTGTTTAATAAACATCTGTGTGTCTGGAGACTTGCCTTCCACAAGAGCTGGTAGACAGAGTTCGCGTTATAGAAATGTGTTAAGAAGCCTTCATCAGCCTCTACCGGCGACTATTATTTATGAAAAAGAACCTAATAACTGGACAGGGCCGAACAGTTTAGATAAGGTATGTCTCTGTGCTGACACGCAACTCCATCATTCACAGACAAGCCTCAATCAGACCAATGGACCGGGGGAGGGTGTGGGCCTGGGAAGGATCTCCTTCTGCTCTTGCCCACGGCCACGTGGCACCAGTGTAAGGAAGCCCTTCAGCGACCTTTGTTAGTGAAAAAGCATCAATGGCCCGGCTGTGCAGTAGTTCAGGAGGAGTCGGATTGATCAGCTTGACCATGAAGACCCACTCAGGTGGCTGCCTGAAGAGCTATGGTCAGACGTCCCAAGTGGGGAGGGGGAGCGAAAGCCATTTCCACATGTTAAGTAACAACGAGTAGCATTATACACTTCCTGTCCTGCGGTGCCAGAAGTTAAAACCGTGGGATCTCAATTCTCCTGAAAATTTGACATGATCTATTTCCTACAAGCTAGCTACAGTTCCAGCAATGACTTACAGACCTTGAGGAAAGGGCAAAGCACACATTTACTCAAAACCCAGGTGACTGCATAACCGACATGCTTCATCTGCACCGGGAGAGCCCGCTACAAAGAACATGCGGGGGACACTCTCGGGGAATCCCACAGACCTTTCCTAGGCAAGCATGAGCTCCAGGAAGACATTTGCTCAGGGACTAGGAGCAGGATCTGGCAGTCCCCATCCATGTGAAATAGCATTTCCAAAGGTGAAATCCCTAAAATCACACTACGTGGCAGCATCAGGAAACATTAACATCAGTTTTGGTGACAAGAGCTCTTAATCTGAACCCCATTAAGTTATCCCTCCCCCAAAGGAGAATTCTGTCCTCATTAGAATTGTGTTACAAAAAAATTACTGAACTTGTGAGTTTCATCAGTAAAAAATTGGTGGAAATGGTTTTCTCACTATACCTACATACCTTGATTTTGCCTGATCCACAAAGTTTAGGATATTTTGACTTGTCACAGGAAAACTTCACTGACTCCTGAAATACACTTAAAGATGAGGCAGTTCTGCTGCTCCATTGACACCAATATGGAAATGCCTGACACGTTTCAAAGACAAAAGACGACATTCAGGCAACAGGATACCATAGTCCTACGTATGCAGTAAAACCTCCCTAAGACGTCTTGAACTGAAGGCGCTTGTGGACGACTCCCCCCCTCCCCGAACATCTGGAAGGAAATGCACAATTGCTGGCACCTGTCTCTAGCAGACACCAACCACGGCCTGTTCACGAAGCACCCAGGCTTACATCCAAAACATCCATCACAACTGGCTTCTCATCACACCTGGAAACAAAAGCAAAGCACCCCTGGCTTGCCCCTGCCTGACAGCACTTCCTCCGTCGCTCTCAGCCCAGAGAGTAGCTGCTGCTGCAGTGGTCTCACTGCGGCTCCTACGAGCATTTTCTACCTCAGGACATTGGCACCTGCCGTTTCCATAGGCTGAAACATGGCCCCCAGCCACAAGGTACCTCTTCTCCTGTGCCCAGGCCTGAGGGCCGAAGCCACCACCTCCGAGAAGCCCCCCTGGGCTGCCTTCCCTAACCAGCACACTTCTGCTCATGCTTCTTGCTACCTGACGTGACGCTGACATTCCTGTGCTGTCCATCCATCTCATTAGGACATGGCATCTGCGTGTGTGGGGTGGGGGAAGACGGGGGTCACTGCCTGCTTCTCTCCCATCTCCCTGGGAATCAGAGGGGACCACGGGACACAACAGCTGCATGGAAATAGCTGCTAAATGAACCAGCAAAAGGAGGCGAGGTCCGGACAGTTTTACTCTTTTTAGCAATCTGTCTTACACTGAGCATGTGCTTGTTTCGTTTATGAAACTAGAAAACAAAGTTTGGAAAGAAAAAACTACTGGTTAATAGGGAACGTTTCATGCAAAGATGGGCACAACAATGGACAGAAACAGGATGGACCTAACAGAAGCAGAAGATATTAAGTGGCAAGAATACACAGAACTGTACAAAAAAGGTCTTATGGGCCCAGATAACCACGACGGTGTGATCACTCACCTAGAGTCAGACATCACAGAGTGGAAGTCAAGTGGGCCATAGGAAGCATCACTATGAACAAGCTAGTGGAGGTGACAGAACTCCAGCTGAGCCATTTCAGATCCTGACAGATGATGCTGTTAGAGAGCTGCACCCAACATGCCAGCACGTTTGGGAACCTCGGCAGTGGCCACAGGGCTGGAAAGTCAGTTTTCATTCCAGTCCCAAAGGGCAATGCCGAAGAGTGCTCAGACTACCACACAACTGTGCTCATCTCACATGCTAACAAGATAATGCTCAAAATCCTGCAAGTGAGGCTTCAACAGTACATGAACTGAGAACTTCCAGATGTGCAAGCTGGATTTAGAGAAGGCAGAGGAACCAGAGAGCAAATTGTCAACATCTGTTGGATCACAGAAAAAAAAAAAAAAGAACTCCAGAAAAACATCTACTTCTGCTTTACTGACTACACCAAAGCCTTTGACTGTGTGGATGACAACAAACTGGAAATTTCTTAAAGACACGGGACTATCAGACTTCCTCACCTGCCTTCTGAGAAACCTATATGCAGGTCAGGAAGCAACAGTTAGAACCAGACACGGAAAGACAGACTGATTCCAAATAGGAAAAGAATATTGTCACCCTGCTCATTTAACTTATATGCAGAGTACATCATGAGAAACGCTGGGCTGGAAGAAGCACAAGTTGGATCAGGACTGCAGGGAGAAATATCAATAATCTCAGATATGCAGATTACACCACCCTAACAGCAGAAAGCGAAGAGGAACTAAAGAGCCTCTTGATGAAGGTGAAAGAGGACAGTGGAAAAGCTGGCTTAAAACTCAACCTTCAAAAAACTAAGATCATGGCATCTGGTCCCATCACTTCATGACAAATAGATGGGGAAACAATGGAAACAGTGGAAGACTTTATTTGCTTGGGCTCAAAAATCACTGCAGATGGCAACTGCAGTCAAAGACTCTTGCTCCTCGGAAGAAAAGCTATGACCAATCTAAATGGTGTATTAAAAAGCAGAGACATCACTTTGTTGACAAAAGTCCATCTAGTAAAGCTATGGTTCTTCCGGTAGTCATGTAGGGATGTGAGAGTTGGACCCTCAAGAAGTCCGAGAGCTGAAGAATTGATGCTTTCAAATTGTGTTGCTAGAGAAAACTCGAGAATCCCTTGGACAGCAAGGAGATCAAACCAGTCCATCCTAAAGGAAATCAGTCCTGAATAATCATTGGAAGGACTGACGCTGAAGCTCCAATACTTTGGCCACCTGATGCAAAGAGCCGACTCACTGGAAAAGACCCTGATGCTGGAAAAGATTGACAGCAGGAGGAACGCGCAACAGAGGATGAGACGTTTGGATGGCATCACTGATTCGATGGACCCAAGTTTGAGCAAACTCTGGGAAATAGTGAAGGACAGGGAAACCTGGTGTGCTGCAGTTCATGGTGTCACAGAGAGTCAGACAGGATTGATCAAATGAATGACAACAATGACTTCAATGGTTACTTTTTAAAAAATCAGGTTTCTCCCTCCATGCACTTTTCTACTAACATTTATTTTTGAGTCTCTTAGTAACTTGTTCTCACAAGCTCTACAGCACATCTTAGATACTACCAAGGGCAATGAGTAAAAGTAAACAGAAAGCATAAATTGAAAAAAGACTTTTATTTCAACATCAGGATTTGGAGAGGCACAGCTTGATGTACAGACTGGGCTTTGCTGCTCCGCAGTTTCAGCATCTCTCGACCGTCTAAGACGGCTGCAGGCAAAGTGCATTTACCTTTGCTGGCTTCCCAAAGAGGGGAAATTCCAGGTGGGCCGACTATGGACCTCCTAAAACATCGGTGGGTCCTGATTTTACATAACAAAACAAACGGATACGGTTAGGTTACAAGATAGTTAGGTCTTTTCCTGCCCTAAATTCAGTGATTTTCTGTCTACTGAAATGACATACAACAAGGGGCATCTAGATGCCCTGACATCAGTGCACTGAGTACATCTGACCCCATCTCTGAGTCAGACTGAGCTGTTCTGGCGTCCTTCGCACACCCCGAGACCCCAGACCCCAGAGGGCCCTGGACGTGGGTGAGTCGCAGGGGCGGCCGATCGCTGCCCACAGCGCCGGGCCGCGGGGCGCTGCGCACTAGCCGAGAGCAGAGTCTATTTCACTTGACTTATGTTCGCACATCATTAAGTGTTGCTCAAAAGCGGCGATGACAGCAGAGAACGAGAACGTAAGGGTCAAGGTCAGGGCCTTCTTAATTACTGCAACTCTGTGTGCCCACTGTTTCCTATTAACTCGGATCTGACATCATTTTAAAGTAAATATTTTGAAAGCACATACCAACCATAAAGGAACATAAAATAAAGGTTGTCAAATTTTATGTATTTTATAAATATTTAATAAAGTTTTATATGGATGAGAAAGCTCAGATATAAAAACGTTAATAATACACAGACTAAATTCTCTGAGATGATTCTGAGGAGTCTAAACCCAAGGGAAAAATATGCAATACAACTATGTCCATTTCAATCCCTATGACTTCTCCATTTTAAAAAGGTTAAGACGGGTGAAAAAAAAAACATGAAGGTTAAGATGATTTCAGGATTTAACAAAATAATGAAGAATAAACTTGGCCTCACTGAAATTTTAACCCAATCTTTAGGTGGAGATGATTTAAGTTCATGATTTTTCACTTTTGACTGCTGAAACCTATTTGTGCATATAATCAGAAAGTCAAAAAGGTTTTCTACTGTTCTTACTTTTGCTATAATGGCATAGTCTGCTGCCATGGTTTTAATTAGATAGGAATAAATCTATTTAAATTATACACTTAAAGCAAATAAAAAGAAGTCTAAAAAGGTCTATTACAATGAACTACTTGCTTATTTTAAAAAAATATTTCTTCAGAACACCAGCTAGTTTTTTCAAAAATAAATATTGCTAACTTACTTCCATATTTATGCTTTTGTCTTTTTTTGACAAAATGCCATGATTTACACTGCCATAATTTCCCTTCTAAAATAAATAGCCTCACTGTTATAAACAGATGCATGATTTACACTGCTTTAATTTCCCTTTTAAAGTAAACAGCCTCCCTGTTATAAACAGATCATTTTAAAAGCTCTCCACTAGTGTGCATGTTTGCTCAGTGATGCTGCAGTGAGAGGCTACAGTGAAACCAGGACAAACACCCTCTCTAGGCCATTTTTCACAAAAAACAGCACCTATAGGACTTAGAGAAATGTATTCATAACAACAGGCTTAAGCAAGGAACCTAGAACCTCCTTAGGGCAGTAAGCTGTCTATTCCTCAGGAATAATGAATTTACCATTGTAAATATCAAACATACGTTCTTCAAACATTTTTTAAAAAGGGAAAAAAGAAATATTTTGCTTAAGAAAAAGCTGTTAGGTGTGGCAGACGGACGCCCTGTTGCACATTCTCAGAGCGCAGAGACCTGTAAAAGGAGGCTCACGTACTTTCTCTACTTCCCTGGGCTGGCGCTTCCCTCTCCGTGGATCCTTGCTCAGCACAGTCACCTACAGCGTTCAGCTCACCCTCACTGCGCGCCTCAGCAGACTCCGTCTCGGGAGGCGTGCCTTCTTTCTGCATGCTCTGGGTGTCAGTGCATTCTCTCCTCTCCTCCCTGCTTCCTTTCAGAGGGCTGGGGTCTCCCTGTGGTCCCGTCCGGGGGACGAGTCCACTGGGGGCGTGCGGAACGTCACCCCCAGCGGGGCGGGCATTGCCCCCGCCCTGGGCCTCGACTTGGGCACAGGGCCCGGGGGTCCCATCAGCAGCAGGCATGCCCCCCGAGGTCCCGCCGCCCAGCCCCGCGTCTGCCCCGGAGAGCGCAGGCCTCTCCAGGCAGGGGCCGGGCTTTGCCGTGGAGCAGGTGCCGAAGGCAGGTCTGGGGCCTCTGCCGATGAGGGAGAGGTCAGCCCTGTCCAGGAGACTGGTCCTCTCGGTCTTGGAAAGGCTCCTCTGGCCTCGGAGCGGAGAGGGGCTGGAGGGCAGCTGCTCCCCAAGAAGCCCCTCCGAGACCCTCTCCTTGAGATTGTCAGGAGAAAAGTAATCATCGTATGAGGACCCCTCGAGGGCCAGACTCTTGACAGCGGGCCTCCGCACAGAGCACAGGCCGCTCTCCGCCTCCCACAGCCGCAGGCAGGCTGCAGGGCGCTGCCTGAGGGACCGCCTCCTCTTCCGCCCCTCCTCTGAGGCTGGCCAGTTCTCCAGGGTCTTCCTTCTCTTGACGGAGGAGCCCATGGCTTGTGCACGGCCCTCGGGGTGGCCTTTCGTAGCAGAGGACACAGGAGACAAACGCTTCTTCCCGTCAGACAGCCCCTGGGCCGCCGGCCGCGATGGCTTTGAGACAGGGGTGACAACCCTGCCCGCAGCCCTGCTCTGCTGGGGGGTCTCTGCCTTGGGAGGACTGCTGGTGGATCTGGGAGGAGTCCTGAGACCCAGGGGACGGGGAGCTGCCGAGGGGCCGCCATGGCCTGTCTGCAACACCGGCGACGCAGCACACAGATCACTTTCCCTCTCAGTAATGAACTCGCCCCACTTCCTCTCCCGGGTCCCACTTGCAGAGCCTCCACAAGAATCGTCAGCAGACATGGGCAGACCACCGGCAGAAGAGTTGTCTGGAACACATGAAAGACAATTCACTTTTTAAGGGTTTAAATTAGTATAGAAGTACTTGTCAGTACAATACAACGATGCTCCCTGAGCGCAGCTCCTGGTGCAGAAGGGTCCTCCTCCCGCCCTGTCAGGACGCCTTCCAGCTGGCACTTCCAAGCAGGAAGGCCAGGCTCCCCGCGCCTCAGACAGGATGGGGTCGAGAGGCGGGAAGGCCGGGGTCCCTGCACCTCAGACAAGATGGATCGGGAGGCGGGAATGCGCTCCGGACGCCCACCCGCTGGGCGCCTGGCTCCAGGAAGAGTCATGGACCCCCGAGGAAGCTGGGACTCTAGATGGAAGGCTGCCACGTCCAGGCTCCAGCGCTATGGACTCCACACCTGAGGCGACAGCGGGTCTTACCCCACCCACAGCATTAACACTCTACTCAGAGGGGCAGAACGGAGGTAGCCCCCAGGGAACGGGGGGGAATCCCAGCAGGTGGACCGTGCCGTGTGTCCCGAAGCCCACAGCTGGAAATGCAGCACACATTTAATTCTATTAATAGCAGCTGAATAAGCTCAGCTCACTTTTCAAAAGGCTGACAAGCAGCATGACATGGCCTAGGAGTACAAGATGCTGAAGCCAGACAGCCTTGGTCAAAGCCTGGCTTGGTCAGCCAAATGGCAGGCCCTCGTACGAGCTGTCTGCCTTCGCCCTGGCCTGGTGCTCTCACAGAATGGGGACAGCAGTGTCCATGCCACAGGGCTAACAGGAGAACCGGCTGAGACGAAACAAGGAAATCCCATTATAGCTGCCACTCGTTTCCAACTTACATGAAATAACATGCATCAGGCATGAAGTACAAAAGATGGAGATAATTCAAGACACGTGGGCAAATAATTTCAACACAAAGAGATTAAAGACTAAACCACGCACAAAACGAAGCCTCTGTTTAAACTCCCAGTATCTTGGTTGTCCTTTCTTATTGTGGTGGCTTTCAGAAGACAGTCCGTAACAGTTCACAACTTTTGAATCTATTCCTGCCACAGACCACTGTTATTTACATGGCCCCTGGTGGCTTGGAGGTTAAAGTGTCTGCCTCCAATGCGGGAGACCTGGGTTCAATCCCTGGGTCGGGAAGATCCCCTTGAGAAGGAAATGGCAGCCCACTCCAGTATTCTTGCCTGGAGAATCCCATGGATGGAGGAGCCTGGTAGGCTACAGTCCGCGGGGTCGTAAAGAGTCAGACACGACTGAGCGACTTCACTCACAATGGGGGCTGGAGACACAGTTTTAAGAAATGGAATATGACCAGAAAGACAACACCCAGGAAAAGTGATCATTTAGAGTGAAATAAGGACTTCCACATTTAGAGAACCACATTCATAATACAAAACTCTAATTTTACCAATTCTTTCCAACACTGCTTCTAATTAGAAATCCTCTTTGTTTTTTATCTCCTGCAGTTTTTGTGATCTATACCTACTTCCCGACTTGTTCATACATTCATCACACACTGTGTGAACCAACTCTCTCCTGGCTCTATCGGTTCCCAGTACCATAAGCTCAGTGCACAGTTTAAATCACTGTATGGTTTAAACACAGTACTTTAAACTCACTGTAGTTTAAATTGCATGCAGATTGGCTCATGTACAATTTTTTTTTTTTTTTAACGAGCAATTGATTCTGTGCCAAGAAAGCAAATATCTAGGAGAAAAAGCAGGGGAACCAAAAACGTGCTTAAGTCATATAATTTCTCATGCCTTAAGTTTAGTAAAGCATCTGTTTTTGTAAATTACGATACCTAATTTCAGAGTAAAATTCACAAATTCTAGCTTTTAATTGTTTTTCTCATTAGAAAAAACTTCAAACAGGAAAATCGTATTATCAATATTAAATATATCACAGAAAAGAAAATAATTTTACCTGAACACAAAGTATCATGTGAAAGGTTCAAAGATGCTTCATGCAGAGAGTTCACAGTGTTATCATCAGACTGTTCAATCATCTGGGAGGCTGAAAAAACAATCACAACTCCTCATTAACACAGCTCTGAGCTCTGGGAGCAGATGAGGCTGATAGCAGGCCCACTCCTTCTGCTCTTGTATGACACACACACAACTTACTCCTTGTACTTCCTATTCTAGACTTCAGCAACACAATAAGCACAAAAACTAAGTCTTACTCAAATCTATTGCTGATAAGAGTCATTAAAATATAGTTATACAAGTCATTCCATAAAAAAAGGCATAAACCCCTAGGATAATAAAATTTGGAAGGGATCTGGGGAGTCGGCCACCTTGAACCTAAGTAGAAGCTCAACAGAGGCAAACAGAACCTTTCAGTCAGTCTCACTGCGCCACAGCCAAGGCCTTTTTTCACAATAATCACAGACAGCTGCCTCTTTGAGCAAAGCAGTGGTTCTCAACCAGGGATCGCCTGGGCACCCAGCAGACACCGCTGGGCGTCACGGGTCGGGGGGGGGGGGGTGTGGACCGTGCGCATGTTGCGGGCATCGAGCAGGCAGGAGCCAGGGACACTGCCGAACCTTCCGTCAGGCACAGGACTGCCTCTCCAGCCCCGACGTGTAGCGTGCAGAGGCTGTCAAACCCTGGAGGTTTCACAGGGAACCTTCAGGTGATCAGTGGTTTAACAAGCAAGGCCATGGGTGTTATTTTCAAAGGCCCTGCAGATCAGACACAAAATCGATACCTTGGTCACACAGACAAAGACTTTGAGGAGACTATAAAGGATACTTTTCTGAGAAAACAATTATAAAATAAGAATAGACCATGATAAGGAAGGTAAGCACAGAGACAAAATTTTCAGTTGTTTTAAACTGTGCTGGAGGCAGTTATATATAGCATAATTAACACTGCAAAGTAATGGAGCAAAGTTTAAGGCAAATTACTCCACATACATATAAAGGCAAATACACAATTATTTGCTGAACCAATTTGGATATTCCCCTAGGACACAGCTAGTGTCCTACCTCAACATCCATTCCCATCTTCCTCTTACAACAGAACCAAATTTAATTAGTGTGAATACACATCCCAGTTAAGACTATATGTCAGTCTTGCTTGCCGGGCCCTGCAGACGACTTGGTTTTGTCTCCTACTTCCTAGGCTAAAACTACTGCATTCCCTTAGCTGTGTCATCCTGAATACCACTGGCCATTCTAAACTTAACTGGAAGATTAAATTAGATGTATGAAAACAAACACACAGAACTGTATTATATTTCCTGCTTATCTTTTGCCTCTGCAGCTCTTGAGCCATACATGGCTGCATTAACCTGCAAGCAGGAATGGCCACAGGACTGGGTCTGGCCAGCGGAGCCGGCAGTGGCGGTGGGCAGACGCTGGTGGGGCTGCTCACAGGGAGCTGGCCCTGCGAGACGGGGCCCAGGCTCTTCAGGACACCACCGACACAGACCCTCAGCCCTGCCTGCCGCCGCCTCTGTCAGGACAAAGAAATTCAACATGTTTATCTGTTATTGGCGGCCACAGCTAACCTTATAACCTTAACTACCCACTGCATATGATACACAAACATAAACTCAGGATAGATGAAATAACTAATCTTAAACTGTAAGAGTAATAGAAGAAAATGTAACAGCTACAACAACTTTAAAACCTTGTGCAGTAGGAGTCCTACACATCACAGGAATTCTGAAGGCCAGAAGGAAAAAACAAACAGGTTTGTCTACCTTAAATATACCGTATCTGTTTCTTACCAAGTCACCGTATGTTAGATGATAAACAGCAGAGTCTGTGCATGTTATTCAACAGTCTATTTGCTGAGTGCCTGATACATAAGTACAAGTGCTCACACAAGAAGCTGGGAGAGAATCCTTGTAACACATAATTAGCTCTTACAAATCAGAAAGAAAATAATGCATAACAGGTACAAAGATTCAGGGATAATGTACAGAGCATAACATTTAAATGCAGTGATGTGAAGACCCCCAACCTCACTAGCAAACTCACTGGAGCCCTCAGAAGTGAATTAAACAGAGAATTGCAATGTTTCCATCTCAGATTGAGAGAGACGTGAAGACTAATGCCATCCAGTTTCCCAAGGGTGAGACACTGCAGTTCTCACAAACGACTGGCAAAGGGTGAAAATGGTACAAACCTTCTGAAGGGCAATCTGACAATATCTACCAAAAACGTTAAAGTCTGCCTTTGTGACTTAATATTATTGCAAATACATGAAATACACAGAAACACATTGATGTAGAAGCATGTCCACTAGCATGTGGGTTATGAGAGCAAACAGTAGGGAGCAAGCTGGATAGCCAGAAAGGAAGATGACCACATACCATGCAGCTAAAAAAAAAATAAAAACTGCAGCACTATCGCTATTAAAAAAACTAGAAAAATAGACAATGCAACATCTTAAAGACAAACAAACAAACAGATATTCTACACCAAGATACTTCTAAATGAAAAAAGGTTTAAAGTAAGAGGTATGCCATGATCTAATTTAGGTAAAGAAAAATGATATCACTGCAAAGAAAGATACAGAAGCCTAATATTTTTCATGACTACATGGATGACCCACTGACAAAGACCTGGAGAAATACATCACACAAAACTCAGGTTACCCAGGGGCAGAGGAGAATCAGGTGGGAATCAAGATGGATGTTTATCACAAACAATACACTGGTCAACGTTTTATGAAAATGTGCTTATTACTTAAAAATTTAAGATAAAAGAAATAAAAAGTAAAAGGTAAACTTAATCTAAAGTTAAGACACTAAATCTATAATCAAGACACCTAATCTAAAGCAAACTTCAGAAGAGGGGAACAATTACTTTTTTAAGAAAGAAAAATCCCAAATATATTAAATACCAAATGTATACAACAAATAGGGTTTTAAACCTGGAGAATACTAAAAACCCAATATATTCTTAAAAAACCAGAATAAATCGAAAGATTTTCTGGAAGAAAGTATCAACAAAGTCTACTCTGAAACACTTAGAATCAAGAAACATCAGCTAAAATAATTATGTAAAAGAAAAAGCCCTTTCCACGACTGATTCACCTAGTTCACAAATCTCCCTGTATCAAGTGCCAGCACTTACAGGTGGGGGAAAGGTTTTCCCGTTTCTCCTTCATCTCCTGCAGCCTCTTCTTCATTGCACTGTGGTGGCCCCTGTAGACTTTACCTGTTGGACTGTACATCAATGAGCCATTAGATTCAAATAAGAGGACAGGAACATTGGTACCTGAAAATAAACAAATATCCAGTTTAGTTAAAAACTGCCTTCCTTCCTCAACAATGTTATTCCTTTAAGGACACCCTTGTCCCCCTTCCGCAGGTTTCCCCTTCCCTGCTGACAGACACACAGAGACCCACAGGTGAACTTGGCGGCAAGAAAGGAGCTCAAGGCACCCCCGGAGCCCTGCAGGGGCGGGCTCAATGTGAGCGACACCAGCTAGGGTGGCCTGGAGCACAGGAGGCGGTCAGCGCTGACCCATCAGGGAGGCGGCTGCAGGCACCGGGTAAAGAGGCTTGATTTGTCAGGCAAAGGAAGGACTGAGCTGAGGACAAGGGATTCAGCCAGATTTCTGGAAAGTTATCGGGCATCACGCGCAGGCTCAACACCTAGAGGAATGAATGCTTTCTACTTCTATGCTAAGCATTATAGTTTAATAAAACTGCTTATCTATATCAGTGATGTGTCAAGACTGGTCTGAAATAATGAACTGAGAGACCAGTGAAAAAGGTAAAAAAGAGAAATACTAAGAACACATGAAGTACTTCAAAGTCGGATGATCTTTGAAAGTATTTTTCTAAATCATTAAAAGAACGTATCATCTAACATCTGACTACTCTGGATAACAAAATAAAAACACCAAGTCCTGGGTAAAAATACACACACACACACACACAGAGACAGACAGACACACACAGACACACATATATATAAAGAAGAAATAAAAATGGATTCATTCCAATAGGGTTAATCAAAGATCACATCTTTAATAATCATCCCTGGGAAAAAAAAAACAGTTCCATTAACCTGGTGAAATGATTAGCTCTACAGTGCGGCCCAATGATGGCTGTGGTCAGGTTCCTGCAGTGACCTGTGTCTCCGACCTGGGAGCCTAACACTGTGCCCCTCAGCACGGCCCCCAGGATACAGGAGTCAGCCGGCAGACGAGGCCACAAGCACAGACACGAGCACCAAGGACACCCTGCGTCTCTCGGCTTACCCAGAGTGGTTTTCTGCTGCTGCAGCTCTTTAGCCATTTTCTCAAATTTCTTTTGCAGTCTTTTATCATTTTCTGGTGTCTTGGGAATAAAATCTTTGGGCTGCATACACTTGCGCTGCACAAGAAGAACACAAAAATTAATACCCTACTGCATTTGTGCAAGACAGGAAAAGAAACTTTTCACACACACTGCTGATATCTTTTGAAAAATCAACAATAAAACCTTCTTGGAGCGGTATTTCTTGCACTATATGTGAATTCGTAGTATTTATTCTTCCTACAACTGTGAGAACATAGACAAAACTTAAGACTGAATAAAGCGCTATATGGGCCTTTTCTGGTGGCTTAGTAGTACAGAGTCCGTCTGTCAAAGCAGGAGACGCGGGTTCCATCCCTGGGTTGGGAAGATCCCGTGGATGAGGAAACAGCAACCCACTCCAGCATTCCTGCCTGGAGAATTCCATGGACAGAGGAGCATCACTGGCTACAGTCCCTGGGGTCACAAAGAGTCAGACATGACTGAGCAACTGAGCACCTAGGCAAAGAGCTATATGCTAAATAGCTGTTTTCTGAGGCATTTTCAGGGTCTTTGCATCGTTTCCATGAGGATTCCTGAAATTAGTCTCTTTTTCCTAACTTTTGCTACTTCTGTTATGTGCTCCTGCCGTCCCCCAAAAACCCTGACATGGTAATATGACACAAAAGGAATTATAATGACCAAAGAAGAGAGCCATTCTTTAATCTTGCCTTACTGTCGTCAAGTCACAGTAACTCCACTCGGCCAGTAACTGTGCACGCAAAGCGCGACCAACGAGGAAGCCCGGGGCAGGTATCCAAGGAAGTCACTTCCCAGCCCAGCGTGCTCATGTGGGTCCCAGGCTATCTCCTTTGTCCCAATCTACAGGAAGAACTTCTTAGCCATTCAAGGCCGGTGCTACACTGTGCTCTCGACTGGCACCCTGCTCAATTCCTTAATAACTCACTCATTCATCATTTAACAGAAACGTTATTGTGTCAGACACTGGTCTTAAAACATACAAAGATTCTTGCCATCAAGGAGCTCATACTCTGAAGGAATGACAGAAAATATACACAACAAGTAAGTTAAGTTGCACGCGTGTGAGAAAGATTAATTCCAGCAGGCCTGAGGCTGGCCTGAGCCGTCTTTGCCAAGTACCTGCATAGAACGCAAGGTACTGATCAGCAGTGCAGCTTTGGGCCTCTGGGTCCCTGGCGGCGGCAGGGGGCGTGTGCCCCTGGCAGATGGTCAGCATCGCCCCTTTCCGGTGGCCGGGCCTGCTGCTCGGGAGGTGACGCAGTGAAAAGGTGGGCAGGTGACCAGCAGAACATACGAGACCCCGGGGGCCTGCGGGTCCGGAAGCAGTGTCACCCACGAGGGGCCCCGTGCCCGAGAGACTGGCTGCCCCTAGTTCTACAGTGCGCAGAAGGCGTGAGCGCCGTAAGGAAAAAGGCGGGGAGGGTCAGGACGCCGGACGGTGGGAAGGACCCGCCTCCATAAACGGGAGCCACAGGGCCGCTCCCTGAGGCGCCCCCATGGGACTCAGAGAGCCACCTGCGGGCGGATGAGGGAAGCGTGTCCAGACAGCGGAACAGATGGTGCGACGGCTCTAAAACACAAGTGCATCAGGTGAGTCTGAAGAACAGCAAGCAAGAGGGTCAGGCCAGCAGCAGTGAGGGAGCAAAGCAGAGCGCCCCCTCAGAGGCCAGAACAACAAGGCTTGGAGTCAGGTTAAATCTGCAACTGCACTTGGACAGGGGAAGCAAGGGGAGTGCCTTTAGGGACGAATAAATCCTTAAGTAGTGAAGGGTGTGAGCAGACAATATTAATGCTTCAGATTAGGAAAAATTTAACAGATGAGTAATATTCAGCACAGGTTAGTGTCACCCTTGTACACTATTGGCAGAACTATGTAAGTCCACTTCTAGATATTCCACTTGGAGAAATAAATCATCAATGAGATCTCAGGGTGCCTGAACCCAAGAGATGTCCATGCCATTTAACACAAAGCAGAAGTCAGTGGAGCCACACACACACTGACATGAGAACATGGTCTAAGCGAGGAAGAAAAAGTAACCCACCAAGAATACATGCAATGCAGTAGAACCCAGCTCACATAAAACCCACGCATGCACACACGTGTACCAAAGATAATCCACTGCAAGAACCCAAATCAAACTGAAAACGGTTTTTCGAGGAAAGGGAAATTAGGAGAAATCTGCCTGATCTGAGTTTACACAATGCACGTAATGAAAATGTGCTTTTATTGGCAATGTTTATATTAAACACTTGCCTTTAAAGCAGTAGACACAGCTACTGCGGGTCTATAATAGTCACTACCGTCCGACACGATCTAGACAGACACTGAAGTTTTCAGCCCTGCATGAGCGTGTTCCAGGTTGTCTGAGAAGAAATGTGAAGGAGATACAGGATTTACCATTTTTAGAAACCATGGGGACATCCACAGGAATGTCTCCCCTAGTCTACAGGAAATGTATAGCTCTCCTCTGCCTGACTCAGTTTGGAGTCTGCAAATCTCTCCAACAGGGATTCTCATGTGATAATAAACTGCCATTTCACAGTCAACAGTTCACCCTCAGATGCAGAAATCAATTAAATCTTTGAAATAATAAAGTGAAACAGATCAAGTGCATTTCACTACAGACACAACCAAATCCTGAAGTCATTACCAGAGCACCTGTGGGTGCTGGTCTCTGGGCTACTGTCAGTTATCCTATGGCCAAACAGTCTCTTCCATTTCTTACCAACTCCATCAAAGCACTCCTGCAATAGAATAATCTATAACCATTAAACAATGCTGTGTGAGAACATTACCACCAATAGCAATTCTTAAAGACAATGCGAATATATTCCAGAAAGTTTTTATTTTCTAGGAATAGAAAATGAATAAAGCTGTAACTGCCTTGGTCCACACTAAAGTCAGGTACTTACTTTTTTTTTAAGCAGGCTTGGTAGGTGTTGGTTAGTGTTGGCTGCAGGGAACAGCGACTCATCAATGTGCGCTCCAGCTACCCTGCATCTGCGGAACCAAGATAGGGGTAAAGAGCATGTTCCCATGAGAGTCACACAACATTCAATCTGCACACGTGTCAGTCAGCAGAACCTCTGCATGGGCCACTTTGACAGAGTTCTTTATAATAAGCGCATTTATCCTCAAACACAAACGGCAATACAAATTCAACTTGCCAAAACCTTCTCTAACATGGTGTTTAAGAAGAGAAGTGAGAAGGCAGCCATTGCTACTGCTGCTAAGTCACTTCAGTCGTGTCCGACTCTGTGCGACCCCATAGAGACGGCAGCCCACCAGGCTCCGCCGTCCCTGGGATTCTCCAGGCAAGAATACTGGAGTGGGCTGCCATTTCCTTCTCCAGAGATGGCAGCTAAGGGAAGTGCAATTTTTACGTAACAAGTTTAGACTTGCAACAACACTTCAAAAAGATCAGTGTGTGGCACTCACAGAGGCAGAAGCACGTGCCATTAAACGCATAATTTAAGAGTAGACAGGCCATAAAACGAATAACCTAGAGCTAGAAGGTCCTACAAAAACAGGCCAGAAAGCTTGCCTTTCCTCCAAAACTGCGTCCCCCTCCTGTACGTCTGTCAAGGCGTCGCTGCTACCTGGCGCCCCAGGTCTGGGTCCCGGCCACCCCGGGCCAAGCGGCCACCACGGTCGCGGCCACCCAGGGCCAAGCAGCCACCACGGTCGCGGCCACCCCCGGGCCGAGCGGCCACCACGGTCACCCCTGGGCCAGGCGGCCTGCTCCCACAGCGTCCCATCTGCTGCCCCTCCTGCGTCACCGCTGACCCCCCACCTGCCAAGGGGATCCCCCCACCACTACCTACTTCTGAGCATTCACCTGCTCAAACATAAACAACTACAACGATTTTCCAAACAATTTTGTTCCCTATGGTTTCTCCTCTCCTGGTTTCATATAAGACTGAAATTTTAATCTTAAAACATTGTATTCATCTTTCCATATCCCAGATCAAACACCTTCTATCACTCTTGTGTTTACATAATTATGTCACCAATCTGCTAAGGCTTTCTAAAATAAGGCCCCAATCACATCTCTGACTGTATTTCATAAGACTATTACTCTGTTCAACATTAATATGCAAATAAAAGCTGAAAATATAATAGAATACAATGGAATAAAAAAAAAGAATGAGGTAAATGTATCCATGGTGATATAGAAAGGTCTCTAAAATAAGGATGAAAAGGCAATTTTAAGAGTGTGTGTTTGTGTATGGTATTATACAGTCAAGCATTTCCCACTTGAAAAAATTTTGGGAGGTGACACACCAAACTGACAATTTGTTGTTGTTTAGTCACTAAACTATGTCCGACTCTTCTGTGACCCCATGGAATGCAGCCCCCCCAGGCTTCTCTGTCCATGGGGTTCTCCAGGCAAGAACACTAGAGTGGGTGGCCATTCCCTCCTCTAGGGGATCTTCCCAGCTCAGAGATCGAACCTGCATCTCCCGCACTGGCAGGCAGATTCTTCACCACTGAGCCACAAGGGAGAGCCCTCGCCAGTTACAAATCTCAACGTGTGACTTGAGGGCAGAACTGTTTTCATAAGAACACCTTCTGCCTTGCAGTTCCCACTCCTCACCCTCACAAGCACACAACACATAAAGCTCACCAACTACCTCCTCCCCACATGTCAGGTGCAGACGCAGACATGCAAAGGGCCTAGGAAGCTACCAATTTTACCTCCAGCACAGCTTACCAGCTCCGCCTGCTCAGGAGGAATGTCACCCACTTCCCACTGTTACAGGCAACACAACAGACAAAAACAGGTGGCGGGGAAACACCCGAAGAGAAGACGTGATGAGACCTGGGATCATCCTATGGACATGGACACGGTGGTAAGGTCGCGACCAGCGGCGCCGTGTGGCTCAGCCAGGCCCTGAGAGCCTCCTCCAGCCGGTGGGGAGCAGCGCCTTCCCTCCTACCCAACAGCCAAGGAAACTGAGGCTCACAGGAAACCATCGACAGAGTTCACAAAACCAGAAGCCTCCTCCGCTGTCAGCAGCCCCGGAGCTGTGCCCCAGCGGGCAGAGGCACCCCTGACCCCAGACGCGCCTCCATGAGGCAGGACGGAGCCGTCGTGGACACACTCCCTGAAGGCGCTGGGGGCGACCCTGGATCCGTCAGCGACGCAGGCACCCCGTGCGCGCACATGCTGCGGAAAATACTGGTGCCTCTACGTCAAAACCACGCTCATCAGGCGATCAGTCACAGTCTACAGCGGAAACAGAAAACACTCACCAGCTGGGTTTCTGCCTGTCTTCAGCAAAGGACAATGACACCAACTCCCCACCTAGTGGTTGAGAAGAGAAGTGTTGGCTGCCGCTGCCCTGGGAGCCCGGGGATCGGCCCAGATCCCCCAACAAGTCCTGCTCTGGACCCAGCGAGGCGAGCCGGACCGCAGCGCGGCCCCCACGGCTGCTGGGGACCCCCGCACCCCGCACCCTCACAACCAGTGGGCAAGTCATTCTGCACAAGGGTCTGAATCCCTGCGCAGAAGGGCTGGGCGCTGAAGGGGTCCACGAGCAGGTCCTAAGGCGAGGACGGCGAGGAGCGGCTCCGGACTGCAAGCGCAGTCCTGCCAGGGGCCTCGGCTCCCGCCCCCACCAGCGCCTAGGGAGGGGCGTGGGGCAGCACGCGGAGTGAGCCTCAACCAGCAGCCTCAGCGGGGCTGCAGCCGTCTGGGGCAGCGCCCTGCTCGCGGCTGGGGTCTGTGCTCCAGGCGACCTTCCGGGAGTGATCAGAGAGCCAGGGTTTGAACATGGCCGAAAAGAAAGAGAAGTTTCCTAACCGTGTCTGAGGGAGGGGTACTCGAGGGAAACACCACCAGTGACAGAACAGCATCCGCAGGCCGGCTCGGTGGTCCAGCATCCCACGCTGCGCCTACGCGGTGCGCACCCAGCAGCAAAAGCCATCTCCCGTGAGCTCTATACTGCAGATGCACCCAGGCTAGCCCGCGGGCCAGCTCCGGCCTTCTCCCGGGAGGCAGCACTTTATTATGCTCACTCCTGCTCACAGATCTTCAAATTAGAGGATGTGTGCGCCTGGGAGACAGGAAAACTTTTTAAACAGTAAGCAGACAGGGAGAGTTTGAGGCAGTAAACTGCAATCCCTGCCTTCCATCAGCTCCTGCTGCAGCCTGAGCTCAGGCCAAGAACCCCAGAAGCTCTGCCTCTCTCCACCGCGCCCTCTCACACTGCCAGGCCATGCTGACCCCCTGGACTCCCCACCAGAAGCCCCCACATCCCACCCCTCTCACCCCAGGGCCTTTGGAATTGCCCTTAAAAGGCTGACCAGCTCCCTCCTAACTGAGTCAGGGCATATGCTGGGGAATAAAAGCTTCTGGCAAAATGAAAAGAGGGACAATGGACCCCACAAGTCTGATGACTCTCCTCCTTCATTTAGCGAATCCTAGGACACCTGCCTGGGCCTATCACACGTATTTCTGTCAAGAGTGAATCTTTAAACGAAGTGCTCTGCCCAGGACCGAAGCTGAGACACACTGCAGAGAGGGGAGGGGGCCACCCTGCCTTTTCTGTCCCCCAAACGCAGCAGCGAGGACAGAGGGGGACCCAGGACAGCAAAGCAAGTGTCTGATGATGGAATGGCCTTGCCCCCAACACGTGAAACGACAAAACTGCTGAGCAATCTCGATGTCCACGCAGGAGGTGCCATGAGCTAGCAGGAAAGGCATCTTTGGGCTGGAACGGCAGGTCCCCACAGGAACTCACCGACGGACTATGCATGGATGCTACGGAAAAAAACGCATGGCACAGATACACATCCGTATCATCACTAACTCTGCCCCGAGAAGGTGCAGGAGCAGCAGCCCGTGGCGATGAGTATGCCCAACTCCCCTCAGATTTTAGGTCCAAATACTATTTTTCACTAAAAGGAATCAGGGCTCCTTGGAGAAAAGGCTGAATCCAGGGCTGGCAAAGAGGAAGTACAAGCTGAGTTTGAACTAAACTGTGCCAGAAGAAAACGGAAGTGTCCAGAGAATGACAGAGAAATGATAAGCTAAGACAAGTCACCGTGAACGGGCTACCACTGGCCACTGGGGGACAATTCAAACCTTAAAAGGAACATTGAAAGGAATGAGATATGATCCTCTGGATATAGTACACACACACACACACACACAGTGTGAGGAGGGACAGTTATCTGCACTGTTGGAAAGTACCTCCCTCAAAAGCCGAGGGGGTGAACTCGCCCCAGGGGAGCGGCCTGGGAGGCACCGCCACCAAAGGGGACCCGTGACCACTCCCAAGCTGACCCTCCATGACACAGACCCCGGAGCACCCTGACTCAGCCCCAGAAGGCTGCTGGTTGCGTCTCCTCGGCTTTCTCCCCTTGGAGCCCTTCCAGACACTATGGGGGCTTCCGGGGTGAAGCCGATGGCTGGCAGGTGTGTGGCTGGTGAGATCAGCGTGGGCGGCCACGGTGTGGCTGTGCAAGGACATGTGCCCGTGTATAGGAAACAAACACAGGGGCGGGGGGCCGGCTCTCAGACGCACAACGGCATTGACTGGGAACTGGGCCCCCAGCTATCTGACTGTGACTGCTAAAAAAACCCTAACTTTCTGATCATGCTTGTGTGCAAGTTAAGTCACTTCACCTCTGTCCTACTCTGCGACACTATGGACTGTAGCCCACCAGGCTCCTCTGCCCTTGGGATTCTCCAGGCAAGAACACTGGAGTGGGCAGCCATCCCCTTCTCCAGGGGATCTTTCTGACCCGGGGTGGAACTCCCCTCTCTGCCTCTCCCTCTCCTGCACTGCCAGTCGGGCCCTTTACCACCAGCACCAGCTAGGGAGTCAACCTCCAACTGAACTGAGGTGACCGTCAAGCTGACCTTCCTTCTTTCTTCTTTATTTCTTCTTCCTTAAACATGGAAATGTTTGTGTCCAAAGGAAATGTCAGAATTCTATCAACTGCAGTTACACAGCTGTCTGCTTTAGAAAGAACACACCCAAAACAACCCAACAAAACGGGGTTCTAGTGACATCTAGTGACCTTATATATTCCATGAAAGATCACATTCTCAGTGGAAAACACGAGCAGTGGCCTGGAGAGGCAGTTAATGAAACAATGAACACATGACACATAAACTGAAGGTCAGTTTGGCTGTTACCTCCAAGTTTTGTCAAAGAAATTCAGCCTCACTAAAAATCGAGGAAATGCAAATGAAATAAACTGTATCACTTCACCTACAAAGTTGGAAAGATTTCAGGGAATGCAACTTGAGAACATCTATCAAAAGTTTAAATATGTAAAAAGCCCTCTAAACCCAAAGTCCATTTTAGGAATTTAAACCTATGGGAATTCCAACAACACAAGAGACAACTCTACACATGGTCATCACCAGAAGGTCAATAACAAAATCTGACTGATTATATTCTTTGCAGTTGAAGATGGAGAAGCTCTACAAAGTCAGCAAAAACAAGACGTGGAGCTGACTGTGGCTCAGATCATGAGTTCCTTATTGCAAAATTCAGGCTTAAGTTGAAGAAAGTAGGGAAAACCACCAGACCACTCAGGTACTATGTTAGTTGCTAAGTTGTGTCCAACTCTTTGTCACTCACATATGACCTAAATCAAATTCATTATGATTATACAGTGGAGACGATGAAAAGATTCCAGGGATCAGATGTGGTAGACAAAGAGCCTGAAGAACGATGGGTGGAGGTCTGCAACCCTGTACACAAGCCATCCCCGAGAAGAAGAGATGCAGGAAGGCAAAGTGGTTGTCTGAGCAGGCCTTACAGACAGCTGAAAAAAGAAGAGAGGGGAAAGGGAAAGCAGAAAGGGAAAGGTACACCAGACATACCCAAATAAATGCAGAGTCTCAGAGAACAGCAAGCAGAGATAAGAAAGCCTTCTTAAGGGAACAATGCAAAGAAAGAGGAAAACAACAGAACGGGAAAGACTAGAAATCTTTTCAAGAAAACCAGAGATGCCAAGGGAACATCTCATGCAAGGATAGGTACTATAGGACAGAAACAGCAAGGACCTAATAGAAGCAGGAGAATAAGAAGAGGCGGTAAGAATACACAGAAAAACTATACCAAAAAGGTCTTAATGACCCAGATAACCATGACGGTGTGGTCACTCACCTAGAGCCAGATATTCTGGAGTGTGAAGTCCAGTGGGCCTTAGGAAGCATTACTATGAACACAGCTAATAGAGGTGATGGAATTCCAGCTGAGCTATTTCAAATCCTAAAAGATGATGCTGTGAAAGTACTGCACTCAATATGCCAGCAAGTTTGGAAAACTCAGCAGTGGCCACAAGACTGGAAAAGGTCAGTTTTCATTCCAATCCCAAAGAAAGGCAATGCCAAAGAATGTTCAAACTACCACACAATTGCACTCATTTCACATGCTAGCAAAGTAATGCTCAAAATCCTGCAAGCTAGGCTTCAGCAGTACGTGAACCAAACACTTCCAGATATACAAGCTGGATTTAGAAAAAGCAGAGGAACCAGAGATCAAATTTTGCCAACATTTGCTGAATCACAGAGAAAGCAAGAGAATTCCAGAAAAATATCTGCTTCTGCTTCAGTGACCAGGCTAAAGCCTTTGATTGTGTGCATCACAACAAACTGTGGAAAATCCTTAAAGAAATGGGAATACCAGGCCACCTTACACATCTCCTGAGAAACCTAAATGCAGGTCAAAAAGCAACAGTTAGAACTAGACATGGAACAATGGACTGGTTCCAAATCAGGAAAGGAGTATGTCAAGGCTGTATACTGTCACCCTGTTTATTTACCTTATATGCAGAGTACATCATGAGAAATGCTGGGCTGGATGAAGCACAAGCTGGAATCAAGATTGCCAGGAGAAATATCAACAACCTCAGATATGCAGATGATAGATAACACCCTAATGACAGAAAGTAAAGAGGAACTAAAGAGCCTCTTGATGAGGGTGGAAGAGGAGAGTGAAAAAAACTGGCTTAAAACACAACATTCAGAAAACTAAGATCATGGCATTGGGTCCCATCACTTCATGGCAAACAGGAGAGAAAATGGAAACAGTGACAGGTTTTATTTTCTTGAGCTCCAAAAAAACTGAGACATCTTATGTCTCCTGCTTCGGCATGCAGATTCTTTATCACTGTGCTATCTGGGAAGGCCAAGTCACTGGGTAATCTACTATAAAAGACCATATGTATGTTTTAAAAAATGATATATTACACAGAAATGTGGAAAAACATTTGTAACTAAAAATGCATATGAGTGCTCAGTAATGGGCACTTGCTATCCTTCTGACCAAAGGAACCGGAATAAAGAGCCGGGGCAGATAAGGCCACCAGTGAATGATGCTAGAATACAGGGAGCAAAGAACCAGGGAAGGGGAACCTCAGGTTCTGAAGAGAGAAGTCCAAGTCTCTGGCTGATCCCTGACCTACATGTCCATGAGGCAAATAAGTCAGCCGGCAGCTAAGGTTTGAAGAATTGAATGAATCCAAGCAAATAACCAGCACAGATCTTAAAATGACAGTCCAAAGTTTAAAGCTAAATAAGTCACCTGCTTCCTAAAACAAAATCAATACCCTTTGGAGTAACAGTAAAGTACCCAGAGTCTACATAACATTTACAATGTCCAAAATACAACTCAAAGTCCTGTTACACAAGAGTCAAGAAAATGTGACACATTCTCAAGGAACAAAGGAAAAAAACCAACAGCCACCAACCTCAAGATGCTGAAATGATCAGACAAGGAATGTCTGTAACTATCCTCTGCCATAGAATGGAAAATACACGTGTAATGAAAGATGAGAAAAGCAGAGATGGGAAATCTCAGCCAAGAAACAAAACATGCAAACATAAGAGAGAACCAAGTGGAAATGTTAGAAATGAAAAATATCTGAAACGCATTTAGTAAACGGACTTAATGACAGGATGGAACTGATGAAAGAGTCAATGAAACTTGTGGGAAAATTTCAAAAGCGGTATTACACGGGAGGGATTGGCAAATAACAGCCTTCAGGCCACCGGGCCCACGACCAGTGTTCGTTACAACGTTTTATTTTTCACACTCATTTGTTTGCTCTTCTCCAGGGCTCTTCCCACACCAGGGCAGGGAGCACTTGAATACAGACCACAAAGCCTAAAATATTTACCATCTGGCTCTTTACAAGAAAGCTTAGCCAATTTCTGATAGCCAGTTAATTAATGGAGTAACAGAAAAAGAGACACAAGAGATACTTGACGAAACAACAGCCCAAATTTATCATGCTTTTAGATGAAATATATAACCTTATAGCATTAAAAAAAAAAAAAAAAACTCACCAAAATCTTCACAGAATAAATTTAAAGGCACCACATCCAGACCCTTAAACTTCTAAAAACCAAAGATGAGAAAATCTTGAAAGAAGTCAGATAAAAAGACACAGTATTCACAGTAGAGAAATTATTTGCATGACTACAGGCTTCTTAGGAGGACAGAGACTCTGGGTAAACACCTGTTAAGCAGTGGAAAACAGAAGCAAAAAACAAAAATACTGTCAACCTAAAATTGTATAACCACTGAGAACATTATTCACAAACAAATAGGGACATCTTCAGACACAGAAAACCACAGAAATCTGTTGTCACCTGATAAAAACAAACGCTAGACTGCCAGGATTAAAGGGAGAAATAAATAATTTAACAGAAACACTTGGCGAATGCAGCACCCCAATCAATAATGGATAGAACAATTAAATATATCAAGAAAGACAGAAAAACACTTCAGTTCAGTTCAGTCTCTCAGTCGTGTCTGACTCTCTGTGACCCCATGGACTGCAGCACGCCAGGCCTCCCCGTCCATCACCATCTCCCGGAGCTTGCTCAAACTCATGTCCATTCAGTCGGCCATGCCATCCAACCATCTCATCCTCTGTCATCCCCTTCTCCTGCCTTCAATCTTTCCCAGCTTCAGGGTCTTTTCCAATGAGTCAGCTCTTCGCATTAGGTGGCCGAAGTATTGGAGCTTCAGTATCAGTCCTTCCAATGAATATTCAGGACTGATTTCCTTTACAATTGACTAGCTTGATCTCCTTGCAGTCCAAGGGACCCTCAAAAGTTTTCTCCCACATCACAGTTCAAAAGCATCAATTCTTCAGTGCTCAGTCTTCTTTATGGTCCAACTCTCAAATGCATACATGACTACTGGAAAAACCATAGCTTTGACTAGACAGACCTTTGTCAACTAAGTAACGTCTCTGCTTTTTAATATGCTGTCTTGGTTTGTCACAGCTTTTCTTCCAAGGAGCAAGCGTCTTTTAATTTCATGGCTGCAGTCACCATCTGCAGTGATTTTGGAGCCAAGAAAAGAAAGTTTGTCACTGTTTCCATTGTTTCCCCATCTATTTGCCATGAAGTGATGGGACTGGATGCCATGATCTTAGTTTTCTGAATGTTGAGAAAAAAACAGCTTTTTCACTCTCCTCTTTCACTTTTATCAAGAGGCTTTTTAGTTAGTCTTCCCTCTCTGCCATTATAGTGGTGTCATCTGCATATCTGAGGTTATTGATATTTCTCCCAGCAACCTTGATTCCAGACTTGTTATTTATCCAGCCCAGTATTTTACATGATGTACTCTGAATGTAAGTTAAATAAGCACAGTGACAATATCTAGCCTTGATATACTCCTTTTCCAATTCTGAACCAGTCTGTTCTTCCATGTCTGATTCTACCTGTTGCTTCTTGACCTGCGTAAGATTTCTCAGGAGGCAGGTCAGGTGATCTGGTATTCCCATCTCTTTAAGAATTTTCCAGTTTGTTGTGATCCACACAGTCAAAGGTTTTCACATAGTCAATAATGCAGAAGTAGATATTTTTCTAGAACTCTCTTGCTTTCTTGATGATCCAATGGATGTTGGCAATTTGATCTCTGACTCCTCTGCCTTTTCTAAATCCAGCTTGAACATCTGGAAGTTTATGGTTCACATACTGTTAAAGCCTGGCTTGGAGAATTTTGAGCATTACTTTGCTAGCGTGTGAGATGACTGCAATTGTGCAGGAGTCTGAACATTCTTTGGCATTGCCTTTCTTTGGGATTGGAATGAAAACTGACCTTTTCCAGAAAAACACTGAGAAAACAGTATAAATCAGCTAGATCTAACAGACATCTAAACATAGAACATTGTATCCACAATAACGGAATGAATACACATTCTTCTCCAGTGCACACACAACATTCACCTGGCCAGATCAAATGTTAGGGTGTAAAAACAAGTCTCAACCACTTTAAAAAATCTTAAAATATGTTCTCCTCTCACAACAAAATGAAATTAGATACCAAAAACAGAACCAAGTTTGGAAGGCTCAAAAATATGTAGAAATTAAATGAGAAGGTCCTAAATAACCAATGGGTCAAAGGAGAAATCACGAGAGAAAATGGTAAACACTTGAAATAACTGAAAACAAAAATACCAAATTTCATGAGATGAAGCTAGAGCTATGCTTAGAAGAAATTTGTAACTGTAAACACATCAAAAAACAGTAAAGATTTCAAATGAATTTTCTAATGCTCTAACTAGAGAAATAATAGAGCAAACTGAACCCAAAACAAGCAGAAGGAAACAAATAATTATAGTAGAAATTTTAAAAAGAAAAGAAACACAATGGAGAAACAGCAAAGAAACCAAAAGTTGGTTCTTTGACAAGATCAAAGAAATTGACAAGCCTTTAGCTTAAATTGATGAAAACAAAGAGAAAAGCGATACTAATTCATACTAGGAATGAGCCACTACTGACCTTATCAAAATAAACAGGACTATTATAGAATACTACAACCAAGTGTATGCCAAGGAATTAGATGAAATGAACAAACTCCACAAAGACACAAACTATTTAAACTGACTCAAGAATAGAAAATGTGAGTAAACCTGTATCAAGAGACTGAACTACTAATCAAAAACCTTCCCACAAAAAAAGGCCAGGCCCAGATGGCTGCACTGGCGAGTTCTCCCAAATGCTTGAAGAACTAACACCAATCCCCATAAACTTCAGAAGACAGAAGAACACAGTCCGACTAATTCTACGATGCCAATACTGCCTGACTTCAAAACCAGAAAAAGTCACTCTGAGTATTGACCAATACACCTTATGAATACAGACGCTACAAAAATGAAAATAAAGTATTAGCAAACTGATCCAGTTAAAAAAAAGAAGTATACAACATAACCAAGCAGAGTTTATCCCAGGAAAGCAAAGTTAGTTCACCACGTGAAATCAATCTAATACACCACATTAATGAAATGAATGACATATATATATATATCTCACATGAATTCCTCAATAATTGCAGAAAAAGCATTTTGAGAAAACCCAACATCCTTTAAAAATAAACAAATCGAAACAAACAAAAACTAAGAATAGAAGAAAATTTCCTCAACCTGACAAAGTGCACCCATTAAAAAAAAAAAAATCCAAAGCTAACATCACACTTAATGAACATAGAAAGCTTCTCTCCTAAGACTGGGAGCCAGACAAGATGTCCACTCTCACTGCTTCTGTTCAACACGGTGCTGGAGCTTATAAGTTGGGTCAATTAGAATAGAAAAGGAAATAAAAGGCATCCAGACTGGAAGGGAAGAAGTAAAACTTGTCTCTGTAGACAGATTACACAACACCATATACAAAAAAAATCGTAAGAAAATCACAAAGACACTTAGCTAATAGCAAGTTCAAAAACTTGCAGGATACAAAATCAATATACAAAAATCAGTTATATTTCTGTATTTTAATAATTGAACAATCTAAAAATGAAATTAAGAAAACAATTCCATTTACAATAGCATCAAAAAGAAAATAAATTGGGAATAAATTTAACCCAGAAGGGGCAAGATCTACACACTGAAAACTACAAGACCCAACAGAAAGAAATCACAGACAAGAAAATGAAAACATGGGCATGGATCGCAAGACTAAACAGCAACACCTATATAATTAGTGACTTAATACAATCTCTGTTAAATATCAGTTGCTCCCTACCGTCCCTCTCCGAAACTGACAAGCAAATCCTAAAATTCATACAGAAGTGCAAAGGAGCTGAAAGAAAATCAAAATTGGAGAAGACACACTTCCAACTTCAAAACTTACTGTAAAGCTACAGTAATCAAGTAATCATGAAATTAAAAGGCACGTGCTCTTTGGAAGAAAAGCTATATGACAAACCTAGACAGTGTATCAAAAAGCAGAGACATCACTTTGCCGACAAAAGTCCATATAGTCAAAGCTATGGTTTTTCCAGTGGCCATGTAGGGATGTGAGAGTTGGACCATAAAGAAGGTTGAGCACTGAAGAATTCATGTTTTCGAATTGTGTTGGAAAAGATTCTTGAGAGTCCCTTGGATAGCAAAGAAATCAGTTAATCCTAAAGGAAATCAACCCTGGATATTCATTGAAAGGACTGACACTGAAGCTACCATATTTTGGCCACCTGATGGGAAGACCTGACTCATTGGAAAAGACCCTGATGCTGGCAAAGACTGAAGGCAGGGGAAGGGGGTGACAGAGGATGAGACGGTTGGATGACATCACTGACTCAATGGACATGAGTTTGAGCAAACTCCAGAATACAGTGAAGGACAGGGAAGCCTGGCGTGCTGCAGTCCATGGGGTTACAAAGAGTCGGTTACGACTCAGTAACTGGACAATAACAACAGTAATCAAGACAGGGAGGTGCTGGCATTAAACACACAGATCAATGAAACAGAATTGAGAATCCAGAAATACATCCATGTATCTATGGCCAATTAATTTTCAACAAGGACACCAAGATAACTTAATGGGGAAACAACAGTCTATTCAACAAGTGGTACTGGGACAACTGGACAGTCACATGTAAAAGTGAAGGTGACGTCATAGTTCACACCATGTGCAAAAACTTACCTCAAGTAAACCACAGACCTAAGTGTTAAAGACGGAACCATAAAACTCTGAGAAGAAAACACAGGTGTAAATTTTCATGCCCTGCCATCAGGCAATCATTTCTTAAACATGACATTTAAAACTGAAACAACAAAAGAAAAAATAGAAACACTGGGCTTAAAAATTTTTAACTTGTGCTTCAAAGGATACCAATAAGAAAGTGAAAAGACAACCCACAGAAAGGGAGAAAATGTTTGCAAATAATATGTCTGGTAAGGGTCTTATTATGTTTGCAAATAATATGTATCCAGAATAAAGAACTCTAACTCAAACAAGAAAAATAACTCAATTTTTAAAAAATGGACAGTGTTTGAGTAGACATTTCTCTGAAGATATAGAAATAGCCAATTAAACCACGAAAAGGTTTTCAACATCATTGGTCACTAAGGAAATACAAGTCAAAACTACAGTGAGATACCACTTCACATCCACACCAATGGCTATCAACATAAAGAGGGATAACAAGCCTCAAACATTACTGCTAGGAATGTAAAATGGTACACCCAATCCAAAAAAACTGGCACTTCTGCAAAATGCTAAACAAATGGTTTCCATATAAGTCAGAAATTTCACTCCTAGGTGCATATATACCCAAAAGGATCGAAAAAATATATATTCACATGAAAACCTGCACACAAATGTTCATAGCAGCATTACTCAATGGCCAAAAAGTGCAAATAGACCAAATGTCTACCAACTGATGAAGATAAACAAAACATGGTATTATTCAGCAACTCTAAGGAATAAAAAACTGACACAGGCTACAACACGAATGAAACTCCAAAACATGATGCCAAGGAAAGAAATCCAACACAAGAAGCCGCATAATGTTGAGTTCCATGTATGAGAAATGTCCAGACTAGGTAAATCCAAAGACAAAAAGTAGATTGATGGCTGCCAGGGGCTGGGAGTAAGGAGCCCAAGGGGAATGACTGCTAATGGTTATGGAGCTTATTCTGAGGGGATAAAATGTTCCTGGATTAGGTAGTGATAACTGCTACAAACATCTGAATAGAATATATTAAAAACTACTGAAATGTACACCAACAGGGTGAGTTTATAGTATGTGCATTTTATTTAAAAAAAAAAACAAAAAAAAAACTCCAAACATAGCTATTCACACTGAAAGGAAAGAGCAGAAGAAACTCAGATCCTCAGAAATGAAGAGTAAGAGAAAGAATATACAGATAAACATTAGACACTATTTTTTCCTCTTAATTTACTTAAAATACAGACAAGTGTTCAGAGCACAGTAACACTGTCTTGTGGGACTGCAGTGCATGGGGTTGAAATCCATACAACTACCCTAACACAGAGGAGGGGGCAGAACTATGGACACACAGTTACCAGGTCTCTATCTGTATCTTATGTGACGTGGTTCAATGCTAAGTCTAAGCAGACTCAGAAGTTAAGGATCTATTGTGTAACCCCTAAAGCAATCACTAAAAATAAATAAAAAGAATGGAGAGAATTTTAGTCTAAAAACTAACACATCAAATGATCCCAAACAGGGATGGAAAAGAGAACAAAGGAGCAAATGTGTCTCTCTGCCTGGAGGCCAAGAGGGGGTGATGCCCCACGGATGGGAGCCCACCAGCCCCACATCTCAGTCCCAGATGCTGTCCCCCCCAAAGGGCTCACGGTCTGTGCGGAAACGGCTGACACCGGGGCTGGGGGAGAGCAGGCACGAGGTCAGAGAGACACAGGAGCTGGCCGAAGGGACTCCCACTACCCAAATCTGAATGATCTAAGCACCAGAAAGACAGTGTGAACTATAAGCCGTCGAAAAATACAGGAACCCAGGAGCTGACACTAATCAATCAGTGTGGGAGGAAAAAAGGCTCTTTCTTACAGCACCCAGCTGGGCACAGCCAGAAGTGCTAGACTTGGAAAACAGTCATCCTGTAAGACTCAGGGTTAAGGTTCATTCAGGCAAGAACCATCATGAACACTACACCTGGGGTCAAGAGAGCAAAAGGTCTACGTGATCTGAATCTGCCTCCCCACAGGCAGCTTATCAGCCTCAAAGGAAACAACAGTTATCACACAGTGGGGAAAAAAACCAGCAACAGCTTGCCTGCTGCTGCTGCTAAGTCACTTCAGTCATATCCCACTCTGTGCGACCCCACAGACGGCAGCCCACCAGGCTCCCCCGTCCCTGGGATTCTCCAGGCAAGAACACTGGAGTGGGTTGCCGTTTCCGTCTCCAATGCATGAAAGTGAAAAGTGAAAGTGAAGTTGCTCAGTCATGTCTGACTCTTAGCGACCCCATGGACTGCAGCCCACCAGGCTCCTCTGTCCGTGGGATTCTCCAGGCAAGAGTACTGGAGTGGGGTGCCACTGCCTTCTCCGAACACCTTGCCAGTTGACCAAAATGCGAATCACCATTAGGAGGCAGACGGAAACTGCAGGTTTCCAGGTAGGCCACACCTCCCTCATGGAGCCTTTTGGGTGGGAAACCACAACCTGAGTCTAATCATGGGGAAATGGGACACATCCGAAATGAAGAAAACCTTGTTTTAAACGAAAGAGGGGAGAGTGAGGCTGGAATCTTAAAAACTGCCCAGACAATGGAAGACAAAGAAATGGAATCAATGCTCATGCCTCACTGTTCAAAGTTTTTTAATTAACAGGTTTAATTTTTTCAGAGCAGCTTCACACATCAACAGCCAAATTCTATGCCTTATATTTTGTATTACTGTTTTCATGTAAATTTACTCTAGTTTTCTAGAAAATCAGCAGTGTGACTCATTTACATCTGAATTTCAGTAAACTTGATTTATATCATTGATACCCCACTCCCTCTGATCTCAACCTCCTCTTGACTATTCCTGCATGGGCTCAACTGTGTCCCCTAAATTCACATGAGGTCCTAACGCCCAGGACCAAAGGACGTAACTACAGGTGGAAACGGGGCCTTGAAGGAGATAGTGAAGGTTGAATGAGGTCACTGGGGGTGGGTAACCCAGTAAGATTAGTGTCTTTATAAAAGAGATGAGGACACAGAAACAGTCAGACCGAGGGAAGACAGAAACAAGATGGCCATCGGCAAGCCAAGGCGCGAGGCCTCAGAAGAACCCAACGCTGTGGACACCTTCATCGTGGACTTCTAGCCTCCAGAAGTCTGAGAGATACATTTCTGCTGCTTAAGCCCACTGTCTGTGGTGTCTGTTACAGACTGGTCACCTTAGTAGACTAACAATCTGCTTCTCTGTTCCCTCAATACACCACACAGACTCCGTCTCAGGGTCTCTGGGCAGGCTGGGAGTTACACCACGCCTGTCTTTCGTCCTAGGAAACCGAGGATGTCAAATGCCCCCAGTAAGAGGCAGAGAAAAGATGGAAACAAAACTTATCTAGCTCTGTGATTCATGCAAAATATCTCCACACTCTACCAAAACTAGATAACTTAAGGAAAAAAAAAAAAAAAAAAAAACACAGGAGAAAAGACTCACTTTTCAACCCAGAGCACTGAGACGAGCTTCACGCCTCTCTTCTGTGCTTTTTCCCAGGTGCTCTGGTACCCATCTTTGAACACAACATGAGTTACTTGTTTGTTAAAAGTTTTTGAAACCTGCAGACAAAAGGCAGAAAACAAAGGTAAACTTATTACTATTTGCATAAGTTTCTTAAGTACAAGCCAGTGTCACTCTTGTACACACTTACCAAAAAAGCAACAAGATAATTAGCAAATAGTATCAACCGATATATACAATAGTATCTAGAAATAGTATCAGCCAATATAGACTACATGTACAATAGTGTATACAAATAGTATCAGCCAATGTATACAACATATATGATAGTGTATACAAATAGTATCAACCAATATATACAATACATTCCCACCACTTGTTTATTCCAGGACTGCAAAGCTGGTTAGAACAAAAAGTCAATCATTATTATTCACTACATTAACAAAGTAAAAGAGAAAAATCATAGCCATCTCAATTACATGACAAAAATGTGTTAAAGTTAAAAAGTTTATTGAGGAAAATTCACAGAAAATTAGGATCTGAAAGCTGGTATAAGACTGCATGATGGGAAATGCTAAAACCTTTCTGTTATCTCCAGTCTGTCCAACTGGCCCTGGCCAGGGCAGTATGTCAAGAAAAGAAAAACTGTTAGGATTAGAAAAAAATAAGACAGTCCTGTGCACATAACAATCAATTGTGCACATTGTTAAAAATCCCCAAAATGCCACAGAATTCACAAGAGCTTCGTAAGTTTTCTAGACACAAGGTGGATATGCAAAAATGAACTAGTTCTATATAACAGCAACAGGAAAAAGAATTCAAAAGATACCATTCTTAACAGCAACAAAAATAAACAGAGAAAATCATAAAACATCACTGAGAAAATGAAAGAAACTCAAATCAACAAAGGCATACATCATGCTGATGCTTTAGAAGATTCCAGCGTATAAAAAGGTCAGTTTTCTCCATACTGATCTGTGGTTCTCTATCCAATACCGATCAAGATCCCAAAAAAGCTTTAGGTTGCAAACTGACAAGCCAGTTTCATAATGTATCTGGAAAAGCAAAAGGCTAAGAAAAGTCAGAACCCCTTGACTTGAAGAACAAAGGGGAAGATTTACTATAAAGAGTAATTAAGACAGGGTGGTCTGTCATGAAAACAGACTATATGGGTACTAAAACCTGACTAATGACAAAGGTGTCACTGTGCTAAAGGACAGTCTTTCCAATAAATGGTGTTGAGACAAACGATCATCCACTGGGGAAAAAAAATGAAACTATTTCATACCACATACAAAAACTAATTTCAAATGTACTGTAAATCTAAATGTGAAAGGCAAAATGATAAAGCTTCTGGAAAATAAAAGAAAAATTCCCATAACCGCCATATAGAAATAGATTTTTTAAAACAAGATACACACACAGACGCTTACCATAAGGAATAAACTACCATTATCATCAAAAGATGCAATTAAGAAGGTGAAAAGGCAAGCCACAGGCAGAAAATATTGCAATTCACATGGCCGACAAAGGGGTCAACTGAAAAGCATAAAGAATGCTTACAAATTAAGAAGAAAAAGAAAAACCCAATGCAAACATGAGGTGGAGACTTGAACAGGGTCTTCAAAATAAGTATGGGAAGATGTACAGGAAAATGCAAATTCACACCATACTGATACACCATCAGAAACACACTGTGATGGCCAAAGGTAAAGAGACAAAACTAAGCATACACAGCAGTGGGGCTTTTATATGCTGACAGAATTATAAACTGATTCAAACACGGCAGAAAGCTGCTAAGAAATCACTGATAGCTTTCTCAGATGTGAAACGGTCTTCTGTCACACAGAAGGCGTCTTTGTTCTAAAAGCTGCAGGCTAAATATATTTAGGGACAAATTATGGTACCTGCAACTTACTTTTGAATAGTTCAGGAGAAAAATACATATATTGTTTAGAGAGATGGAGTCCAAGCAAGAATGTTAATTGTTGGGTCTATATTCACCACACTATTCTTTCAGCTTTTCTATTTGAAAGATTTCTAAATAAAAGGTGGGGCGGGGGGCTGGGGGTTGAATTCAAGAGATCCAAGACCTTAATACTACTCTCAAAAGCCATTTTGCCAGCTCCTATGTTCCACAGCTTTTTCCTGTCACAATAACACGTGGAGCCCAAGTATGTGGCTGGTATCATCAAGCGGAAAGCCTCCCGAAATCCTAATGGATTTACCTTCCAATTTATCAGAAAACAAGGTGTCTTCTCAGGTTCAAAAGCAAACCCTGGGCCCTGCCTTCTGACTGTCACCCTAATCTGCTCTTGGGTCTTTCCCCTGCTCACTAGGTCAGGTACCAGGGTGAGTCAAACGAAACTCAGGAGCAGGCACTCTGCCTGAGGGAGAACGCTGCCCTCCAGTTTATGTTACGCCCTGACTGTCCCTAATCCTTGCCCTGGCTTCAGTGGTATCATACCTGTGTTATCTCTCCTTTCACCAGCCGGCCAGCCCCCCCTCCCGCAAGCCACCCCCCCCCCCCACGAAGTCAGCTCACATTTGAACCCCGGCTTCGAGCTGCTGCCTTCACCACCCCAATCCTCAGGTCTCCATGATTCCCTTAACCCAGCTCACTGAACATGGTGACACTCAACAATGACCTTATAGCTTTCATGCCTAAAGAATACGTCCCAATCCTAACTTTTCTTAAACTTAGGCGGTGTTTTAAAATTTCCATCTTTGAAGTCTGTCCCTCCTCCCACTTCAGGCATGTCTTCTGGATTCTCCTGGCATCCTTCTCACTCTCAGTCCCTGGGTCCAGGACTCCCATTCCAGCCCTGGAAATACTAAACAGGCTCCACCTTCAGCACTTTTCATTCTAACCACCTGGGTAGTCAGCACACCTGACTCTTACGTCCCTGATGCCTAAAACAGTATCTCTAGCCCTGACAATCTCAAGTTCCAGATTTGTACATCCAAATGTCTATCAGGTACTTCCAATATACCCCAAATTCACAACTTTTCCCTTTAAAAAACTGTTCCTTTTCCTGTATTCCGCACTTTGATGAAGAGTATCAAGCATCTGAACAGCCAGTGGCAGGATCCGTGTTTCCAGCTTGGAGCTCTCCTGTTGCGTCACCCCCAAGCCGTTCTCAATTGAGAACCCCAGCTGTTCTCAATTCCTCATAGCATGGTTCTCTCCTTTTTTCTTCTGCCACTTACCCACTGTCCTCTTTGTCCATCGTGCTCTAAGTAAAAACTCCCAAAATAAGAAAATGCAAATAGATCTCCTTATGTTTCAGACGACTGTTAGGTGCAGCAGTGGCAAAATGAATTTCTTACCTTTGCCCCCATATCCACAAGTTGACTCCCAAAGGTCTTGGAGTAATTTTCTGTCCCATTGGCTGACCACACTTCAACATAGGCCACAACATCTGAAAACAAAGAAAATGCTAGCATGAAATATATCTAATATACCCTCGCCCGAAGATTCCAATAGAGTTTTCTCCTGTTCTATTCACATTAAAAAGTAAATTTAAAATTTCTTCTGTTTAAAAGTGCCATCAGATCCTTTCAAATTTCAAGGGAAAAACAACTTTACTCATACATCACAGTTTACATTCTCAACTCTTCCCAAATTCTTAAACCAAGCCTAACTTTCTAGTTTTCTGTAAAGGACCAGAGAGCAATTAAACAACCCCTCAGTTTGAAGGCTGCAGTACAGAAGCAGTCAAATACATCAACGAGCAAGCATAACTGCGTTCCAACAAAACTTTATGGAAAATGAAGTCTGAATTTGATAATAGATTTCATTTGTCCTCCTCCTTCGGTTCCTCCCACCCCCTCAACCATTTAAAAAAGTAAAGGGCACCTTTAGTTTGTAGGTCCTGCAAAAACATGGCCAACAGGCAAACCTTTGCGGGGCAGGGAACACAGTTTACGAAACCCTCCCTGCTCAAAGCCTGGTGTCTTTCAGGCGTGCCTGGAGGGAATCATTTCTCACTGACAGGTTCTGGTCACACTAACAGAGAACAGGGAGAGGAGTTACTGGTTCTTCTTCTAATTTCACTAGAGCCCCCTCCCCGCAAATCCACCCGGCCATACAAAGACGCCAGAGCCCAGGAAAAACTGAAAACCAACCCCCCGGGGCCTCCCAGCCCTTCGCGTGTCTGCGCCACGCGCCTGACCCAACCCAGGTGGGGCGGCGCAGGCCCTGGGCTCGGAGACGCACCGCCACCCGTCACGGGCGGTCCCGGCGCTGGGCTCGAGGACAGACCCCGGCTCCTCTCGGCAGCCGGGCTGGCGACCCCGGTGCCCTTCCTGAGGCCCGGCCGCCGCTGCGCCGGCTCGGCCCCCGCCTGCTCACCTTTTAGGACCGGACCCCGGAGGTTCCCGGGGGCCGCCATGACGGCCAACGGGGACGCGCAAGCGTGACGCAGTGGTGGCAGCGCGCGTGCGCAGGGCGGGCTCTGCGGAAATCCGCCTGTCCGCGTCCTCTGAGCAACCAATAGGGGACGGGGGGCGGGACCAAGACCCCTCCGCGCGGGCAATGGAGGCAGGTTCTCTCTGGTCGTACCTACACGGCGCGTCAGCTCCTGCGTGGAGACCCAGGGTCTCCGGTTCACGCGGGAGTCCCCCTAGCCGGGCTGTCTCCCTCAAGCCCTACAGCCCGTAAATCCCAGAGCCGATGAATCCCAGAGGGAGAGGGGGAGCCTGACCTCAGGAGTAGTCTGGCCGCCTGGTCCCTTATCTTCTGGGTTTCAAACCTCCCGCCAGCCCGGGAGCCCCGCCCCCGCAGCGCAGGCCCGCCCCGAGGGCTGCGCGCAGGCGTCCTGCGGGAGCTTGTCCCAACCCTACAGTTTCCCTGCAGTGACGTGTAGGAAGGGGCGACTGTTCCCCCTGCCCCAAGTTGATAAGCGCTCTCTGTTTAATCTTCCCGAAACACTGAGTTCGTTAAAGGACCTGTGTTGTCTGTATTAAAGAAGGAACCACCAAACGTGTGAAAAGTTTCATTTTTAATGATTTCAATACCATTTTTGTGTTCTAGCATGTAGTATATAGTCTATTACCAGACTTAAAAATAACCTTAAGGGAGTTCCCTTATAATCAGATGGTTGAAGTACAGGCTTCATTTAGAAATCAGACTGGACTTGGAGTTTGGGGACTGATATCAGCCACTACAGGGCAGGAAGGCCTGCATTCCATGGGGGGCAAAGAATGTGACAGGACTGAGCAATTGGACACCACCACCAATCAGCCACTAACTAGCTATGAGATGTTAATGAGTTACTAACACTCTCCAAGTTTCATTTTCTTGTAGAAGAGCATTAATGATAGTAGAGATAATAGCTAACATTTAATGAACACTTGGGTTTCCTACGTGGCTCAGTGGGTAAAGAATCCTCCTGCAATGCAGGAGACCCAGGGTTGGATCCCCTGGGTCAGGAAGATCCCCTGGAGGAGGAAATGGCAACCCACTCCAATATTCTTGCCTGGAAAATCCCGTGGACAGAGGAGCCTGGCAGGCTACAATTCACAGGGTCTCAGAAGTTGGACATGGCTGAGCACATCACACAGTGCAGTGAACACTTACGTAAATGGTGTATTGTCAAAGGTTAGGTGTGTTATCAAATTTAATCCTACTTATGAGGTGAGTGTTATTATGTAGCACTTACATGTATTTTCCTCCTGGATTCTCCCTAAAATTCTATTATTTTGTAGGTATTTATTATTGTAATCTGGAGACTAACCATTGAAGCCGCCTTTGTACCCTTCCCAACTCCTTTACAATTAAAAATGCTTTCTCTTTTATACTGTGTATCACTTCAAGCTTACAACAGTTTCTGTTAAGCAATATTAAACAATTTATACAATAAGTAATCAGGTTCAAGAGAGGTTACCTGACTAGTGCAAAGTAACAATTACTAACAGCTAAAACTTGTTGAAACCAAAAACAATACCTTTAGTTCTTTTTACTATAGTCAGCAGAAGGGTATGTGTACAAGAATATGGACTGCTCTCCTTTCATTCATTCATTCCTTCAACCCTAATTGTTAAATCAGCCGTTAACAGGGTCCAGCGAGCCCACTGTGGTTCTAAAGAATTATGTTGAATATGTGCATCCACCAAACCCCACTTCCTGGACTCAAATCTTTGATCAATACATATATCATTATCACACCTAATAAATTCTACCCTGAGGAAATGGGGACACAGTCTACCTGGGAGTGTGAACTCAGCTCAAGAAGAATAACAAATAACAAAAAGTGTTAAACTACGGTTAATTCTAAATGCATATTGATTGCACAAATAAAAATAACATAAAATAACATAAAAATAGATAATTAAAACAAAAATATTAGTCACATGAGGTTTCAATACAATGTACAGAGTCCCCCTGCACCTCTATCCAAAGTTTCAATTACCTTCTTCTCACTTGGTTGCCCACCTCTTCACCCCAGAAGGAGACGCTATCATCTAAACTACGGACATCTCATCCTTAAGAACAAAGTTAAACTACTGGGTTCAAAGAAACATGGCCTTGACACTAATATGCTCTAGTTTTATTTTTCATGGTTGCATTTCTATGTAGAGTTTCTAATAAAACAACTTAGAGAAAGGATCTAGTAAAGTCTGAAATAAGTTACCTATGCTTCTTCATTTTTGCTCTCTGCAAAAGTATAAAAAATGAAAGCCAGTTTTTTTCCTCTGCCAGTGCTCACCCGTAATAAAAGGGATAAACACTCAAAGCCCTTTTATATGCACTCAGGACAAAGGTAGACTGAAAATATTGACTTTCCTGAGCCCTGCGCTTCAGCTCAGCAGGAGGTGAGTTTTCAGAGGTTTCTCCCTGACAACATTACAACCTTCCTACAGGCCTCAGGATGAGCGCATCGCTGAGAAGTTCTGGCAGACCAGTCAGATAAAAGGCTCAGAGCTTCAGAAGGAAACGCGGGTGCCCGGAGTCTGAAGTTCCCTCTAGACTCTTCCATTCTCAACAGTACTGCATCAACATTTAGGGCAGAGGTGGGTCTGGTTTCCTAGAAATGCATGAATTTCAAAGGTGAGGCATGGATCACTGAGTTACATTTTTTTTAAAATGATGTTTCTACAAAACCTAAAAAAAAAAGACAGTGGAGAGAGATTTGACTAGCACACACTGTCTGATAGAAAACTTTAAAACTTTGTAATTTCTCAGTGAAAATACACATTTCTTAATTATTAGTATTGGAAGGGAATTTGGCATTTTTTTGGACTAATAATAGCAAATTATGCTTTTCTCAAACTAACATTTTTAAAATAAAGGTTTCATGTGTTTTCAAATGAGAACATTATTTGATGATACAGAGTAACTAACATGCTTGTCCTCAAAAACATTGAAAAAATTGCAAAAACCATGTACACATGAATTGAGATAAATGAATAACTGAAAGAGAAGAAAAGCAGCGGTAAAGGCAATGAAAGCTGAAATGATTTGCAAGAACAATAATGGATTATTTTAGCTTTCTATCTTTGTCACGTTTTACAGCAATAAAAATGGAACTTTATAGCTGACTGAAGAAGTAATGTTCTTATCCTAATTAACTCAAATATGAGTTCAAATAAGATAAGGATTCTTTACAAGAGTTTTTACCTAGGCCAGCCACTTTGCTTAAGTTCCAAGAAATACATGGCCCATTATCTTTATTTCTCCCAGGATCTCTGTAAAATTAAATCAGAAAACCCGCACAATACTGCCCTTCTGTGAGTAGATGAAATGTAGCAAGACACATCTCTAGGGAAATGCTTCTTTGCTGGTGCTGGCTTTTTTTTCTTTTTTTAAGTAGTTATTTTCAGTTACCTTAGTAATTGTAATTTTTGGGCGGGGGGGCATTCCTAGTAGCATGTGGGATCTTAGTTCACTGACCAGGGATCAAACCTGTGGCCCCTACACTGGAAGTAGTCTTAACCCCTGACACCCAGGGAAGTCCCAGTCATTGAAATTTTAAAATTTAAGTCAGCATCTCTCCCCACCGCTTGTTGTTTTAACCGCACTTAGTATCGACCTCGTCCTTCATTTGTTCACAGATATTTGCCTTGCCAGTGTTCTTGCCTGGAGGATCCCATGGCCAGATGAGCCTGGTGGGCTACAGTCCATAGGGTGGCAAAGAGTTGGACGTGGCTGAAGCGGCTTAACACACTTATAGCATATCCAATGACCACAGACTTAGGAAAGGGAGTAGACACACCATTTGGAAGCAGGTTGTTTCAAAGAATTTTCTGTGGCCTGGAGCATTTGCCCCTCAACACCCTGATTCCGACTCAAAACTAAGTTGCCTGAAATCCTTTTTAAAAGCAAAACCCAAAAAGTGAGCCCCACAGGAAAATGCTTATAATATATTGTTAAACTGAAAAAAAAGCAGGGCACCAGAATACATATGGTATGACCTCAAATTTGTTTTTTAAAAAAAAAAAGGTCTCTATTCAGGGGCTTTATTCAAGCCAAGACACATCAGTACGGTGACATGACTTCCTGAAATACTGGATATTCGGCACCATTTGGAAGCCAGCTGGGGTCTTGAACCACCTTAGGCTTTCTGCCTGCTCCCTCCCAGCAGTATCTCTACCCCTTTCCGTCTTGCTTGCCCTGATTCAGCAGCTAGAGGGTTAGAACTAGGCCCTGTCAAGGGGCTTTGGGGTCCCTCCAAACCTCCTGGTGTCCCTTATCACTGGTAGCTGCCTTGGCCATTTCTTTTTTAAAGAACTCTCTAGTATGTGAAAGCGACAGTCACTCAGTTGTGTCCAACTCTTGGCGACCCTGTGGTCTGTAGCCCGCCAGGCTCCTCTGTCCATGGAATTCTCCAGGCAACAATACTGGAGTGTAACCACTGGCCATACTGGCTGCCAAATACTTTTTATATATTATGACTGTTTATATGCAGAAATAATTGCTTTTTTAAAATTTAACCCCCATTACTCAACCTACCATCAATTACTCTTGCCTCCTAAAACAGATTTTAATTTCTGTCCAGAGTAAAGACGCCTTTGTTCCCTCACCCACTCTTCCCCACCTCACTTCCTCGCTCTTCCCTTCCTTTCTCCTTCCCTCTGTGCCTCCTCCCCTTCATTCCCTCCTCCTCTCTCCCTCTTTCTCCCTTTCTCAAGTGACTCCCAGTCTCACTCCCCGCTTTCTGTGCAACAACAGCTGGAGGACAAATTCTCCGGGAGGAGCCAGGCTCATGCCAACACAGAGCCCGGGCAGTCAGACCCCCGGGCAGACCAACGGGGAGAACAGTGGAAGGCTTCTCTCCCAACGTCCAGATTAGCCTAGGGAAGAGATGGTTCTGGATGCAGATGGTGGAGGACCACAAGGGTAGAACTGGGAAGACACGTCAGATGCTGCTTCCGGGACAAGGCAGGAGTTGATGGTGTTTGGGAAGGGGCTGCCGTCGGAGGGGCCGCGGAGATGCTGCTGATGTGACCCGGTCACCCCCCTCCCGAATCCCCGCGTGCCCTCCCTCCACTGAAGGGCTGGCTGGGAGGTGGCCCCCCAACACCCGCCCCCTGGCCAATGACTGTCCCTCGAGTCTGGGAGGCTGGGTGCAAAAGCCCTGCTCCCTCTTTGCAGGCAGGACCCAGAATCACTGGACGATTTGTCACCCCAGAGCCCCCTGTGAAGTCAGGCTGAAGCGGAAGGTCACCTGCTCGCCCTGCTCAGCTCCTCTGCTGACCCTGCCGCCTTACCCCTGCTCCTGTCCTCCGCCGCTGGGAACAGAGCAACCCTGACCTCTATGACTTCAGACCACAGGACAGTCTGGCGGTGTGTGAGCTCCTCACATGCACTCCCAGTGCACTCATACTCAGGGGGCAGGCAGCGGGCCCTGGGCCCCCCAGAACCCTCTCGAGGCTCCTCCAGGCCTCTGAGTTGCGCTGGCTAAAGGCCTGGGGCTTCCTCTGCATCTCCTTCCACTCAGCCACCCCAAGAGACTGACGCAGGGCTTCCGCAAAGCCTGGTGGTCCCAGGATAGCTAGACATTTTTCCTCTTTTCTGGAGTATAGTTGACTTACAATGCTGTCTTTGTTAGTTTCACGTATTTAGCAAAGTGAATCACTTATATATATAACTGATTCATGCTATATATATATATATATCAGTTATATATAACTGATATATAGTTATATACACAGAAGAACGATACAAAAGAAAGATTCACAGAAGAATTATACAAAAAAAATCTTCATGACCCAGATAACCACGATGGTGTGATCACCCACCTAGAGCCAGACATGCTGAAATGTGAAGTCAAATGGGCCGTAGGAAGCATCACTGTGAACAAAGCTAGTGGAGGGGATGGAATTCCAGTTGAGCTATTTCAAATCCTAAAAGATGATGCTGTAAAAGTGCCGCATTCAGTATGCCAACAAATTTGGAAGACTCAGCGGTGGCCACAGGACTGGAAAAGGTGAGCTTTCATTCCAATCCCAAAGAAAGGCAATGCCAAAGAATGCTCAAACTACCACACAACTGCACTCATCTCACACGCTAGTAAAGTAATGCTCAAAATTCTGCAAGACAGGCTGCGTGAGCCATGAACATCCAGATGTTCAAGCTGGATTTAGAAAAGGCAGAGAACCAGAGATCAAATTGCCAACGTCTGTTGGATCCCTGAGAAAGCAAGAGAGTTCCATAAAAACATCTACTTCTGGTTTATTGATTACACAAAAGCCTTTGACTGTGTGGATCACAGCAAACTGTGGAAAATTCTTAAAGAGATGGGAATATCAGACCACCTGACCTGCCTCCTGAGAAATCTGTATGCAGGTCAAGAGCAACAGTTAGAACTGGACATGGAACAACAGACTGGTTCCAAATCAGGAAAGGAGTACGTCAAGGCTGTATATTGTCACCTTGTTTATTCAACTTATATGCAGAGTACATCATGAGAAATTCTGGGTTGAATGAAGCACAAGCTGGAATCAAGATTGCCAGGAAAAATATGAATAACCTCAGATATGCAGATGACAGCACTCTTATGGCAGGAAGCCATAAAAAAAAGAACTGAATGAGCCTCTTTAGAAAGAACTAAAGAGCCTCTTGATGAAAGTGAGAGAGGAGAGTGAAAATGTTGGCTTAAAATTCAACATTCAAAAAATTACAATCATGGCATCCTGTCCCATCACTTCATGGCAAATAGATGGGGAAACAATGGAAACAGTGACAAACTTTCTTTTCTCTCAGAGGATGAGATGGTTGGATGGCATCACTGACTCTGGACATGAGTTTGACCAAGCTCCAGGAGTTGGCGAAGGTCAGGGAAGCCTGGCGTGCTACAGTCCACGGGGTCACAAAGAGTCGGACACGATTGAATGAATGAACTGAACTGAATCACCTGTTTGGCCCAGTAGCAACCAGCTCCCATCCCTTACGGCCAAAAGTCACTTCATTAACAAAACAAAAGACAACTTTGTCACTCTCACCTCTGGAAATTCCAAGGTTTTAGGAACATTGCACTAGAAAAGATAAAGATCAAACCAGTTATTCTGATTATCAATAGCACTATCTCAGATAAAAAGTTCAATGGTGTTAAGTATAAGCTGTGCTTCAGATCACTTTGTTGTGCAAGGCATAGTGTTAAATGTATTTGCATTTTTTTTTCTCTCGCAACATTAACTATAACTTCTAACTAACACTAACTTCATCTTTGCCATCTCCTGGCAACTACTCTGCCTTTTGTGTCTGTGAATTTGACTCCTCTGGGAACCTCAGATCCTTCAGTTCAGTTGATCAGTCGTGTCTGACTCTTTGCCACTCTGTGGACATGCCAGGCCTCCCTGTCCATCTCCAACTTCCGGAGCTTGCTCAAACTCATGTCCATAGAGTCAGTGATGACATCCAAACCATCTCATCTTTGGTAGTCCCCTTCTACTCCTGCCTTCAATCTTTTCCAGCATAAGGGTCTTTTCCAATGAGTTAGTTCTTAACATCAGGTCGCCAAAGTATTGGAGTTTTAGCTTCAGTATCTGTCCTTCCAGTGAATATTCAGGACTGGTTTCCTTTAGGATGGACTGGTTTGATCTCCATGCAGTCCAAGGGACTCTCAAGAGTCTTCTCCAACACCACAGTTCAAAAGCATCATTCTTCAGTGCCTAGTTTTCTTTATAGTCCAACTCTGACATCCATACGTGACTACTGGAAAAACTGTAGCTTTGACTAGATGAACATTTGTTGGTAAAGAAATGTCTCTGCTTCTTAATATGTTGTCTAGGTTGGTCATAACTTTTCTTCCAAGGAGCAAGTGTCTTTTAATTTCATGGTTGCAGTCACCATCTGCAGTAATTTTGGAGCCCCCCAAAATAAAGTCTGTCACTGCTTCCATTGTTTCCCCATCTATTTGCCATGAAGTGATGGGACCAGATGTCATGATCTTGGTCTTTTGAATGTTGAATTTTAAGCCAACTTTTTTAGTTCTTCTTTGCTTTCTGCCATAAGGATGGTGTCATCTGCATATCTGAAGTTATTGATATTTCTCCTGACAATCTTGATTCCAGCTTGTGCTTCATCCAGCCCAGCATTTCTCATGATGTACTGTACATATAAGTTAAATAAGCAGGGTGACAATATACAGCCTTGATGTACTCATTTCCCGATTTGGAACCAGTCTGTTGTTCCATGTCCAGTTCTAACTGTTGCTTCTTGACCTGCATACAGATTTCTCAGGAGGCAGGTCAGGTGGTCTGGTATTCCCATCTCTTTAAGAATTTTCCACAGTTTGCTGTGATTCACACAGTCAGAGGCTTTAGCATAGTCAATGAAGCAGAAGTAGATGTTTTTTTGGAACTCTCTAGCTTTTTCTATGCTCCACGGATGTTGGCAATTTGATCTCTTTCGGTTCCTCTGCGTTTCCTAAATCTAGTTTGGACATCTGGAAGTTCAGGGTTCACATACTGCTGAAGCCTTCTTGGAGAATTTTGAGAATTACTCTGCTAGCATGTGAGATGAGTGCAGTTGTGGGGTAGTTTGAGCATTCTTTGGCATTGCTTTTCTTTGGGATTGGAATGAAAGCTCACCTTTTCCAGTCCTGTGGCCCTTGCTGAGTTTTCCAAATTTGCTGGCATATTGAGTGCAGCACTTAAACAGCACCATCTTTGAAATAGCTCAACTGGAATTCCATCCCCCCCACTAACTTTGTTTGTAGTGATGTTTTGTAAGATCAACTTGACTTTGCATTCCAGGATGTCTGGCTCTAGGTGAGTGATCACACCAAGATCATGGCTCATAGTTTCACTGAGCTAGACAAGGCTGTGGTCCATGTGATCAGATTGGTTAGTTTTCTGTGATTGTGGTTTTCATTCTGTCTGCCGTCTGATTGAGAAGGATAGAAGTCTCATGGAAGCTTCCTGATGGCAGAGACTAACTGAGGGGGAAACTGGGTCTTGTTCTGATGGGCGGAGCCATGCTCAGTAAATCTTTATTCCAATTTTCTGTTGATGGGCGGGGCTGTGTTCTCTCCCTGTTGTTTGACCTGAGGCCAAACTATTGTGGAGGTAATAAAGATAATGGCAACCTCCTTCAAAAGGTCCCATGCATGCACTGCACTCAGTGTCCCCAGCCCTGCATAAGACCACCACCAACCCACACCTCTGCTGGAGACTCCTGGATCCTCCTGGGCAAGTCTGGGTCAGTCTCTTGTGGGGTCACTGCTCCTTTCTCCTGGGCCCTGGTGCACAGAAGCTTTCATTTGTGCCCTCCAAGAGTCTGTTTCCCCAGTCCTGTGTAAGTTCTGGTGGCTCTATGGTGGGATTAACGGTAAACTCCTTCAAGAGTTTACCATATGCTTATGCCATACCCAGGTCTGCTGCACCCAGAGCCCCTGCCCCTGAAGCAGTCCACTGCTGACCCACACCTCTGCAGGAGACACTCAAACGCAGTTCTGGCTCAGACTCTGTAGGATCTCCGGGTCTTGGTGCTCACAAGGTTTATTTGAGCCCTCAGAGCATCTCTGGTGGGTATGGGGTTTGATTCTAAATGCAATTCTGCCCCTCTTACCATCTTTCTGGGGCTTCTCCTTTGCCCTTGGCCATGGGGTATCTATTTTTTTTTTGGTGGGATCCAACATTCTCCTGTCAATGGTTGTTCAGCAGTGAGTTGTAATTTTGGAGTTCTCACAGGAGAAGATGACCGCACGTCCTTCTACTCTGCCGTCTTGGACTGCAAGACGTCAGATAGGCAGTACCCTCTGATGTTTGTCTTTATGTGACTGCTGTAGGGTACTATCGCAGTATCCTATGATGTCTATAGGATAAGCAGTATCATATAATGTGTGTCTGTTTGGTTTATTTCACTTAGCATAATGTTCTTTGGGTCCATACAGGCTGTGTCAGAATTTCCTTCCTTTTTAAAGGCTGAATAGTATTCCACTGTATGTAGATGTCACATTTTGCTTGTTCATTCATTCCTCGATGGACACCTGGGTTGCAACCTCTTGTTTGTGGCTGCTGGGAACAAATATCTCTTCTAAATTCTGCTTTCAATTCTTTTGGATGTAAACGCGGCAGTGGTATTGCTGGATCATATGCAATTAGTCACCTAACCTTTTAAAAATAGTTTTTAAAAGGGTATGTTCTCTACATGTTTTTATTGCCAATGAATAAATGAACACCTGGGCAAAACAAAGAAACCTGGATATTATTTCATACAAATACACATGCCAAGATTGTATTCTGACATTCTTCCTTTTTTCTCCAGTCAGTACCACTTAGCATCTTTACTTCTTAACCACTCCGCAATAAAGAGATACAGTAAGTCAGGCAAGAAAGAGTAGAATAAATATGACACTTCAGAGAGCAGTATTCGATTTCAACAGCCCTGAAGAACCGAAAACGACCAAATAAAAAGTGGGCGGAAAATGGAGAGATTTGAAGCCAAAAAATTGAGAGAAAATGAAAAGACTACTTTTAAATTTCAAGGGAAAGTGTTATCTATGTTCCCATTTAAAATTTTAGGTGACTTTTCATATAAAATCTGGGTTAAAAAGTTACATAAAAGTGGTTTTACAAAACACGTTATGTAGACCTTTCCCCCTGAAGTGCTGTTGGAAATGCCTGTGGGAACAATGACAGTTTTTATTTTCTCTTTTGGGACAGAAGCAGTGAATAGGATCACTTACATTTTATAGCAGTATATTTTTATCCTTTCAATTTAGATTCCATATGCTAGTATTTTCATTTATATTTTCTAGGAGAGAAATTACCTACATGGTTCATACCTCCACAGGAACCCTTTAAAAAATTCCGATTGGAGAATTAGGGTAGCAAAAGTTTCAGCGGTTTTAATAGAGAGTATATTTCAAAAATTGTTCCTAAAATTATGCAATTAATAAGCCATGCATCAGAACAGATTTTGAACAGGCAAGGGAATCAGTTTCTGGGAGGATCAGACACGTGGCCTGGGATTCTGCTGTCTGCACTCTGCTGTCCCCCCACTCCACCACCCTCCCAGGGAAGGGGATGAGATTACAGGCACAAAAAGGCATGTTCTGAACGCTGATCAAAGTCATCTTATTAGAATTATTGATTCTCCTATCAACTGTGCTGGATACCCTCTGGAAGGGAAAGTCGAGGTGCCTGCAATGTGGAGTCAGATTGGGGCCCCCTGGACTATTTGTTACCATGGGCTCGTTCTCTCAGTCTGCAGAGCTGTACAGTGCAAGTGTGGACAGACACACGGATCGCAGGGCCAGCTGGACTTGGCACAGTTGGTGATGTGGGATTAGGGGCCGTGCTCAGTAAAGGAGTGAGTCCAGCCTTCAATATACAACCGGCTGCCAACACACCGTCTGCCCAAGTCAGTTTTTATGTTGTAAGATGCAGTGAAGGCTGGTAGCAGTTGACTATTTCACATCCTTGTGCTAAGATACAGGATATAGGCTTCCCAAGTGGCTCAGTGGTAAAGAATCTGCCTGCCAATGCAGGAGATGCAGGAGATGTGGGTTCAATTCCTGGGTTGAGAAGATTCCCCTGGAGAAGGAGACGGCAATCCACTCCAGTATTCTTGCCTGGAGAATCCCATGGACAGAGGAGACTGGAGGGCTACAGTCCATGGGGTGGCAAAGAGTCCGACATGACTAAGCTCCTGCACATGTGCGTGTGGGCGTGCGCGCGCGTGCACACACACACACACACACACACACACACACACACACAGTGTCTTATGATACAGAAGCAGAAATATGTTCTCCAAGGTCATGGGCTAAAATTAGATAGTAATGGACAAGTGTTATGGACTGAGCCGTATTCCCTTGAAAACCATACATTAAAGTCCTAATTCCCAAAGTGACTGTTTCTTGGCCTTTAAGGGGATAGTTAAAGGTAAACAAGCTCATGTAGGTGTGGCTCTAATCCAGTAGCACTGGTGTCCTTGTAAGAAAAAACACCAAAGGACCTCTCTCTCTGCATCTGCACAAAGGCCACGAGAGGACACAGAGAGAAGAGGGCCTCATCAGAAACGGAACCAGCTGCTGCCTTAATCTTGACTTCTAGCCCCGAGAGCTGTGAGACCACAAATTCTTGTTATTAAGCTGCCCTGTCTGTGCTATTTTGTTACGAAGCCTGGACAGGTGAACATAGTAGATTATCTGTTCAATACCTGTGCCTTTCAAGATATCCACAGTATATCAGAAGCAGAAGTTTCATTTTTTCAAATGGAAGGATTTATCATTTCTTGAAGCAAGTAGGGAGAACACCATGGATCTTTCCCAAAGCAGTGTCTTCCCGAACAGCAAAACTGAGGAAGTTTTAAGCTAAGGGAACATGCATATTCATGAGGGGGCTTGAGCAGAGGAGAACTCAGCATGAAACTGGGGAAAGGTCAACAGAGTCCGAGCTTTCGCTGAAGTCCAGGAGGAGGTTCGTTAAATACTTTAGAATCTAAATCAAAAAATTATAGTGATAATTCCAGTAAGAGTCCAGCAGGAGAGCTACAACAGTCCTTGGTAATGATGGGCTTATAGTTACAACAGCATCAGCATGTGGAAGCGGATGGTCCAAAACAACCTGGTGATGGTTCATTCTGCACCTTCACGTGGAAACACGCAGAAAAGGATCTGAACTCACTGAGTGTCCCTTCTGGGGAAAGCACTGACTTTGTAGTGGAGTCAAGGTAGATGCTAATTTTTTCCCCGTGTACTTAAAATAATTTTTGACAAGGAGCATATATTCATGTGTTACTCTTGCATTTTAAAAGGAGGCAATAAAAAAAATAAAAGGAGGCAATAGCAATATTGAGGGGAAAGAAAAGATTTCATTGGCAGCTGCATTGGAGGAGAGTGATGTAGAGGTTAGCCAGATGGAAAATTATCTTGGATTCCCCCCCTCCCCTCAATATAGCCAATACCCTTTCATGACAGTAATTTGTAAAATGACTTAACATGCACCAGTGAAGTATAGGCTAAACATCACTACGATGTAATTCTATAAGAGAAAGAATCTTTTCATTATTTTGTGTTTGTTATTTTAGACAAAATGTGTCTGAATTTTGCCAACATAATACAATAATTTGTGAAAACGTTTGAAAAGTTATTTTGAATGTTGACAGAAAGTATCGGATATGTGCAGCCGCTACTCAGGAAGAGTTTGGGGCTTTGACGTTTTGGTGATCGTTTATCAGACTTAGATCACTAACAAGATCACGAATTTGACTGAAGACTTGTATTCTCAATGAAAGGGACACAGTACCGAGGACTTGCCCGGGAGCCACGGTGAGCATTGCCTGCAACTTTCATTTGTACCAGTAGATGGTGATGCAGGACTCGAAAATTTTAAGCACCGCGCCTCTCGCAAAACATTTCAAGAAACCTGCATATAACCGGCTTCTTTCCCCGGTGAAACATACATGTGACTTTCTTTCACTCGACAACAGTGTGCGCTACAACTGAGATGATCATTGTGGAAAAGTGTGTAACAGGCACGTATTTCAACCTCCAGCATTCTGTACACAGATGCTCTTATGCTATATATATGCACACACAATATATATATTTGGAAGTATATATTCATATATGTGATATATGTATGAAGATATATATTATATAAGGAACTAAATACATGTTATATATAAATTAGGACATACACAAGAACTAGTGAAGTTAGTCCAAATAAAACAAGAAAACATTGAATCACATATTGCTTTAAAAAGATCACAGAAATAATCTAGATTAGGAAGACTAGAAAATTCAGATAATCTAAATTACAATAAATTCAGATGATCAAAATTACAATAAAATTATTTATAATCTCTCAACATAGCTTTTAGAAAAACAAGGTGGCTGCTTTGGAATATTGGAAATCTAAGAGAGCAAAGAGCCGTCAACGCTGTCTGCTTTTAACCCTTTTGGTCCTTTGCACCGGGGCTCGTCTTCGTAATTTTTCCCGACTCAACGCACAAGAGTTTGAGCAAGCTCCCGGAGATGGTGAAGGACAGGGAAAGCTGGCGTGCTGCAGTCCATGGGGTCACAAAGAGTCGGACACGACTTAGAGACTGAAAAACAAGAACTCCTACCATAAATACTGGATTTCATCACTTCTGCGACGCAGACGCGTTTTATATTTTACATCTCTGAAACTGGGAGATATGTGTATATATATATACATATATAGTTGCTTTATATAAAGTGCTGTTGCTTTACCACTTCTGAACGCCAGAGGGCAGTGCTGGTATGTCTATCAGTGAGTGGCCGACAGCCCTGGCAACAATTTCGGATGAAAAAATCTGGAAACCGAGGGCTCCATTTGTAAGTTCTAAAAACAAAACAGCCATGGGAGAAGACTGAAAAGATAGGGGAGCAGGTGTATTTATCAGCATTCCTGAGTCAGGTTCAAAAGTAGACCAGCACTCCATAATTGCAAAGCAGGCTTAAAAGCTCAGAAATAATAGCTTTTGGTTGACTTACGGATTCTTTTAAGAAGTGCTGCATCACCAGCTCTTCAAATGATACAGAAGATGATTTGGGGTGAAAAAAAAAAATGTGCATCTCTGAGACAAAAAGTGTTTTTGGAAGAGCTGGACTCCAAGTTTTAGAAAAACCCTAATGATTTATTTTGCTTTTATTTTCCCTTGTATTATAAAATAAATATGTAAAATCAACCTTGCTCTGCTGCTGCTGCTGCTAAGTCGCTTCAGTCGTGTCCGACTCTGTGCGACCCTAAAGACGGCAGCCCACCAGGCTCCCCCACCCCTGGGATTTTCCAGGCAAGAACACTGGAGTTAAGTGTAAATGAGTTCTTTAAGAACTATATATAAAAATTCCAAGCGGTAACTGTGTCACAGTTTAATAGGCAGAAATTTTTTCTCTCTCTATGGAATATGAAACAACGGTGCCCTCTGTAATCGATGACATTTTGGACTAGATGGAACACAGAGAGCAAATGTAAACTACTTATGCTGACAGGAATAAGTGTTGTTGTTCCGCCCCTCAGGTGTGTCCGACTCTTTGCGTTCCCACGGTGTGGTGGTTAAACTTCACTCACTTTAGATTCGGAAGTGATGCTGACTGTGGAAGGCGAATTTTTTAACTTCTCTAGTGCTCAGTTGTCTTACACACACAAGGGATAATGACAGTACCTATCTCTTTAGGAGATAATACATGATTTTTTTATCATCTGCATTCACTAATGAGTGCTTGACAGTTCATGGATAGTTGGACAGTAGAGCCAGTGAACATCACCAGAAATGGCCATCGGCAGCCACAATTTATTCTGTAATTTTTGAACTCTACTCCATGGCACACCCATAGCTGTCTCTCATAAAAATCTTATTTTTCTTCCCCGAATCTTCACGTGAGAAGATAGGTTGTCTACAACACTCTCATCTTAGGGATTTCATCTGTTCCCATGGCCTTGAGATGGAAGACTAGCCACATGAAAAGTTGATGAGACTGTAGAGCAGTTAAAACTCATTCAAATCTGGTAGGAGTGCAAAATGACACAGCTATTAAATACTTTGGATACCAGTTTCTTAAGAATACTGGAGTGGGGGGTACTCTTTTGCCCCCTTCTGATGCCTACGTCAGAAGCTTTCTCTATCTCCTTTATTCTTTAATAAAACTTTATATATATATAAAAAAAAGAATACTGGAGTGGGTAGCCTATCCCTTCTCCAGTGAATCTTCCCAACCCAGAAATACAACTGGGGTCTCCTGCATTGCAGGCAGGTTCTTTACCAGCTGAGCTACCAGGGAAACCTATACATAGTTTCATATATGAAAGTCTAGAAAAGGTAAAAATAAGTTATAGTGACAGAAATCTTATCAGTGGTCACTGGGGACTGCCATGGGGGCAACTTTATGGGTTGATGGACGTATTCTGCATCTTCCTGTGTTGGTGGTTATGTTTTTCAAAGCATATCCAAGTGGACACTTAAAACAGATGCATTTTATTGGATATTCATTATACCTCAATATTGATGACTTAAAAGGAAAAAAAAGTCTGGCAAGGGCCTAGTTTTTGGTTTTCCCCTTTCCTTAAGGCACGCTTTGCTCCATTGCTTTGACTTTTGTGTCTAAATTTCAAGTGCCCAAAGTCAAAGGTTAAAATTCATTATGCAAAGTCAAGCGAAACTCATATTGAATATACAATGTAAATCAGTCTTGTTTATCGCCATTTCCATAAACACATACATTAGGAGATGTGCAACGCGCTGATCTCTCCTCAGTGGCCTTGATGATATTCCTGTACTAATTTACTTCTCAGGAGCTTCTTCTCGCTTAATGATTCGTGGGAAAAAGGCAGCCCCAAGATGCCTTTGTTCATGGCCGGGACGGTGAGATAGACAAGCGGCTTTTCTGGGGCGAATTTTTCTCTTTCACTGACTGTTAGTGGGATTGTGTGAGTCTCAGCCAAGCCACCTACCTTTTCTGAGTGGGAGTGATATGAACAATGTAGAAGGATTTTTTCTTTGTTGGGAGTTACAGATGCACATGGGAACGGTTTGGCCCATAGGAGACACCCTGGGAGATAGTGGAGGTCAGGGAAGTCCGGCGTGCTGCAGTTCATGGGGTTGCAAAGAGCCGGATGCAACTGAGCAACTGAACATAGGAGACACTCAGCAAATGCTAGTTTCATGAATATCTTTAGGCCAATGTATCTCACACATGGGTTTTCCAGGTGGCTCAGTGGTAAAGAAGCTGCATGACAAAGCAGGAGAAGTGAGTTCGATCCCTGGGTTGGGAAGATCCCCTGAGAAGGGAATGGCAACCCACTCAAGTATTCTTGCCTGGAGAATCCCATGGACAGAGGAGCCTGGTGGGCTGCGTTTCATGTGTCACACAAGGGTTGGACATGACTCAGAGACTAAACAACAACAGCCATCTCATATATGGAGTTATCCCCTTTTTCTAAGCAAGATTCCCATTTCTTCAGTATTTTGATTATAATATTGTAGGTGACTCACTTCTACTACAAGGGTGGAAATGTGAGCAGACCCCTGGGGGTGAAAAGGTGAGCTGCAGAGTTGCCTCCAGGTCACAGGTGATACAGGTTGGGTCAAAAGGTCCTTGGTGAGTGTTTCCCAAGCTAAAGACAGTGGCAGATGAAGAGTGAGGGCAGGCAGGGGCTTCCCCAGCAGTCCCGCGGCTGAAACTGCACTTCCACTGCAGGGGGTGTGGGTTTGATCCCCCCTCAAAAAATGAAAGAGTGAGGGCACGCAGAAAACGTTTCTCCCCTTTCTTCCCCCTCTGCTGTCAATCAGTAAGTGGCCCATCTAGAGTTCAAATGAAGACAATATATTTACTTTTTAAATTTGTATATTAATGAGAAAGTATTATTATTCAGTCTGTATTCTTTATCATGAATTAAAAGGTAAAACTAATTTTCTCTGATTTATAAATTCTGTTTTCAAAATTTTAACCAGAATGAATCCCTAAAAAAAGCACTCTTTTTTGAAAAATATTGTTTGAAGGGATACAAAACAACCACATCATATTACTTTTAAAAATTTCTATGCACAGACTGTTTCCCTCATATTGTAATTTTATTATCAGTTGGTTTGCATATAAATATCATTTTTCCTCCTCTCCATCCCATCTCTTTTATTTTGCTTTTTTTTCCCCCTGTAAAACAATGGATTTTAGCTTTTCCTTTTTCTGAGTATGCTTATCAAGGTCTTTCTCCTTTGAGCACAAAGTAGCCTGAGTAGGACCTGTTTTGGAGAGAAGAATAAAATATGGAAAATGAATACTTTGCCTGTAGAACAATGTTTATACAGTTTTCATTGTTGCTAAAGCTTTTGTCTTCCCATCTCATCCCGCACACAGCCTCCCATTTCACTCTAGGTTCTGGGCTCAGGAGTTTGGACTCTTCCTCTTGGAGCTTCAGACTTTTCAGTGCCAATGACCTTCACTTCTTCCCCAGCCCAGAATCACAGCAAGACATACCTCTTTGTTCATTCTCTTTACTTTGTTTTCCCTCAGCTTTAATGAGGTATGATGGGCATACAAAACCCCAGCACATCATTACTGTATATAATCTGTTGAGTGTGGACAGACAGATTCACTTGTGTTATCATCATTGTTGTTCAGTCACTAAATTGTGTTGAATCTTTGCGGCCCCATGGACTGCAGCACGCCAGGCCTCCCTGTCCAGCACCAACTCCTGGAGCTTGCTCAAACTCATGTCCACTGAGTCAGTGATGCCATCCAACCATCTCATCCTCTGTCGCCCCCTTCTCCTCCTGCCTTCAGTCTTTCCCAGCATCAGGGTCTTTTCCAATGAGTCAGCTCTTTGAATCAGGTGGCCAGAGTATTGGAGCTTCAGCTTCAGCACCGGTCCTTCCAATGAATATTCAGGGTTGATATCCTTTAGGATTGACTGGTTTGATCTCCTTGCCTGCCACTATTACAATCAGAGAAAGAAACACATTATCACCTTCAAAAGTTTCCTTGAGTCCTTTTGTGAACGCATGCGTGTTTGTCATAAGAACTCTGACCATGAGATTTGCCCTCTGGACACATTTCGGGTGCCCAATACTGTATAGTGAAGCACAGACAGTGGATATACAGCAGATGTCTGGGATTTACCTTGTTCAGGCAGTGGAGGACATGCCAGGATGAATGAGTGTCAGCAAAGGCATGCAATTCCACGCTGGAGTTTTATTCATTTTTACCTTCTCCACTTAAATGGCACCTGACAAAAGAATGTGTTTTGTTTATATTTGAGAAAAAACTGATTTCAAGCAAATGTGGTTGAATGATGGTGGCCGTGGATGGTGGGCCGTGGGCACAGGGACCAGGGGGCTGGCGTGCTGGCTTCTCAGGCTTCCCGGGGGTCGGGCGGGCAGGTCCTGAGGGAGCATTAGGAAAGACAGTGAAGAAAAGGCTTGAATTTGCAAGCCAATCAGAAGCTGGTTTATTTGCTTCATCTAGGGAGAGGGTAGGCGTGGAAAGCTTTTTATTTTTGGATCCTCTTCTCACATCTGTAAGGCTCAAAATTAGATACATCGCTCTTCTTAAGGTTTCACAAGAGTTGAAAAGACCTCAGACACAGCCTTCCTGCTTCTCTTTAGCTGGCGTCTGCCTGCCTCTGATGGCCTGAGTTCACGTTTTTCCCAACGTTATACAGTGATGTCTTCAAGTTCAGCGGGAAGGGAAACAGCTTGAGCATCTCCAGCGATAAGCAGTTTCCCTAGGTTTCACACGTTCACAAAATATGGTAACAAAGACAGCATAACTCAAGAGCCCATGGGAAACAGACCACACTGGGCCATGGTCATGCAGAAGACAAATATACAAAATCTAGAGACAAATGTACAAAATCTGAAGATGCTGAAAAAATTCAAGTTTCTGGATAGCTTCTGATTTTTACATTTTTTTTGTTGTTGTTCATGAGGGTGTCTGTTTCATCTTATTGTGTTTGCAAAGATTTAGCATTGACTTCTATCATAAAGATCGTCTTTTTAGCAACATACCGGAATGTGCTTTAATTTCATGTCATAACGGTTATTTGACGTGTTTACAAAGATGTTGACTCTCCAAACAGACTTTGGTAGTCATTGCATTCCTGTTTTCACTGAGTACAGGCAAGCAAGTATTTTTATATAGCTAGTGCCTCACTGATTCTTGTAAGCTGGTGGCCAACACAAAATTAAACTTTGTAGGTTGAAAGGAGATTTACAATGTAAAGATGTACATGTAATAGAAAGAAGATAATCTCTAAGGTTATTTTCCAAATGAGACAGCAGCAGTGGGAAATAATTACTTTGGCAGGGAAATTACTTAAAATAACACTTGGATTTGCACATTGAGGAACATCAACGGGATAATTCATAAATGTGCTCATTTCCTCCTTGCTGGTTATTAGCCAGGAATATAGTACAGCATATGGCTTATTATTCTGGTAGTTGGAGAGAACAGAATTAAATGCTGAGATGAATGACTGTTTTCTCATCCAATTCCCAGTCCTTCCCCCGTGCCAGGAACTGGGTCCTTACGGCTTGTGGTTGGTCCGTGAGACTGAGGGTCCAGATAGGAGTACGGGAGGACGATACCCCCAGGTGGCCCTCCCTGCAGGGAGACACAACCTCGACACAGTTTTCAGCCTTGGCCAAGCAGAGTCCTCAGGTGCAGGCCGGCTTCTGGATGGACACAACGGTGTACAGAAGGTGAAGTCCACACTTTGGTCTCTTCTTCCCGCTGAGTGGACTGAAAACACTGGCTATTATCTATAAAACCAACAGGAGAGGACTCTGGCAGGTGGGGAGAAGGCAGACTGGCTAGGGTCTGGGACCTTAGGATATCACGGTGCCAGGGTGGTGTCAGCACCCTCTCCATGGGCAGCTGGAACCCCCACTCCCACCAGCGGTAACGACACCCCACCACGGGGTGTCACCAGAGACTGCGTGCAGAGCCCAGACTTCTACCTCTGCCTGGCAGGATCAGAGCTGGGTATACCCTTTCTCTGACACCCCCCCAAAAATTTTTTTTTCAACTTTTTGTTTTGTATTTGGATATAGCCACTTAACAATGTTGTGATAGTTTCAGGCAAAGGGCCTCAGCCATACATATACATGCATCCATTCTCCCCCAAACGCCCCACCCATCCAGGCTGTTACATAACATAGAGCAGAATTCCCTGTGCTGTACAGCAGGTCTTTGTTAATTATCTATTTCAGAAGAGTATTCTTTCAAGAAGTTACCTTGCTAGCAACAGAAAGAAGAAAAAAACTCTTTTATCTTTGTGGATGAGCAGGTCTTCCCATCTTTGAAGAGCTTGGCTCCTGTGTGATGCGCATTAGACAGGGAAGAGGCCCACATAGACACACAGAGAGAATTTTATGTGTTGTTTCTTGTCTTGCCTTAAAATATAAATTTTATTTCATCAGGACTCACAGAATCTGGAGAATGATTCTTAGTGATGAAGCCAGCACAGAAAGTGACATGTGTTAGTTGCTCAGTCATATCCAACTCTTTGCGACCTCGTGGACTATACCCCGCCAGGCTCCTCTGTCCATGGAATTCTCCAGGCAAGAATACTGGAGTAAGCAGCCATTCCCTTCTCCAGGGGATCTTCTCAACCCAGGGATCAAACCTGGGTCTCCTGCGTTGCAGGCAGATTCTTTATCATCTGAGCTCCCAATCAGAATGGCTGTTTACTAATTAACCTTGAAAGCAAAAGCTCTTCGGGGCTCGGCAACGTCCCCTCTGGAAAAGCACACGGGCGATTCACGTAAAGCAGATGTTTGACTGATGCTTGGGGAACCTGAGCGATTGATGGCCCCACTGGTGTGTGACTTCCAAGCAACAGTAGCTTGAAAACTCCAATTTTGCTAATTACCTTCTAAGGGAGCGGGAATCCACCACTGAGATCGTTATTTTCTCTGGACGGTTTTGGAGACATTCAAAGCCTTACTTCTCTATTGAAAGGTTATGGAATGTGGAGTCAGACCTTGATTTAAATTTCAGCTCTCTGCTCTCACCTAACTTCCTTGCACTTCTACTGCTTCCCTTGGACAGTAGCGCTCTTCCCAAATTGTCCTGGAAATTTAATGAAAATTTCATTAAACTCTAGCCCACAGGTAAATTCTAGCCCAGTGACTAGTACCTAGATGACCTTAACTCATCATCCTCTGAGACTGCACTGTTCTTCAAATGGGGTAAAATGTAAGCTTTCTTCAGTAATAAGCAATATCTTCTAGTTGATGTTCAGTGGCTACAAATGATCCTTTAGGACAGGTAATTCCCTCCACAGATGACTGGGCTTATTCATTACAAGTCCTTCCCTCTGCTTTTATTAGAGAAAGTAGTTTTACCCTTAAGTTCACATTTGAGGGTAGCTCACTTTCTCCCATGTAACCTGTCTTATAAATACGCATATTTGAAATAAACAACTAGTTGATGATACGAACATGTTCAACATTCACCTGTCTCTATTTCTGGTTTCCCTGGTGGCTCTTATGGTAAAGAATCTGCCTGTGATGCAGGAGAGGCTGGTTTGATCCCTGGGTAGGGAAGGTCCCCTGAAGAAGGAAATGACAACCCACTCCATCATTCTTGCCTGTAGGATCCCATGGTGTAAAAATAATAATAGGTAGAAAGCCCCGTTTGTTTGATAATAAGCAGGGAGCCCTTACTTCTCGCGGCATGTTCATATTCCTTTTATTAAGATGCTGAGCTTCAGGCGAAGGTCAGCTGATTCCTGGCCTAATGTACTTATCTCCGTGGCTAGAAGATTCCTGCCTCTCATCTACTTCTTATTGCAGAGGCCTGGAGTTAAGATAGATGACGTGGTAAGGTGTTAAGTAACCGCTCTTGGGAGAAAAACAGGCAGCTGATAAGATAAGAGAATATGGGAGCCGAGTGACCACCATCTGTTAACCAACTTGTATCCAACAGTAAAGGCAAGTGGAAAAGCTTTTCAGTGTTGAGAAGGACAGGGTCAAGTTTACTGACCTCAGTTGGTGACAGGCTGCTGGGAACACAGACTGTATTTGACTCTGCCCTTGGACCTTGGCTTCGAAATTTACAAACTCCGCTGCTTTGGGCAAATTACTTATTCTCTAGGAGACTCAATTTCTTTGTGAAAAGTTAAAAATATGGCTAGGATTTTTTGTTGTTTAATTGTATACTAAGAGCTCTGCTTTGTTATTTACATATATTAATAATATCACATTCATTTTCCACAAGATCCAAATAAACTTGTGATTAGTTAACTCATGTTTCAAATCAGGAGCCTAAGAGTCAGAGAGAATAGGCAACTTACCTAAGGTCTTATACCTTGTAGATTTTAGAATCTGTCAGGGAACCCAGGTCTGTCTGGCTCTGAAAACTACTTTTAAAACTGTATTATACTGTTTCATTTGTAAAACTGGTGAAAATAAGATCAACCTTGGGAGGGTTTGGAAATAATGAGATGAAACATATTACATTTCCAGAGGAGTGTCTAGCCCAGGAGTACAAGCTCAATAAAGATAATTATTATTATATCATCTGGAAAAGTTATGAGTGGCACCTAATATTTAAGAAATGATGATTGCTACTTAGTAAGCTTAAAACATGCCAAGTTTTCTGTGAAGTGAATATACACACTATCACCTTTACTGTTCATAAAACTCTATTATTTAGACTTTAAAAAATTATCTTCCTTTTATAAATGAAAAAATCGTGGCTCAGTGAATCATGTGTTTGGTACAAAATCATGTTATACAATAGTGGGAACCAGAACCAGGGTTACTGACTCCAAAGTTACTTATTTTGTTGTTGATGGTAGTTTTTATTTTTAATCTCTTTGCTCTGTGGCTTTCCTAAGGATGAGAAGCGTCTGGCTTTTGGAAAAGGTATGTATGAATTTGTGTGAGAGGGCTCATTCTAGGTGGACCAGATAGAGAATGAAAAACAATTCCAGACATCAGAAAGCTGGGCAGGAAAGGAAATATTTTAAATATCCAGGTGAATTAATTCATCTGGGAAAAAATAACCCCAAACATCTCTTCGACGAAGAACAAAAGCTTGGAAGCAGCATAGTGACTCTTGTTAGAAAGATTGATTTTTGCTTCCCCCTGTTCTGTTCATTACACCTGAATAATCATTACAATCTAATCTATAAATGGTAAAATTCCAAAATCATAGGGGACCAAGACCTCTATTTCGTAAGCCCTGAATTCTGGAAGACAGTGCCATGCAAAGTTATTGACATTGTATCTAATCCTATTTGGTCTTTCCATCAACCAAGAAGAAGCATTCTTCTTCCTCCTGTAGATAAACACCTTTATAAACTATTCAAAATTCTATAAAGTTTCGCTGGGAGTTTTATCGAGGGCTATTGTCTCCCAGCTAACCTTATGTAACACTGATGTGTCCATACATCTTTCCCAGTCCACGCACGCCTCCCGCAGCCCTTCTTGGAGGGTCTCCTGAAATGCCCCCCATCAGCTCCTGCCTCTGCCCATCACTAGAAGTTTCCCTGCTACCTGTTCTTCAAGGCAACACCCACCGGCATAAATGTAACAACAGCCAGTGTCTACTTTACTTGCCAAAGGGCAACCCCCCCCCCCCAACTGTTTGGCTCTGTGCTCCATCCTCTGGATAACTTGATTTACGCTGTGGCCTATGAAGTTGCCAATAGACGGTTGTAACCCACAAATATGGCACTTTCTTGGTGCTAGTGGTAAAGAACCCACCTGCCAATGCAGGAGACATAAGAGATTCGGGTTTGATCCCTGGGTTGGGAAGATCCCCTGCAGGAAGAAATGGCAACACACTCCAGTATTCTTGCCTGGAGAATCCCATGGACAGAGAAGCCTGGTGGCTACAGTCCAAAGGGTCGCAAAGAGTCCAACACAACTGAGTTGACTTAGCTCACACACATGCAATCGAATTCCTATTTAGAACATATGCTTTAAATATATTTTATGGATGTTGAGGTATCTGCAGCAACTCTTTTCAAGTCAATGCCCACCCCCCACAACCCCGATTTCGTCCCTACTTCCCATTTCTTATAGGATGGCAGGGGTTAGGATGGGGATGGGTCAGATTTCAGAGGATAGGCCTCCTCCAAAGTCATTTCCAGCTCCTGGAACTAAACAATGGAGGGGAAGGGGTTTGGGTAAGTCCCATCGATCTGATGCTGAAGTCAGTGCGGGTGTCTCATTAAAGCACAAAACGATGAAGGGACTGTGCATTAAACTTTCAACTGCTGCGTACTAACTGGAATAGTAAATAACTGAATGCACTTCTTTCTTCTCTTCAGTATATTTTGGAAAGAAAAAGAAATGGTTAATTATTGACTCTTTCCCCCTGACATTTCACTGATCAATAGAAACTTGAGCAATACCCATGTGGATTCATTTGCCATAGCCAGTCTTGACAAAACAAACTCCACCAATAATGCTTCCAGCAAAATAACTAAATAAATAATCCCCAATTAGAAATTATTGAAGGTCACAACCAGGTTATGGCTATGAGACATGGAGACCTAATGAGGGTGGTCTGTGACTTCAGTCAGTTCTGGATATTGCTAAGCTAGAGCTGCCTGATGATTTCTGGGAAGCGGGGGGAAGGAAGAAATGTAATCTCCAAGGTGTCTGGATATTCAGAAAGCAAACTTGTCTAAGTCAAGCAAATAAAACCCAGAAAGTTTTACTTATAAAAAAGATACTATCCAGACTTCCCTTGGGGTCTAGTGGTTAAGACCATGAAGAGGCCATGGGTTCAATCCCTGGTTGGGGAAATAAGGTCCTGCATGCCACGTGGCAAGGTCAAAAAAGAAAAAAATGTCGGGCTTCACTGGTGGCTCAGTGGTAAAGAATCTGCCTGCCAATGCAGGAGATGGGGGTTTGATCCTAGGTCCAGGAAGAGCCCATATGCTGCAGAGCAACAAAGCCCATGCTCTGCAGCTACTAAGCCTGTGCTCTGGAGCCTGGGAACCACACCTACTGAGCCCACAGGCCCGGAGCCAGGAGAGCAGCCTCGGCTCTCTGCAACTAGAGAAAGCCTGTGTGCTGCAATGGGGACCCAGCACAGCCAAAAATAAATACATGAAATACAGTTTTTTAGAAAGCTAGCAAATGAGGAAAGAGTTCTAGAGAAATAAACTCACTGACCACACCATATAATGGAAAGTAGACATATTACAAAGAGAGAAATATGTTTTATTAAGTTTCCGTGACACAGCAGACCCAAATCTCCCACATCTTGACATTTTACCTGCGAGTTGAGAGCATCGCTATTTGACTTTTTATTTTTGTAAACTGCACAATGGAATATTATTTAATAATAAAAAGGAATGAAATACAGAGATACATGCTACAAGAGGGATAAATCTTGGCAGCATTATGCTTGCTGAAGGAGAGACGCCAGAAACAAAAGGTCATGTAGTGTGTGACTCTACTTGAAATGTCCAGAACAGGTAAATTCACTGATACAGAAAGTAAAGTTAGTGATTGGTAAGGAATGAGGCAGGGGATGGAAAGAGAATGCTAGTGGGTATGGAGTTTCTTTATAGAGTGATGAAAATGTCCCAGAATTAGACAGTGGCGATGTTTTTAAACCTTTGTGAATACACAAAAAACCATTGAATTTTGCAGGCACACACACACGTATATAAGATATATATTATTTTTCAGATTATATTCTCCTTATAGGTTTTTACAAAATATTGAGTATAGCTCCCTGTGCTATATAATAGATTCTTGTTATCTATTTTATATATAGTAATGCATGTATTATATGTTAATCCCATAATTTGACTTTTAAATACAGATGATTTTGTTGGTAATTACTACTGTTATAGTTCCATGCAGGAAAAATATTGTCCTTTCTTTCTGTGTAACGTACCCCCAATAATAATATGAACCTTGAGTGCTGTATTCACTGGTTCCTTTGTTTGCTGTCAGAGCTGAAGTGTCAGGGTTCTTTCTGCTTCATCATTAACAGTTGGAGAGAAGTCACTGGTTGATCTCCAGGAGTTTTGACTCTTAGAAATAGTGGTTCCAGGATGAAAGTGAGGTGCACTGGTCTCACCACTCTGGGTGTCTTTCAGGCGTTTTTGCTGTGAGATGCTGGCCGTGACTCCCAGCTTCCCTTGGTGGGGTGCTGGTTCATTCATTCTCTCATACATTTTGTAAAGCCCCAACATGCTTATCTTTAATGCCCTTCGTTTAAGTTATTCTGAGTCAGTTGCTGTTGCTTACTACCGAGAATCCTAATGGAAACACTACTTTATGCCATTCATCCAAGGAGGGTGGTTTCTTAAAGCAAATGTTACCATTGCAGGAGGAACTGTGGCCCCGCCTTCGTTAAGGCTGGCTCCACTTACAACTGTGTGTCCTTGGGGTCTCATAATATATTTCTAAACTTCACTTAAGAAATTATACTAACATGATCATGACAGAACTTCCTATGTCCAGAGATGCTGTAAAAACTGAATGAACTCATGTGTACCAAACCCAGCATCTCAGTGGTAAAGAATCCGCCTGCCGATGCAGGAGATGCGGGTTGGATCCCTGGCCCAGGGAAGATCCCCTGGAGGAGGAAATGGCAACCAACTCCAGTATTCTTGCCTGGAGAATCCCGTGGACAGAGGAGCCTGGAGGGCTACAGTCGGTGGGGCTGCCAAGAGCGGGATACGACTGAGCATGCACACCCAAAGGACGGTAGGCTCTACCCCGCTGTCAAAAGCTCCACAATGGCCGAGGATGGGAGGGCTGACCACCTCTTATGATGTACAGCCCGGGGCTCCGGATAGCTGCTGATGGCATTTAGTTATTCATTTATTCAACCCACAGATGTTCATTGAGAGTCTCTTCTATGCCAGTAACTGTTCTAGGCAATCATGAGACAAAGAGAAGAGGCAGAGGCTTGTCATCAAGAGGTCAGATCCTACGAGATGTGAGAGAAGCCTACGCCGATGATTGCAGCTCCCTGAGGCGTGCACCAGCTCAGGGTACCCAGCACGAGCATCAGCTGTGGCAGGAAAGAAGGCACCATTTATTTAGCTTAAGGGGGTCAAGCAGCCCCTGGACTTGCTCTTGGAAGAAGACTAGAGTTTCAGCCAAGGCGCAGAGGCGTGGATGTCCCAGGCAGAGAGAACTGCCTGGCACAATGCCAGGGCTCCATGGTAATTGACACTGCAGAGGTATGATGTGCAGTGAACATGAGCAGGATACAGGGGTACCCAGGGCACTTTGACACCCCAGATGGTACGTGGACCCAAGTCTCCATGGATGAAAGTGTAAAATGTTAGTCACTCAGTCGTGTACGACTCTCTGCAGCCCTATGGACTGTAGCCCACCAGTCTCCTCTGTCCATGGGATTCTCCAGGCAAGAATACTGGAGTGGGTAGCCATTCCCTTCTCTAGGGGATCTTCCTGACTCAGGAATCGAACCCAGGTCTCCCACACTGCAGGCAGAGGCTTTACCATCTGAGCCACCAGGGACGCCCTGGGAATCCTGAGAAAATACAGGAGCGGTGAGTTCTCCCAGGGCGCTGCCCCGCTCTGCACCCACTCCTTTCTGCTCTGTCACTGCGTAGCTCTTCAGACAATAGGACAACCTTCATGGGGAGTGTGTGTCCCGTCCACAGTTCACTTCCAGTAGCCCACCTACAGCAAGGGGATTAGGCTCGCCCATGGAAGCTCCTCAGATCCTTTGTATGGAAGGAAGAGACAGTTTTGCATACATGCCACTTTGCTTTCAGCAAGGATTGTTTTCATGCTGAGAATTCAATAAAAACCGAATTCCACTGTAACAGCCTAAGCAAATCAACAAACAAGCCTGAGATGAGAAGAGACTGGGGAACACTTGGCAGAGGACAGGGGATCTACGGAGACAGAAATGAGGAGACAGTACCACAGAGTGAGCGGGTCCTCTTCATGCCGCACTTTTGGATTTGCTCCTCTTCTCTTCTTATTTATTTTCTTGGTTGTTTTTTTCCCCAATTTCCCCCCATAGGCTCCAGGTTACTAGGAAGAGAAGAGTCCCAGGCACAGGGCTCCTGCCCCCTTCTCCATGGTTATGAACCGTGAGGGAGTATGTGAGCATCCCCAGGAGAACCTGCTTCTTCTGCAAGGAGCTGGCTCTTAAGTCACAGTCGAGACCAGAGGTTCCCAATCTTGTTAGATTTACGGATCCCTTAGTGACTTGGTGGGCTTCCCTGGAGGCTCAGACAGTAAAGAATCTGCCTGTGATGCAGGAGACCCCGGTTCTATTCCTGCGTCGGGATGATCCCCTGGAGGAGGGCATGGCAATACACTCCAGTATTCTTGCCTGGAGAATCCCATGGACAGAGGAGCCTGGAGGGCTACGGTCCATGGCTTTGCAAAGAGTCGGACATGACTGAGCAACCAGCATTAGTGTCTTGGTAGCTTCTGCATGGAATCTCTAGGCTCAGAAATAGATCTGACAAAACTAAACGTATTCTTACCATAGGACCCAGCAATCACACTCCTAGGTATTTACTCAAAAGAGCCAAAAGCTTAATGAGATATACATGTCTCTTTCAGATCTGGTTTCCTCAAAGGGATGGGATGGGGAGGGAGGTGGGAGGGGGGATCAGGATGGGGGACACATGTAAATCCATGGCTGATTCATGTCAATGTATGGCAGAAACCACTACAATATTGTAAAGTAATTAGCCTCCAACTAATAAAAATAAATGGAAAAAAAAAAGAAAAAGCTTAATGAGAAAACCTGCATGCAGTTGTTTACCGCAGCTTTATTTGTTAAGTGCTCAAACTTGGAAGCAACCAAGATTTCCTATAGTCGGTGAATGGATAAACTGTGGTCCATCCAGATGATGAGTATTATTCAGCAATAAAAAGAAATGAGCCATCAAGTCATGAAAAGGTGTGGAGGAACCTCAAGCGCACAAAGTTAAAGAAGCCCATCTGAAGAGGCTCCAGACTGTATGATTCCAGCTCTGTAACGTTCTGCAGTAGACAAATAGAGATCACTGATTGTCTGGGAGGAAAAGTGATGAATTGGTGGCACACAGAGGATTTTTAAGGCATTGAAACCATTCCGTATGATATTATAATGATGGACACATGTTATTAGGTATTTGTTCAAACTCATAGACTGTACAACACCAAGAGTGAACTGTAAGGTAAACTATGGACTTTGAATCTGATGTGCCATTTTAGGCTCATCTTTGGTAAAAAACGCGCCATCTGGGGAACGATGTTGCTGATGGGGAGGCTGTATGTGTGTAGGGGCTGTGGGCATACAAGGCTCTTGTGCTTCTCTTACAACTTTTCTGTAGGCTGGTCACTTCTCTAAATAAGACACTGAAAAAGAGAGAGATATCAGAAATTCTACTCCTATGAATTTATCCTACGGAAATAATTGTAAAGTTGTATGAAGATATGTGTGTGAGTATATTTATCATAGCTTTGTGTATAAAAGTGGAACACTGATGAATGATTAAAATTTTTAGCAACAGAGGATTGGTTAAATAAATTATTGGTCATATTTTTCTAAATTTTTCTAAATATGTGGAAGAGAGTAGTATGCATTCATTAAATTATTTTAAAGGGTACTATTTCTTGACATGAAAAAATATTACAGATGTATTACCAAGTAAAGAAAGCAATTATCAAAACATCGTCATATATCTCTAAAGATAATATGTTATACATTTTATAATGCATATAAAATATATTTTTATATATATACATAATCAATGTGTGGTATATATATATATATATAATGACACATTGACAAACATTTAAATTATTGAAAGGACATACACTCTGATACTACTGATTTAAGGCAGACATTATATGTAATTTTGAGAGGGAGGGATTTATTATTTTTTTTAACATCAAGCATATATGCTATTCAATTTAGGAGAAAAAGCTCTCTAAATATAATTTAAAATCTTCTTTGCAGATAATCTGTAATATCTCTCAACTGTCAACAGTTGGGTTTTCTTTGCTATTTGGAAACATTCCTTATTTTAGGTCAAACATCCTGAGATTTGTATGAAGCACTATGCAGTTTACTTATTTCCTCCCGTGACTGTGTACCTTTTTTTGGAGGCCTCTACTTGGTACCTCAGACTAGTGAAGGCACATTTGATGCTGTGGTTTATTAGTGCTGGCACTCAGGGAAAATAGAAATATAAAGTGGACTTTAATATTTGACTCTCTAACACTTATCTTCTCTGGGAATTTGTACCAAAAAGGGAAGATGTGACATATCCAGGTGAAATGGTTTAAGTAGTAAGACAGACGTTACTTGCTAAATAGATTGTTTCCCAGAATAGAGGCAATTCCCAGCCCTGGAGAAGGTACTTCAGGAGGTCTTTCTGAATTCCAAATTCACAAATGTGTTTTTTAGTTGCTAAGTTGTGTCCGACTCTGCAGTTCCACGGACTATAGCCTGCCAGGCTCCTCTGTCCATGGGATGTTCCTGGAAAGAATACTGGAGAGGGTTGCCATTTCCTTCTCCAGGGGAATCTTCCTGACCCAGGGATTGACCCATGTCTCCTGCATTTGCAGGCGGATTTCTTACACTGCATCACCAGGGAAGCCCCAATTCACAAATATGGCACCGTCATAGCAAGAACTCAGCTATGGTGCTCAAGCCGTGATGAGTAGATTACAGCGATTTTTTATGATGTACCAAGAGATGGCAGAACGGATTAGAATGAAAATCTAGGAAAGTACTTCTCCTCCTGGACCATATATGATATTAGTGATGTGAATATTAAATCAAATACAGGAACAAGAACTCTATACTCATTTTCAACTTTGTTTTGTCCTCTGTGAAAAGAAAGGCTAATATCAAGGAAAATAGGCTCCACGCTATACCCCCACCTCACCCTCACAGGGGCACCAACAAAGAAAAGTCCTCATCATCTTCAAAAGAGCAGATGCTGCTGTTAGGGAAGTGCCCTTTCGGGGTCACTAACATGCATCTTGCAAAAAGGCCAACTAACTAACTGCTAACGAGGTTCTTTACCTGTAGCTTAAGGGAGAAAAGATTTTGCATATTTCTTTTGCAGGAAACACCAAGCTCATATATCATATGAAAGACTCAGATTTTAAGCAAGGGTCTCATCCACCCATGGAAGCTTGAAAGTGTTGCTGTATCTCTTGGTTGGTACACCCCCCACCCCCACCCACGTATGCTTTCTTCTGCAGGTCTGGTTCTCTGTGCTGCTCACATAAGGCAGGTACAGTTGTCAGTGGGTGGTGGCCAGAGTCTCTTAATCATCTTCAACGTGCTCTTTCTCCTTATCCCCCCCTCCTCCCATAGCACTTACTGGCTTGTCCTCCCAATGGACTGTCAAGCACCCATCAGAGTATCGGGTGCTGTTATTGAATGAAAGAGACACGTCTTCCCCAATCCTGCTCCAAAATGGCCTTTCCCTCTATCTGTCTTGACCCAAAACACAGTCACTCATCACTGAAGTACTGACATTTCTTTCAAATTTTGGTAAAATACACATAACATAAAGCTTACCCTTTGACCATTTTTCCGTGTACAGTACAATGGCATTAAGTACCTTCCATTGTTGGGCAGCTGTCACCACCATCCATCTCCAGGGCTTAGCTTCCCCAGTTGAAACTCTATATCCATTAGACACCAGCTCCCCATTCTTCCCTCCCCTAAACCCTACCTTCCATCTTTGTGAAACTGCCTGTTCTAGGAACAAATCTACAACTTTGTGCAGTGACTGAACTTCACACATTTCCATGTGGAGAGTCCATTGTGCTGGCACCATTTATAGGAAAGTTAACCTCTTTTCAAAAAAATTAATTAATTTATTTTAATTGGAGACTAATTACTTTACAATATTGTGGTGGTTTTGCCATACATTGACATGAATCAGCCATGGATGTACATGTGTTCCCCATCCTGAACCCCCTCCCACCTGCCTCCCCATCCCATCCCTCAGGGTTGTCCCAGTGCATTGGCTTTGAGTGCCTTGTTTCATGCATCGGACTTGGAATTTGTTGACTATTTATTTATTGACACGGTCTTCTCAGGTGGCACAGTGGTAGAGAATCTGCCTGCCAGTGCAGGAGATGCAAGAGACTGGGGTTCGATCCCTGGGTCAGAAAGATCCCCTGGAGAAGGGAATGGCTACCCACTCTAGTATTCTTGCCTGGAAAACTCCATGGACGGGGGAGCCTGGTGGGCTGTAGAGTCCATGGAGTCACAAAGAGTCAGAGAAGACTGAGAACACACACACATTTATTGCCACATGGAATGTGGGACCTGAATTCCCTAACCAGGGATCAAGCTCAAATCCCCGGCATTGGAGGCACGTAGTCTTAATCACTGGACTACCAGGGAAGCCCCTAATGTATTACTTATTGATAGCATATAACAAGGCCTAACAGTTGGGCCTTTATTGAGCTGAAGGATCATGGTCCTTAAAGAGGAAACATTTTTTATTATTGGGGAAGAGAATTTAAGGTATACCTTACTTATATACTTATATACTTAAGGTATATAAGATATACCTTACTCATTATGTCATGGATTTTCTATACACATTGTCATTGTTTGGGGGCATGTGATTTGCCATGGGCTGAAAAAGGTAAATTTAAAGGATTTCACAGTGAGGGGAGGACTTCCTGTCCCCAGGCCAGCTGATAAGGAGCTGATCAGCCTCCACCACATCCTAACAAAGAATGGAATGCTGAACAAAATGAAATACCAACAGCTCTTCTTAGTGAGGCCACAGAGGGAACCACTGTCCCCAGGTTCGCAGGGCTGGCTGCTGTTGTTCAGTCACCCAGTCGTGTCAGACTCTGCAACCCCATGGACTGCAGCACGCCAGGCTTCCCTGTCCTTCACTATCTCCCAGAGCTTGCTCAAACTCATGTCCATTGAGTCGGCGATGCCATCCAACCATCTCATCCTCTGTCGTCCCCATCTCCTCCTGGCTTCAATCTTTCCCAGCATCAGGGTCTTTTCCAATGAGTCAGTTCTTCGCATCAGGTGGCCAAAACATTGGAGCTTCGACTTCAGCATCAGTCCTTCCAATGAACATTCAGGGTTGATTTCCTTTAGGATGGACTTGTTGGATCTCCTTGCAGTCCAAGGGACTCTCAAGAGTCTTCTCCAGCACCACAGCTCAAAGGCTGAGCACCAAAGAACTGATGCTTTTGAACTGTGGGGTTATGTCAGAGTCTAAGTGATCTGGGGGAAAGAAATACTCCCACTGCAGCCCCTTCTATGATTCCTACTGGGTGACATTCTGGAGACACCAAGACTATGGAGACAGTAAACCATCAAGGGTTGTCAGGGGTTGGGGTAAGGTGGGATGAATAAGTAGGGCACAGAGGAGTTTAGGCAGCAAGTGGACCTTGTATGATGCTACAGTGATGGATGCATGTTGTTGGACTGACCCCTGCAGGCCTATGAGGCCTTTGCCTGCACAGCGTGGAGACCCAAGAAAGAGCCTGGAGTTGGTAACAGAGACCTCAGTGGTTTAGTGGGTGGGGGGCTCACAGGTCTGAAGTGGTGGAGTGACGCCCACCACCACGTGCAGGTGGACACTGAGCAGGACACGGTAGCCGTCTGCTCGGGGCAAGGTGGGGATGGATGGGGAGATGACCAGTCATAGGGGAGTCGACTTCAGTGGCCCTCATTTGTTACCAGGGGAACCAGCAGAAGGGCACGCCCCTCACAGTCTCTTTAGGGAGAATGATCACCAGCTGGGGCCTGGGGTAAGCAGGCAGGAATGTCGGTCCTGTGCATAGGTGTGGGTGAGCAGGCCCTGGGGGGGGCAGGAGATAGACAGAGGATGAGAGGACAGCCGTCCTGACCGTACACTGACCATACACTTGTCATTATGCACTTGTCCAGACCCACGGAATGCACACCCAGTGAACCGCAGTGTAAACTGTAGACTCTGGGGGGGTGGTGGGTGGGTCTCTGACTGTAGCTGAGGCATCGCTAACGCAGATACTGAGGGGGGGGAGGCTGAGTGTATACTGGAATCCTCTGTACTTTCTGCTCCAATTTATTGTGAACTCAAAATTGCTCTGAAAGATAGTCTATTAAAAACATATTACCAACTATTAACTACATGGCCTGTTTGCTTGGTTTCTTTAATTGTTCTGATCATTACTAATATCAGTATCTTTATTCAAAGATTACTTTTATACCATCGTATAATTACCTCTGAAACTCCATTTCCTTAAATAACACGTGTTAGTTCCCCTCAAAGAGCAATGATACAATTAGCTTGTTTGCTTTTTCTCCCCCATCTCACTCCTTGGTCACTTGTTTTATATTTATTACTATGATTATCCTTAGTTTTGTCTTGGTACAGTTACATATGTTTATGCCTTAATTACCTTACTGGCTTTAAGCTATATATATTCTAGCCCCACCCAGCTCCTGAGGATTAAGCCTTCAATGAGCTTGTTCCAATTTCCCATCTTTCTTGCCCCTTTTCGGCCACATTTCTCCTAGTTGAACCTTTCCTATGTTGTTTCAGGCCCTATGAAAGTGAAAAGTGAAAGCGAAGTCGCTCAGTTGTGTCTGAGTCTTTGTGACCCCGTGGACTGTAGCCTACCAGGCTCCTCTGTCCATGGGATTCTCCAGGCAAGGATACTGGAGTGGGTTACCATTTCCTTCTCCAGGGGATCTTCCCAACCCAGGGATCGAACCCAGGTCTCCCACATTAGAGGTAGACGCTTTAACCTCTGAGCTACCAGGGAAGCCCTCAGGCCCTATAGCATACATATTAAACAGTCTTTTCCCCTAGTCCTTATGTTTGTTTAGGTCTAGTTCTCTGTTTAAGGTGGCTCAGATGCTAAAGTGTCTGCCTGCAATGCAGGAGACCTGGGTTCGATCCCTGGGTTGGGAAGATCCCCTGGAGAAGGAAATGGCAACCCATTCCAGTACTCTTGCCTGGAAAATCGCATGGACAGAGGAGCCTGGTAGGCTATAGTCCACTGGGTCGCCAAGAGTCGGACACAACTGAGCGACTTCACTTTTACTTTCTCTGTTTAAATAAACACCACAGAGTTTTTTGTTTTTTCCTGTTATTGCCCTAACTCGTTCGGCTGAATTTCAGCCTTTATGAATGTCCTCAGGAAGGCTCAGGGGCGCCGTGCTGTTTGTGGTAACTCTCATACTCAGGGGTGGATTCCGGCTGCAGAGCGGACAGACAGTGCTGCCTCCCCCAAGTGCATCCTGAGGCTTCAGGGTACCCGAGCTCTGGGGGCCCCCTGCCAGGCCTGCCCCTCTCAGCCCCCCTCTAGGATGCAGAGACAGATGGAAGCTCTCACACTTGAAGATGCATCTATGCCTGTGGTTCTAACGATCCCCTCTGCTTCTGTGCCCTCTTCTTTCCAGCTCCTCTTGAGCTGCTTCTGCCCCCATCGGTGATGTTGGCAGTCTTTATACATAATTTGTAGTGTGCGGGTTAGATTTGTCTCCTGGTTTCACTGAAAAAAAAAAAAATGGAGTGTGCAAAATGACTTTGTTCTCCTTATTGCTTTTTTATGATTTCCAGGAGGAGAGGAGAAAAATGCTGACTCACAAAGCTTTGTTTGCATTGATGTTCAGAAGCTTTTAAGTTCCAAACCTATGGCTGTCTTTTCGTTGTACTTCGGGAATGTTTAGTTCTAATTTTATTGCTTCATGGTCAAAGAACAGGGTCAGTATGGTACCGATGCAATGATTTTGGTTGAGAATTTCTGTGCCTCTCGGTGTCTAGTGTGTCCTCGAAAAGAAAAATGCATTTTCTAATTGGTGGGTGGAGGTTTCAATATATGCTCATGAGTTGAAGCTTATTTACTGTTTTTTTTTTTATAGATTCTCTATCCGTTAATTATTTTTCTGCTTATTCTATCATTTCTTGGTGACTCAGGAGGCCCTGTCATTAAGTTGTGTCCAACTCTTGGGACCCCATGAACTGTATCCCGCCAGGCTCCTCTATACATGGGATTTCCCAGGCAAGAAAACTGGAATGGGTTGCCATTTCCTTCTCTAGCAGATGTTCCTGACCCAGGGATTGAACCCGGGTCTCCTGAATCGCAGGTGGATTCTTTACCAACTGAGCCACCAGGGAAGTCCGTATCATTTGTTAAGAGGGTTGTATTATACTCCCCACCATGACTGTAGATCTGACCATTTTCCTTATAATTTTCTCAATACTTTTTTGGCATAGGCTTTTTTTCTTTTTTCTTTTTCTGTTATTTCTATAAGTCTTGAAGCTATGCTATTTAGGTCACAAAAGTTTGCAAGTTGTTGATGCCTAGAATGGACTGACTTGGCTCACAGGGTGGGGAGCATGGGGCCAGTGTCAGGATGTCAGGATGGTATAAGAGGGCACACTACCTGGATGGTTCTTTGCGGATGCCCCACTGGGACCCGGTAGGGAGGGCTGCCCAGGGCTCAAGGGGCCAAGGTCCTGGCCCTGATCATGAGTCTAACACACATTTGGAGGCACTTACTGGTCTTGTTTCCTCAGGTTCTTACTTCCTTTCCAGCAGTTTCATTTCTGCACAGATTGGTCTATTTTTCTCCATTTCCATTGAATATAATTTTCCTGTCCCAATTCTTGCCTTTGTCGGATTGTATGTCTCCTTGGTGTTTCTTTCTGAGATCTTTGAAAGCTCCAAATAAAAGAGCATGTATTTACGTGGCGTGAATAATGCATGAATCCGTTCCTTTCAGTGCATGAATCTGTGCCCTGTGTAATGTCACTCATTAATCTCTATTGCGAAAAAGGTGGGAGAAGGTCGATAGGGTTCAAGGTAATTAGTCTTTGATTAGCACCTGAGAAGCTAAATAAAAGGACACATTTACTCCCATCAACTTGAGTTGATAAAACCACAATTCCTGTTGGAGGCAAGGCATGGTGTTTCAGGGTGGTGATGGAGAAAAATCTTTGCGTTAATATAAGCATAAGTCAAGGTAAATATTTACCTGGGAAAACAGAGAGGAACCATTCCAAAGTATTCATCAGAAGATATTTTTGTTAAAGAGTATCTGTCACCAGAAATCTAAAATCTTTATACACATTTAGTGGTAAAAATGTGAAATAGTGATATTGCAGCTCCAATTAAGCCTCCTGTTTTCCCAGTTGAGTCAGGCTCTTAAAGGAGGCTGTTTCTCTTTGTGATCTTTTCAGGTAGGCTCACAAAAACCAGCTCTTTCATTGGGAATGGTTTTGTGTAGCTGAATGATGACAGGGTTGTGATGGCTGAGAACCGGGGACCCCCTCCCCCAGGTAGGCGAGAGCATGGTGCGACAGTCACAGTTTTTATTCCGGAGCCTCATGCACTTCTGAACACCAAACATGCCCAGTAAATCCTCTTGAAATGGAAAAGGTGCTGAGATTTTCTGTGGATGTAAACGGCTTCACTCTGGCCTCATTCCCCACCCCACCCCCCTTTCTGCTTTTCCATGCTCTGAACCGCTTGTTCATCCCAACATTCATCTTGCGTCTCTCACTAGGAGCTTTGGCAGCACCTGTGACGGTCCCTTCTGTAACCTAGAATGACGCTACAAGGCCATCCCAGGATAGACCTCCACACATGTCCTCCACCTGCTTTATGTCTATGGAAAAACTTTTAGTCAAAGAGTAAGTTTATTCAGAGAAGTGAGAAAATGCTGAAAGGAAAACAGTCAAGCAAGACCAAACAATAATACTTCAGCCGCTAAACAAAGTCAAGGACCTTCAGTTCTTCCTCAAGGACTGTACATGGTATTCTGAGCCATGTCCTCTGAGCTGTTTCTTACACACCAAACCACCACCGGGGGGAGAAGTTAACTGCCTACTGCCCACAAGCATGCAAACCCCGGACTAGTTGGAACCAGGTTGATGATGCCGACTCCTAATTACGTCACCACCAGCCAATCAGAAGAATGTCCACGAGCTGACCACGCCCCGGCCCTTGAGCACTAGGAGATGCCTCGCCGCTCACCTGGATGGACTCGCAGTCTCGAGGGCATTAGCCCGCTGTGGCCCCCTTTGCTTGGAAGAACAATAAAGCTATTCATTTCTACTTACTTCACCCCAAACTCTGTCTCCCAGGCTTAATCTGGCACCAGTGCCGCAGAGCCTGAATTTTACCAACATTCCCTCAAATGGGGTGAGAAAAGGAGGGCTACAGGCTAGAACTCTTTTTAGCCTAAAATTGAATCAGAGGGCACGACCACCAGCGTCCTCTGGGGGAGGAGGTCATCTGGAGGGCATGCCCTCCGGGTGGGCCCCTCCCTGCCTGTCCTGGAACGAGGCTCCGCCCACTGTGCCCTCAGCCCAGCCTGGGGCGAGCAGGTGGTGCTGAGACCACGGGGCAGGCGCAGGACTGAGCCCCCCAAGACCTAAGACCTCTACAGAAACCGCAGACTGGCGGGCGGGCGTGGAGATCCCCTCGTTTTGCGGAGCTGAAGCCAAGCCTCGAGTGTGAACCCCTTCCTTCTGCCGCCTCCCCTCCCTCCCGTCTCTCCCTGCTCCCCACTTACATAGGAGGGGGTCTGAGAGCTAGCCCCTTCCATTCCAACCAGAGTTACCAGAAGAGTTTTAGATGTTTCTACTTTTCCATAAAGGCGATGCTCAAAATGTGGGATGGGAGTGGGGACTTTACACACACACAGACACACACACAGACACAGACACACACAGACACAGACACAGACAGACACACACACACACAGACACACACACACACAGACACACAGACACACACACACAGACACACACACAGACACACACACAGACACACACACACACACACACACACACACACACACACACACACACACACACACACACACACACACACACACACACACACACACACACACACACACACACACACACACACACACACACACACACACACACACACACACAAAATCGACATTTCGCAGACAAGGGAAGAAGATCCACCTCCTTCCAGAATCTCACAGAACTGGTGTCTCAGGGGAGTTGCCCCTCAGTTTAAGACCTCAGAGTTTAGGAATAACTGCAAAACATGCCTTTCAAACAGAAGTTAGGGTTACGCAGGCCAACAGGAAAATACTTGAAATTCAGCTTCTTCTTTCCCCCAAACTTTTCCCCTATTCTCTCTGATGGCAGTTCAGTTCAGTTCAGTCTCTCAGTCGTGTCCAACTCTTTGTGACCCCATGGATGCAGCACACCAGGCCTCCCTGTCCTCTCTGATGGCATCTGGGAATCATTTCTGAAGGTGGAATGTCATTAAATGACCAAACATTTATGGGCAGGTGAGGAAGGTGGCAGAAGGAAGGGGCTTACACTTGAGGCTTGACTTTGGCTCTGCAAAATGAGGGGTCCACGCCTGCCTACCAGAGTCTGCAGTTTCTGTAGACATCTTGTGTCTTAGGGGGGCTCAGTCCTCAGCTTGTCCGGTGATCTCAGCATCACCTGCTCGCCCAGGTGGGGCTGAGGGGACAGTGGGTGGAGCCTTGTTCCCAGGACAGGTAGGGAGGGGTCCGGAGACCAAACATTTACGATAGGTTTTCTTTGTGGAATCTCTCATTGCCCCTGCAGAATATTTTATTTATTTTACAGAGGACTTTGTGATATCTTTCAGGAATTGGGATACTTCTCACCCTGTCCACCAAACATAAAGTCAAATGACAGCAAAATCACCTAAGTTTCTTTTTAAAATTAGTATTTAAAAAATATTTTTATTTATTTAATGCAAACTCTTTAGTTGTGCCATGTGGGATCTAGTTCCCTGACCAGGGATGGAACCCAGGTCCCCTGCATTGGCAGTGTGGAATCCTACCCATGGAACACTAGGGTAGTCCCCTAAGTTTCTTTTTTAAATTTTTATTTTTGAAAGTTATTTTATTTTTAAATTAATTATACTGGAGTATAGTTGACTTACAATGTTGCATTAGTATCAGGTGTAGAGTAAGGTGAATCAGTTTATATATATATATATATATATATCCATTCTATTTCAGATTCTTTCCCCCTATATGTTATTACAGAGTATTGAGTAGAGTTCACTGTGCTATACAGTAGGTCCTTGTTATTTACTTTATATATAGAAGTGTGTGACAGTTAATTCCAAGCTCCTAATTTATCTATTTTTCCTACATGTCCCCTTTTAGTAACTATAAATTTGCAAAACTACCTAAGTTTCTAAGACTCTGAATCATCTTTGCTTTCTTCTTGGTTTCCTGCACTGCCGGGAGGCCTGGAGGACTGGAGTGAAGAACCATGGCTTTTGTTATGTAAACAGCTTTCATTTTGCTGTCGCCCTAATGGGACATCTCCCTGGAACAGGAAAAATACAGTTTATTCAGATAATACCTAACTTCCTTTAATGATACTCCCAGTCACCCTTTGGTCCTTTTCTGTGAACTGCAGATTGGTGAGGTTAATAAAATAGGACTACTCTAAGAAAAACCTGATGATGAAGGTGATAAAAAGACTAGATCTTGTGGCTCCTCTGTGTATGTGCTTCATGTCACCTCTTCTGTGTCATCCTGATGACAACTATTCGAGAGAAACATGTCACTGCTCCTTTTCACTTGGGAAGGGGTGAGGCATAGGGAATCGGCCCTGACCAGGTTGGGTAGCTGGTGATCCAGTGAGGCCAAGACTTACACTCAGGCATGCCTGACTCTAAACGTGCCTCTTAATTCCTCTGTGTATCACCAGACATCTTATCCTTAGCCCTTCAAGTTGAGGGACCTGGCTATAAACTCTTATGAAAGAGTTAAAAAAAAAATCCATAATTATCATCACTGTGTGATAACCAAGTCAAGAACTGTCAGGGATCATTTTGTCTGGTTTAATATGCAGATGAATCACAAGCCTATTTGAGAGCAGATCTACCAGCTAATCAGGGAAGCCCTGATTAGCTCATTTGGTAAAGAATCCACCTGAAATGCAGGAAACCCTGGTTTGATTCTTGGGTCGGGAAGATCGGCTGGAGAAGGGATAGGCTACCCAATCCAGAATTTTTGGGCTTCCCTTGTGGTTCAGCTTATAAAGAATCTGCTTGCAATGCGGTGAGACCTGGGTTCAACCCCTGGGTTGGGAAGATCCCCGGGAGAAGGGAAAGGCTACCCACTATTCTGGCCTGGAGAATTCCACAGACTGTATAGTCCATGGGGTCACAAAGAGTTGGACACAACTGAGCAACTTTCACTTTTCTTTCACTACCAGCTTGGAAAGATTCTGTTGGGATCTGAGGGGTGGGGATCACGGTGAAGGGCCGGCGGAATTAGGTATAAATGGAGCTGGAGGAATCAATTTGGTTCTAGACATGGTTCCAAGGGCTTCCCTGGTGGCTCAGCAGTTAAGAATCTGCCTTCAGTGCAGGAGACTCAGGTTAAATCCCTGGGTCAGAAAGATTCTCTGAAGAAGAAAATGGCAACCCACTCCAGCAGTCTTGCTTGGGAAATCCCATGAACAGAGGAGCCTGTCTCGCTACAGTCCACGGGATTGCAAAAGCGTCGGACACGACCGAGCAACTAAACAACAACATGGTTTCAAAGCCAGCAGACCAAACCTGCATTCCAAGGCCATAGTGGTTCTGTCTCACGTGGGTCTCTGTCCGCGTCTAAGACGGTCTGATTGAAGGAATTGGAGAGTCAGCACCGAGACCCTGAAGGCTTTGCTCCGTGATGATGTGCAGAGTGAGGAAGGGTTTGCTGTGAGGGCTGTGAGGTCTGCCAGGCTCGGGGTGCACCAGCCTCACCTTTCGAATGTGCGGTACTTGGGATGAGGCTTCTCCAGGCGCACGGTAGGAATTCTGAATACCTGCAGTCACTGCTCATGGGTGGAGGGCACTGTGTGAGGCTGAGCCCCGACCCCAGCTCACTGCACGTGGATTAGATAAACAAGAGGGCGGCGCGGGTCTCATGGCTGAGCCGATCAGCGGAACAAGCGGAGGCGGTGCGGTTCTGCAGGCATGCGGGTGCGCGGGCTCCTCCCGGGTGCGGAGCGGGCAGAGAGCACCCAGACGCAGGTAGGCTCGCACCCCTGGGCAGCGCCGGCTTCCGCGGATGGCCTCGGGGCAGGACAGGCCGAGTCCCCACGGGAAAGCCCGCAGGTGCACGCTCCGGGCTCCGGGGGCGACCACGTGCGTGCTCAGGTAAGCCGGCTCACCTGGCGAGCCTTCTCGGCCTTCCTGCGGGACCGGGACAATCCTGAACGCGGTGAACTGCGTGCACCGAGCTTGCGGGAGTCGTCAAAACCCTATGGAAGCAGGTGATTTGATGTGACTTCTGGTGCACAAAGTCAGATTTTTTTTCTCCCCAAGACCGATTTGTATTCTACTTGGTCTTCCCTTTGAATTCGCGATGTCCTCTGAGATTCCAAAGTAACAGGGAGTTTTCGTCTCTCTCATGAATTATAAAGTGCACCCTGGGTTCCATCTGTCTGTACAATCAAAATAAACCCAATGAAAGTCATTAGAAAATACTAGAAAATTCTATTTTTAGGTAGCACCTGATTCTTTTCTTTATTATTATTTTTTTTCCCCTGATAGTTGAGAGGTGGCTCTTGCTTGGGAGAGATACTTGATATTACACGTTATTAGATGTGTGACATCAGAGCTTCACCCCAATACACCAGCAGGGCCCTCGGAGGGGCCTGGCTACAGGGGAACACCAAGTCCTTGATTTTGGAACAAGGGGCTGGTGGTGGGGGTTGGAGGACAGGAAAATGCTGAAAAAATAGCCAAGGCATGTGGTCTTGGTCAGAAGTGGACATTAAGGGAAGTGAGGGCAGGTGTGTCTCCCCTTCCCCACCCAGCGCTGAGCACAGGGCCTCAGCATGGGTCTCGCGCATGCGTGCTACGTCACTTCCGGCGTGTTCGACTCTCTGTGACCCGCTGGACTGTATGTAGCCTGCTACGTTTCTCCATTCATGGGATTTCCCAGGGAAGAATACTGCATCCAGGGGATCTCTCTGGACCAGGGATCAAACCTGCGTCTCTTGCATTGGCAGGCAGGTTCTTTACCCGCCAGCACCACCTGGGAAGCCTGCCTGTCTCACTGACACTTTATGTAATGAGTAAGTGAATTTGGGAACACGAGGTCGGTCGGGATTCCAGAAATGTTTCTTGTCACCCTTTTAACTTTCTGGATGTTGCACTGTCTGGCCCGGGGTGGTCTTGTCCTGTGTTGGTTCCTTCAGGTGTGGAAAGAACTGATATCCTTGCTTGCTGGGAGATTCTACTGCAAGGTTGTGGGTTTTCTGATGTTTTGGAATCAAGATTGTTCTGGTTATCTATCATTGTATAACAAACTACCACTAAACCTACTGATTTGAAAGAGAAATTTTTGGATACCTAAGGACTTTATGGGACTTCCCTGGTGGCTCAGATGGTAAAGCATCTGCCTACAATGTGGGGGACTCAGGTTCGATCCCTGGATTGGGAAGAGCTCCTGGAGAAGGAAATGGCAACCCACTCCAGTACTCTTGCCTGGAAAATCCCATGGCTGGAGGAGCCTGGTAGACTACAGTCCATGGGGTCACAAAGAGTCAGACACGACTGAGGGAAGGACTTTATGGGGCAGGAATTTGGGCCTGGTCTAGCTCAGGGATTCTTGTTCTACAGGTGGTTCTGATCTGATGGGGGTTCCTTTTACATTGGGCAGAAGGGCTGGTCAGGGGGATCCAGAGTAGCTTTCCTGATGTGTCTGCTGCCTGTCGGGGGTGACGGGAGGGCACACTTCAGCTGCCACTGTGGACTGGATACCTGCCTATGGTCTCTGCAGCATGGTCGTCCCCGAGGGAGCAGGAAAGGAAGTCATCAGTTTTTAAGCCTGGGCGTGGATACCAGCCTTTCCGTTTCTGCTCTGTCAGTCAAGCAATACTAGAGTCCGTTTAGATGCCAGGAGAGGGGATGCAGCCTCACCTTTCTGTGGGAGAAGTGTCCAAGAATTTGTGGCATTATATTTGATCACAAATACCCTCAAAATAAAAATGTCTCACAACTGCCAGAAGGTGGAAACCACTCAAATGTCCATCCACGAATGAACCGAATGTGGTTTTTCCATACAGTGGAATACCAATCAGCCATAAAAAGCAGGAAATTCTGACTATGCTCCCACATGGATGAGCCTTGAACATGTTGTGCTAAGAGAGCTAAGCCAGTCACAGAAGGACAAATTCTGTATGATTCCTCTGATAACAAGGTCCCCAAAAGAGTCACACATAGAAAGACAGAGAGTAGAATGGTGGTAGCCAGGGGCTGTGGGGAGGGAGAGGCCTGGGGAGAGCTTATGTACTGAGGACAGAATTTCTGTTTGTGAAGATGAAAAAGCTCTTAATGGTTGGCAGTGGTGGCTGCCCCACGATATGAACGTAATTCATGCCACTGAACAGTGCACTTAAACATGGTTAGGATGGTAAATTTTGCTTATATATTTTTATCACAAGAATGCAGTTAAGTAAATTATATTAAAAATATATGGTAGGTTTCTGAATTTGAGTAGTCTTTTGTATCCCCATTAGTGTCTGATATTTTTGAAGGGCTAAAGGCCTCAATACTCTTTTGTTTTAGGGCTATATCTCCTTAACCTTCTCCTGAGGATTTTTGTATCTAATCTGACCTCCTTTTCAATATGAGATGAAATGGATCCACTGAAATAGATAGAAGCACTGATGGTTCCAATCTTGGCACCAACTGGGAGACAGTGATTAGGTGATTTGTGAGGTACAGACCAGACTTTGGGACTCTGTGGGAGAAGGCGAGGGTGGGATGTTCTGAGAGAACAGCATTGAAACAAGTATACGATCAAGGGTGAAACAGATCACCAGCCCACGCTGGATGCATGAGACAAGTACTTAGGGCTGGTGCACTGGGAAGACCTAGAGGGATGGGATGGGGAGGGAGGCGGGAGGGGGGATTGGGATCGGGATGGGGAATACATGTAAATCCATGGCTGATTCATGTCAATGTATGGCAAAAACCACTACAATATTGTAAAGTAATTAGCCTTCAACTAATAAAAATAAATGGAAAAAAATAAAAATGAAATCCATTGAGGACTTTCTCATCTCCAGGAAAATGTACTCCTATATTATTAATTGTTGTTTTGTTACCTTATTGAAATAAGTAAAAGAGCGTTACTAAGAAGTGCTTTCACTGCCCTGTCACCATCTATCAGCAGAGTCAACATGATGCTTCCCCAACTTTGTTGACTTGTGGGCAGATTAATTCAATCTTACCCTCCAGCTGTAACTGCCCCCTGACAGAAGGACAGACCTAGTGGATTTAAAGGAAGCAATAGTAGCAATCTATCTTAAATGCAGATTTTCTGTTGTCTTTTATCCTCAAAGGACCTATTATTTATTGCCTTGTATTCTTCTATAATGTTTGTATTGATAATTTTGCCAAAAAATTTAAGTATAATATATATTTGAAAAAATGCACAGTCCAGTGTGTTTTCATAAAATGAACAGACTCATGGACTGCAACTAGATCTAAAAAAAGAACATTTCAGAATCCTGGAAGCTCCCTTGAGTCCCTTATTGTCACAGCCGTCCTCCCCAAGGGCAGTCTTGCTTTTGACTTCTAATACCGTCTGTAATGGTTTCCTGCTTTTGAACTTTTTCTAAGTGGAATCATACAGTTGTTGCTCTTTTTTGTATTGGCTTCTTTTCGCTCAGATTTATGTTTGGGAGATTCACCCATGTGTAGCTTGTGGTTGTAGATCATTTTATTCTCATTGAAATATACCACAATTTATTTCTCAGTTCTGCTATTAGGCATTTGGGTTATTTTCAGTTTTTTTGTTTAATATGAAAAGTGCTGCTATCAACATTCCCATACAGATGTGCCTGCCTGTCTGTTGGATTTATATAGAGACGTTGAGTGACTGAGTCACAGGGTATGCAAATGACGACTTGACTTGTACATACCAAATAGTTTCCTGAAATAAGTCAGATCAATTTATATTCCCACTGTTGTGTAAGAATTTCCTTTGCTCTAATGCTTCCCAGTCTTGGACCTATCAGCCTTTTTCATTCTAACCATGCTGGTGGCAGGTGGTGGGATCACGTTGCACTATTAGTTTGTCAATTAGGCAAACAAGTCAGGCTTTCGTATCTTGCCTGTCCAAGTAATCTGTCCATTTTCCCTCTCCCCATTGGGTTGTCTGCCTTTTCTTTACCAATTCATAAACATTTAAAAAGTGTCTTCTGGATGCAAATACTTAATTGAATATTATATTGCAAATATATTCTCTCATCCAGGGTCTTGGCTTTTCACCCCTTTAATGGTGACTTTGAGGAACAGAAATTCTTAATTTTAGCATAAGTAATATAACACAGTTTTTCAACTTGTTTCCTTTTTGCGTAGCACTTTTTAAACATCTTTATTGCCTTATCTTTTACATTTAGATCTGCAATATTAGGATGTGTGATGGTTAGTTTGTTATTGGATGAGATTAACATTCAAATCAGTGAACTTTGATTAAGCAGATTGCCCTTCAACATGTGAGTGGGCCTCATTCAATCAGTTGAAGGCCCAAATAGGACAAAAGACTGACTTCCTTGAATGAGAGTGAATCCTCCAGCAGATGCCCTCAGGGTGCGCCTGCACCATTGTCTTTCCTGGGTCTCCAGCCACACCAGTGCTGCAGATTTTGGATTTGCTAGCCTCCCTAATATTCCCTGGTGTCTCAGATGGAGACCTAGACTCAATCCCTGGGTTGGGAAGATCCCCTGGAGAAGGAGATGACTACCCATTCCAGGATTCTTGCCTGGAAAATTCCATGGACAGAGGAGTCTGGGGGACTACATTCCAAGGGGGCACACAGAGCCACACATGGCTGACTAACACTTTTACTTTTTTACTAATCACATAAGCCAATTTCTTATAATAAGCACATCCTGTTGGTTCTGTTTCTCCGGAGAGCCCTAACACATTGCATGAGATAGAGGTCAAGATACATTTTTTTCAGTGCCCCGAACACCTGACTTTAACCTCGGGGCTCCATGGCAACCCAGTTTAATGCTGTTGTTTCAGAACTCATGTTGAAAGCATCCTGTAAATGTGTAATTTTTTGCCTGCTTCTAGCCACCCACTTTTCTTTATAGACAATTTGGAGTCTCAGGAGCATAAGGATGGACCTTAGAAAGGGAGTGACCGACCTATCTACCAAACCTAGAATAAAGAGCATTGACTTTGAGATCTGAGTTAGGATGCCCTGCAGGGAAGCACAGGAAGGCACATCAAGGGGGTGGTGAGAGGTGATCAAGGGTGAGACCCACTAGAGGAGAATCTGAAAACAGGCCTGAGGCTTGGGTGGGGGGGTGTGCTTGGGGGCGGGGCGGGGGGGGGCGTCCCAGCATAGCAAATGGGAGGGGCTATGGCCTGTTCAGCTCAGGGCTCCATAAAGGTTTCTGCCTGGAACCCAACTACACCGTATGACTCTGAATCTTCCTGGGTGTTCAGACCCTGTTCTGCCTGGTTTCCATGGTTGCCTTTGTTCATTATGTGGTAGAGAAGAGAAGTCCAGGGGAGGGGATGGTTGTTTCTGAGACGTAGACTTAGTGGAGCAGTCCTCAGTTGGAGAAGAGACAGAGGAGGTGTTCAGAGTCCCTTAGACTCTGTGATGTTTAATTATGTGCAAACCTGCCCTTTAGGACCTGCAGGCACCTCAGGGAACACTGTTATATCGGTAATGACTTTTTATTCTCCTTTATCTTACCCTCAAGCTCTGGCATTGAGTCTGCAGTTGATTACATGATTCCTATGGGTTCTTCTGGATCTATTGACTCTGAGCTTTGAGAAACAGTATTTGTGTGGTGGGCACCAGTGCAGTTTTGGATCTGTAATAGGTATTGGAATTCTGGAAAGTATTTCTTTTAGGTTGAATTCAGCCAAGAAGTTTAAATTAGTATCATACAAGGCTCTGATGAAATTACCTGTTGAGGGCAAGTTATGAGATACACTGTTGAATTAGGTATAATTTCTATAGGTACCTGACTCCTTTAAAGGCAAATATTCTGCAGGATTAAAATGTTAATCAAGTAATCTTTCAATAAATCCTCTCCCTTCCCCCACTTTTTCTTTTTTTTTGCCTAAGTAACCCTGTGTTGATTAAGATGATGATGAAGAATTTCTAATTACATTATTTAAGATGACTTTTAATGTATGATGTGTTAATGCTTTCAGCCAGACTTAAGAAAGGCAGATTTATTTTTGGTTATATACACAAGATACTCAATATCTATTTGTTAACTAAATGAGCAAAAATCACAAGCATTATTTTTAGAAGAAAATATTTCATTTAAACTCTGCATTTTCTAAGTGTTAAACCCTGAAAGAGTGATCCCTTTTGTGAATGTCTAATTATTCATGGTGTGTTTCATCACTATTATAATCAATACATGGTTTTTAAGACAAACTGCTCACACTAATGAAAATTTAGTTACTATAGCTACCAACGTGCAAAGGAGAAAACAAAACAAGCAGACAGAAAAATCTTCTCTGTTGTGAAGACAAAAACATGTCTGCACTGGAAAATCCTTGAGGCACTGAGAGTGTTTGTGAAAGGATCTGTGGTCATGATTTCAGAGGTCCTTTTCCCTGACCTCTTGTCCTCAGAAGAGCTGTCAGATCACCTTTCTCAGGACACGCTGCTTCTCTGCATTGTCTTGTGTGGACGCTACAACAAGGGCAGCAGAATGTGTGCTGACTGAGCCCTCCACACTCGGGGTCAAGTGGCCGGTCTGAGGATGTCATCTGATGGTGGATAGAAAGTGTGACCCAACAGGGAGACCGTATACAACTTTGGAGAAGTTGGCTGTTAGGAATTTCCTCTTTATTTCAGCCACTCTGGGTGTATCATCCTGTTTCATGCAAGAGAAGTATCTGAAAAGGAAACACAGCGTGGCTGGAGTTAGATACCTGAGGTGGAGACAGTCTTCAGAGCAAAAGCCAGTAAGGACCAACTCGGGTCAGGAGACAGGATATCCAAGAGACTTACAGTCTGTGCAAAGATGCTGAAGCTGAGTAACAGTTTAAGATTGGGGTCCACAGGGGTTCCAGGAGCACAAAGCAAAGGAATCTAGAGAGTGTGTGGTCAAATGTATTGGTCAGGGTTCTCTAGAGACACAGAACCAATATGGTGTCTGTGTGTATATATATATATCTAGAAAGAGAGAGAGGCGCTTCCCAGGTGGTGCAGTGGTAAAGAATCCATCTGCCAATACAGGAGATGCAAGAGACATGGGTTTGATTCCCCGGTCAGGAAGATCCCCTGAAGAAGGAAATGGCAACCCACTCCAGTATTCCTGCCTGGAGAATTCTATGGACAGCGGAGCCTGGTGAGCTACAGTCCATGGGGTCACAAAGAGTCAGACACGATTGCGTGAGTGAACACACACATATATAGAGAGAGGAAGGGGTTTAGTACAAGGCATTGACTGAAAAGTGCAAACCAGGCCCAGAAAGAATCTGTGTCCCCATCTAGGTCTGACCTCTGTCTGCTGGAAAATTCTCTCTTATTCAGTGGAGGGGCAGTCCTGTGTTCAGGTCAGGCCTTCAGTTGATTGGATGATGCCCACCCACATCATGGAGGGCCTTCTGATTTACTCCAAGTCCATTGATCTATCTTTCTATCTATTTATTTATTTTAATTTTAATAATTAGAGTATAATTGATTTAATGTTGTGTTTCAGGTGTACGGCAGAGTGAACCAGTTATTCATATCCACATAGCCACTCTCTTTTAGATTCTTTTCCCATATTGCATCATTACAGGGTACTGAGTGGAGTTCCCTGTGCTAAAAGTACTGATTTAAATGTTGATCTCATCCAAAGCACTTTCAGAGAAACACCCAGAATACTTTGGCAAACTACCTGGGCACTGAGACCCAACCAGTTAGCATAAACGAACCCTTCCGTGGGTCCAGATAGTCTGTGTTTGGCAGAGGAAGCCCTTTCTCCCTGGGTTTGCTCCATCCGACTCCAAAGCCAGAGCAAAGTGAGTCTGCTTTCAGACACGATCACCTCCCTGCCTCCGCTGCTGGGTATTGCTCTAGGAAGACGAATGTCTGGGGAGGTGGAGAAAGGCGGTCCTTTCTGTGACAACAGGGAAGCAGGGGCTCTTTCTAGGTCAGCTGCCATAAAACTGGAGCGGGGGGTAGTTCGAGGGGGCACATGGACCCCACCCCTCTTCATTGAAGGGGAGGACCTGAGAGAAAGACCCTCTGATCTTTTTTGTCTGCAGAGTGGGCTTTGCAAGGTAAACTCGTAGGAAAGAAATAGTGAGGAGAGTGAAAAGCTTCAGTGATCGATATCGAGAATGCAAATGTCTACCTAGGATGTAGAATTTGATGAGGTTCTCGACTTGGATCAGCTCTTTGGCTGCTGTAAGCACAGCTTGGCGCGGGGGCTGTGTTGTTGAGAAGCCCTCTGTTCCCGGGCAGGGCATCTCCTGCTCACGAGACCCTCCAGCTCTGCAGGGGAGAGAGAACAAACAGGGCTGCCCTGTGCCTCTGCGGCAGCCCGGGCACAGGGGCTACTCAATCAAAGTGAAGGCAGCTGGCAGGGCTATGGGCTGGAGGAAGATCAGACCCCCGGCGCTTAGCCCTCGCCTGTCCTCCTACCTGCAGACCTGCCTACAGGGGTTCAGCCTCTTGCCTTTTGGAAGCCCTCATCTTTGCACAGGACAGAGGCAAATAGAAATGGCTGTTAAGATTTTGATAGGCACATCCAGATATCTTTATATAATCGCTGAATTTTCTGGCTCTAAAGGAAATCATGTTCTTGGAAAAATGCATAGAAGCAGCAGAAAGTAAAGGAAAAACAATAAAACCCACCCAACACGAAACAGTCGCACCAATTTTGATTGTTTATCGTGTGCCTGTTCTAATGGGTGTGAGGCCTCCCCAGGGAGGCCTGGAGACGGGCTAGCGCAGAACCCCTGCGGGTGGTGTCAGGACTCTTCACACCTGTGGCATTTCCAGCCATTAGGTGAAATTTGATCACCCCAAACACCAATAGCTTGGCCACCTGATGTGAACAGCTGACTCACTGAAAAAGACCCTGATGCTGGGGAAGATTGAGGGCAGGAGAAGGGGATGACAGAGGATGAGGTGGTTAGATAGCACTGACTCAACGGACACGGGTTTGAACAAACTCTGGGAGATGGTGAAGGACAGGGAAGCCTGGCCTGCTGCAGTCCATGAGTCTGCAGTGTCTGCACATTTTCTGAAGAACTTCTGCCAGCCCAGCTTCCCTGGACCCTCAAATGCTGCGTTAATTTCCTACTGTTTTTGTAAGAAATTGCCACAAACTTAGTGACTTAAAATAACACAAATGTATTATCTTACAGTTCTGGAAGTCAGAGGCCAAAATGGGTTTCACTGGGCTCAAAAATCAAGCTGCTGGCCGGGTTGCGCTCCTGGGCGTTTTAGAGGAGAAAGCGCTTCCTGCCTTTTCTGGCTTCGACAAGAGCCCACATTTCTTGTCTTGCATCCCCTTCCTTGTATCATTTCCACCCCTGCTCTGTCATCACGTCTCCTTCCCTGACTCTGACCTTCCTGCCTCCCTCTTAGGAAGACCCTTGTGGTTATGCTGTGATTCATGGGGTCGCAAAGAGTTGGACACGACTGAGTGACTGAACTGAACTGTGGTTACGCTGGGCCCACCCAGGTGATCTCTCCATCTCAAAGTCCTAAATGTAATCCCATCTGCCAAGCCCCTTTATCCGTGTAAAGCAATATATCCCCACATTCTGGGGGTTAGGACCTTGCTGTCTTGGTGACGCTAGTTGTAAAGAACCTGCCTGCCAAGGCCAGAGATGTAAGAGACACAGGTTCGATGCCTGAGTCGGGAAGGTCTCCTGGAGGAGGGCATGGCAGCCCTCTCCAGTATTCTTCCCTGGAGAATCCCAGGGATGGGGGAGCCTGGAGGGCTACAGTTCATCAGGTCACACACAGTCAAACATGACTGAAGCGACCTAGCAGGCATACACGTCTTTGGAAGGATCACTTCTTTGGTTTCCAGGCCTCCAAACAGGCTCGGAACTGACGAACAGAAGCTGTGCCTATGGCTGGTGTCTTCTAGTCTGAGCTCAGGCCGGTCGGTAACCTGATCCACAGTGTACATCCTTCCGGACAGTATCTGCCATCAACAGCACCCCTGCCACAGGGGCTTCCGTCCTGAGTGGGCTTTCACTATTTTCCATCCTCTGATTCCTGCCACCTAGAACAATAAGGAAACAGAATCTGAAAAATCAATTGTGATAGTCCTGAGGGTAGAGATGGAGGAAAACCGAGGAGAGAAGTGAGGGATGGTGCATGATTCATTGTTATTATATTTTAATTTTTGTCAAGATGATGGAAGATCTTGTTAGGCCACTTTGGGCCACAATATTAAAAAAATAAATTTTGCACATGGAGTATCCTGTTTTTGTTTTCTTCTTAGCATTTTCATATTCTGATCCTGCAGCATTTTTGCCTAGACATGCAATGGATATTAATTGCAAAAGCAAAAAAGGAGCATCCAACAGAGAAGATATGTCTAAATAATAGCATTTTGCAATTCACGCTGCTGTGGACTGAATGTTGTGTTCCCACAGATTTGTGTGTCAGAGCCTAATCCCTAAAGTGAAGGTATCAGGAGGTGGGGTCTTTGGGAGGTGAGTAGGTCTTCTGTCCATGGGATTCTCCAGGCAAGAATACTGGAGTGGGTTGCCATTACCTCCTCCAGGGGATCTTCCTGATCCAGGCATTGAAGCCATGTTTCCTGCGTCTCCTGCATTGGCAGGCAGATTCTTTACTACTGAGTCACCTGGGACGCCCCATGAGGGTGGAAGCCTCACAAATGGGATTCGTGCCCTTCTGAGAAGAGACCCCAGAGAGCTCCCTCAGCTTTTCTGCCACGTAAGGGTGGGCATAGTGAAAAGAGAGCATCTATCAGCCAGGAAGCAGGACCAGCCTCCAAATCTGCTGCTCCTTGATCTTGGACTTCCAGCCTCCAGAGCTGTAAGAAATAGATGTTTGTTGTTTAAGCCACCCTGTCTGTGGTATTTGGTCATAGAAGCCTCAGCTGACTGAGACACACACATAAACCAGTTTCAAGCTGGTTCTCTCTCTCTGTCTTTTTTTCTGCTTTTCCTTGTTCTTCTTGTTTAGTCACTAAGTCATGTCTGACTCTGCTACCCCATGGACTGCAGCACACCAGGCTTCCCATCCTTCATTATCTCCCAGAGTTTGTTCAGATTCGTGTCTGTTGAGTTGGTGATGCCATCCAACCATCTCATTCTCTGTCGACCCTTTTAATTCTGCTCTGTCTTTCCCAGCATCAGGGTCTTTTCCAGTGAGTCAACTCTTTGCATCAGGTGGCCAAAGTATTGGAACTTCAGCTTCAGGCATCTGTCCTTCCAATGAATATTCAGGGTTGGTTTCTTTTTTTATTCTTTTGTGGATGTAATTTGGAACAATAAGATCTGTCCTGTGTGTTTGGACACTCATCCTCTACCAAAAGGGGATGCTTCTTTGTATTTGAACAATGAACTATTTGAAAAGTAAAATATCAAGTTGTTTATTGAATGGCTAGCTTTTGTCTGTATCATAAGGCAAGTTGATGACAGTCTCCTTGCTAGTTACCCCTGCAACTAAGATTTCTGACACCAGCTGTCAATAACCTATTTGTAAGCATTTCCCACTCTGAAGCTAGACAGCACAGGAAATATTATACACATGTTAAGTTAGGAAGTTTGATGGTTGTCCCATTCACAATTTCATGGAGCTGAATGGTATGTTTGCAGGGTATCAGCTGAGGGAAGGAGAGACAAAGTCTGCATAATCCTGAGATCATAAATAACATTCTATTTCAATTTTATTTTACAAAAAATACAAAAAGAGGATCATGTTTGCTTTTCCTTGTATTTGTAGTCTAAGGGAGACTTTCAAGTCAAGGTGAAAAAGTAAAAGTGTTAGTCCCTCAGTCATGTCTGACTGTGACCACCAGGCTCCGCTGTCCAAGGAGAAGAAAGTAAACAAAAAGAAAAATGTGATAACTATAGTAAATATGTTCAGTGTCTTAATGAAAAGTTTGATTTCATTACTGTTTAGGAGTGAAACTTATGCTAAGTAGGGATTTAATGCCTGTAAATTAAAAATTAATTTGTAATATAAAATTCAATCCAGATTATTCAGTTTAAATAGATAATATATATTACAAAGCAGAGGTAGTATTCTGATGGAGACTAGGAAACACAGGCTCTATTTTTAGAAATCATCAGAGATTATTTTTCAACCCTTTGTAGTTTCTTTAACCTTGAGAATTATGTTGTACTGAAGAATGTATTTTTTCTCTGTTGGAGTATATAGCAAAGTTGCCTAAAACAATTTCACCTATCTTCTCTACAGATGGAAAATACCTGTAGAAATGTTGGCATTTAATTGTTTTATGACTTCAGAAAACAATGACTTTTAGCTTCTAAGCTAGGTGGACTGGATTTTGTATCAGTGTAGTCTTCAGTTTAGGTAATTAATGTAGGGTCTAAAAGGTTGCTTGTAGGGCGGTTGTACTGAGCTTCGAGTTTTTGCTTATGAGCTGTGGTTGGATTTTGTAGGGCAGCCTCTGAAGGTAGCCCGAGTCCCCTTCAGATGTACCTCTAAGGGGGCACCTCCTTGCTTTGGAGAGCCCCAGCAAAGAGGCCAGCCTGACACCCGGTGAGCCAATCATCTGAGAACCGCTCCTTTCTCCCCTTACTGGGTCCCTGACCCCAGCTCTTCTGTCCTCACCTCCGCTTGGATGCCTCTTCCTGGCAAGGTCCTGCCTCCGCTGTGATGTGCGCTGTGTGGTCAGCTGTGTCTGACTCTTTGTGACCCCATGGACTGTAGCCTCTGTCCATGGGATTCTCCAGGCAAGAATACTGGAGTGGGTTGCCATTCCCTTCTCCAGGGGATCTTTCCGACCTAGTAATGGAACCCGGATCTCTTCTGTCTCCTGCATTGGCAGGTGGGTTCTTTACCCCTAGTGCCACCTGGGAAGCCCATTCAACGGTTATGGGCTCCAGGCTTTGTGTCCTGGACCACCGACTGAAGCTCACATCATCTCAGGGTCCCGGTTGACAAGCTCCCAGTTCTGCTTTGCATCCTGCTTTTGCCATTGCTGTGGGTAGAGTAACAATGCCTGTTTCTACATGACCTACCTGAATTAGAGGAGAAACCAGAATCATGGAGCAGAAAGATATGAGAAAACATTAAATACAAGCCTCCTCCCGCTGATGAGGAGGTTTCCAGTGTACGAGGGGCTGGGCTTCAGGAGTGTGCACTCACCAGTCCATTGTCACCATCCCCACACGACAGCTGCAGGGATGGAGGCTTAAAGAGATAAGTAACTCGCTCAGGTCTGAGAGGTGAAGCTGGGACTCTAAGCCAGGTTCTTACCGCGCCCGCCCCTGCTCTCAACAGGAACAGCCGGAACTGACCTAGTCTTTCTGAGCTACAGCTGTTAGTTTAAATGCGCTACATATATTAGCTCATTTTGTTCTTCCAATAAGCCTGTAAAGTGGATGTGACTATTATCATCACATGTAGCCCCATTACACACATAAGAAGATGAGGCAAATCAGTGCTAAAAGCAACGAGCTATAAGCCATGAAAGGATGTGGAGGAACTGTGAATACATGTGACCAAGTGAAAGAAACCAGTCTGAAAAGGCCACACACTGTGTGATTTCAATGCTTTGACATTCTGGAAAAGGCAGAACTATCTCTGGTGGCTCAGAGAGTAAAGAATCTGCCTGTAATATGGGAGACCCAGGTTCAATCCCTGAGTCAGGAAGATCTAGAGAAGGGAATGGCAACCACTCCAGTATTCTTGCCTGGAGAATCCCATGGACAGAGGAGCCTGGTGGGTTGCAGTCCATAGGGTCGCAAAGAGTCAGGCATGACTGAAGTGACTTAGCACACATGCATGGACATAATAAAAAGATCAATGAAAAAAAAATCAATGATTTCCAGGGGTTGACGGGGAAAGGATGAATAGGCGCATCACAGGGATGTTTAGGGCAGTGAAACTATTCTGTGTGATACCACAGTGGTGGACACACATGATTAAACATTTGTTCAAACCCGTGTAATATACACCCAAGAATGAAACCAGGGTGCATGGTGGACTCTGGGTGATGATGATGTGTTTAGGTAGGTTCATCAGTTGTAACAAGTGTAGCATCTGGCAGGGATGCTAATAATGGGGGAGGTTATGACCAACCTAGACAGCATATTAAAAAGCAGAGACATTACTTTTCCAACAAGGTCTGTCTAGTCAAGGCTATGGTTTTTCCAGTGGTCATGTATGGATGTGAGAGTTGAACTGTGAAGAAGGCTGAGTGCTGAAGAATTCATGCTTTTAAACTGTGATGTTGGAGAAGACTCTTGAGAATCCCTTGGACTGCAAGGAGATCCAACCAGTCTATCCTAAAGGAGATCAGACCTGGGTGTTTATTGGAAGAACTGATGCTGAAGCTGAAATTCCAATACTTTGGCCACCTGGTGTGAAAAGCTGACTCACTGAAAAAGACCCTGATGCTGGGAAAGATTGAGGACAGGAGGAGAAGGGGACGACAGAGGATGAGATGTTTGGATGACATCACCGACTTGATGGACATGGGTTTGGGTAAACTCTGGGAGTTGGTGATGGACAGGGAAGCCTGGTGTGCTGTGATTCATGGGGTCACAAAGAGTCGGACATGACTGAGCTACTGAACTGAACTGAACTGAACTGTGCCTGAGGAGGGGGAGGGGCTAAATGGGAAATGCCTGTACCTTCTCCATTTTTCTGTGAACATAAAACTGCTCTAAAAATAAAGCAAAAAAAAAAAAATAGTATGAGAAAAAAGGGGAAAACAATGAGGCATAGTGAGGCAAAATTGTAGCTGAAGGCCCCACAGGTAGCAAGTGGCAGGGGCCAGATGCTCAGAGACAGCAGATGGCTCCTTGATGCCTACTGCCCACTGAGCACTTTTCCCAAAGCTTTACTTGTTGCTGTTGTTCAGCCGCTAAGTCGTGTCCGACTCTTTGCAACCCCATGGACTGCAGCACGCCAGGCCTCCCTGTCCTTCACCATCTCCCTGAGTTTGCTCAACTCATGTCCATTGAGTCAGTGATGCCATCCAACCATCTCATCCTCTGTCGTCCCCTTCTCCTCCTGCCTTCAATCTTTCCCAGCATCAGGGTCTTTTCCAACGACTTTGCATCAGGTGGCCAAAGTATTGGAGCTTCAGCATCAGTCCTTCCAATGAATTTTTAGCGTTGATTTCCTTTGGAATTGACTGGTTTGATCTCCTTGCAGTCCAGGGGACTCTCAAGAGTCTTCTCCAGCACTACAGTTCGAAAGCATCAGTTCTTTGGTGCTTAGCCTTCTTTATGGTCCAACTCTCACATTGTACATGACTGCTGCAAAACCATAGCTTTCAAAGCTTTCCTTCTATAGATTGGCAAATACTCTGTGCTCTTACTACTCTTCAGGGTCTAACTGTCTTAGTTCATCCAGGCTGCTATAAGGCATTACCACAGACTGGGGGGTGGGGTGAAGCTAAGACAGGTCTGGAGGCTGGAAATCTGAGACAAGGGCGCTGGCCTGGAGGGACTCAGGTGGCTGTGAACTCACGTGGGGAGGAGGGGGAGCGTGGAACACGGTCACTCATGCCCTCTGATCAGGGCACTCATCCCATCTGGAGGGATTCCCTCCCAAAGGCCCCAGCCCCAAACACCATCACCTCAACCTACAGATCTGGGGGAACATGAGCATCTTGTCCATGGTGCTAACCAACCGCATCACATGCTGGGGTCGGGGAGCGGGTGATACTGGTCCTGGACCGACGGCGCTGCCAGGATGGGAATGCTCACGGCAGAACCAGGAAAGCCCCAGGCAACCCAGGGAAGGACGGTCACCCCAGCCAAGCAGGTACTACCCCTCCCGGTTCTCATCCGTCTAGTGACGTCTTCCCCACAAGTACAGCTTCCAGGTCAGATGACGCTCTTCCTGGTCCTGTGAGTGAGTTGTGCTCACCACCAAGCGGCGTGTGTGTCTCAACCTGCCCAGCGTACTTCCTGTCTCCCGGCCCCACCCCATTCTCCAGCGCTGACGCAGGCCGCGTCCTCTCAGCGTCATGACGGGAGGTAGCAGCCTTAACAAAGGCCAATGTCAGGGGCCCAACAGCACCCCTCAGGCTTCAGTGCCTCACCAGGAACCCGGGGGCTGCAAATGACATCACGTGCATGTGTGCATGCCGTCACTTGAGTCATATCTAACCTGTGCGACCCCATGGACCATAGCCCACCAGGCCCCTCTGTCCATGGGATTTCCCAGGCAAGAATACTGGAGTGGGTTGCCATGCCCTCCTCCAGGAGATCTTCCTGACCCAGGGATTGAACCTGTGTCTCTTTTGTTTCCTGCATTGGCAGGCGGGTTCTTTACCACCAGTGACACCTGGGAAGCCTGAAAATGACATTGTTTCTTGCCAGAATGCATCTCTTAGAGCTCTGCTTGGGTGGGGTGCCATGGGGATAGGTCTCTGCCTCTTCCCAGGCCTTCCAGTTCTGAGCCACAGCCCCTGATCCAGGAGAAAAGGGCCGAGTTGCCCTTGGAACATGATGCACTGAAGGTGCCCTTTTTTGAATTCTGCAAGTCTCTCTGTGGGTGCTCGGCCTCAGGCTGAGTGGGGAGGAGAGCTGGGATTTGCATGCATGTGTCCTCCTTCCGAGGAATCCCCTTTCCAAGGCCAGCAGGCAGCCTTACATGTGTCTGCATGCTGTATGGACCCAGTTCAGTTCAGTTCAGTTCAGTCACTCAGTCGTGTCTGACTCTTTGTGACCCCATGGACTGCAGCACGCCAGGCCTCCCTGTCCATCACCAACTCCTGGAGCTTACTCAAACTCATGTCCATTGAGTTGGTGATGCCATCCAACCATCTCATCCTCTGTTGTCCCCTTCTCCTGCCTTCAATCTTTCCCAGCATCAGGGTCTTTTCAGATGAGTTAGTTCTTTGCATCAGGTGGCCAAAGTATTGGAGTTTCAAGCAAGAGAGTTCCAGAAAAGCATCTACTTCTGCTTTATTGACCACACCAAAGCCTTTGACTGTGTGGATCACAACCAACTGTGGACCCAGTGCTGGGGCTCAGACTCCCTATTGTGCTTCAATCTTCCTCCAACCCTTGGGAGCTGGAAAAGAAAGACACTTGTGACAGTCATTGTTCTGAGGATAGAAGGCAGCTGGCAACTCACTCACGAGGACTGGTCACAGCTCTTGGTGGGGATGAGGCTGGCAGACTTGTGGAGACAAGAGGCTGAGTTGTATATATATATATATGCATATATCCTATTAGTTTCGTTCCTCTGAAGAACCCTGACTAACACATACACACTATTACTGTTACTTCTAAATAGTTAACTGAAGGTAATCTAAGGAACACTGTAGTAAAGAATTTGAATATAAAAAGATGCCTTTAGAATGATCAGTGTTTTTATTTTTTTTTATTGACATATAGTTGAACTGACTCAAATGCATTCCTTTTTAATGACTGAATAATATTCCACGGTATATATGTACCACGGTTTCTTTATCCATTCATCTGTTGATGGACATAGAGGTTGCTTCCATGTTCTAGCTATTGTAAATAGTGCTTCAGTGAATATTGGGGTGCATGTGTCTTTTTCCCCAGAGTATATGCCTAGTAGTGGGATTGCTGGGTCATATGGTGGTTTTATTCCTAGACTTTTAAGGCATCTCCATATTGTCTTCCATGGTGGCTATCATGTACAATGCTGTGTTAGTTTCAGTGTACAGTGAAATGATTTGGTTGTGCATACATTTGCATTCTTCTTTCTCTTCTTTTCCATGATGGTTTATTATAGGATGCTGAATGTAGGTCCCAGTAGGACTTTGTTGTATACCTGTTTTGTGTATAGTAGTTTGTATCTGCTAATTCCAAACTGTTAATGTATCCTTCCCTTTCCCTCTTTGGTAACAATAAATTTGTTTTCTATGTCTGTGGGTCTGTTTATGATTTGCAGATAAGTTCATTTGTGTCATAGATTCCACATATAAGTCATATCGTATGGTATTTCTCTTTCTGACTTCACTTAGTATAATAATCTCAAGGTCTCCATGTTGCTGAAAATAGCATTATTCCATTCTTTTTTTTTCTGGTTGAGTAGTATTCCATCGTATAAATGTACCATGTCTTTATCCATTCATCTGTTGATGGACATTTAGGTTGCCTCCACATCTTAGTTATTGTGAATAGTGCTGCCATGAACATTGGATTGGGGTGTGTGTGTCTTTTTGAATTAGAGTTTTCTTCAGATATATGCCCAGATATGGGATTGCTGGCTCATAGAGCAACTCTATTTTTAGTTTTTTAAGGAAACGCCATACTGTTTTCCATAGTTGTTGCTCCAGTTTACACACAATGATCAGTTTTAGATATGTCTGTATATGCTAAGGCTTGTTTGCTTACATTTTTATCACTAAATTGTTGACTATTAATTACTTTCTGTGTTTGACTGATCTGATTTAGAAACATTTAAACCAACCTTTATCATGTTAAGGATGTTTACTGTAGCTCAGACAGTAAAGAATCTGCCTGCAATGCAGGAGACCTGGGTTTGATCCCTGGGTTGGGAAGATCCCTGGAGAAGGGCATGGCAACCCACTCCATTATTCTTGCCTGGAGAATCCCATGGACGGAGGAGCCTGGCGGGCTGTAGTCTGTGGGGTTGCAAAGAGTCGGACACGACTGAGTGACTAACACTGCACTACTTATCATGTTAGTCTGATATTTCTGTAGGATCAGCTCACCCCCACGTGAACCAATGCTTCCTGACCTCACACTCCATGCTGACAAATAAGGGGAAATATTCTCTCCTGTCAGAGAAGGCAATGGCAGCTCACTCCAGTGTTCTTGCCTGGAGAATCCCAGGGACGGGGGAGCCTGGTGGGCTGCCGTCTATAGGGTCGCACAGGGTCGGACACGACTGAAGCGACTTAGCAGCAGCAGCAGTGTTCTCTCCTGCAGCATGCAACTGTTGACTGTCTCAAAGAACTTTCTTCTGGAAATAGAACTGCTGCTGATCAACGTGATATTTGAACAACAGAGGAACAGGTTTTCCCTTATAGTAAAGGTTTCATTGAATTCCCCATTAATCTTACACTTCCCTGTGTTATCTCTCAGTTTCTAAATATAAAATCATCCTTGGGACCTGCCTGAACTCATAAAGTTAGGCATAGAAAGTCCCAGACAATGAAAAAATAAAAGCAACTCAGAGCTGGCAAGGGCTAAATGGGACCAGCTGGTTTTATTATCTTTATATACTCACTTTGCCAAGTGTTTTCCCGGGTTCTTTTGGCGACAGAGTAGACCGTGCCAATTTGATTCACAAACACTGACAATGGAATTACTCTAAACATCCCTTTGGGGGAGATGATTAGAATGATTGCAATGCAGGATGGATGGCTATGGGCAGGGAGACACCTTGATTTCAGGGCCTAGATGATGGCTTCCTCCTCTGAAGAGAACCAGGAACACAAACTACAAGCTTTCACAGTGATGCATGAGAGTATCTTGGGCACAGTGACTGTCTCTCCTGAACCTCAGCATTAGAACATGTGAAGTTAATCTGAATAATCAAACACATGCATAATCCTTCTTTATAGTACATATAGGAATAAAGATAGTGTACAAATATGCAAAGAATACAAAATGCGTGCATGCTAAGTCGCTTTAGTTGTGTCCAACTCTTTGCAACCCCATGGACTGTAGCCTGTCAGGCTCCTCTGTCCATGGGATTCTCCAGGCAGGAGTACTGGAGTGGGTTGCCATGCCCTTCTCCAGGGGATCTTCCCAACCCAAGAACTGAATCCATGTTTCCTGTAGTTTCTGCATTACAGGCAGATTCTTTACCACTGAGCCTCCCCGGGGACGCTGATACAAATTGGGATCATCTTAATCCAATTGGAAGGGAGGGAGAGAAACCTAATTATGCACCATAAACATAGTTACTAATGTAGCTTTTCTAAACCTGGCTCTCAGTAACCTTTTCTTTTCTGCTGTATTCAGTTCTAAGAAGGGGACATGGGCACAGAGGAGGATGGTTCTATTATTTAGTAGAAAGACGCACCTTTATAGGAACAGTGATCCATCTGGCTGTTTGTTTGACCTCTGCCAAAATTCAGTATCTCTCTCCAGATTCATAAATGATGCTCTTCAGTCAAGAGATGTAGCAGAGGCTGTGGTTATCTGTGCAAGTTAAAAATACAGAACGAGAAGCTCTTTAGAGAAAAAAAAAAAGACAATTTCTGTTCTCAGATTTGCTAGACAAATAGCAGCTACTGACTGAAAATAACCAGGCAAGCTTGGCTGATAAAGGAGCTCAAGAGTAAGCAAAAGTGAAACTCATTTCATTGCAGACTCAGCTAAAAGTATTTACAGATCCCATTTCGTTCCTGGAGCAGTTGTGGTGATGTCATACATAACCAACATGGTTCATGCATTCGTCAGAAGCTCCTTGTCATTTGAGAAGCCATTTTTGCCTTCCTCTCTGTTTTCTCAAAGTGACGCACCAGCTATTGTCTTTGATGTAGGAAAGAAAGAAATTAAAAATTTTTGGCAGTAAATGATGCATAGACAATACATCTGTAGTAAACTTTGAAGTCTCTTTCTCAATTCCATACTGCAGTCAGCAGGTGGGGCCATCAATAGAAACAATGGTCCACTGAGACCGTGTCATTTTGAGAGCACAGGTTAGCAAAAACTGCCGATGAACCTGTCTTGGTGTTTATGGTCCTGAGACATATTTCACGATGTGTTTCATTGACGTCTGTGTGACATACACTGATATCTGCAAGCCTGGATGCATGGACATTGTGTTACGGAAACGGACGCAGGTGTTGATATTCCTGTGCTCAGGGTTGGGAGAGGGGCTTGGGGCTCCGTTTCTTGTTCAGACATGTGTACCTGTCATAGATCAGACATCGGAGCCTCTGTCTGGTACGCCCGCTTGGTTCTACATGGGCTGTCTGAAGGGAGATAAAACTAAACGGGTTGACCTCGAGCTGTGAGTGAGCTGTGGTGATTTTTGTGCATGTCTCTTCCTTGCATATGCAATGGCAGACAGACTCCTGTTTTCCCGGGACGCGTTCAAGCGCACAGTAAGTGACGTTCCAATGAGCTGGAACCTCTTCCTTCAGCAGATGTTTCAGCAAATTGTTTCCCTGCTGCCTCCACTTCAGCAGGTTTTTCTAACTGAATAGATGGTTTGATTGCTGTGAGACTCACGTGCTCTCTGAACTTATCTTGCATTTTCCTGCCATCATTCCAGACACAGTTTGGGTCACCATTCCAGCAGGAGAGACAGTCACGCTAAACTATGCTTTTCTTCCTTTCCTATTAGATCTCAGGCACCAAGGTCAGTGATGCTCTCAGAGACTATTACAAACACCCAACTGACACTGCAGGTTGTTTCCCCCCTAGAGATTAACTAAATGATAATCTCCTTCCTAATTCTAAACAGAACACATGTTACTGTCACAGGAAACCATCCTCAGGGACCCTGCAAAGCTGCCTAATTCTGATATCGCCCTATGCTCATTTTTTTGGGATAGGATTCTTAGCTACTATTACATAGATTGTGTTGCTGTGGTACTAAGTTTTGCTCTGGTTTCCAGACCTCTTTTATGTTTGCAAAATCAGAGGTACCTTCCAAATGGAATTTTTCTGCTGTGTTTGACCAGCATCTGTGCTACTGAATTAAAGAAATGATGCTTAAGGAAATTGAGCGTAATCAAGTGGTTATCACAGCTTCCCAGGTGGCGCTAGTGGTAAAGAACCTGCCTGCCCATGCAGAAGATGTAAGAGACGTGGGATTGATCCCTGGGTCTGGAAGATGCCCTGGAGAAGGGAATGGCAACCTACTCCAGTATTCTTCACTGGAGAATCCCATGGACAGAGGAGCCTGGCAGGTTGTAGTCCATGGGGTCACAAAGAGTTGGACATGACTGATGTGACTTAGCACACACACACCAATGGTTATCACAGGGGAATAGGGATAAAATGACGATGGGGAGAGTTTTAGTTTCTATTTCATCAGCTTCAGTGCGGTTCATTTATTTTTGCCACAAGCAGATGTTGCATTTCTGATCATGAATAAAGGAGAGAGAGAGATTTTCACGATGTGCACAAACAGTTGGAAAGCTCGTTCCATTGGCAAATCCAGATCAGTTATTCATCTCAGGCACTGAGTCTCCTCTGAGCTATAACTTAATTGAATCAAAGTCTAATTCAGTTTCTCGACTTGCTTTCTGGGAGTCCTAATTCCCCTGTAACAGAATCGTTGTGAGATACCACTGGGAGTTTCTTTTTTTTTTTTCTTTTGAGAAAACTTCAGGGAGCAAGAAGGAACCATTGCTGCCTCTGAATGTATTTTCAGAAATGAATTTGAAGACTTATTGAAAACGTGATATTCCTTTTGCTAGCATTCAAGTGATTTTTAAATAACAATGCCCTTGAAATTTTAAACTCTGCTATTGCTGTTTGATATTTATGTGGTTCTCCAGTGTTGTCCTTTATGCCCAATAAAAAAAATCTCTCTACAAGGAAATCCAAAGTTAAGGCACCATCAAGATGACTGAGAAGGGGAAAATCCTACAGACTAACAGAGAGAACTCTAGCTGACTTGGTCCACACCTTTGTGTAGATCTTTTTCTAAGTGTCTTGGTCAAAATGTTTTTGGGGACAACTATATAGGTGGAGAAGGAAATGGCAACCCAATCCAGTGTTCTTGCCTGGAGAATCCCAGGGACAGGGGAGCCCGGTGGGCTGCTGTCTATGGGGTCGTACAGAGTCAGACACGACTGAAGCGACTTAGCAGCAGCAGCATATACGTGGAAGAACCTAGCTCCTGAGTGGTGACTGCAATTCTGGAAAATGTTTGATACCGTGAGGTGTATCCATTAGACTCTTTTGGTTAGAAATGATAGAAGCCGAAGCAGCTTAAGTGGAAAAGGTGCTATGTTTGCTTGTAAAACTGTCTATGGGGTAGGAGATAAATGTGATCAGTTTTAGGTGTGACTTGTTCTGGGAGTTCAGACAACATCACTGGACCTCTGACTCTGCCTTTTCTTACCTAGCTGTGTTTGCTTCATCCTCAGGCATGTTCTGTGTGTGTAGTGGCAGTGGACTGTGGGCCAGTGGGAGTCCCAGACTTGTTCCAAAAAGAAGAGCCACTCTTTTTCCGAGTCCACATAGCAAATCTCAAGATTCTAATGGACGCCAATCACCCCTGCCAGGGAGAAGGAGGTCACTGAGTGACCAGAATCATGGTCCTACTGTTGAGGGGCGGGGTGGGCCTGATACCACCTCCCCACTCCCACCTCCATCCCAGGGCCTTGTGCAGTTGAGGGTTGTCCTCCAAGAGAAGAGTCATCAGATGGACAGCCTGCAATGCCTGCCTTGGAAGGCTACTTCTCTAGGACCTGGTGGGTTTCTCAGCCCCTAGGGAAGACTGCCCAAAGGTAATTATGTTTGGGCATTTGAGAATAAAGTGGGTATTGTATTCCCTTAACTTTCGGTTCTAGCCAAGTAAGTGTGAAAAAAAAAAATCCCTTAGTTATAATTCACTTAGAAAACCTAGAAAAAAAGATTGCTCAAATCAGTTTGTACCACGGCTTTATTGGAAATGCATAAAATACATTTGGGTCCTCTTGGTGATCACTCCCTCAAGAATGTTTTTGTGATTTTTTTTCAATTCAGTAAAATCTCCCTTAACTAAATTACCCAATTTATCTCATAAAAATCTGGGTCTGCTATGAAACAGTTATACTTGTGATGATGATGATGATAAATTATACAATGGTGATTGTTTGGCAGTCATCATGCAAGGCTTCTCATATGTTTTGTCTTGGAATAGTTTTTACAGAAATTCTGTGAGATAAGTATTAAAATCCTCACCTTGATAAATAGGGTTGAAGGAACCATACTTCCTGGAGGTCACACTGTGTAGTGGAGTGGAGCAGGGGTTCAAATGGATTTGTCTAGTTCTGAAGCCTAACCTCTTAACTGCTATACAACCCCGCCTCTCTGCTGAGCTTGCCTGCATGCATAAAGTAAAGGCGGTGAAGAGAACTGTGCAGCTGAGCCTGGAGGTGGGGTGGGGAGTGACTTTCTATGGGAGGGAGGTGATTCTGGGTCTTAAATGGCTGAGGCGTCATTACTTGGTTCGTTTCATTGTTTGCATTTATTCCATCCAGATTCACCTACTTTTCAATCTAGGACCATAACCCCTTTTAATCTCCATATTTGAAATAGATAAAAATAGTCTTTATTGAGGAGGTTGTATCCTAGGTGAAACCCAGTCTCTTTCACTGTTAATTGCTTTATTTAGATTTTGGAAGGGTAAAATGATAATGGTTAGTATTTGAACCATGCTTCATAATTAGTCAAGAGTTATCCAATTCATTGCTTGTAATGTAACAGGTCAGATGCTGACATCTCCGCTGTAGTGGTGAGGAATCTTTAATTTGGAGAAGTATTGTGACTTCCCTCCAAGTCTGCTGACTCCAGATATCATGCTGTATCAATTAAAGTCTTTAAAATGGAACTGGATGATGATAAGATGGGCAGAGCTGTTCTGTAATCAGATAGAGGTTATCATTTCCACTGGAGGGAAAACTGCCGAGGGAAGGGACTGTCATGGGGTCATTTCACAGTTCTTAATTATTTCTGTAGCACAGTGCTTCTCCAATTTATTTTTAGCCCTGGAGTATGTGTCACCGCCACTATAACCTGCAGACTCTCATGCTGATGACTGTTCCAGTTTCTCTTTATTCTACTGAATTTGTTAAGGCATGGTTTGTGGCCCAGAATGTGGTCTCTCTTGGAGAATGTTCCCCGTGAGCATGAGAAGAATGTGGATTCTGTTGCTGGGTGAAGTAGTCAATAGATGTCTCTTACCTCCCATTGACGGACAGAGCTGTTGAGCCAGCTATGCTCCTACTGATTTTCTGTCTACTGGATCTTACAGATTTCTGTGTCTCCCTTTCTGATAGAAGGTGGTGCAAGCTCCAGCTGAAATCCTGGATTCATCCTTTATTCTGTCAATATGGAGAATTCCATCCACCATTTTCTTCTCTTAGTCTTGCATTCCTGGAATAAATCCCACTTCACTGTACATATTAACATTACTGTATATTGTTGGATTTGATCCATTCTGGCTTTATTCATTATTTTGCACCTGTGTTCATGACTGTTCTGTTCCGGTCAGTTGCCAAGTCCTATCCAACTTTTTGTGACCCTATGGACTGCAGCATGCCAGGCTTCCCGTCCTTGACTATTTCCCAGTTTGCTCAAATTCATGACTATTTCTGGCCTATAATTGTTCTCTCTTGCAATGTCCTTATTAGATTTTAGAATCCAGGTTATATTGGCCTCAATAAATGAGTTAGCTTCTCAACTTTTTCCTTTTTAAAATATCCTCTGTAAGATAAGATTGATATTATTTTTTTCCTCAATAGTAAAAAGAATAAACTGGTGAAGCCATCTGGGTCTGCAGTTTTCTTTTGGGGGAGGTTTTAAATTAAATTAAATTCTTTTAATACATGTAATAGTCCTTGGCTTTTCTATTTCTTTTTGTGTCAGTCTTGGTAATTAGTGTTTTTCAAGGAATTATTTATTTAAAATTTCTAATTTAATGGTATGAGGTTGTTTATAATGTCCTCTTATTATCATTTTAATATCTCTAAAACCCTAAGTGATGTCTTTATTTTTATTCCTGATTTTGTAATTACTTATTTCTATATTTTGAAAAAAGTTGCCAGAGTTTATCAGTTTACTGGTCTTTTCAAAAAGTCAACTCTTGGCTTTTGAGATTTTTCTGTTATGAAATTATTTTATTTCATTAATTTATATTAGTTAGCAATGATAATAAGCTTCTTCTTAGTCCATTTCCTTTCTCAATTAGCTTGTTTTTATTATCTTTCTAGTGATTATTTTAGAATTTAAAGTATGCACATGAGACAAGTGCTCGGGGCTGGTGCACTGGGATGACCCAGAGGGATGAGATGGGGAGGGAGCTGGGAGGGAGCTTCAGGATGGGGAACACATGTAAATCCATGGCTGATTCATGTCAATGTATGGCAGAAACCACTACAATATTGTAAAGTAATTAGCCTCCAACTAATATAAATAAATGAAAAAAAAAGTAATTGTTTTATCACACAAAAAAATAAAGTATGCATGCTTGACCTTTTAGTGCCTGTTACAAATTATGCTCTTGTCTGTATTTTCCATATTTTAACTTTTTTTTTTTTTTCATATTTTAACTTTTGTCTATTCAGTAAGGATATTTTATTTAACTCTGCCAAAGCACATTGTATTTCCTTCCTGACCACTTGCCCAGCCCCATCTTTTCAACAGAGACATCTAAATTATCTCATCTGATTGATGATTGTCATTTATAACTTTATTGCTATATCTATCTCAGGTATTCCTTTGGAAAAGGTGTATGGATTCATTACATATTTTAATGTATTGTCTATAGATTATAAGATTAAGTCAAACATGTATCTGCTGATACTTCTTAAGTTGACCTGTCTTTATACTTGAAATATCTCTTAATAGTAGGCTTCCATAGTGGCTCAGAAGGTAAAGAACATGTCTGCAATGCAGGAGACCTGTGTTCAGTCTCTGGGTTGGGAAGATCCCTGGAGAAGAAAATAGCAATCCACGCCAGTATTCTTGTCTGGAGCATCCCATGGACAGAGGAGCCTGGTGGGCTCCAGTCCATAGGTTGCAGAGAGTCGTACATGACTGAATGACTATCACTCATCACCTTAATTTTACTAGTATTTTTCTTCTATAAGAAAGATCTGTTCTGCTCTTAAACTTTTTTACTTAATTATTTATTTCAGTTATTATATTTTTTAGTACTAGAATTTTTATTTGATTTTTTAAAAAAAATTCTCTCTCTGGCAAAACTCTTCTTGTCATCTATTTCACTGAACACATTAATCATAGGTATTTTAAAATCCATATCTAATAACTGTGTGTCTGCCTCCCTTATGTACTTTTTTTGATTTTTAATATTTTTTTACAGAGTACAGGTATTGGGTATAAAAAAATGTAAGAACCTCTGGTTGATGCTATAGTTCTCCAAAAAGGATGCAGGTTCCTTCTGGCAGGCAGTTAGAGGAGTGTGGCTGGCTCTGGTCTCACCAGCCAAAGTGAGTGGAGGATGTTGTGGTCCTTGTGGAATTGAATCGAATTCCTCTTTGCCCTTGCTCCAAGGGCATTGCCTGAGCTCACCTTGAACTCTGATTTTTGGTTTCCCAGCGTGCGAGGCTGCTGACACCCGATTTTGATTTTTAGTCTTTTGATTGCTATTTCCTGCTTAGCTGTGCAGTCTGGACGACTACTGGAGTAAGTGTGCCTTCCTCACTAAATCCTGGCTCGTTGGGTACCTCTGATCCAGCCTTTGTTTCCCCATCGCTGTGAACACTTCAGGCCCCAAGCTGAGCCCCTCTGCCCAGTTTCTCAGCCTCTCCTGCAATGCTCCTGAATTGACAGGCATTTCAGAGGAAGAGCAACCAACAGTGTTTGTCTCAAGTTCCCTTTTTCCCCTCACCTTTGGTCCCTTGAGATATTAGTTACTCTCAATGTCATTAAGCAGCATTTATAAAAAGTATGCTGATTTTACCATTGTTTATACCAGCTACCTACCAGATGTGAGTGGTGCTGGAATAGAACCAGGTCTCCTGTTTCGATTTCATGGATGAGACTTCTGTGAGGGCTAGTTTTCCTCTCTTCTGTGTTAAAGATTTTCTCTTACGTGGTTATCTGATGAGGTCACCACCAATAGATGAGTGCTGAGAAGCTGACTGAAAGGTGTGAGTGTGGCAGGTTTTATGACCTGAAGGTGCTCCTAGGTGGTTGCAGTGAACAGCTTCTCTGGACCCTCCTAATTACAGTGTCTGTAGGTATCTTCTTCTCTTAAGCTCCTGCTTTCTGGAGGGCGATGTCCTCTAGCTTGGTGCAGGGGGCGTGAGCCTGGAGGTCAGTAATGTGAGGGCGGGAGGGGTCCTCAGGGGTCAATACGCAGGTTTCACTACCACCCTCTGTTTCTGGCGCGGTGACCATGTCAGGACATGCGGCTGCTGCATTGGCTGCGTGTGACAGCTTTCTAGTCTTCTGGGTCATGGAGGAGCGCAGGGTGTCTCAGCTCCTCGGGCTGACTTTCAGCAGTTCTGACTTCAGCCACACCGTCATCTCCACTTCAGAGGCAATGGAAATCACCTCTTCTGAGTAAGTGTCAGCTGTCCTGATCGGCCAGCTTCTCAACTTCCATCGTTCAGTGCTGCAGTCTCCTCTCCTTGTGCAGGTGAACTGCTGACTATTTCTGACATCTGTTCTCTTATTAGTGGGGTTTCAGGAGGAAACTACGTCAAAGCGTGTGGTCAGCCTGCTGTGCCTTACCGGTGGGTCACAGTACTCTCAGTAGCTGAAAATAAGTCTTCCAGAATTAATATCTTTCTTCCAGAATTGATGCACTAAGAAATCAGATGTGATAGCCATGTGATCTAAAAACATGTAACCAATTTGTCAGCCGAGAGAACTTTTCCTAGAGAGAGTATGATTACTGACGACTTAGCTGTTGTTCGGTTGCCAAGTCATGTCCGACTCTTCGTGACCCCGTGAACTGCAGCACACCAGGCCTCTGTGTCCCTCACCATCTCCCGGATTTGCCCAAGTTCATGTCCGTTGAGTCGGTGATGCCATCCAGTCATCTCATCCTCTGTTGCCCTCTTCTCCTTCTGCCTTCAATTTTTCCCAGCATCAGGGTCTTTTCCTGTGAGTTGGCTGTTCACATCAGGTGGCCAAAGTATTGGAGCTTCAGCTTCAGCATCAGTCCTTCCAGTGAATATTCAGGATTTATTTCCTTTAGGATGGACTGGTTTGATCTCCTTCCAGTCCAAGGGACTCTCAAGAGTCTTCTCCAGCACCACAGTTCAAAAGCATCAATTCTTTGGTGCTCTGCCTTCTTTATGGTCCAGCTCTTGCATTCATACATGATTACTGGGAAGACCATAGCTTTGGCTATATGAACAACTTAGTACCAGAAAGCTCAATGTAATATATATTTGCTTATTTGACTGTGAGAGTATAATTTCACGTAATCAAGTTCAGAGATCATTTTATGGGGCTAGGGAGTGGGACCTAGGATATAGAGTAAGCATGATTTTACTGGAATATTACAGGTAAAACATTTTTTTTCTTTTTTTTCATTTATTTTTATTAGTTGGAAGCTAATTACTTTACAGTATTGTAGTGGTTTTTGTCATACATTGATGTGAATCAGCCATGGATTTACATGTATTCCCCATCCCGATCCCCACTCCCACCTCCCTCTCCACCTGATTCCTCTGGGTCTTCCCAGTGCACCAGGCCCGAGCATTTGTCTCATGCATCCAGCCTGGGCTGGTGATCTGTTTCACCCTAGATAATATACATGTTTCAATGCTGTTCTCTCGAAACATCCCACCCTCACCTTCTCCCACAGAGTCCAAAATTCTGTTCTGTACATCTGTGTCTCTTTTTCTGTTTTGCATATAGGGTTATCATTACCATCTTTCTAAATTCCATATATATGAGTTAGTATACTGTATTGGTCTTTATCTTTCTGGCTTGCTTCACTCTGTATAATGGGCTCCAGTTTCATCCATCTCATTAGAACTGATTCAAATGAATTCTTTTTAATGGCTGAATAATATTCCATGGTGTATATGTACCACAGCTTCCTTATCCATTCGTCTGCTGATGGGCATCTAGGTTGCTTCCATGTCCTGGCTATTATAAACAGTGCTGCGGTGAACATTGGGGTGCACGTGTCTCTTTCAGATCTGGTTTCCTCGGTGTGTATGCCCAGAAGTGGGATTGCTGGGTCATATGGCAGCAGGTAAAACATTTTTGCATGCAATCTAAGGCAAGAACATGTTTTACTTCAGCTTATTTAGTAAAAGTAAACAAAGCAACAGAGAACCCTTCTGAATGTGTACATGGTGTGAGTTTATCACACAAGGAACTGATCACAACTCAAACAGTGACATACAGTGTTAAATCTGGCAGAGAATGTCATTGGTGTTTAAAGCAAAGGAGTGTGTATACATAGAGAATGTGTTGGGGAAGAGAAGGCCAGTGAGTATCTTCTATTTGAAGTTATTCAGTATATCTGGAAATTCAGACTGAAAGTAGCAACATGGATAATGCATTTGCTGTCATGAAGGAGAATATTGGGTTCTTATCTGGACTTAACATCATGGAAAGACTTATGATGCCTCTATTAGGAAAGGGCATTGGAGAATCAACTCAGGGACACACAGGAACTTGGAACATGGTTGAAGTTATTTATCTCAGAAAGGAAAGGAAGGTTCTGCTGACACAGATGGTAACTGAGCTAAACAGTGGAGGTGAGGATGACCGGGACCCAGGCCAAGGCCTTCAGAAACTCATCATCTCCTCTGACATTCTTCCCTCTTATATCCAAGAGATCGATCATTGACTATTTTGATTGACGATAGATTGATTTCTAAGGAATTTCTTCTTTCTTCCTTTGAATCTGGAACAGTTTTCTCTTCTCCATTTTGAAATCTTATGGCTCTCTAATCCCCTCTTCCTAGATTTGTTGTGTTCTGTAAGCATCTACTAACAATTTTTAATGTGTGCCCAGCAATGGCTTAGGTGGTTTTCCTTCTAGAATTCTCCCACTCGTGGACTTAACTTGTCTTACAGCTGTTCTCTTAATTATGGATACCCACAATGTGAATGTCCTTATATTAGTAGGAAAGTTTTACTTAAATAAAAGAGTCCCATTGAAACGATCACAAGCTGCAAAGAGAAGTTATTATCCATGATTAGGAAGATAGGGGTACAGCAGTATGGATCTAGGCACACCTGGACCTCCTGGAGCAAATGTAATCAGGGTTATATTTCTATCAGCTCTTCTTTCCTCCGGGTTACCTTTATATTCAAGGCAGTCTTTCTTCACACGGTTTGTAAGTAGTGTGCCTTTACAGTGTCCCCAAATTGACCTTGGCAGGTAGAGGATGCGTCTTCAAGATGACTGCAGAAACGTCCCAAGATGCTTCCCCAAGGCAGAGCTGGGGCCACTTGTCCAATCCTGGACCAGTCCTTATGGCCCAAGAGATGGCATATTCTGATTGGCTAGGCCAGAGCCACATGCTTACTCTCTATATGGAGGTGAGGCTAGCCCTGCCAGAACAGTATAAAAACCACTACAATATTATAAAGTAATTAGCCTCCAACTAAAATAAATAAATTTTAAAAAAATTAAAAAAAAAAATGAAGATAGGCTTCTTCCTATGGAATTTCTGGGCAAAGACATAAATGAAAGAAATCACTATTCACTGACCTCCTGCAAGTTAAACATTGCAGTTCACTGACTTCCTGCAAAGTTAAACATTTTCCTCCCCAAATCTTCCTGAGGCTGGAGGCTGGTACAGGTATCTCAGCCATCTCTACACCCAAACGGCAGCCAGTTCACCTCCCTGCTGCTTGGTTCAGGGGAGGTTGTTTGCTCAGCTTCCCTTCTCTCCAGGATTCTTCCCAAATGCCCCCCTCTCTCTGAGGACTCCGAGCAGAACTGATGCCAGCCCAACCACTTCCATTCACACGCCGTGTCCTCCATCTGCTTCCTCCCGCAAGTTCTCTTCCAGCTCGTCTCCACTTTTCCCGAAATTTCTCTCTCTCTTCACCCAACGTGTGAGTAAAATATGCCTGTACTGGGGCTGACAGCTTGAAGAGTGTGCAACGTGATATTCTTATACAAAGGAAAGGGAAGTCGGGCTTCACAGGGGGCATTAGATATAATAGAGTCTCTTTAAGATTCAGAACCTTCACGAAAGTCATCTTTCAGCCAAATCATTTTCTAGTCTGAGCGTTATTATTCAATGGTTGGCATTTAAAATCAGCTCTTTCACGGTAAATTATCCTTTAGTTTGGTTAATTGTGAGTATTTGAAAGGCATTGCAAAATTGTTGCAGCCACCTTATAGGCTCAATAGTTCATGGGCCAAACTGGACAACTAATGATGGTTGAGAATAATTTGTCTACACAAAAGTGCACTTTCTTTGTGCTAAGCCTGCCATAGCTCACAAAACAAATTCGTGACTGCAATTTTTAGCATTTGAGAGAAGTCAAACAGTATGTACTTATTAAGACTCATAAAAGGCCTGTGTTACATGCTGGGTTGGGGGTGGGGGGTGGGGGGTGGGGGGTGGGTGGGCCCTAGTGCTGGAGGTGGGTGGAGGGAGGTTAGGTTGTAAAAATGAATAGGACTTTGTTCCTGCCCTGGAGGAACTACTTATCATGGTGGGGTGGGAGGGTGGGGAAGGAAAGCAAACAGACACACTCACAGAAGGTCTCAGGGGCTTAGATAGAGCCTGCTTCTCGGGCTTTGGTGGTCCTGAGCCCCTCGTTTTGTCCCGTGTGATTATTTCAACAGCAAAAGTTAAATGCAACCAACAGTCTGAGTTCAGAAACCGCAGTTGTGGTTCTGAAAGCTTGTGTCTGCACTTCTTTGAGTCTGTACAGAAACTATGACTCATTTTTCTATTTGGAGGGCCCCTAGAATTTCCACCCTTGATGTGGAGTGTAAGCCCAATTTCTGACTACTTGGTAAATCAGAAAGTCTTCTAGATTCTCCACAAACTGGGTGGTGGATTTTCACAGGGAGGGAGTATTCTCTGGGCTTATCAGCTTCATTTTTTACAGGACAGGAAGTGAAGTGCTGACCTGCTCACACCTTCAACTCCATCTTCTGCAAACTATCCCCTTCTTTCGCTTCCTGCCACTTCCCTACTGGGTCCTTCCCTTGCTCTGTGAAGCCTCCACCCGGGTTCGTGTTCATTTCAGGTGTGTGAGGACAACAGAAAGCCTTGGCTTTCAAATGCCTCCCATTTTCTTCCCCTCTGAGTTGAGCTATATTAAAAAAACTCAGCCAACGAAGTCAGTGAAAGTCTTAACCAGTTGAAGCCCACAGCGGGGTGATGGTGGGGGAATTAGACAGGAAGAGTGTAATTGCCAAGCGAACAGGGCGGGACAGAGGAGGATGCTCCAGCCGGGTATCTTCGCCCTGCACTTGGCGCTTCCCTGACTATTGACTGCACGGGTGCACAGGCTGGTCCAGCCTCTTCTGCATAACAACCTACCAGCCATGGCCTCGAAGGCATGATGTCATCATCAGTTAGTGCTAGTTCTGTACTTATCGATCGGTGGGCTGTAACAAGATTCATTAATTGCTGAGGCATACAGTTGTCAAATCACGTTAAATGATTTTATATCCGAAACGGATATCTCAGTCTATGTGTTGGATTCAAGATGCAATACCATAATTACTAATATTAAATCAAGGCTTTGTGCCATGGCGTGGGTTGTCATATATTTAAGTTTTTTTTTTTTTTAAGTAGAATGGAAACTTGTACTGCCTTTTTGTGTGCATTTGTGTTTTTCTGCCAGGAATTTCCAAGTTGGTGAATTTTTTAAAAATACGGAATTAAAATAGTGTAACTAAGGTTATCCTTGTTGTAAGTCTAGAAGGAAGACAGACTGTTGAAGTTGCTAGAGAATAAGAAATCTAAAAGAGTTCTAGAGAGTGTGGTTTGTCTTTAGAGGAAGACTTCTCAGTGCTATTTCTTGAAGAAATGAGGACATTTCTTTGAAATGGAAATAGAGTTGGGGCAGGTAGCAGAGCCCAGGGGCTCAGTCCACCCATGGCAGGGGCCTGGTGGCTGTGAGGAGGAGATGGGGATGCATGCAGTTCTGACCAGCATTGCCTTGAACTGTCAGCAAGCCCTCTTAGCGGGTCACATCACTACTCCTCCCGGTTCTAGCCCCCTCCGCTCAAAGGGTTGCCTTTCTGAACAGCAGATGTTGGCTGGGGGCCTGAGGGGCCACCTGGTGGCCGTGCCCACTTCTCTAGGTGGCTGGATGGTGCCTCCTGCCCTCCACACCAGCTTCCTAGATATTTCTTCCAACCTGCCAGCTCTTTTGATGAGGAGAGAAAGCTGATACTGCCGATCCACTGCTGTGTTCTCGTCTCTTCCTTGTTTTTGCTGAGTGGGTTTCTCTCTTTGCAATTATTTTCCCAATCTTTCTCCACCTAACAGCCTTCTTTATTCTTTGAAACCCCAAATTTCCTAGGCAAAACCTTCCTTGATCACTGATTCCCCAGGAAAACCTCTGAAGGCCTCCTGCTTCTCTGGGCTTCCTCATCCTTCTCCAGAGATTCTCTGGGCAGTCCTCTTGCTTCCTGACGCTCCCACAAAGTTCTTCCAGGAAGACCTCCTGTGTCCCGGGCTTCCCGTGCTCCTCCAGAGCTCTGCCAGCCTCCGCTGTTTCTTTCTCAAGGCAGTTCCTGGGTGTGTTCTATGTTTAGTGCTGCAGCAGGACTGTGAGGGTGAGAAATGTGCACTCCTCCTGCGTGTCATGCATCCTGGGTGTCATGCGATAGAGGATGCAAATAGATTTGGGTGTGGATTTTGCCTCCAGGAGTTTTTCCTATTAAAATCTCCAAGAACCTCTTGGTATCTCTAATGATACCAGGGGTGATTCTCACCAGCCCAGCCTTGGTCAGCTGCCCGTCCCTGAAGGACCCCTGTGTCTGGGGAGATGATAGACTCATTGGACAGGCTCAGGTCCTGGGATAGCCTCTGTACCTGTAGAGGTGGGTTTGGACCCCCTTACCACATGGAGGAAGAGTAGGGTGGGGGTGTCGCTAGTCACTCAGTCATGTCTGACTCTTTGTGACCCCATGAACGGTAGCCCCCAGGTTCCTCTGTCCATGGGACTTTCCAGGCTAGAAAACTGGAGTGGGTTGCCATTTCCTCCTCCAGGACATCTTCCTGACCCAGGGATTGAACTGTCTCTCCTGCATTGCAGGCAGATTCTTACAAAAGGAAGGGATTCAGGAGACATGAAGAAGAGTAGCAGATGTCAGCTCTACCCGCAAACCAGAGGCAAGACAATGAAAGCGCGGCCATGGAAATGACTGCACGTGTGCACAGGGAAAAGGTTGAAAGAGAAATTTGACGTTCCGCAGTGATCGTGGTGATACATTTCAATTGCCTGGAAACAAAAGAGAAAAATAAAAAAGCAACCAGAATAGTATTTAAGGCCTTGAACCAGAAATGCCTTTTGCACGAGCCGTCAGAATCGTCGAGAATGTTAGTGCAGAGGGAGGCTTTTGGAGTAGGAGGGATGTGGATGCTAAGACAAAAGGAAGGAACATCATTCTGATGAAATGCGGCACTGCCAGCATCTTGCGTGTGTCACTGCAACCTTGAGCATCTCCAGTCAGGAAGCCCAATGACCTGCCTTGTGTATCAATGGTACCTCTTTGTTTGAAATAGTAACACACTTTGCTCTGGACGGTTATAATAATGGAGTTTAAATTGGTGGATACAGATGCTATCATTTCGACTGGGTTGTTATCCTTGTGTGGCAATTTGAGGAATCAATTCAGGACACACATTTCAGAGTCCAGGCAGGAGGGTGGCTCAGACTGCAGATGACCTGATTTATCTCGATTCCCAGGCCGGCTTCTTCCCACCAAGCAATTCTTCACTCCACTGTAAGAGTTGTCTTTCTATACCAGTCTGATCATGCTTCTCCCTGCTTAAAATCTCCTGATGACTCTCGATTGCCATCAGACTTAGGTAAAGTCTGGAATCCTAAACAGGGCATTCAACGCTTCATCTTCCTGGCCGCCTTTGCTGTGTCCTCCACACCCACATCTGCTAGAGACACGCGGTAGTTTTCTGTTTCCCGGAATGCTTGGCTCCTGGGTGCCTCTGGGCTTTGCTTAATCTGCTTCCTGAGTCTGAAGACCCTTCCTCATCCCTCCTCTCCCTGGTTAGACCTAGTAGCCTGGAGTGAAAGTGAAAGTGTTAGTCATTCAGTCTTGTCTCACTCGTTGCAACCCCATGGACTGTAGCCCACTAGGCTCCTCTGTCCATGGAATTCTTCCAGACAAGAACACTGGAGTGGGTAGCCTTTCCTTTCTCCAGGGGATGTTCCCGACCCAGGGTTCAAACTGGGATCTCCTGCACTGCAGGCAGATTCTTCACCTTCTGAGCCATAGGGAAGCCCAGGCGCCTGGAGACCCTCACTCAGTTAACCCTGCGTAATTCATGCAGCCCCCTGCTGTCCCCCAGGGTGCATCATGGTTCCTCCCTAATTACTCTCACATTAGAAGAGGTGTTCACCTGTAAATGTGAGCCCTTCACAGCGTGTCTGCATTCCAGTAACCTCCGCAATACCCGGGACCTACCAAGCACCGAATTCCTGTTTGTGGAGCCTGTGAGCATAAAGGAGACTTATCCTGCAGAATGACTTAGAACCTTTCTGCGTCCCAAATGGTTGACTGGAAATTATTTAGAAGCCTGGGCCTGTTCCTACAGAGACATGTATATGGGGGAAGTTCTAGAGTGGGGAGTTGGTCTATGGAGCCAGTTTAAGTTAAGCATGAAGGAAGTTATGGCGTGTCCATCAGTGAGCGGTGCCTGGACAGCTGCGATGCTCTGAGACGTGGGGACATCCCCATGTGTCACTGAGATGTGGAAATGCCACCCCCACTGTGTCTCAGGGCCCGGGCAGTGGGGTCTCCAAGTGCAAGTCAGTTGCTTCCTAAATTGTCCTTAGAGTTGGTTCCAGCAGGCATGGATGATGGACAGTGGGCTGATCTGTGGTCCTGGGAGCCCAGGGGAAGCGTCAGAGGAGTATCCTCGTGGGTTCGTGGAATCAGGTCCCCAGGGAGAGGGTGGGAGAGGGGGAGCAGGGTGTGGAATGGCCAAGGGCCCCTGTGGGGTGTCCTCTAGCTTCCCTTCCTTTGCTCAGCCAAGCTGCCCTCACCGTGGCGGGCAGGAGGTCATACGGGGGCAGGGGCGGCTGTGAGATGGGCAGCTAAGTGGTCTCGCATGGGTTCCACTGCCCCTTCCATCTGCAACGCCCTTCTCCTCCTCTTTCTCCCTCACTGTTACCTGGCCTGTCCCTCTGACAGTGACCAGCACACGGTGGGCATGGAACGGCGACCAGACAGGGGAGACGGGGCGGTGATGGGGAGAGAGGGTGGGCAGCCAACTGCAGCTCAGTCACGTGGGTCACGGGGGCCTTTACATCTCTGAGGTCAGACATCTGGGATCTAGTCCTCATTCCACCTACTGGGGACTCTTGGGCAAAGCATCTAAATTCTCTCCCCTCAGTGTTCTGGACTGTGTGGTGAGGATGCCGATGGTACCCTGCTTCCCTGTAAGGCTGTTTCGTTGTTGAAGGAGATGCTTCACAGAAAGCACTCCTGGGAAGATTCAAATGGTCTGGCCCTGGAACAGCTGAGGGCGGGGGTCCCCGGGCCTCAGGCTGTGCTCATCGCTGCCCCTCCCTTCTCCCATCCTCTTCCCAGCCCTCTTTCCCCCACCCTGCTACTGGTTGTCCACCCCAGGCTTCAGACACATGAGGGAAGGAGCCTTCAGGTTGTCCTCAGACCCCAGGCAACAACTCTGGGATGGACGAGTGTCCCAACATCTGCAGATGACTTTGCAGATGGGCTTCCAAACTCCCGGAGCACATGGCGGGGTGACAGAGAGGCGGGTGGGGAGGAGTTGCTCCCCGAGGCAGCGTCAGCTCTCCTGTGGCTGAGCCCGAGACAGTGCCCTGGGGTTCTCACCACCCTCACCGGCCTGCAGGTCCCCCTGAGGTGCTGGGGGGCCTCTGAACACACGGCTGCTCGGAGCCTCTTTGGGGGTGCTCCTGCGGCTCCCACTGGCGGGGTTCCCTGTCCACTGGGAAACGGCTGCTCTCCTATCAGACAACTCACACGTAGAGGTGAAGCCTTGCCTGCCCCCCTGGCTACTCCTGCCTCCCTGATTTCTCACCTTCCTCCTGACGGTCCCTGCTCCTGAGCCGCCTCTCTCCCTCGGCGCTTGCCTGGCTGGTCCCTCTTCAGCCAGTGAGTCCTGCATGCGCTTCTCTCTCTGAGTTTGCGGACTCTTTGAGAACAGAGCCTGTTTTTGTGCTTTTGTTTTTGTGATTTTCATACCATTCACTTTTATTTTTATTTATTTTTTTATGGTAGTTTGTGTGCACATTAGTTTTTTTTTTTAATTAATTAATTTATTTTAATCGGAGGCTAATTACTTGACAATATTGTAGTGGTTTTTGCCATCCATTGACATGAATCAGCCATGGGTGTACATGTGTTCCCCATCCTGAACCCCCCTCCTCTCTCCCTCCCCATGATGACCCTATATGCGAGACAGCAAAAGAGACACAGATGTCTAGAACAGTCTTTTGGACTCTGTGGGAGAAGGTGAGGGTGGGATGATGTGAGAGAATAGCACTGAAACATGTATATTATCATATGTGAAACAGATCGCCAGTCCAGGTTTGATGCATGAGACAGGGCACTCAGGGCTGGTGCATTCACTTTTAAGACATATTTATTTCTTTGTTTTTGGCTGGGCCAGGTCTTCACTGCTGCAGGTATTTCTCTGCTTGGCGTCAAGTGGGGGCTACTCTCTAGTTGCAGAGCAAGGGCCTCTGCTTGCGGCGGTTTCTGCTGTTGCCAAGCACAGACTCTAGGACACACGGGCTCAGTGGTTGTGGCTCACGGGCTTCTTTGCTTTGCGGGATGTGGAATCTTTATGGATCAGGGATCGAGCCCATGAATCCTGCGTTGGCAGGCGGATTCTTTACCACTGAGCTGCCAGGGCTTCCCTGTTCTTTTGTGTTTTTCTTTAATGCTTCCTGTGTCCGCACATGTCCAGCACCATGCCTGGTACATGCTGGATGATGACTGTTGAGTCAGTGACTAGATAAATATATATCTGAGTGCATTAAGTCACATGATCTGTGATTGATGCTGGATGTGAGAGCCTGAAGTGGGTGCAGGGTGGCAGCTGGGGGCCGTCTCAGTGGACGGTGGGAGTAAGTGACCGCAGGAAACCCTGGGCTTCCTATTAGCGTTGCCCTGCTTGGGGTGGGGTGTGCACGTTACAGAGCTGGACTGTGGAATCATTGTCTCTGCTGGAAAAGGCTGCCACTCTGGGAATGAGGCTGGCTGCCATGGTCCAGGGGGATAGAGCAAGGTCAAAATCAGGAGTGAACTCCACGTGTAAGGGTCTTAGAAGACAGGTGCTCAGGGGATGCAGAATGAGGGCTGGAGCCCAGCAACAATGCTGGATCAGATGTCACGTACAGAGGACCGAGAAGGAAAGGATCAGGGAGATCTGGTCAGCATTTAGGTGAGCAGGTGAGCTCTGGGGGTGAGCCTTTAGGCACAGCCTAACTGTCTTGTAATTTATTATGAGGTCCTGAAGGTTTGTGTTCCTCCAGATTTATCTACTGGGATCCTGACCCTCAGAATGATGGTGTGTGGGGATGGGGCTTTGGGGAGGTGGTTAGGTCATGGAGGTGGAGCCCTCATTAAAGGGATTTTTTATTATTCTTCAGTCACCAATGTGCCCTACTCTTCCTGACCCCCATGAACTGCAGCACTCCAGGCTTCCCTGTCCCTCACCATCTCCCAGAGTTTGCCCAAGTTCATGTCCATTGAATTGGTGATGCTATCCAAGCATCTCATCCTCTGTTTCTCCCTTCTCCTCCTGCTCTCAATCTTTCCCAGCATCAGGGTCTTTTTCAGTGAGTCAGCTCTTTGCATCAGGTGGCCAAAGTATTGGAGCTTCAGCGTCAGTCCTTCCAATGAATATTCAGGACTGATTTCCTTTGGGACTGACTGGTTGGATCTCCTCGCAGTCCAAGGGACTCTCAAGAGGCTTCTCCAATACCACAGTTCGAAAGCATCAATTCTTTGGTGCTCAACCTTCTTTGTGGACCAGCTTTCACATCCATACATGACTACTGGAAAAACCATAACTTTTGACTGTACAGTGCCATAAATACACCAGTAGTCCTCACTTTCTCACCAAGTAGTTGGGGCCCAGTTTATTTGCAGTGCCTTGGCCTCCCTGAGACACTGAACTGTTGCCAGATGATCGTGCTCTGGGTGGGACCGCCTGTGCCCTGACTGAGGAGTCTGACTCACCACCAGGCACCACCCTTCCCTGGTCTCTAAGATCCACAGTGTTTCACTGGCCCCAGGATGCACTTGCTCTGTCCTCCATCACTAACTTGAAGCAAATTCTCCCCTACTGTGAGCCAAGGTGTGGGACCTTACCTTAACCTTCTATCTGACACATGCTGTCAGAACATTATTTGCTTTTATTTGTAGCAAACACTGATTTTCACCATCAATCAAAGTTTGGAGGTCAGTGTGTGAGGAGCATGAGGCCCCCTGGGCGATGATGATTCCTGGATCAGATGCTGTCCAGGAACATTTTCAGATCTTGAGGTTCTGAAAAATATGTGTGTGTGTGTTTTCCATTCATGGAATAGTGTTATAGTCCATTGTCATAGTGTTTCTAATGGCAAACTTTCTGTAAGACTAACTATAAAGTATATGCATGAAATTTGCACTTGAAAGCATTAAATACAAAATGCATTGAGGTTTTAAGAAGTTGCTCCCAGCTTTGAACCTTCTGGCTAACACAGAGAAAAAGAAATTTGTAGACTCAAGTTCAGAATAGGTTGGATATTAGAGAAAATTTTAGACTATCTGGACAACGGGATGGGGGGGGCACGAATTATTTTGGGGCAGGTAAAAGATATGCAAAATCAAATTACAAGCAGTCATTGTGAAAGTCAGTTGATGACCAGAAGGAGAGGCTGCCTGCCCTTGCGGGTGGCTGCTGGCGTAACCAGGCCCTTTACCATGTCGGAAGGGAGTTCAGTCTGTGAAGGACACCGACAAAACGGCCGAACGGTTCTCCTGCTGATTCTCCATGCCTTTAATTGAATATCCTGATTTTTGTCCCATTCAAATTTTCAACTTACCTGCAACACGAACAGAAGAAACATTTCCGTGATCCTAGTATTCCTTTTAGTAAATAACCCCGTTTTGTGTACTTCAGAAGGAAAGCCCTAAGTACTTTTAGAGTTTAGAGAATTCAGCTAGGATAATGGTTGGGTGAATGTGTACTCAATCGTATCTGACTCTGTGACCCTCTGGACTGTAGCCTGCCAGGCTCCTCTGTCTACGGGATTTCCCAGGCACAAATACTGGAATGGGTTGCCATTTCCTACTCCAGGGGATATTTCCAACTCAGGGATCAAACCCAGGACTCCAGCATCTCCTGCATTGCCAGGCGGATTCTTTACCACTGTGCCACCTGAGAATCGGATTAGAGCTGGCAGCAGTGGGATAACCGTTAGGCATCATTAACAAGTTATGAGACTCTGGACAAGTTACTTTCCTTGTCTCTGCAACATCAAATCTCAGAGTGTCCCATTAGAACCAGGCTGTGAGGCTTGTCATGACTGTTAAATGAATTAAAATCAGTTAAATTTTTAGGGCAGTACTTGGCCCGTAGAAAGCACCAGTGAATGTTAGAAATGATTATTTCAGGCTTCTGAGAAACAGCTGTTTGTTCCCTTGTTAGCTAGCAACTATATTAGATTATTAAACTCCCAAAGTCTCAGATTTCCCTCGTGTAAACTGGCAGTAATAATAATTATTCTGCAAGATAACGGGAGCCCATAAATGTTTATAAAATAGTGTAAATGGAAAGATTCACAGTTGGTTTATAGGTATCTCCACTATAGATGTGGAGATGGAGAGTTGGACCAGCTTCTCCTACTAGGAACTACTGTTTAACAAGTATTTTGTAGATGATGGGAATGTCTAGTTATGAAAGCAATGAACAACCACTGTAGAAAATGGGAAAATACAAGGAAGCACAGGTAAAGGTTAGACATGGCTTGTTAATCTCAAATCTGAGATATATGCTCTTAATATTTCAACATATGTCCTCTATCATGTCTATAGTCTGTATATCATCTATATTTGTGTCTAGCAATTTGTGAAGCACTAGGTGCTTGTCAAATAAATATACCTGTGTCCACCCCCTGAAATTCTCATATTCACCCAGGAATGACAGGATTGGCAACAGCAAACAGGTAAATAACGAAGGAAAGCTGTCCACTCTGATATCAAATAGGGTTAGTTTTTAAAAGCAGAAGCAAGAAGGGGAGAGAGCTCTAGACCTGGAAGTCAGAGGATGTGGGGCAGGGATGGGTAATTGGTCCCAGTGTTCATTCTCCCCCTTCTTAGTTTTTTCTTTAATGAATGTTTTGCTATATTCTCAACTCCCTCCTTTTTATTTTTTACTGAATTAATTAATTTATTTTTATTTGGCCGTGAGACACTGCATGTGAGATCTTAGCTCCCGGACCAGGGATCAAACCCACACCCCCTGCTTCAGAAGTGCAGAGTCTTAACCACTGGATTTCCAGGGAAGTCCCCTCTCCTGACATTTAGTGGAAGGATTCCTCTGTAGGGTGACGAATTGTGTCGGGTTTTCCTGGTCTGAGCGGCGTCTCGGGAGGTGGGAATTTCAGGGTTCCTGTAACGGAGAAAGCACCCTAGCTGAGGCACACCTGGGGACAAGGCTGTCCAGTCTAGTGAGTCACGTGCAGAAGTGATGGAGGAAAATTCCTGGTCACGTCCTTTAAAAAGGGTATCTGTCCCTTGTTTTCTTTCTCTTTTCCCAAATCCTGGAAGGTGGTTGAGGGGTCTGGGAACCTGCCTCTCCCAAAAGCATCACTAGATAGTTTCAGTGAGAACAGAGGAAGGCACGTGACACTCTGGACAATTGAAATACAGGCGTAAACCAAGATAGCAAACCAGTGACGCTAGGACCAGAAGAGATGGCCACGCCCACCAAGCCACGGTGGGCCACGCCCACCAAGCCACGGGGCCACGCCCACCACCGCCGGGTGCTTTGATGCTGTAGTCACATGACCTTGGGAGACTGGCGGCTCGAGCCTGCTGGGTGAGCACCGACAGTAGGCAGAGGGTACCCGCTTTCACCTTTTTTCCCTGGGTGAAGGGAAGTGCGAGGTCCACTCTCCCTCTTGGAGTTCTTAAATCCTTATTTCATAAAGGGGGAGAGAGGTGGCTCTTTGTGGAGCCTCACCTGCCCCTTACACAACGGTTTTCTTCTTTCTTTCGTCTGTGCTGCGGTTTAGTCCCTAACTGGTGTGAGATTGTTTGCGACTCTGTGGACTGTAGCCTGCCAGGCTCCTCTGTCCATGGAATTTTCCAGGTGAGAATACTGGAGTGAGTTGTCGTTTTCTTCTCCAGAGGATCTACCTGATCTGATTCAGGGATCGAACCCAGGTCTCCTGCATTTCAGGTGGTCTTCTGCACTGCAGGCAGGTTCTTTACTGAATGAGCCGCAGGGTTTGTTTATTTATTTATTTGGTTGCGTCAGATCTTTAATTGCAGCATGTGGGATCTAGTTCCCTGATCAGGGATCAAAGCTGGGCCCCCTGCAATGGGAGTGTAGAGTCTTAGCCACGGGACCACCAGGGAAGTCCCAACAGCTTTCTCACTTCTGCACTTACATCTGCCTTTGACCTCCTTGTGTGTCTCGGCCTCCAGCCCAGCAGAGGCAGGGGCTCTGTGATCCTGGGTGAGCCGTTTTCACAGCAGCTGCCCTGAAGAGGCACCGTGCATCCCAGGCTGCAAGTGGGCCACTTGCCTGCATCATCCACCGACCTTTGTGTGACGATTAGAATAGAAATACGCTTTGTTATTTTCCAGCAACAGTACTGAGGGCCTCTTTGTTACAGAGGCTGAGTCTCTACCCTGAGGGTTGGAATTGCTCTGTGCAACCAGTGTTCCATGACCTGGAGGAGAACTATGAGAGTTTGTTTTGAGAACCAAGTGGAAAGGAACTTATTGGGGTGGAGTGAATTCCTCTTGTAGGTCATGAAAGAATACCCCAAAGTCTCTTCATGGGATGCCTAGTAACTTCACAATATTTAGAAATCTTCCATACTCAAAATAGCACATAAATGGCTTTACAACATTCCTTTCAATGATGGTTCTTCTTACCTCCTGGTTTCCCAAGGGGGTAAGTGCCCTTATTAGTTTCTGAGGAGAAAAATGTACTTCCAGGGTATTACCTTACTATGAGACCTGCCTTTTTTCTTTGTAATTGAAGAAGTCACAGCAGGCACCCCAAAGATTAAAGTTTGTGTAGGAAGGAATTAGTGGTTTTTTAAAAAAGTTTTTCAAAAGCGTTGTGCTCTTGTGCAGTGGTACTGAAGGAACATTCTGTGCTGACTCCTCGGCAGAGATCTCGTAAGGAGTAATAACTCCTTTACTGAGTTGTTCCTTGAAGACACACAGTCCGGCAGCCTCTCTGCGTGGGTTCTGAGGGGCCCTCGTTATGGGGGTATTTGCTGGTTGGAATATTGCGGTTATTTGACTGCATCATAATTAGTTTTGTTTTTTCCCCATAGAAGAGCATACCTGAGTATCTTGGAAAGAAGTTAGTGAGAATCTACCAGTTTTTTGATAATAAAATTTAAGTACTTTAGGGCCAGTTTTTCTGTGAACATGAAAACCCATCCCCCGTTTATTAAATGGCTGGGGGTTGGTGCACTGGGTGTGGCAGGGAAATAGATGTTACCCTGGTGGCTCAGAAGCAAAGAATCTGCCTGCACTGCGGGAGACCCAGGTTCGAATCCTGGGTCGGGAAGAAGCCCTGGAGGAGGGCATGGCAACGCACTCCAGTATTCTTGCCTGGAGAATCCCATGGAGGGAGGAGCCCGGTGGGCTATAGTCCAGGGGGTTGCAAACAGTCGGACACGACTGGGTGACTAGCACACTTTCATGTGATGTGTGACCCCACCACTAATAAAACACTAAGCTGTGGGACTCCTTGATGAAGCCATCCCCGTGGGGTTAGAGCTCTTAGTTAAGAGAAGACTGTTATTGTAAGCAGCGGTGATGTTAACAGTGTAGAAAGACTGATTTCTTTCAGTATTTTCAACCCCACTTGCGATGATTAGTTTTGTGTCCTCCTGACCGGGCGAAGCTGGTAAAACATCATTGCTGGAAGTGTCTGTGAGGATGTTTCCAGTAGAGATCAGCATTTGAATCAGTAGATGGAGTAAAGATCACCCTTCCCCAGGTGGGTGGGCTTCTTCCGATCCCCTGGGGGCCTGGCCGGAACAAAATGGTGGAGGAGGGGCCAACTCACTCGCTGCCTGATTGGAGACGTCCTTCTCCTTCCCTTGCGCATGGGCGCTTCTGGGCCTTGGGCTTTCAGGCTCAGACCAGCACTGGAGCCATTAGCTTCCTGATCCTCAGGGATTTGAACTGAACTCCAACACCAACTATCTGGGTTCTCCAGCTTACGGGTGGCAGGCGTGGGACTTCCTTTGTTTCTGCGGGTGGGGAATACATTTATTTTATTTTTGGCCACCCCATTTGGTATGTGGGATCTTATTTCCCTGACCAGGGATTGAATCTGCGCCCCCTGCATTGGAAGGTAGAGTGTTAACCACTGGGGTCCATAATTGCGTGAGTGAATTCCTGTAATCAGTCTCCTCTTCTGGGGATATGCATCTATCCTGTTGGTTTTATTTCTCTGGAGAAACCTGGCTAATACCCTGTTCATTGATGACTTACTTAAAGCAGATGTTTCAAATCAAGTCAAACAGCCGCTCAACACAATACAAATCAGGCCTGAAGAAATGTTCCTAGCTCTGTGAAGCAGACAGACACGAACATGGCAGAGCCTCTGTCTGGGTGAGCTCGCTGTCTGCTGAGAAATGATTTCAGGGGAAACAGCTGTCACCAGAGAAGGTTACGGAGAAGGCCTCACGGGACGTAGAAACTTACATTCAGACGTCTCTCCAGGCAACGAAGCCCAAAGACCATTCTTGGGAGAATGAGAAAGTATTCACTATGAGTAGATGTTGCTAGTAGGTATTTTTCATGCAGAGTGGGATAAAAATAGTTTTTGGTTATCATCCACGGATAGTTCTCGTGAGCTTGGGAGGAAGACTGGATTCTGAGAAGATGAACCCTGGAGAAGTGGCCTATTAAGTGGGGTATTTATCAAAATGTTTTATGGGGGCCGTGGTTCATTATTTTCTCTGTCTCTGTACTCCAGGGAACATTAGCTCTCTGAATAGGTCATTTTGAAAGCACCGCCTGTGACAGGTCTGAGACTTTATAGATTGCCTCCAGTGACTCTGGCTGTCGCAGGTTTTCAGTTGAGAAATAAAGCCGCCCGTCCCCTCATATCCAATTCATAGGATTCCAGGCTGAGGCCGAAGCTCTGCGTAACAGGAACACCACGTGGCTCGGAGCCGTTTCTTTACGGAGGCCACTTAGAAAGCTGCCGATTGACTTAAGTTACTTGCGGCAGCAGAACCCTGGAGGTGGTAAGCGTTTTCTCTCTCTGACATTCGAGCCCTTGGTGAAAGGAGAGTATACGGTATATGGAGAGAAATGTATAAGTTGTCTTGTAGGAGACAGAGGGAAATGGGAAAAGCCATATTGATTGCTTCCTCTAACTTTCTCTCCTCTTAGAGAATGTTTCACAGGCCATTAAACTTAGCAAGCTCTAGGCGACGGATGGAAAAATGAATGGGGGTCAGTAGGTGTGCGTTTCATCTTTTGAATCGTGCTTTGCTTTATAATGCAAAAGGGAATTCAATTAATCTATTATTTCATCAAGAAGGCAACTTGGTTGTCCTCGATGTATTGCTGTCACTAACTGCTGTGATAGGCAAATTGGAGACCTTGCCCTAAGCCACTCTGAGATGCTTTGATTCTCAAAGATAAAATAGATATGTCTTCAAAACAGTAGCTATTCCTTCATGTCCACATACAAACGCAGGCACACATTCACACACAGACTTTTGTAGGTGACGCATACATCATATGAGGAGAACGTGGTAACATTTTTGGTTTGGGGAAATCAGGATTGTACCTATAAAAGCGATTTCTTTGGAGGGAACTTTTAAGATGAAGAAAAAAAAAAAAATCTTACTACCTGAGTGTTTGCTTTGAATGGGAGAGAATTGTTAAAAACCAATTCCTTATTATTTATTAATTTTTTTGTTTGAATACTTAAAAAAAAATGTATTTATTTATGGCTGTGTGGGTCTTCGCTGCTGCACGTGGGCTTTCTCTAGCTGCCCGAGCAGGGGTAGCTCTCCAGGTCTGGTGCTTGGCTCATCCTTGCAGTGCCTTCTCGCATCAGATTACAGGCTCTAGGTGTGCAGGCTCAGTGGTCGTGGCGATGCTTTCAGCTTCCCTGTGGCCTGTGGAATCCTCCTGGACCAGACAATGAACTCATGTCCCTTGCACTGGCAGACAGATCCGGATCCACTGGACTACCAGGGGAGTCCCCAATTTCTTCTTTAAAAAGTTTTTCGTTTTCCTTGTGTAGTACATTTGGAGAGATAAGAGACTGAGTTCTTTTATTTAACAGAAAGCCTTAGTAAAATTTTAGGGGGAATTCCTTTGTTTGTTTATTTTTTATGAGACGTGATGGTTGACAGAGAAGATTACTTGGAAGTTTCTTTGCTGAATTTCTGGTTCCCACTTACATTTGTTCATCTGGCTTGCTTCCCCACTGCAGAAATGGAAACCCTATCTTTCCAGGTGTATAGGTCATAAAACCTTGGTGTTGTCAGCTTCTCTTTTTCTTCTAAATGCCTTGTGCAATATGGCAGCTAATCCTACCAGCCTCACCTCAATACAATCCCACCTCACCACTCCATCCTTTATCTCCTCTGTGCTCCACCTGCGATGAACCCCCATCATCTCCCTCCTGGATAACAACCTTGCACCTAATCTCCTTACTTTCCCCCTTGCTCTCCCTTCTCCCCCAGGTCATCTCATTTTCTGCTCAAAAGGTTTTATCTCTCAACCTTACCCAAAGTAAAAGCCAAACTTCTTACCACGGACTGTAGGGTCTTATAAGGTCTGTCTACCTCTTAACCCTCTGACCTCAGCTCCAACTCCTTTCCCCACATTTCCCTAGCCAGACTGAAGTCCCGGCTGTTCCTTTAAGAACCCAGGCAGTTTTCCACCCCAGGACCTTTGCACATGCCACTCTTATCACCTGGCCCATTCTTTTCCTTGATATCCACTTGGCTCTCTCTCTCACCTCCTACACGTTATTGTTCAGTGCTACCCTTTCTGGGCGGGGGGGGGGGGCTTCCATGACTTGAATACAATCTACTTAGTTACATCCACCATCTTCCATTCTTCCTTTCTCCATTATTTTCTTCCACCTCACTTTTTGCCATCTGACACAGTGTGGTTTCTTATTTGTTGTCTGCATTGCAAGCTCCAAAAAGGCAGTTTTGTCTGTTTACTGCTGTACACTCAGCGTCTACAATAGTTCCTGGCCCATAGTAGACAGTCAAACAATTTTGTTAAAGAAATACATAATAAAGTAACTCTCCTCTTTCACTCTCAAGAGGCTCTTTAGTTCCTCTTCTCCTTCTACTATTAGATTGGTATCACCTGCTTTGGCCACCTGATGCAAAGAGGGAGCTCATTGGCAAAGACTGTGATTCTGGGAAAGATTGAGGGCAGGAGGAGAAGGGGGCACAACAGAGGATGAGATGGTTGGATGGCATCACCAGTTCAATGGATATAAGTTTGAGCAAACTCTGAGAGATAGTGAAGACCAGGGAAGTCTGGTGTGCTACTGTCCATGGGGTTGCAAAGAGTCGGACACGACTTAGCAACTGAACCACAACAACAATAAAGTAACTAGGATTTGGGAGGCTTTGTAGTGCAGCTTTTATGAGCGGAAGATTTTGGGGGACCCTGGAAGATAATCCTTAATGGAGATGGAGAAGGAGAGGGAGTCTATCAGAACGTGAAGATCACAGCCAACTTTTTGCTTTTGGTCTTCTTGGCAATAAACCTCAGCCTCATTGTCCACTTTAAATGGTGAAAGAGTAACAATCCTCTGGCTAATATTTCAAAACTGTGCCCTTGTGTGTGTGACTATCTATCTGTAACTCATGCATCCTCACTCTTAGACCTGGATAGATTTAAGTTGAATTTCTCTCCAGTCTTAGAGCTTTAATTACCAGGTGATAATCTAGCTTTCAGATGGAAGCTTTGGGATGAGTTAAGATGCCTGTATATTTTCTCCTTATCAGTATTCGTTTCTGAAGAAAACACAATTTATGTGAAGGATATATGCACGGAGTGTTGCCTATCTTAGGGACAGGCATGAGATTACCAAATGACTAATTGACTCTCTGAGCTGCTTAAAGAATTTTAAAGCAAGCTGCCTGCATCTCACTAAGTGTCTCTTTTTTGGAAACCTGGACGTATCTTTCTGTACTTCAAAAGAAAAACAAAGATCTCATAGTATTTTCAGCCTCTAATGAATGAAAAAGACACTGGCATAAAAGAGGAAATGAACACATTGGAAGGGAAAGATAAATGACAACATTGTATATGATATAAGCCCCATGCTTACTCTCTTTGAGGACTCTCCTGTGATTTACAGAAGATCTGGGAGAATTTAGAAGAGTTTTTGTCAGAAAGAAAAAAACAATGTGCCAGATGGTCAATGAGAAATTCTTTCCTTCCGATAAAGTCTTATAATCACACTTGTAGCTTACTTACATGTCCTTAATATTTTGATATGGCAGAGCATGGATGATTATCTATAAGTAGTCAATCAAGATTGTGGATTATGCCTTTGGGGTACATTAGTGAATTAAAACACTTTCATGCAGTTTTGGAATATTGAATGGTATTCCTCAATGATTGAGTTTTTGGAAAAGCACATATTTCAGTGGAAATAGTATTGCATCTTTTTGTTTGGATCAGTCATTGTGATTGGCCTGTCATGGCAGAGCAGTGATTGACATGGCATTCAGGATTATGAAAAAAAGTCAGGATCTGGAGAGATATGTGGTTCAAAATGTAAAGGAGTTCTTAGTACCCTTTATGGATTTTTAAAATAAAGTTTTAAAAATTGATTGCGAAATTTCAAGTAGCATAAAAAGAGGGTGTGAGATTTTTGGTGATGGTTTAGTCACTAAGTCATGTCTGATTCTTGTGACCCCATGGCCCTCTGTCCATGGGATTCTCCATGGAAAATCCTGGAGAATCCAAGAATACTGGAGTGGATTGCCATTTCCTTCTCCAGGGGGTCTTCCCAACCCAGGGATCAAACCCGGGTCTCCTGCATTGCAGGCAGACTCTTTACTGACTGAGCCACCAGGGAAGCTCATTTATCTCAAAAAAGAAAAACAAACAAACAATGTTTTAAAAACCTTGCATGTTTTGAACACAAATTTGACCATCTTTATTGGTAGAAGGAATTGCTGGTTCCTTTTAGCTAGAAAGGAAGTATAGACAAAGCAATAGTAATGGTCCAGGTACAGTTCTTTTCCCACTTATCTCCTGCTGCATAGTAAGTATCTCCAAATTTAGTGACATCAAACCACATTTTGGAGGCTTATGGATTCTGTGAGTTCTGATCCAGACAGGGCATTGTCGAGATGACTTGTTTCTGCTCCAGAGTACCCAGGAATTGGCTGAATTGTCAGTTGATGGGCAGAGGTGACCTGACAACTGGCTTGGACTTCCTCACAGCATGGCGGCCTTCAGACTGTTGAGTCCTTACAGGGCTCAAAGCACAAGTGTCCCCGTGGATGTGGTGAAAGTTTTAGTACCCTATGACCCAGACTCAGGAGTGAGGTCACTCGGTGCCACTCCGTTTTATTCTTCTGAGTGAAATTTGTTAGCTCTGTGGGTTCCTGGGAGGGGGGTGAGTGTGTCTTTGCATGTGAAGAGATTTAAACACTTTATCGCCATGTTTCTGTGTGTTGCATATCATCTGGGGCTGAGATGGGGTGAGGGGCTGGCGGCAGAGTCAAGGCTGCAGAACCTAAAATGTTTGCTACTGGTCCTTTCCAGGAGAGCTGTGCCAGCCCCTGGCCTGGAAGATGACAGAGGGGACAGGCCAGGACACCTTTCCTGCAGAGATGACCTTGAGCTGAGACCTGGATGATGAGAAAGCCCTGACTCTGGGAGGCGGGGTATGGACCTTTCTGGGAAGGGGCAGCAACTCTGAGGTGGGATGAGGGCAGACTGGGGGGCAAGACGGAGGTTCGTGTCTGGACATGGAAAACAGGGGCAGGGCAGGTGTTCCTGTTGTTTCTAGTGCCAGGTGTCTGCGTGGTGGCCTGGCAGAGCCTATGGCCCTCTCCCCAGAATAGTGTTACCAAGTTCATGAAATAAAAGACATGGAATTCCGAAGGAGATGGATTATAATGAAATGCAGTTATCAAAATATTATCAAACAAATTTGCATTATAATAATATGTGTGCTTCTTTATTAATGCATTCATTAACCGGATTTGGAAGTTGGTCTCATAACTACTGTAATTTTAAAATAGAGCTGAGAGTAAACATTATTTCAAGCTGTCAGCAACAACTGTCATATTGTATCAAAATATCTGTGATTTTTATTTGTGACTCACTCCTGCTGAAACTGCTGAAACTACTTGTCTTGCTTGCTGTATTAATAACTGAAGAGGCATTAGTCAGGGTGCTCCAGAGAAACAGAACCAATAGGAGATTCTGTCTGTCTATAAATGAAAAATCAATTTACACAATTATGGAGGCTGGGAATTCCCATGATCTGTTGTCTGAAAGCTGGAGAGAGACCCAAGGCTGCTGATGGTGGAGGTCCCAGTCCAAGGGTGGAAGACCCAGCTGAGCAGTGAGGCATAGAAAGAGAGAGAGAGGAGAGCAGATTTTCCCTTCTGTCACCTTTTTGTTCTATTCTGGCTCTCAGAGATTGCATGGGGCTCTCTCACACTGGGGTGGGTGGTCTTCTCCATCTACTGATTCAATGTTAATGAATAATGTTTAAATAAAATTTAACTCAGAAATAATAAATAATAAAAACTCAGAAGCAATGTTTATGCAAAGATCGGGACACCTGTGGTCCAGTCAAGTTGATACGTAAAATGAAACATCACAGAAGGAAGGGTTAAATCAAGTTGAGGCAGGGAAACCTGGCAGAGATGAACTTGTCCCTTTCTGAGCTCAGGGACCTGTGGTCCCAAGTCAAGACCTGTTGATGCAGAAACATGTTTTCATCTAAACACAGTGGAGCTAAATGTGAGGCTCAAGCAGCAGGACTGACTTATGCTTTAAAAATGTTCTCTCTAGCTGCTCTGTGGAGGGCAGATCACAGGGAGCTAGAAAGCAGGAAGACCTCTCATTGTTCAGTGGTTTTCATTCCATAGCTTGTTTTCCTTTGCTGTTGCATTTGGTGTGTCCTGAGCAGGAGGGGTGAAGATTAAACAGAACAAACTGGAAATTCAGGGGATTGGAGCCGGTATTTCCAGCATGGTCTTTTCCAGAAGTCATTTTAAGGGAGAAGGAACGCTCACTTAATTCCTCTGGGAATTCAAGGGACTGAATTAGATAGAATTGAAGGCTAATGCAAACTTTGACATTCTCTGAATCTGTATCTTGCATTTCTTTTAATTGTAGGTAGCCATCAATAGGGCTTCCCAAGTGGCGCTAGTGGTAAAGAACATGTCTGCCAAGGCAGGAGACAAAAGAAACACAGATTTGATCCCTGGGTTGGGAAGATACCCTGGAGAAGGGCATGGCAACCCACTTCAGTGTTCTTGCCTGAGAAATCCCATGAACAGAGGAGGCTGGCAGACTACAGTCCATAGAGTCATGAAGAGTCGGACATGTCTGAAGTAACTTAGTGTGTGTGCGTACACACACACACACACACATATACACAGAGCCATCAATAACTATCTTCATTCATAAATAGGTAGAATGTACTAGGATGCACTCTTTGAAGTGTGTTCATGACTGTGTCCCATTTATCTTGTTTAAGTGACTAGATCACAGCCAAGAATACAGAATGTTATTTTTAATTACAGAAAGTATGACATTGCGCAAAAGAAATTGCTCTTCTTCATCACAATGTGTGTATGAAATAAATCTGACAACTTGAGCCTTCTGCCCTTCTCCTCAATTTCTGTTCCTGGTTTTCAAATTCTCATTACCACTAGAGGTCATATCCTTGAAGTGCTTCTAATGTTTTCCGTCTGCAACTAAATGTCTTGGGTTAATTCACCTTTGCAGTGAAACATAGATCTCCTGCATCTTCAGTTTAAATACATGAACGTGAATGGTTATGTTGAGTCATCTGATCAAGGTCACTCTTACTTTTTCTTGCCTAATGCTGCTTTTAGTTTGGGTGGTTAAAAATGGCAGGATACTCACCTCAGATTCCAAGTGAAGCTGAAGTGTTCATGGTAAAGGTGATGGGGAGAGTGAGGAGGACACATTGTGTTTGCTTTTCCCAATATGCCCATGGGGTTCAGGCCAAGAGGTGGGGAGTCTGCTGTCTCCAAATAAGTATAGTCCATTCATTCTTAAAATGCAAGTTGTTATCGTTGTTCAGTTGTTCAGTTGTGTCTGACTCTGCAACCCCGTGGATTGTAGCATGGTAGGCTTCCCTGTCCTTCACTACCATCCAGAGTTTGTTCAGACTTATGTCCATCGAATCGGTGATGCCATCCGACCATCTCATCCTCTGTCATCCCCTTCTCCTGCCCGCAATCTTTGCCAGCATCAAGGTTGTCTCCAATGAGTCAGCTGTTTGCATTGGGTGGCCAAAGTATTGGTGTTCCAGCTTTGGTATCAGTCCTTCCAGTGAATATTCAGGACTTATTTCCTTTGGGATGGACTGGTCAGATCTCCTTGTAGTCCAAGGGACTCTCACGAGTCTTCTCCAGCAGCACAGTTCAAAAGCATCAGTTCTTCTTGCCCAATCTTCTTTATGGTTCAACTTTCACATCCGTACATGACAACTGGAAAAACCATGGTGGGAACATTCTTCACATGCACAGAGTGACCAGTGCCATTTGCCACGTCCTACAGAGATTAGTCAAAGAAAGTCTCTGATAATGGGTGGATGATCCCCCAGGGGTGGGTCTTTAAGATCACCTAGACTTGCTGTGGGTCTGTGCATATGAGAGGGAAAGCCTTAATGAGGCCTCAGCTCTCTAAGAGTCAATCCTTTCTGTCTCGTGACTTGGTCTGCCTCCTCCTGTCTCTGGAGGGAGCCAGTGTCCTCCGACTTCCTCTTTGTTCTGTTGCCTTTGGGAGAAGACAGGAGATGGGGCTGCCGGGAGGGGTTAAGTTGACAGGTTTTTTGCCTTTGATTTCCAAAGAGTGTGCACAGGACCCAACATGAGATGCAGCTGTGGTGTAACACAGAGAGCCCTGCACTGGACACTGGGGAGAAAGGAGCGTCTGTAGGGCTGAAACAGTGTGAGACGTGGCCCCCATTCGAAAGCAACAATGGATTTCACCTTTTTCTCAGGTGCACATGGGACATTCTCCAGGAGGGATCATATCCTGGGCCATAAATCTAGCCTTGGTAAATTTAAAAATATTGAAATCATTTCAGGCATCTTTTCTGATCAAAATGTGGTAAGATTAGATATCAAGTACAGGAAAAAAAGATGATATGGAGGCTAAACAACATGCTTCTAAATAACCAACAGATCATGGAAGAAGTAAAAAAGGAAATCAAAATATGCATAGAAACAAATGATAATGAAAATACAACAACCACAAACCTGTGGGATTTAGTAAAAGCAGTGCAAGAGGGGAGTTTATAGCAACACAAGCCTACCTCAAGAAATGAGAGAAACATCAAATAAACAACCTAACTTTACACCTAAAGTAACTAGAAAAAGAAGAACAGCAACAAAAAAGAAAACCCCAAAGTTAACAGAAGGAAAGAAATCATAAAAATCAGAGTAGAAATAAGTGAAAAAGAAACAAAGGAGACAATAGCAAAGATCAACAGAAGTAAAAGCTGGTTCTTGGAGAAGATAAAAAAAAAAAATAGACAAACTGTTAGCCAGACTCATCAAGAAAAAAAGGGAGAAGAATCAAATCAATAAAATTAGAAATGAAAATGGAGAAATCACAATAGACAACACAGAAATAAAAAAGACCATAAGAGACTACTATGAGCAGCTATATGCCAATAAAATGGACAACTTGGAAGAAATGGACAAATTCTTAGAAAAGTATAACCTTCCAAAACCAAACCAGGAAGAAATAGAAAATCTGAACAGATAATTCACAAGCACAGAAATTGAAACTGTAATAAGAAAATCTTCCAACAAATAAAACCCCAGGACCAGATGGCTTCATAGGTGAATTCTATCAAAAATTTAGAGAAGAGCTAACACCTATCCTACTCAAACTCTTCCAGAAAATTGCAGAGGAAGGTAAACTCCCAAACTCATTGAGTCCACCACTGCTCTGATAGCAAAACCAGACAAAGATGCCACAAAAAAAGAAAACTGTAGGCCAATATCACTGATGAATACAGATGCAAAAATCCTCAACAAAATTCTAGCAAACAGAATCCAACAATATATTAAAAACAGCATACATAATAACCAAGTGGACTTTATTCCAGGGATGCAAGGATTATTCAATATTTGCAAATCAATCCATGTGATAAACCATATTAACAAATTGAAAGATAAAAACCATATGATTATCTCAATAGATGCAGAGAAATCCTTTGACAAAATTCAATACCCATTTATGATAAAAACTCTCCAGAAAGTAGGCATAGAAGGAACAGACTTCAACATAATAAAAGCCATATACAACAAGCCCATAACAGACATTATACTCAATGGCAAAAAATTGAAAGCATTTGCTCTTAAATCAGGAACAAGACAAGGGTGACCTCACCACTACTATTCAACATAGTTTTGGAAGTCCTAGACACAGCAATCAGAGAAGAGAAAAAAAAAAGGGAATCCAGATTGGAAAAGAAGAATTAAAACTCTCACTGTTTGCAGATGACATGCCCTCTAGAGGGAAAACCCTAAAGATACCACCAGAAAATTAGTAAAGCTAATCAATGAATATAGTAAAGTTGCAGGATATAAAATTAGTACACAGAAATCCCTTGCATTCCTATACACTAACAATGAGAAAACAGAAAGAGAAATTAAGGAAACAATCCCATTCACCATTGCAACAGAAAAGAATAAAATACTTAGGAATGAATTTACCTAGAGAAACAAAAGACCTATATATAGAAAGCTATAAAACACTGATAAAAGAAATCAAAGAAAAGGGAACCCTCTTACACTGATGGTGGGAATGCAAACTGGTACAGCCACTATGGAGAACAGTGTGGCAATTCCTTGAAAAACTGGAACTAGAACTGCCATACAACCCAGCAATCCCACTGCTGGGCATATACACTGAGGAAACCAGAATTGAAAAAGACATACGTACCCCAGTGTTCATTGCAGCACTGTTTACAATAGCCAGGACATGAAAGCAACCTAGATGTTCCTCAGCAGATGAGTGGATAAGGAAGTTGTGGTACATATACTCAATGGAATATTACTCAGCTATAAAAAGGAACATATTTGAGTCAGTTCTAATGAGGTGGATGAAACTGGAGCCTATTATACAGAGTGAAGTAAGTCAGAAAGAGAAACACAAATACTGTATATTAACACATATATATGGAATTTAGAAAGACAGTAACGATTCCATATACAAGGCAGCAAAAGAGACACAGATGTAAAGAACAGACTTTTGGACTCTGTGGGAGAAGGCAAGGGTGGGATGATTTGAGAGAATAGCATTGAAATATGTATATTATCATATGTAAAATAGATGACCAGTGCAAGTTCGATGCATGAAGCAGGGCACTCAAAGCCAATGCCCTGGGACAACCCAGAGGGATGGGATGGGGAGGGAGGTAGGAGGGGGCTTCAGAATGGGGAGACGCATGTGCACCCATGGCTGATTCATGTTGATGTATGGCAAAAGCCTCCACAATATTGTAAAGTAATTATCCTCTAATTAAAATAAGTTAACTTAAAAAAAAGAAAAAAATTAAGATACTAGGTTATATCATATATAGCACAGTGAATATATCTTTTTTTAAATAACTTTAAATTGAGTATAATCTATAAAAATTTTGAATCACTATGTTGTACACCTGAGTCTAAAATAATATTGTAAATCAACTATACCTTAATAAAAATGGATTCAAGGAAAAAAGAAAGCAAATACCTAGTATAAAAATAAAAGAGGTAATGTTCTCATTCATCTTTCTGTTTATGTTTTTCCTCTACTGCTATCATTAAAGGGAAAAGGAAGTATCTAAAATATTTGACAAGTTGAAAAAGATATTAGCTTTTGAGTCATTATTTTGTAAGGCATTGAGAAAGTTAAAACACATCTGGATATAGTTTGTAAAATAATTGTGTTTCCTTGGAGATTTAATATTCTAATTTTTTTCTTCTCAAGGTTGAATGTGCAAGTGTGTGTGTGTGCACAGACATATGTCATGTGTAGTTCCTCGTGTGTGTGTGTGTGTGTGTTCTGTCATTTCGTGAAAACTCAGGTTTGCATCCTAGTGTAATTTTTAAAATTTTTATTTGAGCGTAGTTGATTTACAGTGTTGGGTTATTTTCAGGTGTACGGTAATCTGATACATATATCCACTGTTTTTTAGATTCTTTTCCCATATAGGTCTTTACATCATTGAGTAGAGTTCCTTGTGCTATAGAGGTCCTTATTAGTTACCTACTAATATTTCATATATTCAGTTTAGTTCAGTTGCTCTGTTGTGTCTGACTCTTTGTGACCCCATGGACCTCAGCACGTCAGGCTTCCTGTCCATCACCAACTCTCAGAGCTTGTTCAAACTCATGTCCATTGAGTCGGTGATGCCATCCAACCATCTCATATTCTGTCATCCCCTTCTCCTCCTGCCTTCAATCTTTCCCAGCATCAGGGTCTTTTCCAATGAGTCAGTTCTTCGCATCAGGTGGCCAAAGTATTGGAGCTTCAGCATCAGTCCTTCCAATGAATATTCAGGACTGATTTCCTTTAGGATGGACTGGTTGGATCTGCTTGCAGTCCAAGGGACTCTCAAGAGTCTTCTCCAACACCACAGTTCAAAAGCATCAATTCTTCAGTGCTCACCTTTCTTTATAGTCCAACTCTCACATCCATACATGACCACTGGAAAAACCATAGCCTTGACTAGATGGACCTTTGTTGGCAAAGTAATGTCTCTGCTTTTTAATATGCTGTCTAGGTTGGTCACAACTTTCTGTATCTAACTGTAAAAAACAACTTTTAGAAAAGCATGAAGAAAATACATTAAACAATCATTGGTTTGATCTACTTTGCTTCAGATAAAATAGGCAACCTGGATCAATCCCAGAAAATAACACCCTGAATTCAGCATACATATTCCCTATAGTCCTGTACACCTTCCCCCCCGCACCCCCCCCCCAACCGAAGGAGAAGAGGATGGTGGAAGGTTCTGTGCTCACAATTAAGTGAATTACTTGCTGGCTCATCTCTAACTTTAATTACTTTCTCTTCCTCAACTTTGCAATTAGCTGATGTTGCTACAAATTTTTGTCACATACTTAATCTTTATATAGCGTTTTTGGCCAGAGCACAGTCCAAGGCTGTGAGCTATGCTGGTATCTTTATCCAGAGGTAAGGCTCACAGGCCGTGTTATCTGCCGAGCTGCACCCTTGCAGGGCCGGCCTGTGTTGCATGGCAGGCAGGGAAGTCTCAGCTTCAGTGTTTAGCCCCTGACCACACCTGCTGGTTGCACAGTGCCTGTGACCGCACACATCTTTACCGCTCTCCCCATGCGATTTGTGCAGGATTTGTTCTGCACCAGGCTCTTTGTAAACCCTATGCCTCTTAATCCTCTGCAGATATCGGTGCCCATAGGGTTCTACCCAGTTGACAGATACTATAACTGAGTCTCAGAAAAGTTATACTGCTCATCTCACTAGAGAGGCGGCCAGGAGTTTGCCTCGTTGCCTCGTCCCAAACTTTGCTGTCCACTATGTCCGCTGCATGCTGATGGAATCACTGCAGTGCTGTAGAGTCAGACGGTGTGGAAGGAAGGAGAAGATGTGCCCATTTTGGTGGGGAGGTGTTTATCAGGCAGGGCTCTGGGATGGGAGTTAGCAAGCTTTAACGAGAGTACTGTGCGCTGGCTTGTGAGAAGGCAAGGGGTGAATTGGAATTTTCACGTTTTAAATTTAGGGCAGTTGGAAGGGGTGGGGAGGCCTCTTACATAGATGTCCCTATACTTGATTTCATGTGAAATCTGAAAGATGTCCTCATCTGAAGGATTTAGATACGTTGTTTTAGGTGTCAAACCTGACTTCCAAGGGTCCTGTAGGCATTTTGATACATGTAATTAGTGAGGAATCAGAGCAAAAGATGTAGAATTAGGAGTCACGCATAGGTCCTCACTGAAATCAGAGATGAGCTTGCTAAAAAACCCCTCCACCCAAATCCACCTGCTTCCAAAAGTCGATGTCAGGGTGGAAGGCTCAGGATGGTGAAGGGATGCGCTCAGATTTGCTCGGAGAGGGGTGGAGCTGGCGCGGGCGCTGGCTCTGTTTGGTTCTTCTTCTTTGTTTTGATTGTAATCACTTTGCCATGTTGTGTTAGCGTCTGCTGCTCAATAAGGTCAATCAGTGATACGTGTACATACTCCTCTCCCCCTTGGACCTCCTCCCGCCCCATCCCACTCCGCTCGGCCACCGCGGGCGCCCAGCTGAGCTCGCTGTGCCTGTAGCGGGTTCCCTCTCCTCTGTTTCACACGTGGTAGTATGTACCTGTCAGTCCCAATCTCCCAGCGTGTCCGGTCTTCTCCTTCCCCTCACTGCGTCCACATGTCCGTTCTCTATGTCCATGTCCCTATACCTGCCCTGCAAATAGGTTCGTCTGTGTCATTTGTCTAGAGCCCACATATATGTGGTAATATATGCATTTGTTTTTCTCTTTCTGACTCTCTCCAGTCTGTATGACAGACTCTAGATCCATCCACGTTACTGCAAATGACCCCGTTTTGTTCCTTTTAGTGGCTGAGTAGTATTCCGTTGTATGCCTTGATGGGTACCACGTCTGTATCCATGCATCTGTCACTGGACTCTTTGGCTCCTAAACCCAGCATCTTCCCACGAGCTCATGTCCTTCAAGTAGAGGAACGCAGAGCAGTGGGAGGAAGGCACTCCTGGTGAACGGGGCTGTTGAGCTTGTTCTGTCCAGTTTGAGCCCTAGAGCTCTGGGACCCTCTGGTCCAGTGACAATATAGAAAAGCATCCTGGGGGAGGGGTTTAACCTGCTCCTTAGGATGCCTGGGGCTGCTCCTCACAAAGAGCGCTGAGCACTATTTCCTGACCCTGTTACATTCACTGCACTGTAAGGGCCCATGGGGAATTCTGGTAACCCTCTCCCATTATATTCCACTGAGAAACTGGTGATTTTTATTTTTTTAAAAACATTTTTAAAACTACATAAAGTGTAAAGAACAGCACAATGATGCCCATACATTGACCATCTGAACTGCTCAGGTTTTGCCAAAATTTGCTTCATCTCTGTAATTTTTGCTAAACACAATATTTCATCTCCAATACTTCAGCGTGATCTCTAAAACACAAGGACAGTCTCCTTAGTAACTTCTCCTTAGTAGCCTCAGAACCACTGTCACACTCAATAAATCAATGGTGATGCGCTCATATGTTCATCTAACCAGGGGGTAAAGAGAACAGCCTCTATACTGTGTTCCATCTGGATCTTTTCTGTGCCATCATATCTTGATGAGGTCTGCCCGTAGATATAGCTTCGGCCTTTGGGGCCCTTGTAACCACATACTAGCCTTCACATGATAATAACTGCCACGATGGTTACTGAATCTTGAATGATCACTGTATGTCATACACTGGCCAACCTTTCCCATTCATTATGTTATTTAATCCTCACGACCAGGTTATAAGGTGGATTTTGTTATTATCCCTGTTTTTTGAAGAAACAGGATTATGTCTTGTTTCAGTGGTGAATCTTTGTGAATTAAATCTTTCTGCAAATCCGTGGAGCTGTGTATTGTTACAACTCATTGATGGCCAGCCAGGTTGTGGCATGTTGGTGTTTTGCCCATGGGGATCAGCTGTTTTATTTGTTTAAAGCCGTGACAAAGCGCCATTTTCAAGGAATGGAACGGTCAAGACAAGGTGCTCTTTGCTTGAGGTGCAGAGACACATCCTGTGTCAACCTCAGTTTTTCTCAGGCAATTAGTGGTTCGGGATAATCTGGGGGACATGACTATTTAATCACAGGGAGCCTCAAATGATGATAGCATGAGTATGAATGTGGGTGTCCCTTTCTGAATCGATGAATTTAAAATAGGGTTTTCTGGACAGGACTTATTTCAGGATCAAGTGATCTGTTTCCTTGCCCTTGGGATTAATGCTCTGTGGCTGCCCTTTTGGAATACTTGTTAATTTCTTCTGTGAATTTGTCTTGAGTGGACCCTGCTGGCATACAGGCAGGGGGCCGGAGCGTGGGCATTCTGTCCCGCCTCTCTCCACCTCCCTACCCACTCCCCATGGGTTTTTAGCTGCCCATCTGCTGTCCCTGCCTCAGGCCTGGGGCATGAACACGGGCACATCACGGTCTGGTGCCCCGTGGCTGAGTTGTGGGCGGGGCTCCAGGTGTGGCCGGACACCTGTGCAGGTCTGTACTCACCCAGGAAGATCCCTGGGACGAGAGAGGGGGTGCAGCATTCAGTAGCAAAGAAAGACCACCAGGTCAGGTGCAGAGAGAGAAACTGACGAACAAAGTGAAAAAACTTTTTCCTGCTTTTTGAACGAGAGGTCCTGTCTTTCTCTTTTGCACTGGGCTCTCCTCTGTTGTCTAAGGGGCCTGACGTTTGGAACCCTTGGACATGTGGTTCTACACCAGAAGGATCTCTGGACTTTGGGCAGGAGAGGGAAGAAAGAAGTTCAAGGTCACATCCATTTCTGGTAGGGGGCAGCGGGGCTTGGCGAGCTGCAGTCTCAGAACAGGTGCCTGGTGTCTCTGGAGCGTGGTCTGGGCATCGACCTGACTGCAGAATCGGAGTCAGGGGCTGGGGGTGGGAGCGGCTGGCTCAGAAGCTTCTGCTCCTGCATCCAGGGCTCCAGAGCTTCAAATGGTGGAGACGGGTGTCTACTGAAAAAGATGCACAACTTGAGAGTTGTAAGTTACGTTTTATTTGGGGCAAAATGAGGACTGCAGCCCTAGAGATAGCACCTCAGAGAGCTCTGAGAGACTGCTCCCAAGAGGCAATCTTGGAGGGAAGGTCAATATATATGATTTTGGTGAAGGGGGAGTTTGATGCAATTAAGCACTCATTTTCTTTTATTTTATTTTATTTTTTATTTATAAGCACTCATTTTAGAAAAGGGTTTCTACTAGTCATGAAGAGCTGTCATCATGAAGGGATGTAGTGCTTTTCTAGATATGAAGAGATTGAAGGTTTGGGATCATGAAATCAGCTCCTGAAAATATGTAACTATCTAAAGACCTGTCCCATCAGATTCCCTGGAGCCCAGAGGGCCTCATTCTCCACCCTGGACTCACTCAGGGGGTGTTGAAGGTCAACAGCTGCAGCAGCGCGGGTGTCAGTCTCCACAGAGGCAGATGGCAGTGCCCTTGTTCAGTTGCTGGCAAACGCCCTCGGCAAGTGCCCATTTGTAGTTGATACAGGAGAGCAGCACGAGTTAGGAGGTGATCCAGGAAGCAGGACAGATGAGAAAGGTAGGGAGCCTTAGACGTGCTGAACGCGGAGTAACTCAGCCTCAGGAGGGACTGTCTCACCAAGGAAGAAACTGCGGTGTACAAAGGGTATGTAAACCGCCCGAAGAAAGTAGGGTTAAACCTGGGATCTGACCCCTGGCGCTTCGCCACTGCACTGCCCAGCTTCTCAGACAGCTCCACCATCCAAGGGAGCATTTAATCGGATGCCAGAGGAGTCAGCGTTCCTCTGCCAGGGACTTGTCTTCGGGGAAGACATGTGTGTCTGGAGCGTTTTGCTTGACAGGCAGCTGTTGGTTCTATTGAGTCTTCTAGGATTTTGTTGACATGAATTGGTTTTGGGCAGAGTATAAGGTCATTGATGTCTTTCATTCTTCTGTGACTGCATGTTGTGGGCACATTCTCTGTTGAGAAGGGCAGCGTTTTCCCTCCTGAACTTGCAGGATACTTGCAGGGTGTGGAGGTGGGAGGAAGCATCTCATGCCGGTTGGAAACTTCCCATTGGTCACAATGTCTTTATTTCAGCCCCTTCCGGGATGAGTGGTTTTTGAAGAACCGAGATAGGAGGAGAAATTTCTTTCTTAGAACTCTCCTTGTGAATCTTCGTCAGTGGAACATTTCCTTATGGGGCATATGAATATGGTGAAAAGTCAATTGATGTTCCTGCAGGAATTTAAAGTTGGGAACAGAATTAAGTTTCCTTTGTCAGCTTAGTCATTTTTTTTTTAAATGTCTAAATTTCCAAACATCAGGAAAAGTCAGATACTTGCTCTGAGGGATTCTATGATTTTTCAGACTCCTTAAATATGATTATCAGGGGAAAGAAGCATGTACCCCTGCAAGAAATATAGTGGATGGAGGAAAAACATGCAGATGGATAGGTCTACCTTAGCATCATTTATCTCCAGGAATGTGTAGATTGAGGAAGCCAGAGCCAAACTAAATTATTACATAGGGGCTTATGGCCCCTATAATTCTCTTCCTACCCTTTTCCCTCTGTCTGAAATTATTTAGGATCTCATTGCTCAAAGTATATATATTCCATGCTCCATTCTTTCAACATTGATCAGTTAGAGCTAATCTGATAAATTAAATTTATTGCTCTTTTATTCATCCTTCACTCAAAAAACTATTGGATTTGTTGAAGAATGTGAAAAAGCTATGGAGTTTTCTTCTCACTTAGGTATAAATAAGAGGCTGTCATGAATATCAACAGATGTAAATACATATTAGGGGTGGCTTAGGGAGGTGTTTTCTGGTCTCCCAACACTTGAATTTAAGATTAGAGAGAAAAGGTTGTAGTGCCCTGTTTGAAGATCAGTAGTTGATTATCAGCTGCCTCCTCTTATTGAAAAGTACTATGTGAAGCACTCTGGAGGTATAATCTTAACTTTTATTTTCAGAAATCCTCCTATGAGGAACCAATTTTATCCCAATTTTACAGATATGGAACTGAGCCTAGGAAAATTTCAGTTACCCAAGTTAGAGGTTTCCAGCTTGACGTGTGCTCAGCAATGAGGAAATTCAGAGATTTTAACAAGTGCTCTGTCGTTTTTGTCTGCATTACTCATTCTTCTTGTAATATGCAAAGGGGAAGAAACATCGCTGACATTTATTTTTGGCTGTGCCGTCTTCAATGCCTGTGGGCTTTCTCTAGTTGTCTCAAGTGTGTGGTGTGTGGGCTTCTCATTGCGGTGGCTTCTCCCGTTGTGAAGTACAGGCTCTAGAAGCAGAAGCTTCAGTAGCTGTGGCACACGGGCTTAGCTGTTCTGTGGCATGTGGAATCTTCCTGGCCCAGGGATTGAACCTATGTCCTCTGCATTGGCAGGTAGATTCTTAACCACTGGACCAACAGGGAAGTCCTGGGAAAGAACCATTTAGTGAATATCTTCTATTTATTGAGCACCAGGAGAATTACTCTCTCTCTGTTATTTTAATTTTTAGAGCTATCTTTGGAGATAGTATTAATATGTCTGCTTTACAGATGGAAATGTTGAGGTTCAGAGTTGCAAAGTCATTTTTCTCGTATAAAAGAACTAGTGAGATGTGTTGATAAAGTTGAACCCAGAGCTAGATGGGTCAGAGGCAGCAAATGCAGACAGAGAAATCGTCCTTTGCAACCTCATGTGAGCTGAGAGCATGGTTGGACACTGATGGAGGGTGGGCAGTGTCTGTGCACTTCCCTCTGTTGTCATGGAGAATTCCTCTCCATCTCCACCCTCCAGTGAGATGCAACATTCAACTGTCAGACAGGCGAGCGCTTCCCTTTTCCTGCTGAGCTGTGAAAGCTTGTTAGCCCTTCTTCCAACCCAGTTCCCACCCGACTCATGGTTGGACCATAAAGAAGGTTTTGTGGTGCTGGAGAAGACTTTTGAGAGCCCCTTGGACAGCAAGAAGATCAAACCAGTCAATCCTAAAGGAAATCAACCCTGAATATTCATTGGAAGGACTGATGCTGAAGTTGAAGCTCCAATACTTTGACCTCCTGGGGTGAAGAGCCAACTCTTTGGAAGAGACCCTGATGCTGGGAAAGATTGAAGGCAAGAGGAGAAGAGGATGACAGAGAATGAGATGGTTGGATGGGATCACCAACTCAGTGGACACTGAGTTTGAGCAAACTCCAGGAGATGGTGAAGAACAGGGAAACCTGGCGTGCTGCAGTCCGTGGGGTCACAAAAGGTCAGACATGACTGAACAAATGAACAACCGAACAACCACCACCTCAATTCCTTATGCACATAGACCTACTCTGAGGCAGGGCTGACTCAAGAGTCAGTCTGACCTAAGAGATGCTTCATGAGGAGTGGGAGAAGTGTGTAAGTAAAGGACAGTGCCCTGCCATCATGAAAGGAGTCCATCTCAAGAGAGCCTGCTCTCACATGGACTTCAGAAGATGGCGTGGAATACATCTTTAATCTCGATGTTGGGTCTTCTACTCTTCCGTGTCTGTCTGACTCAAATGGGAGCGTGCAAGCCCTTTCCCTCATATTGTTTTATCTCCTTCCCTCATTTTCTGGCTCCTCTGTCCTCTCCAGGGTGCTGGCTTCATCTTGACCTTGGTGGGCATGAGCAGAGTCCTGTTTTTCTTGAATCATTGTGTTCTCCAGATCTCCAACCCTTCTTAAGCTAATGTGAATCCCCTGTGCCTTCACTTGGGGCCGCTATAGCAGAAAACCACAGACTGAGTGGCTTAAGTAGACATTTATCCCTCACAGTTCTGGAGGCTGGAAGCTCCAGATCAAAGGGGCAGCTCGTTCAGCTCCCGGGGAGGCCCCTTCCTGGCTTCAGATTAACTGTGTGCTTGTGTTCTCACGTGGCAGAGAGAGAACTCTGGGGCTCCTTCCTCTTCTCATAAGGACACTGATCCCACTGTGGTTCTCCTGCCCCAAGCCCTCATCTAAGTCTCCCTCCCAAGGCCCCATCTCCCAATATCAGGGCCTAAACATATGCATTTTGGGGTGGACACAAACGTTCCATTCCTAACTCCCTGTCAACACACATCTGAGATGCATCGTTACGCTAAGGAGTCTCCTTCCTCACAGAGATGAAGACAGGGCTAAACTGAGAAAAGAAGACGGAGAATCCTGCCCTGAAAAACTCAGCTCTTAAGGGACATACCAAAAATATTTTAAATATTTGGGCTAGATTCTGCCTTCCAGGAGTTGTAAGCAAGGAACTCTGAAGTTAGATGGAAAGTGGAAAACTGAGTGACCTGTGAATTCCCCAGGTGGGCCTGACCTTGACTGTCCTCGGTTAACGTCTCATCTTTGGGCTTCCTGTCCTGGTGAATTGCTCTTGCACTGAATTTCCGCTTTACTCTGGTTACTTCTGTGACCATGAGTATCCCTCCATGTAATGTCCGAGTGACCCCTTGGCAGGGAAATGGCTTTTGCAGCCAGTGAATCACATCTGTGGCTTCCCCAGCGGCTCAGCGCTAAAAAACTGCCTGCAGTGCAGGAATTTCTGGAGACTCAGGTCTGATCCCTGGGTCGGGAGGATCCCCTGGAGGAGGAAGTGGCAACCCTCTACAGTACTGTTGCCTGGAAAACCCCATGGACAGAGGAGCCTGGCGGGCTACAGTCCATGGGGTCACACAGAGTTGGACACAGCTGAAGCAGCTTAGCAGCAATCACATCTTTACTGACACCTTTTTCTTTGTTCCCTCTTTCTCCTTCCCTGTATAAAATAATCCATGACATCGAGGCTACACTGAAATTCTCAAGGGAAAAAAAACCCAAGCAGAGTACTTAGAAATATCTGCATATTGAGGGAAATCATTTGCCAAGTATTAACATACAAGAGTGAGTAAATCACATGGGAAAGGGAGAAGGCCACATCCCACTTTTACTAAGCAGCAGCTGCCATAGCTGAAAAAGAGAAAAATCACCACCGCAAAACAGTTTGCTTTTTAAGGTGTAACAAAGTAGCACCTTTCCAATCACAGGGTTTTTTTTTTTTGGCAGTGCTCCCAATATTCATTTCTACATAAGTGAACTTGATTGCTTTTACTTTGATATGAAATTTCTAGAATGTTTTATCCACAGTGGGGTCAGACTCGCTGTGGGGTTTGTAAAGAGAATCAGAGTGGAGGTCTTGGACTCTTAGATTTGTGGCCTGGTTCAGGTCTGGACCAGATGGGATTTGCTTGTCAGTGGCCAGAGCTGCAGTGCCTTAAACCAGATAAAGGTGCATTTCATCTGGCTTCATAAGAATCCAGGGATGGGCAGTCTGGGAGAGTCCCCTGACCTCAGGGATCCTGAGGCTTTCCAGCCCTTGTCTCCATCATGCATAAATCTCGCGCCCACTCTCCAGCATCTTAAAGCAGGTATCAGCTGTCACCAAAGCATTCGAGGCTGCAGGAAGGGGGGAAATGAAGAACAAGGAACATGGGTGCTCTTTTTTTTTTCAAAGTTGTCTTAATAGACATCAGATGGGCACAGACAGAATGCACACTCAAATGTGCAGCTTAGTATATTACTGTCGAGAACGCGGTGACAGCATCCCCAGCAGTGGAGAAACAGAAGCAATGGCAGCGTGCGGCTGTCCTCACCTCCTTTTGCCATCTCTGCAGCAGCATCACTCCCACCTCCTCAAAGGTGGCTGCTGTCCTGACCTCTCGGCCTAAATTTGAATCTTTGGTGAATTGAATCATACAGCACATATTCTTTGAATCCACCTTCTTTCAGGCTTCCCTGGTGGCTCAGATGGTAAAGCGTCTGTCTGCAATGCAGGAGACCTGGGTTCAATCCGTGGGTTGGGAAGATCCCCTGGAGGAGGAAATGCACCCCACTCCAGTATTCTTGCCTGGAGAATCCCATGGACAGAGGAACCTGGTGGGCTACTGTCCATGGGGTCACAAAGAGTTGGACACGACTTCACTTTCACTTTCACTTTCTTTCTTTTCTTTCATTTATTGTATATATTTGTGACATTCATCCATTATGTCATGTGTAGCTGTCGTTAATTTGATTTCATTGCTGTATACATTGAATTAATTTTTTCTGCTGTTGACTGGGATTGTTTCTGATTGGAGGCTGTCAGGGATCGTGCTGCTGTGAACATTCTCTCACTTGTCTCTTAGTGTTCCTATGCACGTATTCTGTCAAATGCGTGTATGTTCGGAGTGTGTGAATTTACCGCCAACAGTGCACAAGAGTTTCTAACGCTCTCTGTGCTTGTCAACACTTGGTATTGTCTTTTCGCTTTAGCCACTCCCACCGGTTTATAGTGGTATCTTACCGCGGTTTCTGTTTTCATTCCACGGATTACTAATGAGATTGCATGTGCAGTGTTCTTTGCTCATTTGTGTCCAACTCTTTGTGATCCCATGGACTGTAGCCCACCAGGCTCTCCTGTCCACGGGATTCTCCAAGCAAGAATACTGGAGTGGGCAGCCGTCTCCAGGGGATCTTCCTGATCCAGGGATCGAACCCAGGTCTCCCGCGTTGCAGGCGGATTCTTTACTGTCTGAACCACCATGGAAGCCCCGTGAGATTGAATACCTTTTCATATGTTTATGGCCTTTTGGGTATGCTCATCTGTGAAGGTCCCATTTATTAATGCTCTTGCTCACTCTTCTGATGTCTGTCTTTTTTCTGTTGATTTCGAGGGATTCGTCTGAACCACCATGGAAGCCCCATGAGATTGAATACCTTTTCATATGTTTATGGCCTTTTGGATATGCTTATCTGTGAAGGTCCCATTTATTAATGCTCTTGCTCGTTCTTCTGATGTCTGTCTTTTTTCTGTTGATTTCGAGGGATTCGTCTGAACCACCATGGAAGCCCCATGAGATTGAATACCTTTTCATATGTTTATGGCCTTTTGGATATGCTTATCTGTGAAGGTCCCATTTATTAATGCTCTTGCTCGTTCTTCTGATGTCTGTCTTTTTTCTGTTGATTTCGAGGGATTCGTCTGAACCACCATGGAAGCCCCATGAGATTGAATACCTTTTCATATGTTTATGGCCTTTTGGATATGCTCATCTGTGAAGGTCCCATTTATTAATGCTCTTGCTCGTTCTTCTGACGTCTGTCTTTTTCTGTTGATTTCGAGGGATCCTCACTGTGCTCTGGATGCCGTTCTAGTGCCAGTTGAATGTGCTACGATATTTCCCTCCACTGTGCGGCTTACCTTTTTGCTTTTGTAATAGTGTTTTTTCATGAACAGAGGTTCTTAATTTTAATGGGATCTAAATTATAAGCATCTTGTTTTTGTGCTTTTGCTCCTTTTGGTTTCTTGTTTAATCTTGCCCTGTCACAAGATCAGGAAGATACCTGGGTTATGGCCTTTGAAGACTTACTGTGTTTCATACTTAGATTTAAATCTCAATATTTGTGAGTGGTGTGAGAAGGAGATGAAGCTTTGCTTTTCCACTTCTGTATATATTTAACCAAGAACATTTATTGGAATAACTTCCTCACCTCTGATGTGCAATGCCAGCTTTTTCCTAGCTCACATTTTCATATGCGGGTGGACCTGTTTCTGAAATCTGTATTTTATCCCAATAGTTCATTTGCCTACATCTATGGCAGCGCCACACAGTTTTAGTTCCTATAGCTTTCTATTGAATCTTTACAGGTGGTAGATCCATCTCCATGTTCTTTTTCAAGTGTCTTGTTTAATCTTATCACTATTTCTTTTCTATATGAAATTTAGAAACAGCTTGCCCATTTCCACAGAAACATTTATTAGAATTTTAATTGAAACTGCATTAAAAACCTGGAGAACTCTCATCTTTACCATATTGTCTTACTTTTCAATACGTATTTTGATTTTTTAAATTCTTTTCAGTAACGTTTTAGTTTCCTGTGCAGTAGTCTCACAGACAGCTGTATGCATTTCTCCCTGGATACTCAATGTTTTTGAGTGATTGTAGATAGTATCTTTTCAAAATTGTACTTCTAAATATTTGTTGCTAATGCATAAAAATAGAATTGATTTTTGTATATTGACCTTGTAACCAGAAACCTTGTTAAAATCACTAATTTTAGTAATTCATATGTAGATTTACTGGGATTTATTTATTATACCATAGTGTTATCTGCAACTCTAATAGAAAGTACGAAACTGGGTTTATATCTGATGTTTAATAATTACTTGATTTAGAATTTGTATTTGTTTATTGAGATAGAGATAGAAAGACACATGTACGTGTGCACACACACACACACCCCTGTGTATCTGGACTGAGGTGTAAAACGCCTCCCTCATCTGTCTTAGGAGAAGGAAATGGCAACCCACTCGAGTGTTCTTGCCTGGAGAATTCCATGGTCGGAGGAGCCTGGCAGGCTGTAGTCCATGGGGTCACAAAAGAGTTGGACATGACTGAGCGACTGAACAACATGTCTTAACTTCTTTCTTCAAATAGCTTTCCCAGACGCGTTTGTGCTGTTCTTCCTTCTGATTTCTTTCTCTGCTCATATCCAAACTGCCCTCTCTAACCACTGTTATAACTTTGTTTAATGGTGCGAGAAATAAAGAACACAGGTTCCAAAATATGTTTTAATCTGATCTCCTACTTTCCTGAATCCAAATCTGGTCCAAGTGAAAGTAGTATTTGTTGAAGAACAGGATTAGTTTCTGCCATGTACCAGCATTGCATTTTTAAATATGAGATTTAAATGTCATTACCCTAATGTGGATAAAGGGAGATTTTACTTGAACATTTTGCCTTAGAATGGGTCAACTAAGATGTTTTTCTCTAGCTTATTGAGTTTTATACAGTATCTGGGAACATATAAGTGGCCATATAAAATCTTTTCAAGTAGCAATATAATGTTGTTGTTGTTGTTTAGTTGCTAAGTCTTGTTTGACTCTTTTGGCAACCCCATGGACTGTAGCCTGCCAAGCTCCCATGCCCATGAAATTCTCCAGGCAAGATTACTGGAGGGGGTTTCCATGTCCTTCTCCAGGGGATCTTCACGACCCAGGGATCGACTGGTGTCTCCTGTGTCTCCTGCATTAACAGGCGGATTCTTTACCACTGAGCCACCAAGTGTAATAGTGGCCTAGAAAAATGGAATAATTCATATTTGATTTCTAGAAATATAAAATGTAGTGATTGCACCTGTGTTGTAGTATGTTTAAATATTCAAATGCTCTTAGAAGTATGATCTTACTTGAACATAATGGTTTACTAGAAACTGTGCTTCACTAAATAATATAAATATTTTTAATTTAGTCATTTATTGAGCCCATCAGCCATATGGAAAATATCTTGAGTAAGCCAAGGTTGACCGTGAACTTCTTAATAAACTCTTAAAAATGGCAGTTTCTTTTTTTTTTTTTTTTGATGGATCATGAAACTGTTTTTGGTTGAAACACAAGGGTCATTTTCAATATTTTTCCAATATCTTCTGTTATGTAGTTGAAAGCCATTAAAAGTAGTTAATATTGAGCTGCTATTTATTATACAAGTTTAAGCTCTTACATTAGCATTTTACTAACAAGGGTATTTTAATACTTTTTTGCTATAATGTGGTATCTTACTCTAAATTAACTTTCATCAGCCCTCAGTTTTATGTGGCCTGACTTTATGAAAAAATAAAATTTGATTAAATGCTCTTAATAGATGAAGCTGAAGTTTATGAAATGACAATGAACTGTTTTGGAGTGTTTTTAATTACTTTTGAGTTAACTCAGAAATTTGTTATAAATGCATCTGTGCTGTTTTATTAGAGTTTTTTCCTCTCAGGATGAGCAAGCTTATATTTAATTTTAAATATGTATTTAGTGATAGCCCTGGGGTATGAATAATTAGAATGAATTTTCCAGGATTCTTTTAGTGCTGTAAAAAGTAGTTAGGTAACACATTAAGTATGTACAGAAAGCTTGTTTCCAACACTTTATGATATAATTAACAATAAAAAAATTCGTACTCCTACAGTATTATAACCATGTGATATAATTTGTCCTACACAGTCATAAATGGCTTATAACCTGTAAATCTTAATGATTATATTCATATTTAAAAACAGGTCTATTGTAATTCAAGAGGGTGAAAAAAAGTGAAAGTGTTATTCGCTCAGTCATGTCCTATTCTTTGTGACCCCATGGAGGATAGCTCGCCAGGCTTCTCTGTCCGTGGAATTCTCCAGGCAAGAATACCGGAGTGGGTTGCCATTTCGTTCTCCAGGGGATCTTCCTGACTCAGGGATCGAACCCGGGTCTCCTGCATTGCAGGCGGATTCTTTACCATCTGAACCACTAGGGAAATGTAATCTTGTGTATTGCAGGTGAGTCTGCACTTAATAAAGGAAACAGTTAAAATATGAGGATTGATAATTTTTGGAATACTTAAATGAAGGCGACCCCTTCATCTGGTCAAAATAAGGCATATTTCTAAGAGCCGTTACCGAGCTCTCCTCCCGGCTCTGAAGCCCAGCGCTGCTGTGACTAGGTCAGTCTGGTGAGCTTGGCTGCCTGGCTTAGCGTCTCGTGGCCTCTGTTTCCTCCTCTGCTAAATTGCACTCAATCTCTGGGGGCCTTTTCTGCTCTCTCTCTCTCTTCATCAGAGGATGGTGTTCAGGCATTTATTTTCTATCTTTCTCTTTTCCTTCTACATATATTTGGAGACTAAAAATACGACTTTGATTATGAAATATTTCTAGCACCAAGAATACAGAAATATAGGCAAACCCCAGAAAGATACATGTGTATCTTGTACATTTAAATTGATGTGTGTTAATATTTTGCTGTATCTGCTTCGGTCCTGTTTTTGGAGGTAATGCAATGAGCCAGGATGGGTGAAAGCTCCTCCCTTCTCTGCCCTGGTGACGCCAGGGGCCCTGCCTTGCTTCCTGCCTCCGTGTCCCCCGTCCATCCGTCTGTCCATCCATCTGTCCCTCCACCCACTGTGCTCCTGGCTGAGGAGGTGCTTCGCCGGCTCCTGCTTCCTGTGTGCACCCCCTCTCTGGTGGGGTGCCCTCCCGCCACCCTCACCCCCGCCATCCACTTGGACCCCAAAGTGATTGCCTCCCAGAGGCTCCTTCCTTCGGTTCTGAGACCTAGTTCCAATAACTGTGTATGTGTACACACGTGTACACGTGTGTATGTGTACAGGTGTGTGTGTGTGTGTGTGTTTGGCAGGTACTCAGTATCAGGACATAGTGAGAGTTTTAGCAGCTCTGTCAGAAACTGAGAAGACCGAATATACATTTCAATCACAATATTACACCCTCTCTACCATAACACCCCTCCTCCCGGGGCCCCCCCTGCTTTCCTCTCCACTATCCCCAGTGCTCACTGTCCCCTCGCCTGCGTGCATGCTCGGTCACTCCGGTCGTGTCTGGCTCTGTGTGACCGCATCACTGTAGCCCACCAGGCTCCTCTGTCCATGGGGATTCCTAGGCAAGAACACTGGAGTGAGTTGCTATTTCCTTCTCCAGGGGATCTTGCTGGCCCAGGGATCGAACCTCCTTCTCCTGCATCTCCTGTAGGTGGATTCTTTACTGCTCAGCCACTGGGGAAGCCCCACCTCACCTGTGTGGCTTCTGCTTATTTTTATTGCTGAAATGGAAGCTCCACTTGGTTGGGGATTTTTAATCGCTCTAAGAGAGCCAGGACGGTGCTTGGAGGGAGGGAGACCCTCAACAAACTGCTTGTTGAGTGAATGAACGAAATAATGTCCAGTGTCCTTTTCGGAAAGTTTCCGGGTAGATTCTTCTGTGGGTTCTCAAGCTCATTATAATTGGGAAGACATTATTTAAGAAGAACACAAAAATTCAAATAAAAAAGTCAAATTGAATATTTAGAACCAAAAATGGAATAAGGACAAATTTCAAATTTTATAAAGGTGGCAAATACCGTGTCACACAATGCACTTAAATAACACAATATTTTAATTAATTGCCTAACATACCTCTGTCATACTTTTTCTTACAATTTATGGCTCATATTCTGATTGACCCCTTATATGAGAATGATTTTATAAAAAGGTTTTTTTTCTGGCATGACAGATCAAAATTTGTTTTTATTATTGATAGTGTAGATAATTACCTTCCAGCTTCACAATTCGTAACTGAATTGTGGAATGTTAGGAATTTTAATCCAAATTTAATTCCAAATATTAGAAATTTTATCAGGTTTGGGAAAACCTCTATCAAGTTTCTCTTATGCATGAGTTTCAGCATGTCAGGACATATTCAAGCTTTCCTAAGCAATGACTACTCTGACATAATTTTATGAACTGAAGTCACTCATTTCTTGATATATTTGAATTTTGGTATGACTAGCGATTTTGGGAAGTTGTATAAAATTAATTGTCTAAAATATAAATGTTACATAAAATTGATTGACATAAGCAATCAAGAGCATTCCCAGCATTTGTGACTATAGGCTGTCACCTGCTTGTGGTGGCAAACATCGAGTGTCTTCACATCTGGACCTTCCAGACTTCATCTGGATGAGATTTATTCGGTGACATCAAACTGTCAAATCTGATAAATTGCAATGTATGAAATCTAAGACTTCACATATGGCCATACTTGTATGTAGTATGTTATAGGTTTCTGCCTTATAGGCAAGGAGTTTGGGTAAATTTTATTTTGTGTGGATCCCATCAAAAACAGCAAAAAATATGGTGCATTTGTAATTGTAGATGCCACCTTTTATCAAGTCTGCTCCTGACAAAGGGCTTCCTCAGTGGTTCAGTGGTGAAGAACCCTCCTGCTAATGCAGGAGACACAGGAGACAAGGGTTCGATCCCTGGGTCGAAGAGATCCCCTGGAGGAGGGCATGGAAACCCACTCCAGCATTCCTGCTGGGAGATTCCCACGGTCAGAGGAGCCTGGCGGGCTGTAGTCCACCAGGTTGCAAAGAGCTGGACACAACTGAAGTGACTAAACACAGCATACATATTCCTGACAAAAGAGGGTGTGTGCTGTGTATAGACATGAATGAGTATCCGACGATTAAAAGAATTCCCCTTAGCTTCGGGTGGTTTGCATGTCAAACCTCCTTCAGTCTCTGTTGCTTACATATTCCAGTGCCAGCTACAGGGGAGGTGTATCCCATCTGACCTCTTACCCTGAACTTTTCTGTCTCGTTGCCAGGAGAATTGACACAGTGGGTGGTAGGAGATTTCTAGAAGCCATTCCTTCACCGAGACAGCAATAGCCTAGTTACTTCAAATGTCTACCAACCGCATACATAGATAGCAGTGAACACAAACTAAATGTGACAAGAAAATGGAGGGGGAAGTGGCAGTGATTCTCTTGGTTGTATTTTTTCAAACTTTACAAATACTTGTGACTTTGTGAACACCAGAAGGGGCGTTTTTACAAGTGAGTGCTTGTATCAGATAGAGAGTTCTATTTCCACACAGGCTAATCAGTTGAAATAGCAATCTCTTCAACCACAAGCTCCCAGAACAGTGGATTTTAGTCCAGTTAAGGAAATCAGTTCAGTAGTTCAGTTGATTTCAAGGTGAGACAGGCTAAGGACTGAAGTTCGTGGTATAATTGACTAACACATTTCAGAGCCCCAACTTCTAGATCCTGGTTGATGTCAGCTGCATTTTGGGAATCTGTTACTTTTGCCCTTGATGTGACTATTCCTTTCATTGGGATATTTTCAAGTTAATGAATGAAATATATTTTGAAACGTAGAATGTGTCATATGGGTTAGGAACTATAAAGATAAAGATGCCTAAGATTTAGGCTTTGCTCTTAAGAAACAATATAGATACTTAAATTCTTCTATTACAAAGATGAATAAGATAAAATCCATAGTGAAAGTCACTCAGTTGTGTCCAACTCTTTGCGACCTCATGGACTATACAGTCCAAGGAATTCTCCATGCCAGAATACTGGAGTGGGTAGCTTATCCCTTCTCCAGCAGATCTTCCTGACCCAGGAATTGAACCAGGGTCTCCTGCATTGCAGGTGGATTCTTTACCAGCTGAGCCACCAGGGAAGCCCTAAAATCCATAGGAGATAAACAAAAGTGATGTGTGATTCAGAGAGGACAGAAGTACAAGGGCTTCCCTGGTGGCTCAGTTGATAAAGAATCTACCTGCAATGCAGGAGACCCTGGTTCAACTCCTGGGTCAGGAAGATCCCCTGGAGAAGGAAATGGCAAACCACTCCAGTAGCTTTGCCTGGAAAATCCCATGGACAGAGAAGCCTGGTGGGCTGCAATCCATGGGGTTACAAAGAGTCAGGCATGACTGAGCAACTAACACTTTCACTTTCACTTTCTCCAGTATAAAGCCATTATTATTTTTGGGACTTCCGAGGTGGCGCTAGTGGTAAAGAACCCACCTTGCCAATGCAGGAGACAGAAGAGATGCAACTTCGATCCCTGGGTCGGGAAGATCCCCTGGAGAATCCCATGGACAGAGGAGCCTGGTGGGCAATGGTCCACAGGGTCACAAAAAGGTCGAATACAACTGAAGTGACTTAGCTCAGCATGTTGTGCTACACAAGAACATGGGGGTTGGGAGGCATCCAAAGGTCATTGAGGGGCTATTTGAGATTATTCTTGCAAAGTGAAGACTTCACAGACTCTGGGGCAAAAGAATCATGCTGGAAAGATAGAAAAAGCATTCAGAAAATAATTTTATTTGGCTGCAGTTGTGTGTATATGTCTGTGTTAAAATGATACAAAACTGTCATTATATTGAGGAGTGCTGATTTTTAAAATACCTCTTTACAGGTGATAGAAGAAATATTCACATATTGACATTTGAAGAAGTCATTCCAGCTTAGAGATGACTTGGCTTGAAGTTTATGCTGACTAGAGCAGCTTGTCTTATGTCCAGAACACGTATTGTACTTTAACCATTGAAGAAAAGAATGATTTGAAAAATTGAAATGGAGTAGCTGTGGTTGAGGGGGATGACAGAGGACGAGATTGTTGGGTGGCATCACTGACTCAGTGGACATTGAGTTTGAGCAAACTCTGGGAGATGGTGAAGAACAGGGAAACCTGGCGTGCTGCAGTCCATGGGGTCACAAAGAGTCAGACATGACTGAGCAACTGAACAACCACCACCTCAATTCCTTATGCACATAGACCTACTCTGAGGCAGGGCTGACTCAAGAGTCAGTCTGACCTCAGAGATGCTTCATGAGGAGTGGGAGAAGTGTGTAAGTAAAGGACAGTGCCCTGCCATCATGAAAGGAGTCCATCTCAAGAGAGAGCCTGCTCTCACATGGACTTCAGAAGATGGCATGGAATACATCTTTAATCTCGATGTTGGGTCGTCTACTCTTCCGTGTCTGTCTGACTCAAATGGGAGCGTGCAAGCCCTTTCCCTCATATTGTTTTATCTCCTTCCCTCATTTTCTGGCTCCTCTGTCCTCTCCAGGGTGCTGGCTTCATTTTGACCTTGGTGGGCGTGAGCAGGGAGTCCTGTTTTCCTTGAATCATTGTGTTCTTCAGATCTCCAACCCTTCTTAAGCTAATGTGAGTCCCCCGTCCCTCACTTGGGGCCGCTATAGCAGAAAACCACAGACTGAGTAGCTTAAATAGACATTTATCCCTCACAGTTCTGGAGGCTGGAAGCTCCAGATCAAAGGGGCAGCTCGTTCAGCTCTCGGGCTTCAGATTGACTGCGTGCTTGTGTTCTCACGTGGCAGAGAGAGAACTCTGGGGCTCCTTCCTCTTCTCATAAGGACACTGATCCCACTGTGGTTCTCCTGCCCCAAGCCCTCATCTAAGTCTCCCTCCCAAGGCCCCATCTCCCAATATTAGGGCATAAACATATGCACTTTGGGGTGCACACAAACGTTCAGTCCCTAACTCCCTGTCAACACACATCTGAGATGCATCGTTACGCTAAGGAGTCTCCTTCCTCACAGAGGTGAAGACAAGGCCAAACTGAGCAAAGAAGACAGAGAATCCTGCCCTGAAAAACTCATTCTACATTGAATACACATTGTACATGTGCTTTAACCATTGGAGAAAAGAATGATTTGAAAAATTGAAATGGTGTAACTGTGGTTCCGGGAGTCACATGACCATTGCAGATGTGGTTGGAGACATGTTCCTGCATTACTGAGAACTGGAATTTTCTGAATCATATCAAATGCAAGGGTACCGCCAGCCATTCTTTTTTTTTCCCCCAAATTTTAAACATTTTATTTTGCATTGGAGTATAGCTGATTAACAGTGTTGTAGTAGTTTCAGTTGAATAGTGAAGGGACTAAGCCATACAGAGACATGTATCCATAGTCTCCAAAACCCCCACCCCCCACCATCCAGATGCCAACCTTTCTTGCAACAGTATCTGCCAGAGGCAGCCAGTTACAATCTTGTTATTATCTTTTTAGATTATTGGCCACACCATGGCATGTGGGACCTTAGTTCCTGGACCAAAGATCGAACCTGAGCCCCCTGCATTGGAAGGCAGAGTCTTAACCACTGGACCACCAAGGAAGTCCCCAGCTACAACTTTATGTTCTCCAGGTTTCCCCTTGTAACTTGCAACCAATTTGGACCCCAACCTGGGATCTGAAAGGAAGTACACTTACTTACCAGCTTCAATTACAGTTCTTAAACAACTTATGTAACTTGTGGTTTTGCCTGTAAAAGCCGCCCTCATTTTGTCGTCTGGTGGAACATAATTCAAGTGCTTCTTGAATCTGTGTCTCAGGCTCTAGTCCACATTTTGGCTAAAAAAACCCAAAAAACCATCTTTCTATTCCTATTATATATTAATTACTGATTATTCCATCACCAGAAGGAATGGTATTATAAAACACCTGAGTGAAGACATTTACTTGGTTTGAGAGGCAGCAGGCAGTAATTGACATTTTTGATGAGGAGGAAAGTGGAATTGAAGATGACTTTGGGACTGGATTGGAGTTGAGTTGGAACAGAGTAGAGAGAAGGGCCCAGCTGGAAAGTGTGTGTCTCAATGCCTGTGAGCCAGGATGGAAGCTGGACGGGGGCGGTGGCCTTGGAGAAGGAGCGGAGATATCAGAGGCTAACACCAGCAGTGCCCAGAGAAAAAGGACGACAGAGGACAGCGAGTGGCATGGGCTTCTTCACTTGCAGGATGATGAGGCTTTGGATGCTTTGGATCTGAGATGAAGTGAGAATGTGTGTCAGGGACGTGGAGATGTGGTTCTGGAGCTCAGAAAAGAGACCAGAACTTGTGAGAAGGATTTTAGACGCCATTCCTGTGAATCCCGGGAACCACTGATGGCGGCAGAAGCTCTTGCCCTTCCCTGGCCTCCCTCCCAGCCTCCTCCTCTTCCTCCTGGCAGTAGGATCAGTGCCCTAGAGTCTGTGATATCCTGTGCACGGTAAGGCACTAACCCTAAGACATAAGAAGGTAGCACAACTCCCTACGGGGATGGGAGTGTTTCCCTCTGGGGCGGGGCATGCATGCTGTGCTAAGCCACTGGACCCGCCAGGCTTCTCTGTCCGTGGCATTCTCCAGGCAAGAATACTAGAGTGGGTTGCCATTCCCTTCTCCAAGGATCCTCCCAAATCAGGGATCGAACCTGTGTCTCTCCTGCCTCCTGCATTGGCAGGCGGGTTCTTTACCATTAGCACTACCTGGGAAGCCTATTGCCCCCCGGGGCATGCGTAGTTTAGAGGAAAAATCCTTCTTTACAGGAGAGTCGCTGCTCTAAGGTAAGAAGGGGGCTGCTGTTGGTCCTTTTTGCTCTGGGGAGGCAGGTCTACCCTGGGACAGACCATCACCATTTCCAGACCCTGGACTCTGGGTTCATATACCAGAACCCAGGTTGGAGGCTGAGACCATGCACAGCTCTGAGACGCTGGACAAATGTACCTGTCAGGCAGGGGGATGGGTGCCTTTCAACTGCCCTCGACTCCCAGTGTCCAATTCCAGAGAAGCTTGTGTTCATACATGACTGGATGGATAGTTGAATGGATGAAGCACATTTATTGTTTGCTGACTATCCCAGGCCCAGCTGGCAGGCAGGGACTCAGTTCAGTGGTTTGTCCCTGTTTAGCCAACATCAGTGTCTTTTGGTACGTAGTGACCAGCAGTGAGAGATGCTCCAAGGTCAGGAGATTTGGAAGACCCCTCCAGGGGATAACAGATAAGGAAATAGGAGAGGTTTTTACATTCCCTCTTCAGCTGGACCAGAATGGTTGGGCAGTTGGGGAAATTCCTTTTTTTTTTTTGCCATTCTGATGAGTACACACATTTTGTTAAATATTTCCTTTACTATAATAATAAAAATAAGGCACATCCTCCCAATTAATCACTGTAACTTTACTAAATAACTAGAGAAATTACATTGACCTTTTATTAAAAAGCTCCATGCACATAAATCTACAGTAGGCAAATGAGATTCTGAAAGAAGTTGATTTTTAGTAGTTCCCGTCTGTCCCATATGTTGTAAGTTCCTCAGAGTGATATATAAATTGTTTGTATTACTTCTAGCTTTTTGAGATGACAGACTAATCTGAGCAATTAGATTCTTGGGAAAGATCAAGACACTTATTAAATCTTATCTTAGTCACTCCTAATTACAACCATCCGTTTATCTCTGTGGAATAAATTACTAATGCAAAGCGACAATTCAATCATAGTGTAACTAGTCTTTATTTTAGATGATTAAAAAAAAACCCAACACTAATACCACATATGCATAAAAGGAATCTATAATTAATTAATAAATTTGACCCAGCAGATTGCATCCCATGAAGATGCAAAGTGTATCTTCTGATTGGTTTCACAGAGTTAAGCACATTACGTGATACAGGGAGCGACTACATTCAGTAGTGCTGTGGACTGAAGTCGGTACCCCACGCCCGCCCCGCATTTAAGTGCTGAGGCTCTGATCCTCCATGTGAGGATTTTTGGAGGCTGTGCCTTTGGGAGGTAATTAGGTCCTGAGGGTGGGGCCCTCCTGATGGGATTAGTGCTTTTACAAGAAAAGACTTAGAATCTCTCCCCACCATGTGAAGATCCATGAACCCGCAGCCTGGGGCCCAGTCTGCCTGCTCTCTTTCAGAAACCAGGTTGTAGAAATACTGAATTCTTCTGCAAACATGTATATATCAATTACTCATCATAGTTGATGTCACTGTAGCAACTTAGCTCTCCAATGTTTCGACTCTAAACCCCAGCATTCTCTTACTATTGAGTGGACAGACCGGCTCTGATTACCCAGCTGCAGCCCCCGTCTCCTTGAAGAAGAGGCAAGGCAGAGAATGCCTGCCCTCCCTGGGGCCCCTCCATCAACTCTTACACAACCGCACAACCTTTGTCTGAAAGCAGAAATGTGATCTGGTCATCACTGACTTTTTCATGCTGCCAGAATATTATTTATTTTTTATGTGACAGGAGTTCTAGTTTCTAATGCCACTGCGTTTAGAGCGGATTCTCCCAAGTGTGTTTATCGAGCAAGTGGCATCTATTGTCTGTCATCAAGGGTGGACATTGGGACCTTTCTGCCCAGGGTGTCTTTGTGTTGCAGTCCCCAAGGAGAGCAAAGCAGCGACGATCTGATGGAATGAGACTTTGCTTATGTACAGAAGAGACAGGGTGGGATCAGCTTCAGTCACGGGGCTGGGTCCTCCACGGCCAGTGGGTTCCTCGGTGCAGATGGTGCAGGGCACCCATTCCCTGCTGTGGTAGAAGGACTGTCCTTTCCCCACAGGGGACAGAGCTGGCAGCAGGGGTGGACAGGTACCACGTGACACTCACGCGACAGGACAGAGGAGCCTGGGGGGTCTGTGAGAAGGGGGTCGGTCCCGCATGGGTGGTAAGCCCAGCACACACTCTGAGGGCTCTCTGTCTCTAGGTGGGGGCGTGTCACAAGACTAAGACCCCTTTGAAAGTGGCTGAGTAGTGCTCAGAAGACTCCCCGCAGGAGATGGACTTTCCCAAAAGTATTCAACAGAATTACTCACTCATCTCATAAATTTAGCATTTTCTCCAAAATGGATTAGCTGTATTTCCAAATTTTCCAAACTTTTTAGATCAGTAAATGGAGCCCTTAGTATGCTATTGTTGTCATTGTTCAGTTGCTGAGTCATATCTGAATCTTTGCGACCCCATGGACTACAGCACTCCAGGCTTCCCCGTTCTTCACTATCTCCCTGAGTTTGCTCAAACTCATGTCCATTGAGTCGGTGATGCCATCCAACCATCTCATCCTCTGTTGGCTCCCTATCCTCCTGCCTTCAATCTTTCCTAGCATCAGGGTCTTTTCCAATGAGTCGGCTCTTCACATCAGGTGGTCAAAGTATTGGAGTTTCAGCTTCAGCATCAGTCCTTCCAATGAACACCCAGGACTGATCTCCTTTAGGATGGACTGGTTGGATCTCCTTGCTGTCCAAGGGACTCTCAAGAGTCTTCTCCAACACCACAGTTCAAAAGCATCAGTTCTTTGGTGCATAACCTTCTTTATGGCCCAACACTCACATCCGTACATGACCAATGGAAAAACCATAGCTTTGACTATATGAACCTTTGTTGGCAAAGTGATGACTGCTTTTTAATCTACTGTCTAGGTTGGTCATAGCTTTTCTTCCAAGGAACGAGTGTCTTTTAATTTCATGGCTGCAGTCACCATCCACAGTGATTTTGGAGTCCAAGAAAATAAAATCTGCCAATGTTTTCATTTTTTTTCTATCTATTTGCCATGAAGTGATGGGACCAAATGCCATAATCTTAGTTTTTTGAATGTTGAGTTCTAAATTAGCTTTTTCACTCTCCTCTTTCACTTTCATCAAGAGGTTCTTTAGTTCCTCACTTTCTGCCATTAGGGTGATAGCATTTGCAGTCAAAGGATATGCTATTGTAGATGATATGTTTTTTTTTTTCTTTACAGAATTCTGTTGTTTTCTGTCAAACCTCAGCATGAATCAGCCACAGGTATACATAGATCCCCTCCCTTTTGAACCTCCCTCCCGTCTCCCTCCCCATCCCACCCCTCTAGGTTGACACAGAGCCCCTGTTTGAGTTTCCTGAGCCTCACAGCAAATTCCCGTTGGCTGCCTATTTACATATGGTAATGTAAGATTCCATGTTACTCTTTCCATACATCTCACCCTCTCCTCCCCTCTCTCCATGTCTGTAAGTCTGTTCTCTATGTCTGTTTCTCCTATAAATGAGTTCTTCAGCATCATTTTTCTAGATTCCATGTATATGCATTAGAATATGATATTTCTCTTTCTCTTTCTGACTCACTTCACTCTGTATAATAGGTTCTAGGATCGTCCACCTCATTAGAACTGACTCAAATGTGTTCCTTTTTATGGCTGAGTAATATTCCATTGTGTATATGTTCCACAACTTCTTTATCCATTCATCTGTGGATGGACATCTAGGTTGCTTCCATGTTCTAGCTATTGTAAATAGTGCTGCAATGAACAATGGGATACATGTGTCTCTTTCAATTTTGGTTTCCTCAGATATATGCCTAGGAGTGGGATTGCTGGGTCATATCGCGGTTTTATGCCTAGTTTTTTAAGGAATCTCCATACCACCTTCCATAGTGGCTGTATCAATTTACATTCCCACCAACAGGGCAAGAGTGTTCCCTTTTCTCCACTCCTTCTCCAGCATTTATTGTTCGTAGACTTTTTGATGATGGCATTCTGATTGGTATGAGATGACATCTCATTGTATATTTGATTTGCATTTCTCTAATAATGAGCGATGTTGAGCATCTTTTCATGTGTTTGTTAGCCATTTGTATGTCTTCTTTGGAGAAATGTCTGTTTAGGTCTTTCCCCTACTTTTTGATTGGGTTGTTTATTTTTCTGGTATTGAGTTGTATGAGCTGCTTGTATATTTTGGAAATTAATCCTTTATGTTTTCAAGACATGAACTACAGTGTGCCTGCTGTGTTTCCCAAACTTGTGTGTGTGCGTGTGTGTATGTGTGTGCATGTGTGTGTGCATGTATATGTGTGCATGTGTGTGCGTGTGTGTATGTGTGTATGTGTGTGTGTGAGTGTGTGTGCGTGTGTGTGTGAGTGTGTGTGTGTGTGTGTGTGTGTGCGCGCGCTCCGTCATGTTGGACTCTTTGTGACCCCATGGGCTGTAGCCTTCCAGGCTCCTCTGTCCATGGTATTTTTCAGGCAAGAATACTAGAATGGACTGTCATCTCCTACTCCAGGCGTTCTTCCCAACACAGGGAGCTTGAACCTGTGTCTCTCACATCTCCTGTATTGGCAGGTGGATATTTTACCACTGAGTCACCTGGGAAGCCCTTTTCAAACCTACTTGAGTACAGAATCTTAGTTTGGAGGGGAGGATCAGAGAGAGCTTGGAACATCTACTTAGGAATACTGCCTTCAGGAAGAAATCTCTTGGTGGAAAATTCAGAGGTTCTGACAAGAATGAGTTACATTTCAAAAGGTTTTTAAATTTCACTTTCAAGATACTTGATTCTCAGGAGAGGCCATTATTGAATGATCAAAGGTAGAATCCATTCAACAATGTCTATAAAGTTGAAGATAAAGACATTCACCTCGTATGTGGCCCTTTCCTTCTATTTTACTCAAGATAAATTTTAGTAGATTATAATAGCTTTGATCAATGTAGAGTGCATTTTATGTCCCCCTCAAAATATTTTAAATAATATCACAAACCTCAGTGCACACATAATATAAAAAGATAGACAGACATGAATGTGAGTCCTCTTACAAAACACTGCATAACAGTTCTCAATCTGCAAAGAAAGAAAGGAATGGGGTCAAACCTGGGATTGACTCTTGTTTCTGCTGCTTCATAGCTGTGTGATCAAGGATTCAGCTATTTATGAGACGCTTTTTGGTTAAGCATGAATGAATATCTTGGTGGGGTTTCACTTTAATTTTCCCTTAGCAAGACCAAAAAAAGAAAAAAAAAAAGAAAAGAAAAACCACCAAAGTGTAGTTATTTTAATCACCTTCAGCTAAACTATAATCTAGAGGTTTTCAACGAGGACCTACTATATAACACAGGGAACTCCGCTCAATGTTATATGGCAGCCTGGATGGGAGGGGAGTTTTGGGGAGAATGGATACATGTGTATGTATGACTGAGTCCCTTTGCTGTCCAACTGAAACTATCACAACATTGTTAACCAGCTATACTCTAATATAAAATAAAAAGTTAAAAAATAATAATCTAGAGGTTTTGAATTGTTCATTTTTGGAATGGGATGCACTCACCTCTTGGTGATGGAAACATTTTGCATCAGGAATTTTCTTTGCTATGGTGCTGAGTCCCATCCGGGGATCACAGCTGTAATTCAAAATATGGCTGTTGTTATTTAGTCACTGAGTTGTGTCCGACTCTTTGCAACACCACGAAGTGCAACATGCCAGGCTTCCCTGTCCTTCACTATCTCCTTGAGTTTGTTCAAATTCAAAATGTTACCTTTGATTATTTCCCCCACTATGGTCATGCTCAAATTTTCTTCTTCTCAAACTTTTCATCTGAGAATGGAGAATGTTGTTCTGTCTCTTCCCTCTTCTTGATAAAAAGGACTGTAAGTGAAGATAAGTATTTATGTGAATTTCCTAAGTAAAGATGGATGGGTTATCAAGTCACTGATTCTGAGTAACTCACTTAAAAGAAAATATCATGGCTGTCTCGGTTTTACACAACCTCAGACGGTGCCCATGGGATCTGATACCACATACTTGGGCATTGTTTACCACTGCTTAGCTTTTGTCCTATTTAAGGTTGATATTCAGTTATTAAATTCTATCATGAAAAAGTGGCGTGTTCCAATGTGCAAATTAGATTGAGACATTAAAAAAAAAGATGTAGGGAGATTCTTCTTTAAATGGAACCATAGCAAGCCATGTTTAAAAGGAGAGTAGCTGGTAAGTCTTTATTATAAGACAGGGTCTTGGAACAACCCTACTCTTCTGAGCACATTTTAAAAAAATTGAAGTATAGTTGATTTACAGTGTTGTGTTGGTTTCAGGTGTACGGCAAAGTGAAATCTCTCTGTGTCTATGTCCACGTCTATGTCTGTATATATGCTGCACTGTGCTTAGTCGCTCAGTCGTGTCTGACTCTTTGCAACCCCATGGACTGTAGCCTGCCAGGCTCCTCTGTCCATGGGGATTCTCCAGGCAAGAATACTGGAATAGGTTGCCATGCCCTCCTCCAGGGAATCTTCCCAACCCAGGGACTGAACCCAGGTCTCCCGCACTGCAGCGGATTCTTTTACCTTCTAAGCCACCAGGGAAGTCCAAGAATACTGGAGTGGGTAGCCTATCCCTTCTCCAAGGGATCTTCCCAACCCAGGAATTGAACCAGGGTCTCCTGCATTGCAGGTGGATTCTGTACCAGCTGAGCTACCAGGGAAGCCCATTTTGCCAGATTCTCTTTCATTATACATTATTGCAAGCTACTGAACAGAGTTCATTGTACTCCGCACTAGGTCTTTGTTGGCTGTCTATTTTATGTGTATTGGTGTGTATGTTAACCCCAGACTCTTAATTACCTCTCTTCCTCCCTTTTGCTGTTGGTAACCATAGTTTGTTTTCTATATCTGTGGGTCTACTTTCCATTTTGTATCATTTTTTTTTAAGAGTCCACATATAAGCGAAATCATATGATATTTGTCTTTCTATGTCTGGCCTGCTTCACTGAGTATGATAATCTCTAGGTCCATCCATGTTGCTCCAAACAGTAGAATATTATGATATGTGTGGCTGAGTAATAGTCCATTGTATATATGTACCCCATTTTCTTTCTCTGTTCATCTGGAACAGCCCTGCTCTTAAGATAGCTGTTTTATCTCAGTCAGTACCATGCCTTCTCCTCATTATTTTTAGCTCCAGCTGCAGTTTTTTTCACCTTGACCTATCTGCTTATACAGCCTACAGCTTCATCTCCCAGTTTCTAACACGTCCTGCTCAGCACTGCTTACAGCTCTTGCTTCCTGGACATACTTCTCCAACTTCATTCTTTCATTCATTCAGCAAACATTTATTGAGCACCTACTATACGCAGGATGCTCATCTTCATCCACGAGATTAAAACAGACGGTGATCCCTGCTGTTCTGGAGTTTACATTTGGTGAGGGAAAGAGATAATAAACAAGGAGCGTGGTAAAAAGTGAACGGCATAGTACAAGGGGCCCCTCAGTGTCTCTGTGGGCATTAGTTCCATGATCCCTGAAGATAGGCTCAAATCCCTTATGTAAAATGGCATAGTATTGCATCTGAGCTGTGAACATCTTCCCATATACTCTCAGTCATCTCTAGATTACTGCAAACTTAATAGAGTGTAAATGCTGTGTAAATATTTACCAGCATGGCAAACTCAAGTTTTGCCTTTTGGAACTTTCTGGAGTTAAAATTATATATGTATTTAATCTGTGGTTATCTGAATCACAGATGTGGAACTTGTAGATCTGGAAGGCCAACTGTATGTTTGTATGTTACACCCTCCTCTGTATGGAGTGAGCGGATTGGAGGAACTCAGGCTGGGGAAGGGTAGCAGCAGAATAGACAAAATAGATTGTCAGGGTATGCTTTTGAGAATATGACTTGGATTAAAGATGTGACGGTGCAGATTGTGAGCAATGCTCTATGTGCACTTAAGGTACAGCTTATGGTAAGTGTCCTTACTACAATAAAGTTAAGTAAGTGAAAAGTGAAAGTGTTGGTCGCTCAGTCATGTCTGACTCTTTGTGACCCTATGGACTGTTGCCCACCAGCCTCCTGTGACCATGGGATTCTCAGGCAAGAATACTGGGGTGGATAGCTATTCCCTTCTCCAGGGGATCTTCCTGACCCAGGGATTGAACCCAGGTGTTCCACATTGCAGGCAGATTCTTTACTGTCTGAGCCACCTGGGAAATATAAAAAATTTAAAAAAACAAAAAAGTTTTGATGCGAATAAGGTCTGTGTTGTGTGTAAGAGTTCTATCTAAATAGGAATAAATTAGGTTGATTTCATTAGCAGTATTTTGTTCCGTTTTTTAACAATCATAAAATAATGTGACATACTGTGTGGAGTACTATGAAATATTAGAAATAATCAAGTATTACTGAAATGTTATGAAAAACTATGAAATGGTATATGAAACAAAGAAAATTTTTGTTGTTTATAAAATGTTACAATTATACTAAATGAATTCCTTATACCGGCATATGCGTTCTCAAAATCATTTCCCAGTTGCATTTGCAAACTCCTGTTTACCTGGGATCCCATAAATTATGTTCTCTAAGGAGAGTCATTATCCAAGTAAGGTTATTGAAGACTGGCTGATTTAGCTGAAAGATTTACAAAAATCATATGTGTAAATTATTCTACTTATGGTAGTGGTAATTTATTCCAAACAAATTGGATCCATGGCCATCTGTTTTAGCTGTTAGTCTAGGGAAAGCCTGCTCTTTTCTATCTCCACAAACTAATGTTCACATCACAAATGGAGAAGTATGCAAATCAGACAATGCATGCCCTTTGAAGTCAAGGAAAGTGTCAGCAGAGCAGCAGTTCGGCCTCCAACTTCCTGCCAGCTTCTCATCGCAGGGACTGAGCGATTCTAACCCAAAGCCAAATTCTGAGAGTTTTCATCTTGGTTGATGATTGCAAAACAGCCAAGGATCAGAGAAATGTCGAGTGACTCCTTTGGCCCTGGCCCCCCACTTCCGTTCCTGCTCCAGCCCCCCGCCCCCGTATCCCTTCCCCTTTGTACCTTGAAGCCTTTAATGTCACGTCAAGGAAGACCACGTGGGCACCAGCACCACCATCTCCGTCTTGAAATCTCATCATGAATTCTCTTTTAGATAGCTCCCGGATGGCTTTTAAGCCTGATGTCTTCCAGGTGTGACTGGGCCCCCCGGGAAGTTCCTGCTCTCGTGTCTTGCTCAGTGTCAGGGAAGAACCTTAACCTCTTTGAGGATGGCAGATAGGAACGAGGCCGGAGGTGACAGCTCAGCGGCTCTGCTGGTGCTGAAAGGAGGTCCTAAGGCCCACCAGACAGAGCCAGGCGCTCTGTACCCACAGCACAGGAGACCAACAGCGTCAGCATGAAGCCCTGCATCTTCTCTGAGCCCACGGACGCAGACGCCAGCTGCACACGGCAGACTGAGCCGCAGCTGAGATTCCCAGGGCCAGAGCCTCAGCACCTTTTATTAACATCAAGCACCACACAAGGTCTCTCATCGTTACATGTTCTTGGCTGAACAGGGGTTGGTGGACCATCCATGGCCCAGGGGCCAAACCCTGCCTGTTTTGATATGGCCCATGAACTGAGAGTGGTTTTTACATTGTTAATGGTTGAAAAAAAATCAAGAGAAGAACGATATTTCATGACACATGTAAATTATGGGAAACTCAAAGTTTAGAGTCTGTAAATATTTATTGGGACATAACCACATTCATTCATTTACATATTGCCTATGGCTACCTTTGAATTAAAAAGCAGAGACGTCACTTTGATGACAGAGTTCTGTATAGTCAAAGCTATGATTTTTCCAGTAGTCATGTATGGATGTGAAAGTTGGACCATAAAGAAGGCTGAACGCTGAAGAATTGATGCTTTTGAACTGAGTCGTCTCAAGAGAAGACTCTTGAGAGTCCCTTGGATGTCAAGGAGATCAGACCAGTCCTGAAGGAAATCAACCCTTCTAATCAATATTCATTCATTAGAAAGACTGATGCTGACGCTGAAGCTCCACTACTTTGGCCACCTGTTGCAAAGAGCCGACTCATTGGAGGAGACCCTGATGCTGGGAATGATTGTGGGCAGGAGGAGAAGGGGACAACAGAGGATGAGATGGTTGGATGGCATCATCGACTCAATGGACTTGAGTTTAAGCAAACTCTGGGATATAGTGAAGGACAGAGGAGTCTGGCATGCTGCAGTCTATGGGGTTGTAAGGAGTCAACATGGCTTAGAGACCGAACAACAACAAATGGCTTCCTTAATGCTCAGTGGTGGAGTTGAGTCATTATAATGGAGCATACAACACTTACTACTTGGCCCTTTGCAGAAAAGCTTGCTGATCCCTATCACAGAGGATGGCAAGACCTAACATGATTCCAAAGGAGGCAACTAATCAATCAAGCAGGTTGGCTTGCCACACCTCCATCTGGGTTAGAAGCAGATAAGGAAGCTTAGCGGGTCAGAGCCAGACTGTTTGCTGCTCACAGCACAGCCAGCAGCAGGGCCAGCAGCTTGGGGGTGCTGGATCCCAGACCCCAAGTCTCACGGATCGATGCATCAGGTTCAAATGGTGACCACATGCGCGATGGGTTGACACAGCCAGCGCTGATGTCTCATGACCTTTAAAAATAAGCAGTGCACAAGTCCGCCCCTCTCTTCTGGGGGAGGAATAGTTGTTGGGTGGTCGTGCTCTGATTGTCTTGACCTACTTATCTGCCTACATGGCTATCGACAGAAATCTCAAAGTCAGAGCCTCATTTAATGTCCATGCAAAGGCAGCATGATTAATAACAAATACTTTTCAGTTGCTATAAATATATTTTAAAATTTTCATGTTGCAAAAATTTGAAAGTTTTCTTTTGTGTCTTGGATCAGTTCGGGCAGAAGGGACCAGGGCAGGGGTGTGTTCATTTTGCTTCATCTGCACGGCTGGTTCAGCTGCCCATGCAGCCCCACCTTTGTGATGATGTGAGCCTTGCCTGGGTTCTCGAGTGCCTGCTGGACTGGGCTAACCAGGCTAGGTGCCATGAACTTGAATTCAGATCTAGGTTTTCATGCCCTTTAAGTAAGGATGACAACACCCACCTGTCTGTAGTGTATGAAGTCTCTCTGTCTTCAGAATTTTTTTTCCCAGGGTTTTGGTAGAAATACTTATGTATTCTCCTTTTCTTGAATTCTTCTCTATGAAGATTTTCTATGGAAAAGGTGAGAGTGAGACCCATTTTATGCACAGTACAGTTACCCCTCAGTATTCATGGGGGCTTGGTCCCAGGACCCTCCTTGGATATAAAAATCTGCACATACTCACATCCCTTATATACAGTTGCCTAGTATTTGTATATAACTTACACATCCTCCCATATGCTTTAAATCATCTCTAGATTACCCATAATACAATGTATAGTCATATGTTATTGTTGTTTTTTAGTGGTTAAGTTGTGTCTGACTCTTTTGTGACCCCATGGACCGTAGCCCACCAGGCTCCTCTGACCGTGGACTTCTCCAGGCAAGAGTGCTGGAGTGGGTTGCCATTCCCTTCTCCAGGGGATCTTCCCAACCTAGAGATCGATCCCGAGTCTCCTGCATTGCAGTCATATTCTTTACTATCTGAACCAGCAGGGAAGCTCAGGTGGTCTCCTGCAGTGTGGGAGACCCGGGTTCAATCCCTGGGTTGGGAGGATCCCCTGGAGAAGGGAATGGCAACCCACTCCAGTATCCTTGCCTGGAGAAGGCCATGGTCAGAGGAGCCTGGCGGGGTACAGCGCATGGGATCACAAAGAGTTGAACACGACTGAGCGATAGTTGTAAGTGTGTATGTAAATAGTTCCCGCAGGCCATGTGCCACCCGCATCTTACATCCCCCGTCCTGCCTACCTGCACTTTCAGCGCTCAACTCCGAGTCACCTCCGCTTTGGGGCTCCCCCAGGCTCTGGCCCCATCAGGTGGGCTCAGGTGCCCTGTCTCCTCCAGAGTGTTATGCCTCCTTTTGCGACAGCACTCCTCACGCTTCACTGGACCTGTTTAAGCCTCACAAGTTGCATTCTTTCCGTGTTGGTGTCCAATGAAATCAGCATCTCTTCCAGCACAAGAGAGGCGTTTGAGGATGCTGCTGGACTGCATGGAGTCCTCGGTCCCCTGAGCGGGGCCTGTCAGAGCCAGCATCATTGAATGAGTGAGTGACTGAGTCAGTAAGTGGTGCCCTTCTGTACATGTATTACACGTACATACATTTAATCCTCTGTTTTCTTTATGAATTTTTTTATGGGTTTGAAACTTCAAAAAGTTTCTTTTCTTTTCCATAGCCCATAAAATTTGGACCAAGAAAGACCACATTTAAATGTATTCAGTTATGACTTTTTTCACGTGAGAGCTTACTGTTTGGTTCCCCCATTGTGAGAAGGCTCTTATTTTGTAAATCCGAAGTTTGCTAGCCGTGGTCTAGACTATAGGCTAATGTTGGCCCCTGACAAAGTATTCACTGGTGTGTGATAGGATGAGAAAATAAATTCATAAAAGGAAATGAATTTAAGAGAATGTCCTTATTTTAAGATCATCTTTTTTTTTCTTTTCAGTATAAAACATTATGTTCTGATTCTAGGAATTTTTTAATAAATCTAGAGGACTAAATAAAAAATTGAGAAACCTAAAAAAAATGTTCAGTTACATATTAAATTTAGAGTATATTGAAATATGATTTCAAATATATAAATAAGGCTATTGATAAGTAGATGGGCTATGATAGCCAGGAAAGTATGACAGTTGTAATATGAGGATATATATATATATATATTTGTTTGTGTTCATGTCTGTGTGTGTGTTATATATATATGTATATATGTACACAACTTTTTCTTTTAAGTCATAGTTAATTCTGTGAAGCATATTGCATAATTAATACACAGTGAAACACATCCGTGATTATATAAAAAATAAAGAGTGGAATGTTTTAGATTGTTGAGTCACAAGCCAAGCATTAAAAAAGGATGAAATACAAGCTTGCTGTAACATTAAGTGAACTTCTTACTGTGATTAGTTAGCACAGTTGTGAAGTTGTGAGCTGGGAAATGGACTGAAGTCAGCGGTCCAGGTGCACCCCAAAGGGCCCTCTCTTTGCCTCTAAAATGCGCCCCACTAGTCAGAACCATTTGTTGGCATGCTGCAGTGTCCCTCCTGCCTTTGCCTTATTTTTCATATTTTGATTTTCCTTTTATTGTGACCTTTCCAGTTTCTTTTTGTAGCACATGTTTTGGAGGCTGTTTTCATTTCTTTGGGACAAAGTCCGGGAGATGGACGTAGTGAGACTCCTGTCCTGGGATGCCTTACTAGCCATGTCTCGGCAGCATCTCGGGTTCCCCAAGGTTGTCCCCTCATCTCCATGGCCACTGACAACATTGTCTAGTGTCCCGTGCCTGGTGTGGAACCGTCAGGAAGAATGAAGTCCCCTCTGAGCTATCTGACCCAAGTGAGGCCCTAGCAATACCACCAGTGTCTCCAAGCCCATGCATCCTCCTCTGTGATTCAGTTTTAACTTCACATTAACTTTTTAGCTTCATGTCTTGCCTTTCCTCCTCACCTGCAGTAGGGTTGCTAGTGTGTCTGCATTTGCTGACTCTCCCCCCGTGCTGAAACCACGCCCGTGGAGTTTCCTCATCCGTGTTGACTAAGTTCCATGATGCTCTGGACACGAGCAAGAATAAAACTTTCTTCCTGCCCTAGAAAGTGTGTCTGCGCAGGCAGTCAAAAAGATCTGTGGTTAAAACATAGTATGAAAATGATCCAATAAGAATATATATATATAATATAGTAATGGGATCAGGTGGGAAGAGAGACACTTAAATCACAGAGGGGAGGATCAGTGATGCCACCTAGAAGGGATGATTCTGGGTCTTATTCTAGAGGGAAAAGAAGATTGGTCATATCTAAAGCAGGAGAGCCACTTTTCTTCTTTTAGGTTCAAGAAGTTTACTTCATAAGGGAGGTCATTTAATGCTTCTTAGAAATTAGTTCCATATACTAAGTCCCATGAAATTAAAAGACACTTGATCCTTGGAAGAAAAACTATGACCAACCTAGACAGCATATTAAAAAGCAGAGATGTTACTTTACCAACAAACATCCGTCTAGGAAAAGCTATAGTTTTTCCAGTAGTCATGTATGGATGTGAGAGTTGGACCATAAAGAAAGCTGAGTGCCAAAGAATTGATGTTTTTGAACTGTGGTGTTGGAGAAGACTCTTGAGAGTCCCTTGGACTGCAAGGAGAGCAAACTGGTCCATCCTAAAGGAAATCACTCCTGAATACTCACTGGAAGGACTGATGCTGAAGCTGAAGCTCCAATACTTTGGCCACCTGATGCGAAGAACTGACTCAATGGAAAAGACCCTGATGCTGGGCAAGATTGAGGGCAGGAGGAGAAGGGGATGACAGAGGATGAGATGGTTGGATGGCATCACCAACTCGATGGACATGAGTTTGAGGCAGCTTCGGGAGTTGGTAATGGACAGGGAAGCCTGGTGTGCTGCAGCCCATGGGGTCGCAAAGAGTAGACATGACTGAGTGACTGAACTGAGCTGAATGAGTCCCAGATCCTCCTTACTGTAGCTTGTGTCTGGAGGTCACACGTGGTCCTCCTCCCTCCAGCAATGGAAGGAAGTGTCCTGATGAGCATGTCCGCAGTACTTTCCCCACTTGTCATGGACGTGGTTCTGCCCCATCCTGACTGTGCCCTCATTTTTCTTGCTGGACTCAACTTTGTCCAAGACCCACTTAAACTATGACACCCAGGACTGAAAACAATACATTCATGGGCTCGACTGGCCAGAAGCACCTGGAAACCATATGTAGCCCTTGTCCTGGCTCCAGTATTTCTGTTCATCTAACCTGAGGTGACATGGATTTTTTTGAGGCGGGATGGGGGCATTTACAGACATTGCACCTTGTCATAGCGTTTTCATTCAGACTCTGGTACATTAGCGATGATAATGCATAATATGCTGTCTTGTGAACTGTTGTTTTCAAGATCCTAGCCCACTAAATCAGATGAGACATAGTATCTGTTATGTTTGCGTTTCCCTCTATCACTTTTTGTGGGGAGCATTTTCCATTTGCCAGGAGCTTTGTGATCACTTAAATCAACTAGGGCCCAGGTTGTGCCTCCTGGTTTATGCTTTCTACAGTCAGACAGGGACTTTTCATGACTTTATGGAAAACTGTGGGTAAGACTGGGGAGGAAAACTTCATCAGGGGAAATGCTGCCTGAGACTGCCTTCACGGTTTCACCCCATCTGCTGACATTTTTAGAGGAGTTACGACTACCTGACCAGCTTCACACTCTCCTAATTCCTCTCCCGTGTTATCCCAGTACTTTCTGTCTTATATACAATGCAGAGGCTTGGTCATACTTTACAAACAGAAATCCAGTTCTCTTATGCTTGTGACCCTCTCTTTGTCTGTTTATTCTATCACAGAAAGGAGAGGTGTGATTTTGGCTTCACCTGTTTTTAGTAAAAGCATGTTAGTTCCTACATTATATCCTACGTACAAAGTTATAACTAATCATCCTTCTGATCCTCAGTCTTCTATTCAATGCTCATCCATAATAATCCAAAATATGATAGTTTTGCCGGGTTTGACACCCATCATTAGATTGTATTTCCAGAGTCATTTTTTTCTCACTGTAGACAATTCAGATATTCTTGATTTCCAGCCTTATTACATCTTTCTGTTTTATTTGATTAAATATAAACTGAACTCAACTGAAATTTTCTTTAAAGATGAAATCTCAAACCATTTACCATATTTTGAAATCATCTTCCATACAATGAACCAAAAAAGAACAATATATCAGAGCAGATGCTTGTTCATGATCTTATTTTCTTGAATAACATGTCTTCTCTTGGTCCTTGCTTCATTTCTTGCTCTGCTTTCTCGATGTCTCTGGCTCCCAATTCCAAGAGTTTATGCTGCTGTTGAGCCCTTGCCTTATGCCTTGAACCACAGAATTGCTCTGGGCTGCCTTCTGCCTCCTGTGTGGATTTTATCATAAAAATAACCTCCTTTCACTACCTCCATTCTGACCTGATCCTAATTTTATGGAGACACATGTTGTGGACAAAAATAATCAATCAACATTCAACAATAGGAATAGAAAAGAGTTTTATCTGAGTCAAACTGAGGGCTATAGTCTAGAAGCCAGCTTCCTAGATAACTGAGTAACTGCTTCAGAGAAGCAGGGTTTTCAACACAGTTTTATGTCTTGTCAGAACAAAGAACATCAGATAAGTCAGGGATACATCCTTTCAAGGTTTCAAAAAAAAAAAAAAATGAAATAGACCAGCTTGTACCTGGTGAATCAGCACAGCCTTGCCACCTGGGAAGGGAGTCTTGTCAAAGGAGTCCCAGCATCAGCGTCCCAGGAAGGGAGGTATTTAATCTTTATTTTTTAATACAGACATTCTTTGCTTCTGATCAGTGAAACTTTCCTTTAATAATTAAAGCAGATGTACAATATAGGTTTGATGGGCCACAAACAGGCTGTTCTAGTTAGCATAAAATTCAAGTTAACGCATGTATAAGTCAGAATGACTTCATGAACTTCCAAATGTGAGCATTTCTCTTGTCAGTGTACTAACATTTAATTGTAAATTAAAAAGCAGCATGGGATATTAGGGAAGTAATTTGTGAAGTAAAGTTTTATAATGATGGGAAAATATTTGCTTCAGCATAAAAGCTATTTATGTCAAAAAGCTATTAAGTCAAAAAGACGGAGCTAGTCAATTTAAGGTAAATTTTTGGTGGGTAACAGCTATACAATCTGAAATAGTACTGAGCCCACATATGCTTGCTATGTGTTAATTAATACCCATTTATTGAATTAACAGAATAATCTAGATTTTATTTGTTTTGACGTGTTCATGTGTATATATTCATATGTGTATGTATATACAGAGTCCACATTCTTAAAATCCTTTTTGGGAGCAGCTTAAAATAACTCTCCTTTCTTCTTCCAAAGTACCCTAGAATGTTAACACACAGAAAAGAAATCTGATTTTTTATGACTGCATGGAATTTAAAGAGAATTGGGTAAATAGGATTATCATACATCCAGCTTTTCAAGTGATCTCATGTTTGCCTCAGAATGTAATTGAGTTTGAATCTCCAGAAGAAATGAATGGAAACTAACAATAATCGAGCACCTTACTTCTGTTCCTAATACCATGATTGAAATGAACTCTATATCAAGATAGAAACATCATAATAACACCAGTTATTGACATGGTGTGCATGCATGCTAAGTTGTTCAGTTGTGTCTGACTCTGCAACCCCACGGACTGTAGTCTGCTAGGCTCCTCTGTCCATGGATTTTCCAGGCAAGAATACTATAGTGGGATTCCATTTCCTCCTTCAGATGGATCTTCCCAACCCAGGGATTGCCTGCGTCTCTCATGTCTCCTGCATTGGTAAGCGGGTTCTTTACCACTGAGCCACCTAGGAAGCCCTATTGTCATGGCACCTTTTCCTAAAGATCCTGTTTCACTTTACACACAGTGCACTTTCTCCTAACAAAGGCAAACAAACAAACAAACCCAAAAACCAAAAAAAAAAACACCTTGCTTGATTGGACAAGGTGCCATGTCAGACGTGCAATGCTGTGGACAACTTGAATAGCCTGGAAAAAAAGCCCAGCATCATTTTGGAAAGTTCACGTCTCGGTTACCACCACAGCCCTTTTCACTCTCTGCAGTGAGTGGTCCCTCCAGAGTAAGAGCGTGTTCCTTGTGCAAGTGAGACCTTCAAACTTCAGGGAGAGCCTTTTCCTCCAGTTGGAGATCCAGTCTTTCTTCCTACAGGGACCCTGGAAAGGTTCCCAGGCATATTTGCACACATTTCTCTGAACTGGCTCCCTTCTGATGCGAGGACGATGCTTTGCTCAGGTTCCTGGTCGGGGCCTGGGACAGACCAGGAGATTCTGCCTGCTCCCTCTGTGCTTCTTTCTGGGGCTCTTCAGACTTTTCTTCTTCTGCCTTTAACACACCAATCCGTTTACAAATCTAGTAGTAAATCCCTTCCATTTCAATGAAGAAGAATCCTTCAGTAATGGGATCTCCTGGTGAATTTATAAAAATGAATATAGAATTATATCATAATGTTAGCTTATGTATTTTATATATAATAATATTATATAGTCTATTGCTTACATGAGAGTTTCCCTGGTGGTTGAGTGGTAAAGAATCCAATGCTGGAGACATGGGTTCAATCCCTGGGTTGGGAAGATTCCCTGGAGGAGGGCATGACAACCCACTCCAGTGTTCTTGCCTGGAGAATCCCATGGATAGAGGAGCCTGGTGGGCTACAGTCCATGGGGTCGCAAAGAGTTGGACAAGGCTGAAGTGGCTTAGCACACACACACATCATTGGTTGTACGATTTTATATACTATTGTAAAGATCGCCTGGAGTAGGAAATGAAAACCTGCTCCAGTGTTATTGCCAGGAAAATACCACAGACAGAGGAGCCTGGTGAGCTACAGTCCATGGGGTCACATGGGGTTGGAAACAACTGAGCATGCACACACACTCTATATTATACATAATATCTATCATCCTTAGCCTTTGTTCAGTCAACAGGTCTTCTATTTAAGTCATCAACACAAAGCAGCATTAGCTACACCTCTCTGCCTTGGTTCATTTTACTCCTGCTCCGCACAGTCGGTGTCTTTGAGCACTGATAATGACCAGGCTTTGATTTACTCCCTGTAAATACACAGATGAGTAAGACACACTCCTGCCCTCAGGACACTGTCTCTTTAAATCTCTTTAAAGAGAGAAATAAACAGAGACTCTTTAGAAAACACACTGGATTACCAGATCGAGTGTTTAATTGTAAAAGAAAAATTGACTGGAAGATTAATTGGTCAAGAATAGGTCCCATGATTTTGGCTTCCATGAATTCAGTCAACAGACATGCAGCCAGCACCCTCTACCTGCAGGACTGGGTCATCACCCTCCACCTGCAGGGTTGGGTCAGCACCCTCCACCTGCAGGGCTGGGTCAGCACCCTCCACCTGCAGGACTGGGTCAGCACCCTCCACCTGCAGGGCTGGGTCAGCGCCCTCCACCTGCAGGGCTGGGTCAGCGCCCTCCACCTGCAGGACTGGGTCAGCGCCCTCCACCTGCAGGGCTGGGTCAGCGCCCTCCACCTGCAGGGCTGGCCCAGCGCCCTCCACCTGCAGGGCTGGCCCAGCGCCCTCCACCTGCAGGGCTGGCCCAGCGCCCTCCACCTGCAGGGCTGGCCCAGCGCCCTCCACCTGCAGGGCTGGCCCAGCGCCCTCCACCTGCAGGGCTGGGTCAGCGCCCTCCACCTGCAGGGCTGGGTCAGCGCCCTCCACCTGCAGGACTGGCCCAGCGCCCTCCACCTGCAGGACTGGGTCATCACCCTCCACCTGCAGGACTGGGTCATCACCCTCCACCTGCAGGACTGGCCCAGTGCCCTCCATCTGCAGGACTGGGTCATCATCTTCCACCTGCAGGGCTGGGTCAGCACCCTCCACCTGCAGGACTGGCCCAGTGCCCTCCATCTGCAGGACTGGGTCATCATCTTCCACCTGCAGGACTGGCTCATCACCCTCCACCTGCAGGACTGGCCCAGTGCCCTCCACCTGCAGGACTGGGTCATCACCCTCCACCTGCAAGGCTGGGTCAGCGCCCTCCACCTGCAGGGCTGGGTCAGCGCCCTCCACCTGCAGGGCTGGACCCAGCACTGGGGATGCATTTCTGCACACCTAGCTCCATCAGGGAGCTCCCAGGAAGACAGACACACCACCTGTTGGCCTCCTTGCCCCCTTGCGGTCTCACAGCTGCAGACCCTCTGTGGTGCAGCTCTTTGGTCGTCGCCTGCACCTCACGCCCCATGTTGGGTGCCCATCCTCTGTGCCCCTCTGGGTCCCACACAGGCCTCTCTCACTAACCCTACACTTACTAAGTTGTTGGCTTAGCATCTTAGCTACCACTGGAAGAAAAAACTTCTATGTTACACTTCTCTGGATCAACAGCCCTGTGTTAGGCTTCTTCAGAGAGACGGAACCAATAGGAGACACAGTATTTGAGAGGAGATGTATCAGTAGGAATTGGCTTATGCAGTGATGGAGGCTGAGAAGTCCCGCCGTCCACCCTCTGCAGGCTGGAGACTCAGGAATGCTAGTGGTGCAACGTGGTCTGAGTCTGAAGGCCTGGGACTCTGGGGCTGGCAGCGAATGTTCTGATCTGGGTTTCAAAGCCCTAGACCCGGGAGCTCTGATGTCCAAGGGCGGGAGAAGATAGACATCTCATCTCAAGCGGGGAGAGACAGAACTTGTTCTTCCTCTGCATTTTTGTTCTCAGTAAGCCTGTGGACTCCGTGCTGAGCAAGTACTGCTTCCCTGGCATCATTTCTTCTATGAGAAAGACTTTCCCAGCTCATGCAGAAATTGAAGCTATGGAAGTTTTAGAATATTCTGTCTCTTCTGCTCCCACTTGCCCTGTGTCTCCCACCTTGATGGAGAAGCACCTGGAGTCCAGGAGGAACAAAAGTGCATGTGGCCCCATGTGTAAGGGGCACAGTGTGTATTTGTCCACGTGAGATGGTGTTTGAACTGGTTTTGAGGGTGAAATAACTGAATAGACATAAAGTGAATAGAATAAATATGTTCTTAATCTCCAGATCAGGGTGACCGCTAAATTAGCCATATTATAGGTTGTTATTGTCCTGCTGGTTCAGAGGCTGAAGGTGTAATTAGTTCATGCACTTTGCACGACAGCGAGAGAGGGCTGGGCTGTGTCTTTGTGCTCCAGGGAGCCACGGTGCTTTCTTTCTTTGGACCCATTGATACTTCAGTCCTGAGGAGGGCTTAAGGACATGAAAAGGGGAGACATAATACTGCTTTCTTAATTTCTCCATTCTTTGTTCAGTTGCAACAGGGCCTTCTTTAGTTTGCTTCCCTGCTTATCGTCTCTGCTTAAACAATACCGAACTTCTTCACAAATCAGTTAAAATAAAACCTTGCTAATAAAATATCTACTTTAATCAATATTTTTTGTTGAAGAATAGTTGACTTACAATGTTGTATTAATTTCTCCTGTACAGTGAAATGATTCAGTTACACACACACACACACACACACACACACACACAAAATGCATTTAGCCCATCCTTTTCTGTGGGAACCACAGGCATATGGAGCTACCTTAAATGAGCTCTTCTGCACGGTCAAGGCAGACACCTTTCTCTGAAGCACAGGGACACCCATCCTGAGCCTTTGCATGGTTCCTGGGTGGAATTCAGGGCATGTCTGGATTTCTTCACTCAGGCTGGAGAATCAGCTTTTTGGCATTGTTGATTTCTTACTGCCAAAACTTTCTCTCCTGCCCACTTCTTTTTCTCCTTTAAGGTATTATTACCTTCGAAGGCCTTAAAATTTTTTATAAAATTTTTAAATGCTACTTTCCATTTACAGTTATTGTACAATATTGGCTATATTCCCTGTGTTGTATAATATATCCTCTAGCCCATCTTCAGTTCAGTTCAGTCACTCAGTCATGTCCAACTCCTTGCAACCCCATGGACTGCAGCACACCAGGCCTCCCTGTCCATCACCAACTCCTGGAGTTTGCTCAAACTCATGTCCATTGAGTCGGTGATGCCATCCAACCATCTCATCCTCTGTCGTCCCCTTCTCCTCTCGCCTCCAGTATTTCCCAGCATCAGGGTCATTTCAAATGAGTCAGTTCTTTGACTCAGGTGCCCAAAGTATTGGAGCTTCAGCTTCAGTATCAGTCCTTCCAATGAATATTCAAGACTGATCTCCTTTAGGATGGACTGGTTGGATCTCCTTGCAGTCCAAGGAACTCTCAAGAGTCTTCTCCAACACCACAGTCCAAAAGCATCAATTCTTTGGCGCTCAGCTTTCTTTATAGTCCAACTCTCATGTCCATACATGACTACTGGAAAAACCATAGCTCTGACTAGATGAACCTTTGTCAGCAAAATAATATCTCTGCTTTTTAATATGCTGTCCAGATTGGTCATAACTTTTCTTCCACGAAGCAAGCATCTTTTAATTTCATGGCTGCAGTCACCACCTGCAGTGATTTTGGAGCCCCCTCCAAAATAAAGTCTCTCACTGTTTCCATTGCTTGCCCATCTATTTCACATAAAGTGATGAGACCAGATACCATGATCTTAGTTTTCTGAATGTTGAGTTTTAAACCAACTTTTTCACTTTTTAGCCCATCTTACATCCAGTATTTTGTGTCTCCAAGTCACCTACCCTGATATTACCCCTGTCCCCACCCCCCCACTGGTAAATATAATACTAGTTTCTTCTTTGTGAGTCGGCTTCTTTTTTGTTATATTCACTGGTTGGTTGTATTTTTTAGATTCCGCATTTAAGTAAAATCATACAGTATTTGCTTTTCTATGTCTGACTTATTTCACTTAGCATAATACCCTACAGGTCCGTCCATGCTGCTGCAAATGGCAGCCTTTTGTTCTTTCTTATGCCCGAGTAGTATTCCATTATGTATAGATACCACATAATCTTAATCCATTCATCTGTTGATGGACATTTAGGTTGCTTCCATTTTGAGGGGAGAGATTAGAGCCAATTCGTAAACCCAAGTCACAAGAGAACTAAGCCTACCTAAGGGAGGAGTTTAGTTCTGTGTGTGTGAGTGTGTGTGTGTGAGAGTGTGTGTGTGAGTGTGTGTGTGTGTGAGAGTGTGTGTGTGAGAGTGTGTGTGTGTGAGAGTGTGTGTGTGTGAGTGTGTGTGTGAGAGTGTGTGTGTGTGAGAGTGTGTGTGTGGGTGAGTGTGTGTGTGTGAGTGTGTGTGAGAGTGTGTGTGAGTGTGTATGTGTGTGAGTGTGTGTGTGTGTGTGTGTGAGTGTGTGTGAGAGTGTGTGTGTGAGTGTGTGTGAGAGTGTGTGCGTGTGTGAGAGTGTGTGTGTGGGTGAGTGTGTGTGTGTGTGAGTGTGTGTGAGAGTGTGTGTGTGAGTGTGTGTGCGTGAGTGTGTGTGTGAGAGTGTGGACTTCCCTGGTGGCTCAGCAGGAAAGAATCTGCCGGCAATGCAGGAGCTGCAGGAGATGCAGGCTTGGTCCCTGGGCTGGGAAGATCCCCTGGAAGATGGCATGGAAACCCACTCCAGTATTCTTGTCTGGAGAATCCCATGGGCAGAGGAGGCTGGTGGGCTATAGCCCATGGGGTCACAAAGAGTCTGATATGACTGAAGCGACTTGGCACACACAGTCATATGTGTATATGTGTGTACATATGAGAGAGAGGGAGAGAGGATTGGGAGAGCGGCAGAGGGAAGGGTCTCTCAGTGTGTCTGGCCCTCCCTTCCCATGTCCGTGCAGTTTTGTCCATGAACCTCACCATGGTCTTCAGAAGCTCTCACTGGAAAGATGCGACCATCCAGGTGAGGGTCACTTTCCAGGGAAAGGGCTTTTGACCTTTCATCTTTGTGTGGTCACTTCACATCCCGGGCACCTTCAAGACCCAGCTTTGATTTTATTGCCTCCTTTTGGCTCCTTCCCTTTGGTTTTAGCAATTCAACAAAATCAGAGAGAATAATGCAAATCAAATGACTTTGCTGCCTAGAATTATCATTAATTAACTCCATTACTTATTAAATATCCACTATATGCCAGTAAGATGGTAGATATACAAGGAAATGTGGGACTTTGTTAAAAAAAAAACAATTCAACTGAACAAAATTTAAAGAGTTTATTGGCTTTATTCATGGATTGGGCAACATCTCATCTAACAGTTAGAAAGGAGCAGCACAAAGGGAAAGACGTTGATGGCAGAAGGGGGCGGGACAAGGAAGTTACTAGCAAAGAACAGTGTGGTGAGGTGACCTTCCTGTAGGGATGGTGGGGCTCCATCTGGTGGGTGACCTCACCAGTGCTGACTGGGTCATTCCAGATGGGCTGGTTTAAGGTTCCACTCCTGGTAGGGGATGAAACTGCAGTGAAGTGATGTATTGAGTCTCGGTTTGGTGGGTTTGGCACAAGTAGCTCCATTTGGCAACCCACTCCAGTACTCTTGCCTGGAAAATCCCGTGGACGGAGGAGCCTGGTGGGCTACAGTCCATGGGGTCACAAAGAGTCGGACATGACTGAGCAACTTCACTTTCACTTTCATCTCCTTAAGAGGCTGAATTGCCCCCGAGAAGGTCTTTAGGGTGGCAGAGGGCACAGATTACAAACACAGTAACAGCATTCGAGGTAAGGACGCAGGTAGCTCCTGGATGAAATCTGGCAGAAGTGAGGGGAGGGTCATTTCTGCTTGGGACTTCAGAGAACGTGCGGGTGGGGTAGGAAGTGAAGAACATGTCCTAGGCAGTTAATAAAAAGACATGAATAAAAGATCCTTGGGGAAGACTGCTGGATTGTGTAGACTGTGGTTTGAAGACTGTCTTCAAATTGAGAGTTTATGGGTTAATTATCAAGAGTAGCTGAGAGTTGACTCAACAGCCAAGGGGATCTTCTCCAGGTCTGTTAGTTTCCTGTGTATCCAGGGCTTCAGCACACAGTTGGTATTAAGTAGATATTTATGAACTAATGAATGAATAAGTGAATGGGTGGATGGAAATGCTACCTTTAAGAAGATTTATTTAATTCCGGCTTTTTTGGATTTTTATCAGTAGTTTTGGAAGTGGAATGCCTGCTCCTTAGGGCTGACCGAGATTAACAATTCATTTTATTAAGTCTTCCACCGAGTAAGACTTTGAATCGCTGACAGTCTGCCCTGGCTCTGAGATGTAAATGTACCTGGAGAAGGCCTTTCAGCTCTGCTAGGAACTCCTCAGGGCCTCTGGCTGCAAACCGGCCTGCCTATGTCAGGGTTTCCATTCTGGGGGTCTCAGGGTCTTCTGGAGGACCGGGGCTCCTTTTCCTCAGGCTCGGGCTTTCTGTCCAAGTCCAGTGAACACTAGGAGCCCGTTTTAGCAGCCTGGTGGTTCAGTGACTTTATTCTCTTCTGCAGTCAATTGCCTACCTGTGGGCATGACCTGAAAGCTGGGTTTTATTTAAATGACCAAACTTTGCCTAGCTCTTATAGATGTATGAGTTCAGTATAAATCTACCTGTTTCCTATTCTTGATGTTTCTGGTTCTGGATGGAATCTGTTTTATCACTTAAAGAAAGCTAGAGGGAGGAGGAATAAAGGGGAAAAAATACATGTAGATTATAAAATCATGTTGATTTACTCTCCAGATGAGGGATTCCCAGGTGATACAGTGGTAAAGAATCTGCATGCCAATGCAGGAGACATAAGAGATATGGGCTTGATCCTTGGTCTGGGAAGATCCCCTGCAGGAGGAAATGGCAACCCTCTCCACTATTCTTGCTTGGAGAATCTCATGAACAGAGGAGCTTGGCCGGCTACAGTCCATTGGGTTGCAAAGAGTCAGACATGACTGAGCATGTACACACACACACACACTCTCCAAAAGATAAAACTATTTTTCCCTGGTGTTATTTTTTAAAATCTTTTTTAAAATTGAGGTATAGTTGATTTACAATATTATTAGTTTCAGGTGTATAACATAGTGATTCACAATTTTTAAATGTTATACTCTATTTATAGTTATTATAAAATATTGGTTATATTCCCTATGTTGCATAGTATGGCCTAGTACCTTATTTATTTTATACATAGTATATTTTATACATACATCTTAATCCCCTTTTCAGAGATTGTGTGGTACCATCAGATATTTAGGAACCACTTATTCAGAGGGCCAAGTTTTATTAATATGAGTTATATACAGATTTTTGAACATGTAGAAGGTTGTTGTTCTCCCTCACATTGTTCAACTGTAATTTTTATATTATTTATTTGTTTATTTATTGCTTTTCTTTTTTTGGGCAGCGATGTTAGTTCCCTGAACAGGGATTGAACCAGGGGCCCTCAGCAGTGGAAGCTTGGAGTCCTAACCACTGGACCACCAGGGAATCACCTTAGCTGTAATTTGAAGTCTTAGTCTTTTGAAAAAGGTCAAAAATGTTTGATTCATAAATTAAAAAAGAACTCCAAAATCTTTTCTTGTCTCTTCACCCAACCCCACTCATCATAGCCTTCCAAATACTTTTAGTCTCTCTCCCTTTTTCTCAAAACTCCCTAAAACTTGCTCAGACTCAGCCCAAAGTGGGCCTTGCATTTCCTGGTTTTTCTCTGTTTTGCCTTTCTTGTATAATTCAAGCAAGCTGGATTTTAAAAGATGTAATACTGAAGGAGGAGAGACAGAAAGGCCACCACTGGCTGTGTATAGTATGTTGGTTACTGAAGTGGGACAAAGGGAGAAAAGTTGGGAAAACAGGAGAATAGAGACTGTGGAAACTCATTTAATTTTTTCCCCTGTCACAGTTATTTTCTTGCATTAACTTTTCTCCTACTGAAGTGATTGGTACTCGTAAATATTCAGTGAGTGACCAGAGAGACATGATGTTTTATAAATGAACTTCTCTTTGAAGTGCTTGAACTTAAAATGAAATCAGAAGTTGTTTTGGACACTCTACCATTTCAAATTTCACAAAATACAAATATTACCAGAAGGATCCTTTTTTTTTTTTTTTCCTTCGTCTTTTTCTCCTATCTTCAAAAGAAACATCTTTGGGTGAAAAATCTAGTCATGAAGAATTAAAATCTAAATGGAAAAAAAAGGCAAACATTATAAACTATTAAAAAGGGATCTTTAAAAGGAAGACCCATTTTAAAATTCTCTCTTCCCTCTGTCAAAATAGGTTAACATTTTCATTCAGAATCAACAAGTATTTATTGAGCACCTATACAGGCCCAGGTGCTGTGTGTGTGACTCACTGCATATGGAGTGGGGCTCGATGCAGACTGTCCTTGTTCTCTTGGACAAGGACAAATTTAGTGTGTGTGTGTAATTTAAAACATAAAAACAGCCACAAAACACAAGTCTGTATATACACAGTGACAAGTACCCTGAAGGAAGAGTGTATAATAATAATATGGAAAGCAAAAAAGTGAGAGGTAAAGAAAGGCATCTCTGAAGAGAATGAGAGCCAAGTGAGGGGAATAGAAATATCTAGGCAAGATGGCGGCCCTGACGTGTGGCCAGAGCTTTGTACCTCATGCAGGTGAGGTGAGTTGAGGTGAGTTGAGGTGAAGTGAAATAAGTTGAGGTGGAATGGGCAGGCAGGTCTCAGACCACACAGGGCCTTGGGGGCCATTTAAGAATTTCTTGCACACTGTTGGTAGGAACGTCAATTGGTGTAGCCACTGTGAAAAGCACTATGGGTGTTCCTCAAAAAATAAAAAAATGAAACAACCATATGATCCAGCAATCTTGCTTCTGTGTGTAGATCCAAAGAAAATGAAATCAGTATCTCAAAGAGATACCTGCACCTCACGTTCAATGTAGCATTATTCACAATAGCAAGGATGTGGAAACCACGCAAGTGTCCATTGATGAATGGATAAAGAAAATGTGGTGTATATATAATGGAATATATAATGGAATATTATTCAGCTCAGCCATAAAAAAGGAGGAAATCTTATCATTTGTGACAACATATATGAAACTGCTAAGTGAAATCAGCCAATCACTAAAGGATGAACACTGCATGATGTCACTTGTATGTGGAATCCTAAGTAGTCAAATTCTTAAAGAGTAAAATGATGGTTGTCAGGGGACAGAGGTGCAGGAAATGGGGAGATGTCAGCCAAGGGGTACAAATTTTTAGTTATAAAATAAGTTCTGGGACTAGTACAGCCGCTATGGAAAACAGTGTGGAGATTTCTTAAAAAACTGGAAATAGAACTGCCATATGACCCAGGAATCCCACTTCTGGGCATACACACTGAGGAAACCAGATCTGAAAGAGACACGTGCACCCCAATGTTCATTGCAGCACTGTTTATAATAGCCAGGACATGGAAGCAACCTAGATGCCCATCAGCAGATGAATGGATAAGGAAGCTGTGGTACATATACACCATGGAATATTACTCAGCCGTTAAAAAGAATTCATTTGAATCAGTCCTAATGAGATGGATGAAGCTGGAGCCCCTTATACAGAGTGAAGTAAGCCAGAAAGATAAAGAACATTACAGCATACTAACACATATATATGGAATTTAGAAAGGTGGTAACGATAACCCTATATGCAAAACAGAAAAAGAGACACAGAAATACAGAACAGACTTTTGAACCCTGTGGGAGAATGTGGGGGTGGGATATTTCAAAAGAACAGCATGTATACTATCTATGGTGAAACAGATCACCAGCCCAGGTGGGATGCATGAGACAAGTGCTCCAGCCTGGTGCACTGGGAGGACCCGGGAGAATCGGGTGGAGAGGGAGGTGGGAGGGGGGATCGGGATGGGGAATACGTGTAAATCCATGGCTGATTCATATCAATGTATGACAAAACCCACTGAAATGTTGTGAAGTGATTGGCCTCCAACTAATTAAAAAAAAAAAAAAAACAGAAGTATTACCTCTTCAAGTGTAGAAAGAAGCTGATATTTCCAAAATCCTTATAATAATAAAGTTTATCACAGGTATTTGTTTTGTGAATATATATATCTAAAAAATATACCTCCCCTTCTATGGTAACAAAGTCCTTAGTAGAAAGTCAAATATGACCCAATGCTTCTAATTTTCTCCCACTAAAATTATAAGAATGTGTAAAAATCATCTTTTACAATAAAATCACATTGTATAAATAAAAAAAAAAGTTCTGGGGCTCTGACATACAGCATACTTATCATATCAGTTAATAATATTGCATCATATACTTGATGGACTTCCCTGGTTGCTCAGTGATAAAGAACCCACCTGCCAATGCAGGAGACACAGATTTCATCCCTGGCTTTGGAAGGTCCCCTGGAGAAGGAAATGGCAACCCACTCCAGTATTCTTGCCTGGGAAGTCCCATGGACAGAGGAGCCTGTCGGGCTTCAGTCCATGGGATCACAGAGAGTTGGACACAACTTAACGACTAAACAACAACAAAATCATATACTTGAAATTTGCTAATAGAGTAGATCTTAAATGCTCTCACCACAAAATAAAAGGTAACTGTGTGAGATGATGGATATGTTAATTAATTTGATTGTGGTCCTCATTTTACAATGTAAATGTATATTAAATTATCATGTTGTACCTTAAAAAAAAATCATGGTTGTACAACCCAAATAAATAGAATTCATAATAGACATTAAAACTGGGGAAAATTAATAAATTAAGAGTGAAAAATAATATAGAAGAGTAGAATTTTGGCTGTAATTAAAAACCAACTAGGAATTTATCAGGAAGGTGTGGAAAGCCACAGGAAGTAATCTCCTTGCCCAAAACCTTGGAGGGAGAGGATGGCATCTCAGGGCTCAGACCAAGAGTTGGCCCTTGGGTCCTGCCTTAGTTCCGCCCCTAGCTGTCTGTGCCACTGGCTCTGGACCATCGGCACTTTGATAAAATTTCCCCCCTTATTCTTTTCTTACTCATTTATAAAGAATAACCTCCTAGTATTTATAACAGTTTAGGACATAAATGTTATAAAGAGACTTTCACAAATAAAGCCAGGCTGCATTTTATACCAATCTCGTTGGTAGCATGGAGGTATCGCTGATGCAACCATAGAATAATTCAGCAGTGAACGTATTCCTCAGGCTGCGTAATGATTCTGATGACACGCCACAGGTGGTGTGAACAAATGCTGACATTACATGGAGCAGGCAGCCGAGTGCAATGTTTTCTTGCATGTTCTAAAGGGAAACCGTTGGGTTCACAGCACTTTATTTATAGGTGGTGTTCCCTGAAGGAGAAAGGCAGAATCTAATTTAATTTATTTTTTACATCTCCTGTCAGTTCACTTAACGTATCTCTTGTGGAGTTTACAAGTTCGGAGCAGAGAGGAATGCTTCAACGTGGGCAGATTTCAGCTGAGAATTGCGTGCTGTTTTGAAATTCCTCTCCCAGACTTGTGAGGTGCTTTGGGATATCGTTGTTGAGATAATAAAACAGGCATGCTCTGAAAGGAAGAGGAAGCAAGCTGTGCTTTTTCCTGTTGTTTCAGCTTCAGGCAACCTTTCAAAGCTTCCCATTTACCAAAGCCTAGCTTGAGATACCTTCAGAAATTGCATTGAAGTCTTGTTTGAAAGCTTAAATGCTGTAGATAGATCAACACCGCGGAAAAACTAATGGAAGGCTGGTGGGTTGCTGGTAGCGTCCAAGGTAACACACTGGTGAACGGTAAGTTTATTCGGGAGGAAATAGAGCCGTTTTCCTAACACGCCTTGTCTTGATCCTACAGGTGGACACCACATGCTCTTCACCTCCTTGGTGAGCAGGCAAAGACCTCTTGTACGTTTCCATGTTGGTCACTGACTGCTACCACCTGATGTGCATGCATCCAGGGAAGCTTCCTGATGCCCATGCTCGGGGTGGGGGTGGGGGGGACCTTGGTGGGCAGTGCCCTGGGAATGTTTATTTACATGTTGAGATATCACCTTGGCACCTGTGCTAGGAGGAACTATCTCTTCACCAACATGGCATTTGTGAGCCATCCAGTAAGAGATGCCACACTAAACTTCCATGACCTTTTAAACCCAGGTAGGCAATACTTTGGATTTTTAGTTTCTTTAGATGTCGTGGCATGGTTGCTGAGTGGAGGGGGAATTATTTAGTGGATGCTGGGAAGTTTCTGTTGGGCCATAAACTTTTTTGAGGAACATCCATAGTGTTTTCCAAGTTACTGAACCAATTTACGTTCCCACCAGCAGTGTGCAAGAAATTCTTAAATGGCCCCTAAAGCCCTGTGTGGGCTGAGACCTGCTTGCTCCTCCCACCTCCCCTCCCCACACCTTATCTCACCTCACCTCCTCACCTTACTTCAGCCCAGCTCATCTCATCTCACTTCACCCCACCTCACCTCACCCCATCTCCTACCTCACCTCACAACTTCAACTCACCTCATCTCTCCTCACCTCACCTCATCTCCTCACCTCAGCTCATCTCCCCCCACCTCATCTCCCACTTCACCTCACCCCCATCTCACTTCACCTCCTCTCACCTTACTTCACTTCCCCTCCCCTCGCTCGACTCCATTTCACTCCCCTACCCCTGCCTTACCTCACTTCACCTCACCTCACTTCACCCCCTACCTCTTCTCACCCCCCGCGTCACCTCACCTCCCCAACCTCATCTCCCCCACCTTACCTCACTTCACCTCAGCTGACCTCACCTCCTCACCTCCCCTCCCCCTACCCCACCTCACCCCACTCCACTTCACCTCCCCTCCCCTCACCTTATCTCACGTCTCCTCCTCTGGCCCTGAGTGGCTTTGATTTTCATTCCTGTTTGAAATTACTGTGTTCCTTTCCTTATTCTTCTGTGCAGTCAAGTGCCTGCTCTTTTCCATGTTTTCATTTTTAATTTTATTTAAAGTAGTCAATACTAGATCATTCAATTCTAGTAGTTAATGGATTTAAGTTAATTCAATTTAACTGAGTCTTGTGTTTCCCGTCACACTCAGGGTCCTGCCCTGGGGCTCCCTCTCTTCTTCCTCTCTCTGTCTCCATCTTTCCTCAGGTTTCTTTCTTTATTGCTTATTTTCCCCTCTCCTTTTTATTTTGTCTTATCTTACTTCTCACAATTACTTTGACTCCTGCTTCTCGATTTCAAGTGTTATTAGAGTCACATAAGCTATGAGGTGATCAAAAGAAAGCATGAACTTATATGTTTCAATCCAATAAAAGTGTATTTCTAACGTGCGTCAAAGTCCAGTACCGGCTGGGTGGTTCTCCTGAGAGGCTGTGCTCCAGGCTGTGACTCAGGAATTCAAGTTCCTTTTTGTTAAAATTGGAGTATAACTTCTTGACAGTGTTGTGCTGGTTTCTGCTGTACAGCAACATGAACCAGCTATATGTGTACACACATCCTTTCCCTCCCACTTAAGTCTCCCTCCTGCCACCTCCATCCCACCCGTCTATGTCGTCACAGAGCACCTGGTTGAGTTCCCTGTGTTATACAGAAGCCTCCTACTAGCTGTCTGTTTTACACATGGCAGTGTATTTACGTCATTGCTACTTTCTCAGTTCGTTCCTCCTCTTCCCCCCATGTGTCCTTCCATCCCGTGGTGTCACTGTTCTGAGTCACAGGCCTGGGTCACAGGGGGAGTTCCCATGGGGTTTCAGGCTGGTGCTGGAAACAATGTACATTGCATCCATACGAGTTCTACTAACTGAGCCCAGGCGTGTGGTCCCATTTTAACTGTAGAGGACACTTATACATTATTCTGTCTGAATGGCCACGTCCGCATCTTGTCATCTCAACCAAATTATGTTAAAGTCTAAGTGTTCAGAAGGGAGAAAATTGTACAATGAGGGCAGTTGAGAAACTGATTAAGTAGGGAAGAAGGAATAAATGAGATTTGGTACTCATAAGTTAAAGACATAAAAAATAACTTTAGTTAATTTGTGACTATAAAATCAATTGCTATGGTAATGATGACGAGGGTAATAATCCTGCTTGTAGAGACTGAATGCTTTGTCTGTGGAAGCTGCTGTGGAGTGGACCTCACCTCCTGATCACCTCTGTAGATTCTGGCTAGTCCACTCGAGGTGAAGGGGTTGAGGCTTGTAGATTAAGCCTGAGTTCTCTCGGAGAGTAAGTGACTGCAAAGCTGGAGTCTAGAGCTGGGCCCCCTCCCCTGCCTCCTCTGAAATAATGATGATACATTGCCTTGTTTAATTTGATCCTCACTGCAGACCTAGGAAGTAGGGGCTTTCACCACCCCACAGATGTGGAAATTGAAATTTGGAGAGTCAAGCAGCTTGCACTCAAGCCACAGTTCTTAAAAATAACAAGGGTCAGTGATAAGTAAATAAATCTAATTGAGTTCATCCAAGTTTTACAGTATGACCTTCAAACCTAGAACACCTGCCCCTACTCCTAGGGTTTCCAGCGAGGTGACCTCCAAGTCGTTTTTGCCACCACCATTTCAAAACAGTGTCTATCGTGGTCGCTGAGCCTGGGCCTGATTTCCAAGGTGATGTTGCAAAGGAGGGATTGGTCCTAGCTTGATTCTAACTTGACTTTTCTGATGGCTGCTGCTGCTTTCTGATAACACTGCACTCTGTTTCCAGTCTGTTTTGATGTGTTTATGCAAACAATTCTCAATTATTAAATTTCATTGAACTGTACCACAAGTCACCTTTTATTTTATAATATTCCATATCTTTAGCTACATCACAGAATTGGGTAAAGATTTCTTGAAAGACCAGAACATAAAATATGGCATTGCTCATTTGAGAGCAATTTGTTTTGAAGGCCTCTGCTGTATTTATGGGGAGAAAAAAGCAACTATGATAACACCATAAAGCACAATATTCTGAAAGGTTACGTGACATTGGGCTATTCAAGTTGCTTTCATCTGTAGCCTGAGAAACTGGATCATCTAACTTCAGACATGCAATTCAAAGACATAACCTCTAAACTGCATTCTTATTATTTGGTACACTTTCCTTACAGTGACAATAAACTAATTGGATATAATAAATCTGCAGTTTATATAACAAGCTTTTTTTTCCCCCTTTCTTTTAAAACCCATGCTCCAAACCCATGTGCAGCATTATTGGAGTTAAAGGCTGGACCCAGACTGTCTGCCATGGACGTACTTAGTGAGTGACCTTGCCCAGGCCACTTACCCTCTGTGTCTTAGATTCTATAAATGTAGTAATAATAGCACCCACTTCATACAGTGGCTATGAAATTAAACAAGCAATATTTGGAAACTAAGGAAGAGCAATTCCTGGCACAATGAAATGGCTTATAAGTATTTGACTTTAAAAAAAAGATGTTATTTTTGTGTGTGTCATTAATCAGCAGCACATCCTTGCCTGGAGCCAATATCATCTACATTTTGCTTAGAAGTTGGATTTCTTTTGGGAGAGGTCAACCCAGTGAGACTAGGGACAGAATGGCCTTTTAGTGACCAGTACCCACCTAGTTACTGAGAACAGGATGCCCTGTTGATTCTTTATCCTGTTGAGAAAAGACTCTGAAAAAATAGACTAAATTGTGGAAAATCAAATACAAGGACTCGTTTTGAATCTTCTTAAGTAGCCAGCTCACATCTGAGAGGCTGGGGCAGAAATGCACGTGGATGAGCATGGGGTGGGACACGAGCTCTAACAGAGGGCCCCTTTGAAAGGTGGGGCGCGGGGCAGAGCAGTTCATTCTGTACCGTCAGGGGGGCTTCATGGAGGAGACAGCCTCTACCAAGGGACACCCAGGGCATGATTCCTCTGGATGTGTTTATAGATTGTTTTTTTCCTTTGGTTCTTCTTTGAATAACCTGTTTTCTCTTTTCCATCCTGCTTGTCAAGACTCTTCCGTATCTTAAGGCCAATCAATTCCTGTGATTTCCTCCCTGTTTCTCTGTGATATTCTGTGCCTTTCTGCTTTATTCTCATTTATTTATTCTGTTTGGGAAGGGTTCATGGCTCCTTAGAGCATGTTGCTCTCGTAAAGCTGCAATTTGTGCCACTGTGAGGCCAGGTATTTAGTTTTATGATAAGATTCAGAATGGAGAAATGTAGTGTAAAAGGAACATTTCTTGGAAAAGATGACACTGGCTGGCCCTGGATTGTGTGTGGGAGGCTCAGAAACCAAACGGTCGTATGGTAGAACATGCAGGGAGTGGGTGTGGATTAAGGTGGTTGAAGGAGGCCTCGGGGAACAGTTTTGTGAAGCCTTGAAAGAGAAGACATCTGTTATGTGATTCCCAGTGGCCTTCATCCTACTGAGAAGAATCTGGGTGCTCGGATCAGCTGAATCCACCTGGGTAATCAGGGGATTCCCACATTCCGTTGGGGCTGTTGGAACCGGGCAGAACTTGCTTCCTCGTCTGGACTGAGATGTGGGTTGCTTGGGAATATGAGGGACCTGAATTCTCTCATGAGGGACCGGGGAGCCCACCTGGTCCCTGAGCATCTTCAGTGAGGGACTACTCCAGGTTTTGATGGAGGCAAAGGATGCAGGTTCTGAGGTCAGTCTGTGTTCAAGGCAGAGCATGTTGAGAACAAAACCAGCCATGTGTGCTCCCTGGAGAGAAGCCCCAGCAGGGACTCAGTGAGGGGGCAGTAACACATGATTCCCTTTGCTCTCCTTCCCCGGATGTTGGGGGCCAACAAAGGAAGATGGGGTGAGTGCAGCTGTGACTGTTTGTCTCCCCCGGGCACACACTGTGAAGTAGGCTTGTACATTTCACTGTGAGACATGACCTGCGAAACAGAGGTGTCTTCATGACTACACTCTGCTCCCCTCTGCACCTCCTAATAGGGACAAACCACAGGGCCAGCGTCCTGCATCTGGGGGCCATTCAGCCAGCTTTCCTTGTCCACCTAGAGGTATAATTGTAACGAAACAGATGTACCTGTTAATAGTCATTTTGGGTCCATCTTCTTAAGTTTGCACCTATTTCAGGAAAATAAATAAATCTGTCCTTTCTCATGGGTACACTAGGAGTCTACCAAGTGGGTGTCAAGCATTCAGATTTTAAAACAATTTAAAAGTGTTCCATGATTGTTTGCTAAATATTTGCAGATGAGCTGTTATTACTGTTTTATATGTGAGGAACACAGAAGAGATGACTGGCTTAGGTCACAGCACTGATCCGTTTATGCATTATGCTACCTTGGCCATCAGATGATTACGAATTTCAAGCCAACAGTTTCCAGGAATTGAATATTCTCAGAACGAGAAATCCATGCATTGTCAAATTACACCATTCATTACTTTTAATAGGCTAGGAATTCCAGGAAAGTATAGTTCACTTGCATTTTTAATCTTGCGCTTCCCTGGTAGTTCAGCTGGTAAAGAATCTGCCTGCAATGTGGGAGACCTGGGTTTGATCCCTGGGTTGGGAAGATCCCCTGGAGAAGGGAACAGCTACCCATGCCAGTCTTCTGACCTGGAGAATGCCATGGATTATATAGTCCATGCGGTTGCTAGGAATTCCAGGAAAGTATAGTTAACTTGCATTTTTAATATTATGGAAGGGAGAGAAAAAAAGAAGACATTCAAGCAAACCTATATCTCCTTATGTCTCAGAGTAGCCTCTGAATGAGATTATATATACACATGCATATATATATGCATATGTACAGTTTAAAGATATATTTATTTAAGCTACTGAATGGGCTATAATTAATTAATTATATTCATTCATTATTTTTTTTTAGTCAAAGAATTGAGGCACTGGATTTTGATGTCCTGTTTGGGGCCAAGGTGAACCTAGGATTTGGTCTGGCTTTTGATCCTTGGGATGTGACCCGGTTTCAAGTGGGCATTTATCACAGATCACATAACACAAGGCACCCGTGGACAGTTGGTGAAAGCGTCAGGAAGTTTGAGGAGAACAGAAACAGGTCTAAGAAACAAGATACAAGGCAGGGTGAGGTGAAGTGGCTCAGGGTGTTGTGGGATCAAGACATGGGTGGATGTCAGGGGCCCGTCTTGTGGGTGCAATCTGTCTTGTGCAACTTAAGGTCAGAAGGCTGGGCTGGATGGTGGACGCTTCTAATGACATGACGGAGAAGCCTAGGACCACTCTCGGCCCTAAACCACACGTGAGAAAATCCAGCTCAGCATCTCCCCCCATCTCCCTTTTCAGCACGTCTATGATTCATGCGCATACGTCTGGGGGCTGTTGTGCTGTGTGTCTCTGGGAAGAGGCAGTATTTCTCCAAGTATCTCTCCTGTGCTGTGCTGAGTCACTCAGTCATGACCAACTCTTTGCAAGCCCGTGGACTATAGCCCTCCAGGCTCCTCTCTCCGTGGGATTTTCCAGACAAGAATACTGGAGTGGGTTGCCATGCCCTCCTCCAGGGGATCCTCTCAACCCAGGGATCAAATCCAGGTCTCCTGCATTGCAGGCAGATTCTTTACCGTCTGAGCCACCAGGAAGCCCACGAATACTAGAGTGGGTAGCCTCTCCATTCTCCAGGGGATCTTCCCAACCCAGGAATCAAACCAGGGTCTCCTGCATTGCAGGTGGATTCTTTACCAGCTGAACTACTAGGGAAGCCAGTGTTTCTCCAAGTATCTCTCCTATGCATTGATAACATTGACCAGGAGGCCTAAGGGAAATGGGCAGGGTTGTTCACTTCCTAAGCACCTGGACTCATGTGAACCGGGCTGACTGGATCTGGATCTTGTGGACCAGAATTCACACTCCTTTCTGCTTTTTTAGTCACTGACTCCTGCCTTTTGCCCTGTGACTTTTTCTAAGGTCTCCTGCATTGGCAGGTGAATTCTTTACCACTGAGCCACCTCAGAAGTGTGGACACCCTCAAATTCTTTTTCTTTCTCATTTCCTTTTTAAAATTTAACCTCCAAGAGACAGTGCAGATTTAAAAAAAATGAATATAGGAAAATCCTAACATAATTGTCATGCATATATTTCATAAGACTTTTTAAAATTTTAATTTGTATTTGGGGCTAGTTGATTTACAACACCCCCAAATTCTTGGCAACAGGAGGAGCCCCAAGAGTTCCTTATTGAAGATGAGAGAGGTGTATTTGCAGACAGCCGAGGGGGTTGTCGAGGGTGTTCTTGTGTCCACTTGGAGTGTGGTTGTCTGAGTCACCGGGTCAGAGGGGAATCTCTTTATTAACCACAAGCAAATGAGACCATGGTAACTTATTTGGAGAAATGAGGAAATGTAGCACACTGCCTGAATGAGACACGTCAGGGCCTTTGGAGCACAGAGATTGAGCAGAAATCTCCCAGTTGCCCGTGGTTCCTCCACATTCCAGAACTCCCTCGCCGAGCACAGACCCTACTCCAGTCTTCCGCTGAACACCAAATTTCCCTTTCTTGTGCTCCCACGGACACCCCACCTGGATGCCACTGAATGGGTGTCTGACCTCATCCGTTGGCCTGGCCAAAGAGACGACGGGGCAAGGACTTGGGGGCAGAGCCGTGGGTACAAGCGGGAAACTTCTGTATTGGACATGGTGACTTTTTAAAGTCCAACGTTACTGAAAATGCTTTTCTATGACTTAAAGCCTTCAGTGTGACCTGGTTTTTCCTGTATGAACAATGGAGGCTATGCTGCGAGCTCGAATGGGTGGGGAGTGGACACCAGAAGCCAGCACCTCCAGAAGCAGACCTGCCAGGACCACTGTCCTGCCGGACACAGGAAATCAGCATCTCCTGTTGGACTGCACACAGGGAGGAAGGCGTCCTCAGTGCTAATCCTGACTCACATTCACGGTGATCCTGTTGGCCAGGGAAGCTCAGCCTGGCACCAAGGCCTAAGGTTACTAGTATCTTCTTCTTCTTCTTGTTTAGTCACTAAGTCGTGTCCAACTCTTGGTGACTCCTTGGACCATAGCCCTCCAGACTCCTATGCCCATGGTATTTCCCAGGCAAGAATACTGGATGGATTGCATTTCCTTCTCCAGGGGATCTCCCTGACCCAGGGTTCAAACCCAAGTCTCCTGCATTGGCAGATGGATTCTTTACCACTGAGCCACCAGGAAAGCACCCAAATATTCTGCCTTAGTCAGTTTGGGCTGCTATGAAACATTACCATAACCTGGGGGTGGGGGGCATTGTTTAAAATGAGCAGGTGCTCATTTACTCACAGTCCTGGAGGCTGGGCGTCCATGAGCAGGGTGCCAGCAAGATTTGGTCCTGGGGAGGGTCCTCTTTGGAATCGCAGGCAGCCAAGTTCTCACCGTGCTCATGTGGCTGTTCCTTGGAGTGTGTGCTCATGTTTGGAAGGAGGGAGAGTTCTCTTTCTCCCTGTCACAAGGGCACTAACCCCATTGTGAGGTGCCGCCTTCATGACCACCTTTGAACATGATTTTTTTGGGTTCCAAAATCACTGCAGATGGTAACTGCAGCCATGAAAGTAAAAGACACTTGCTCCTTGGAAGAAAAGCTATGAGAAACCTAGACAGCATATTAAAAAGCAGAGACATTACTTTGCCAACAAAGGTCCATTTAGTCAAAGCTATGGTTCTTCCAGTAGTCATGTATGGACGTGAGAGTTGGACCATAAAGGAAGTTGAGCAGTGAAGAATTGATGCTTTTGAACTGTGGTGTTGGAGAAAACTCTTGAGAGTCCCTTGGACTGCAAGATCAAACCAGTCTATCCTAAAGGAATCAGTCCTGAATATTCATTGGAAGGACTGATGCTGAAACTCCAATACTTTGGCCACCTGATGCGAAGAACTGACTCATTGGAAAGACCCTGATGCTGGGAAAGAGTGAAGGCAGGAGGAGAAGGGGACAACAGAGGATGAGATGGTTGGATGGCATCACCAACTCAAAAGACATGAGTTTGAGTAAACTCGGGAGTTGGTGATGGACAGGCAAGCCTGGTGTGCTGCAGTCCATGGGGTCGCAAAGAGTCAGACATGTGACTGAACTTAACTGAATGTGATTGGTTCCCAAAGGCCCTATCTCCACTCACCATCACACCAAAAGTTAAGGTTTCAACACAGGAACTTTGAGTGGAGTCATGAGTATTCAGTCCATAAGAAATTCTAAAGGAGGCATATACCCAAGCTTACCCGTGTACTGGCAATACTTTGGAAAACAAAACCCTTGAATGTGCAGGGTGCTTGAAGCCTGATGCCTCTTTGGTTACCTGGTGGTATCTTGAGAAGAGAGGTTCAAGCATGAGCCACAATGAATTTTGACCACTTTGATACGTAGGAGGGATTAAAGGAACTGGCAATAGTCTTTATAAATGACATCATTCCTAAGTTCCAAATTGACGTGGAGGTCACCTTTTATTTACCTTTTAATCAAACTGCAGGGTGTACATACTGCTTTTGCATTAGTTTCACATGTCAAGAGTCATTTTATTGTTCATTGGAGAAATGATAATTCATCTTTGTGTGAGTGCATCCTAATGTAGGATTTGAAAGGCTGTTGTTGAATTCATCTCTTGGCTCCCAGCCTCTGCTGTGATGTGGGAAGAGTGAGTCTGATTAGGAAGAGTGGGACGCTCAGAATCCTGGACATATTCAACATTTTTACCTCTTGGTACTAAGCAGTGGAAACCTGCATTTTCTCTTTTCTGCTGTTAATCGAGCAAATGAGCAGAGAGAGGACTCTAATTAAACGCAGCATGCATGTGTCCTGGGGCTGATTCAGATTGGTGGTGGTGATTTAATTAGAAGCTGCAAGACATGTGTCTGTGCTCTGCTGTTAGAACCCACAGTCTGCTGGCCCTGGTAAGGGTAGCATGATGTCAGAGATCTGGTATTGGACAGGACAGAGGAGCATTCCAGGGGAGCCCAGTTATGCCAGTGATGATAAATGAGAGCATCCTGGGAGGTGGGGACTTTGGGAAAGAGTACCTTAACCCTTGGACAGTGCCTTTGAAGCATCCCTGTGCCTTATGGCACCAGATAACTTGTGAGAATTACAGGTTGGAATGTGACTCCTTCAGAGCAGTGCCTGTGTCCTAGCTTCCTAGCTGCACGGCCCCAGCATAAGGCCAGACACGTGCGTGAGTGCTAAGTTGCTTCAGTTGTGTCCAACTCTTTGAGATCCCATGGACTATAGCCCACCAGGCTCCTCTGTCCATGGGATTATCCAGGCAAGAATACTGGAGTGGATTGTCGTTTCCTCCTCCAGGGGATCTTCCCGACCCAGGGATCGAACCTGTGTCTCCTATGTCTGCTGCATTGACAGGCGGGTTCTTTACCACTAGTGCCACCTGGGGAGCCCAAATCTCAGTAACACTTATTAAATAATAACTTCTGACCCCTCCTCCTTCAGGCTCTGGAAACCTCCCCTCTCCTTTCTGTCTCTGTGAATTTGACTACTCTAGGAACTTCACATAAACAGAATCAGAAATATTTGTCCTTTTGTGGCTGGCATTTTTAACTTGGCATAATGTCTTCAAAGTTCATCCTGGTTGTAGCCTGTGTCAGTTTCCTTCCTTTTAAAGGCAGGATAATAGCCCACTGTATGCTGTGATGGTTAATTTTACATGTCCACTGCCATGGCCAAGAGCTTGTCTAGAGAACCAGTAAAGTATTCCTTCTGAGTGTGTCTTTGTGGGCATCTCCAGAGGAGATCAGCATTGAACCAGCAGGCTGAGTAAAGAAGAGCAGCCCCCCTGCTGTGTGGGGGCCTCATCAAGTCTGTTGACTAGAACAGGAAGGCGGAAGAAGGGAAAATTTGCTCTCTTGGTTAAGTTGAGATGTCCAGGTCTCCGCCTGTCCTTGGACATCAGAGCTCCTGGTTCTCAGGCCTGTGGATTTGGACTGAATCCCATCACTGGTTTTCCTGCGTCTCCAGCTTGCAGAGGGCAGACCATAATCACAGGAATCAATTCCCATCTTATCTATCTCTCTATGTACCTTATTGGTTCAGTTTCTGTGGAGAACTTGAGAAGACAAACTGAACTTGAAGTTCAATTCAGTTCAGTCGCCCAGTCGTGTCTGACTCTGCGACCCCATGAACTGCAGCACGCCAGGCCTCCCTGTCCATCACCAACTCCCGGAGTCCACCCAAACCCATGTCCATCGAGTCGATGATGCCATCCAACCATCTCATTCTCTGTCATCCCCTTCTCCTCCTGCCCTCAATCTTTCCCAGCATCAGGGTCCTTTCAAATGAGTCAGCTCTTCGCATCAGGTGGCCAAAGTACTGGAGTTTCAGCTTTAGCATAAATCCTTCCGATGAACACCCAGGACTGATCTCCTTTAGGGTGGACTGGTTGGATCTCCTTGCAGTCCAAGGGACTCTCAAGAGTCTTCTCCAACACCACAGTTCAAAAGCATCAATTTTTCGGCACTCAGCTTTCTTCACAGTCCAACTCTCACGTCCATACATGACCACTGGAAAAACCATAGCCTTGACCAGATGGACCTTTGTTGGCAAAGTAATGTCTCTGCTTTGCAATATGCTGTCTAGGTTTGTCATAACTTTGCTTCCAAGGAGTATGCGTCTTTTAATTTCATGGCTGCAGTCACCATCTGCAGTGATTTTGGAGCCCCCCAAAATAAAGTCTGACACTGTTTCCACTGTCTCCCATCTTATTGGTTCCATGTTCCTTACAAGAACCTTTCCTTAGGTCTTTGCTGCTTTTTTTCTTTTTTCTTTTCAATTATTTTTTTTAAAATTTAAGGATAGTTGCTTTATAGAATTTTGTTGTTTTCTGTCAAACCTCAACATGAATCAGCCACAGGTATACATAGATCCCCTCCCTTTTGAACCTCCCTCCCGTCTCCCTCCCCATCCCACCCCTCTAGGTTGTTACAGAGCCCCTGTTTGAGTTTCCTGAGCCATACAGCAAATTCCCATTGGCTATCTATTTTACACATGGTAATGTAAGTTTCTATGTTACTCTTTCCATACATCTCACCCTCTCCTCTGCTCTCCCCATGTCCACAAGTCTATTCTCTATGTCTGTTTGTCTATTGCTGCCCTGTACATAAGCTCTTAAGTAGCATTCTTCTAGATTCTGTATATATGTATTGGAATACAGTATTTATCTTTCTTTTTTTGACTCACTTCACTCTGTATAATAGGTTCTAAGTTCATGCACCTCATCAGAACAGACTCAAATGTGTTCATTATATGGCTGAGTAATAAATATTCCATTGTATGTATGTATGTTCTTTATCCATTCATCTTTGTCCATTCATCGATGGACATCTAGGTTGCTTCCATGTTCTAGCTATCATAAATAGTGCTGCAATGAACACTGGGACACATGTGTCTCTTTCAGTTTTGGTTTCCTCAGAGTATATGCCTAGGAGTGGGATTGCTGGGTCATATGGTGGTTTTTTTCCTAGTTTTTTAAGGAATTTCCAAACCATCTTTCATAGTGGCTGTATCAATTTACATTCCTGCCAACAGTGCAAGAACGTTCCTTTTTCTCCACACCCTCTCCAGCATTTATTGTTTGCAGACTTTTTGATGATGGCCATTCTGACTGATGTGAGATGATATCTCATTGTAGTTTTGATTTGCATTTCTCTAATAATGAGTGATGTTGAGCAGCTTTTCATGTGTTTGCTATCCCCCTGTATGTCTTCTTTGGAGAAATGTCTGTTTAGGTCTTTCCCCCACTTTTTGATGGGGTTTGTTTTTCTGGTATTGAGTTATATGAGCTGCTTGAATATTTTGGAAATTAATCCTTTGTCAGTTGTTTCATTTGCTATTATTTTCTCCCATTCTGAGGGTTGTCTTTTCACCTTGCTTGTAGTTTCCTTTGCTGTGCAAAAGCATTTAAGTTTAATCAGGTCCCACTTGTTTACTTTTGTTTTTATTTCCATTACTCTAGGAGGTGGGTTGCTTTCATTTATGTCATTGAGTGTTCTGCCTATGTTTTCCTCTAAGAGTTTTATAGTTTCTGGTCTTACATTTAGGTGTTTAATCCATTTTGAGTTTATCTTTGTGAATGGTGTTAGGAAGTGTTCTAATTTTATTCTTTTACATGTGAAAGTGAAAGTGAAGTCGCTCAATCGTGTCCAACTCTTTGTGACCCCATGGACCATAGCCTGCCAGGCTCTTCCATCCATGGGATTTTCCAGGCAAGAGTACTGGAGTGGGTTGCCATTTCCTTCTCCAGGTGATCTTCCCAACCCAGGGATTGAACCCAGGTCTCCTGCATTATGGGCAGATGCTTTGCCATCTGAGCCAGCAGGGAAGTTGACATGTAGCTCTTACATGTTACATGTAGCTCTCCAGTTTTCCCAGCATCACTTATTGAAGAGGCTATCTTTGCCTCATTATATATTCTTGCCTCCTTTGTCAAAAATAACATACCCATAGGTGCATGGGTTTATTTCTGGGCTGTCTACCTTGTTCCATTGGTCTATATTTCTGTTTTTGTGCCAGTACCACACTGTCTTGATGACTATAGCTTTGCAGTATAATCTGAAGTCAGGACGATTGATTCCTCCAGCTCCATTCTTCTATTTCAAGACTGCTTTGGCTATTCAGGGACTTTTGTGTTTGCAAAAATGCCATTGGTAATTTGATAGGGATCACATTGAATCTGTAGATTGCATTTGGTAGTATAGTCATTTTCACAATATTGATTCTTCCTACCCATGAACATAGAATCTCTCTCTGTTTATGTCATCTTTGATTTCTTTCATTAATGTCTTATAATTTTCTGTGTGAAGTTCTTTTGTCTTCTTAGGTAAGTTTATTCCTAGATATTTTATTCTTTTTGTTGCAATGGTGAATGGGATTGATTCCTTAATTTCTCCTTCTGATTTTTCATTGTTAGTATATAGATATGAAAGTGATTTCTGTGTATTGATTTTGTATCCTACAACTTTGCTAAATTCACTGATTAGCTCTAGTAATTTTCTGATACTATATTTAGGGTTTTCTATGTACAGTATCATGTCTTCTGAAAACAGTGAGAGCTTTACTTTTTCTCTGATCTGGATTCCTTTTATTTCTTTTTCTTCTCTGATTGCTATAGCTAGGACTTCCAAAACTATGTTGAATAATAGTGGTGAAAGTGGACACCCTTGTCTTGTTCCTGTTCTTAGTGGGGATGCTTTCAGTTTTCCACCAATGAGAATAAGTTTACTGTAGATTTATCATGTATGGCCTTTACTATGCTGAGGTAGGTTCCTTCTATGCCCATTTTTTGAGAGTTTTGATCATAAATGGGTGCTGAATTTTGTCAAAGGCTTTTTCTGCATCTATTGTGATGATCATATGGTTTTTATCTTTCAATTTGTTAATATGGTGTATCACATTGATTGCTTTGCGTATATTGAAGAATCCTTGCTTTCCTAGAATAAACCCAAGTTGATCATGGTATATGAATTTTTTGATGTGTTGCTGAATTCTGTTTGCTAAAATTTTGTTTAGCATTTTTACATCTATGTTCATCAGTGATATTGGCCTGTGGTTTTCTTTTTTGTGTTGTCTTTGTCTGGTTTTGTTATCAGGGTGATCGTGGCCTTGTAGAATGTGTTTGAAAGTGTTCCTTCCTCTGCAATTTTTTGAAAGCGTTTTAGAAGAATAGGCATTATATCTTTTCTAAATGTTTGATAGAATTCTCCTGCGAAGCCATCTGGTCCTGGGCTTTTGTTTATTGGGAGATTTTTGATCACAGCTTCAATATCAGTGCTTGTAATTGGGTTATTCATAATTTCTACTTCTTCCTTGTTCATTCTTGGAAGATTGAACTTTTCTAAGAATCTGTCCATTTCTTCCAGGTTATCCATTTTATTGCCATTTAGTTGTTCGTAATGGTCTCTTGTAATCCTTTGTATTCCTGCATTGTCAGTTGTAACATCTTTTTCATTTTTAGTTTTGTTGATTTCATTCTTCTCTGTTTTTTTTTTTTCTTGATGAGTCTGGCTAAAGGTTTGTCAATTTTGCTTATTTTCTTAAAGAACTAACTCTTAGTTTTATTAATCTTTGCTATTGTTATTTTCATTTCTTTTTCCTTTATTTCTTCTTGAATCTTTATGATTCCTTTTCTTCTACTAATTTTGTGTTTTTTTGTTGTTCTTTTTCCAGTTGTTTTAGGTGTAAATTTAGGTTGTCTATTCAATATTTTTCTTGTTTCTTGAGGTAGGATTGTATTGCTATAAGCTTCCCTCTTAGGATTGCTTTTGCTGCATCCCATAAGTGTTTTCATTGTCATTTGTTTCCAGAAATTTTTTTATTTCCCTTTTGATTTCTTCAGTAACCTGTTTGTTATTTAGAAATGTGTTGTTTAATCTCTATGTGTTTGTGTTTCTTACAGTTTTTTTCTTATAATTGATATCTAGTCTCATAGCATTGTGGTCAGAGAAGACGCTTGATATGATTTCAATTTTCTTAAATTTACTGAGGTTTGATTTGTGATCCAAGATGTGGTCTATCCTGGAGAATATTCCATGTGCACCTGAGAAGGTGTATTCTTATGCACGTGGATGGAATGTCCTGTGTCCTGAAGATATCAATGAGATCCATCTCATCTAATGTATCACTTAAGACTTGCATTTCCTTATTAATTTTCTGTTTTGATGATCTGTCCATTAGTGTGAGTGGGGTGTTAAAATCTCCTACAATCATTGTGTTACTGTCAACTTCTCCTTTTATGTCTGTTAGTGTTTGTCTTATGTATTGATGTGCTTCTATGTTGGGTGCATAGATATTTACAATTGGTATGTCTTCCTCTTGGATTGATCCCTTGATCATTATGTAGTATCCCTCCTTATCTCTTGTAATCTTCTTTATTTTAAGGTCTATTTTGTCTGATATGAGGATTGCTACTCCAGATTTCTTTTGCTTCCCATTTGCATGGAATATATTTTTCCATCCTCTCACTTTCAGTCTATATGTGTCTTTAGGTCTGAAGTGGGTTTCTTGTAGACAGCATATATATGGGTCTTGTTTTTGTATTCATTCAGCCAGTCTGTGTCTTTTGGTTGGAGCATTTAATCCATTTACATTTAAAGTAGTTATTGACATATATGTTCCTATTACCATTTTCTTAATTGTTTGGGGTTGATTTTGTAGATCTTCTTTCTTCTCATGTTTTTTGACTATATAAGTCCCTTTAACATTTGTTGTAAAGCTCTTTTGGTGGTACTGAATTCTCTTAACTTTTGCTTGTCTGAAAAGCTTTTGATTTCTCCATCAATTTTGAATGAGATCCTTGCCAGATGCAGTAATCTTGGTGGTAGATTTTTCCCTTTAGTACTTTAAATATATCCTGCCATTCCCTTCTGGCCTGCAGAGTTTCTGTTGAAAGATCAACTGTTAAGCTTATGGGGTTTCCCTTGTATGTTACTTGTTTCTTCTCCCTTGCTGCTTTTAATATTCTTTGTGTTTAGTCTTTGTTAGTTTGATTAGTATGTGTCTTGGCATGTTTCTCCTTGGGTTTATCCTGTATGGGACTCTTTGTGCCTCTTGGACTTGACTCTTTCCTTTTCCATGTTGGGAAAATTTTCAATTATAATCTCTTCAAAAATTTTCTCATATCCTTTCTCTTTCTCTTCTTATTCTGAGATCCCTATAATCCAAATGTTGGTGTGTTTGATATTGTCCCAGAGGTCTCTGAGATAGCCTCAGTTCTTTTCATTCTTTTTACTTTATTTTGCTCTTTAGAAGTTATTTCCACTGTTTTATTTTCCAGCTCACTGATTCATTCTTCTGCTTCAGATATTCTGCTGTTATTCTTTCTAGAGTATTTTTAATTTCAGTAATTGTGTTGTCTCTGTATGTTTGTCCCTTAATTCTTCTAGGTCTTTGTTAATTGATTCTTGCATTTTGTCCATTTTGTTTTCAAGGTTTTTGATCATCTTTACTGTCATTATTCTGAATTCTTTTCCAGGTAATTTGCCTGTTTCCTCTTCATTTATTTGGACTTCTGTGTTTCTAGTTTGTTCCTTCATTTTTGTAGTATTTCTCTGCCTTTTCATTATTTTTTTTTTAACTTACTGTGTTTGAGGTCTCCTTTTCCCTGGCTTCAAGGTTGAATTCTTTCTTCCTTTTGGTTTCTGCCATTCTGAGGTTGGTCCAGTGGCTTGTGTAAGCTTCGTATACAGTGAGATTTGTGCTGAGTTCTTGTTTGTTTGTTTTTCCTCTAATGGGCAAGGATGAGTGAGGTGGTAATCCTGTCTGCTGATGATTGGGTTTGTATTTTTGTTTCGTTTGTTGTTTAGATGAGGCGTCCTGCACAGGGTGCTACTGGTGGTTGGGTGATGCCAGGTCTTGTATTCAAGTGGTTCCCTTGTGTGAGTTCTCACTATTTGATACTGGGCTTCCCTGGTGGCTCAGAGGTTAAAGAGTCTGTCTACAATGCAGGAGACCTGAGTTCGATCCCTGGGTCAGGAAGATCCCCTGGAGGAGGAAATGGCAACCCACTCCAGTATTCTTGCCTGGAAAATCCCATGGTTGGAGGAGCCTGGTGGGCTACAGTCCATGGGGTCGCAAAGAGTCGGACATGACTGAGCGATATATGGGTATGGCTAAGTTTAGTTCCTTGGACTGCAAGGAGATCCAACCAGTCCATCCTAAAGGAGATCAGTCCTGGGTGTTCATTGGAAGGACTGATGCTGAAGCTGAAACTCCAATACTTTGGCCACCTCATGCGAAGAGTTGATTTACTGGAAAAGACCTTGATGCTGGGAGGGATTGGGGGCAGGAGGAGAAGGGGACGACAGAGGATGAGATGGCTGGATGGCATCACTGACTCAATGGGCATGAGTTTGAGTAAACTCCGGGAGTTGGTGTTGGACGGGGAGGCCTGGTGTACTGCGATTCATGGGGTCGCAAAGAGTCAGACACGACTGAGCGACTGAACTGAACTGAACTGAAGGTTAGTTCTCTGGTAGTCTAGGGTCTTGGAGTCAGTGCTCCCACTCCAAAGGCTCAGGGCTTGATCTCCAGAGGCCAGGGAGGGAGTGGGGGCACTACCTTCATGCCTGCAGAGGAGGTGCCGGCAGTACCATGGACCCTGCGCCCCTGGCCCACTTGCTCTCCACGTGCTCTGTTCCTCTTGCAAGCTTTTGGGTTCTGGGATCTTACAGAGTTTCTGGTCTTTGCCGCTTTAACTAGGGTTAAGCTGTCCTTACAACCAACCATTTGGATGGTAGATTTATTTCTTTTTAATTGTAATTTCAGCCTATACATATTCCCCAACCAATCACACACATGACCCTAATTAAGACTAATTAAGAACTGACCACAGTTTCTTTAGTATTGAATGATTTATTCTCCTTGCTGTAGTCCCAGCATCCACTGATCTATCCTGCTTCCTCCTCTGTTTGTACCTCCTGCTGTGTGTTGCAATTGGAGTGCAGCCTTCTTTCTGACAGAGATGTTACAAATTGTTGGAGGGAGTGTTTACAAAGAGCCTGGTGCCATCAATGCCCTTCACAGACATCCTCCTGGGCAGGGAAGCCACCAGCCCAGCCTCCTTGGAAGGTGGTCTGACAGCAAGCATCTTCATCACACACACTGGATTTGCCAAAGGAACTGATGTTTTTCTCATGGTTAGGATTTGAAAGGGGGATTTTTTTGGGGGGGGGGCAGCCCCTCCTCATCAGGAGTCCAAAAGAAAAAAAGTGTCCTGGCCAACTGGGGGAAGGGGCACACCCTCCTGCGTGGAGATGGAAAACAGATCCCTGCTGCCTGTTGGTTCACAGGAAAGAAGCAGGTCAGGGACTAGATCTCAGGGTGTGTTCTACAAGATAGTGAGCATCTGGAGTTAGAGATGGAGGCAGTGAGAAGGTAGGGCACAAGCTAGGAGGTGTGTAAGGAGATGGGTTGTGAAGACTGTTGGATCTTGTTGTGTTAGTTGCTCAGTTGTGTCTGACTCTTTGTGACCCCATGTAGCCCTCCAGGCTCCTCTGTCCATGGAATTCTCCAGGCAAGGATGTTGAAGTGAGTTGCCATGCCCTTCTCTAGGGGATCTTCCTGACCCAGGGATTGAACCTGGGTCTCCTGGATTGCAGGTGGATTCTTTACCATGTGAGACACCAGGGAAATCCCTGGGGGACCTTGGGCCCTTTAAAAGTGCAAACTAGGAGGTGGGTAAGAAGATGGGTTGTAAAGCCTGCTGGATCTTGGATCCTTTAAAAACTGGAGAAAGTGTTAGCTTCTGAGTTGTGTCTGACTCTGCAACCCCATGGACTGTAGCCCGCCAGGCTCCTCTGTCCACAGAATTCTCCAGGCAAGGATACTGGAGTGGGTTGACATTTCCTGCTCCAGGAGATCTTCCTGACCCAGGGGTTAAACCTGGTTTCTCTTGTATTGCGGGCAGATTCTTTACCATCTAAACCACCAGGGAAGCGCCTGGAGAAGATACAGATCAAGTGCACATTTGCACATGAAATGTTTTCCCTGCATCATCACTGGGTCCCAGGATTGCATCTGAGGCTCCTGGCATCAGCAGACCCCAGACTAAGAACCTGACGTGTCTACTGGTTCTACTCCCTCTCCAACCACTCCCACCCTCCTCTCAACTAAGTCCTGGTTAGATTGTTCCAAAGTGTGTATCCTATTGCACTCGTGGCTTAAACCGCTTCACAGTGGGAATTCTTAAGTCTGTGGCGTTTGCAGCCCCCTCGTCCAGCTTCTGCCTGTGAACCTGTCTGGCTCATATTGTTTTGTGCTTGCATTTCGTGGTGGTGCCCTCGCAGGCCTCCATGTGTCTGACATCTATGTGCATGTGCGTGTGGATTCTCACTAAGGAAAGAGCTTAAGCTGAACACCACCTGGAACACACTGGCACACACACCTTCAACCCTCAGTGTAGAAGCCCAGCCCTCTGAGAACTTTTCTGAGCCTTCCAAGTCTGAATTTCCTGTCTCACTTACATGCTCGTGAGCATTCCGCGGACACGCCCGCTTAGCGTGTCTCTCCCCATGCGGCATCAGTGTCGCCGCTGGGTGACAGCAGCAGGCAGCCACAAGTCACCATGGTCCCCACTACACAGCAGACTCAGGTCGTTTAAGTCATTGGGAACAAATTACCATCATTTGATATCAGGTTCAGTAACTACAGGAGAGAGAAGAGGTCCCAAGGATAAGAGTCTTTGCAAAACATCTAATTAAATAAAAGAATGCAGAGAAGATTTGCTTGAGGAACCAAGTAGTTTAGCACTTTAAAAAGAAAAAGGAGAAGAAACCACCTGGCTTCACTTTCTTGTAGTAGTTGTTCAGTGGTGTCCTGCTCCAGGGGACTCTTTGAGACCCTGGCGTTGTAGCTTTTCAGGCAGGAATACTGGAGGGGGTTGCCATTTCCTTCTCTAGGGGATCTTCCTGACCCAAGGATAGAACCTGGGTCTCCTGCATTGCAGGCAGATTCTTTAGCGTCTGAGCCATTACATTCTTAGCTTTGCATAAAGCTGCCTGCCCCACGGAGGCCAGTGCTGGTCATGGTGATGACTTTGCTTCAGTTAAATTGTGTGTGTCCCTGGCTAACATCACCACTGGTGACAGCTCCTTCTGGCCGCTACCTTTTCAAGTTGGACTTCATGATTCTGATGGCATCGGTGCTCCAGTATCTAAGTGTGATTTGAAGACTAAAGTGTGACACACACCTTCTCTAAATGTGTGCACAGGCCGACCTGCCCCTTGCTTTTGAGACCTGGGAACTTTGTTCTCTAACTCATGGTCTAGGCAAAACCAGAAAGGAGAGGAAGCCCGTCTTTCCTCCTGTGTCTCCTCTAAAAGGGCAACGTGTGCCATGAAAAAGTGACAGCGAATATGTCCAGGCAGAACACACAAAGTGCCGCTTGCCTTCCTGGAGCTGCTGGCGGGATCAGGTGCAGGAAGAGGGACTCGGGCTTCAGGGAAGACTGCTTGGTTTCCAAGCAGGATGAAGAGGAACTCCGGAAAGGTCAGACTTGCTGCTGGGAAAATAAAACTGTTTCACATTTCTAGACGCTGAAGCTGGCAAGATTCCCAAAGTCAGAAATGGCCTCCCGGTCAAGATTAAATCTGGGGTGACTCTCAGAAAACTTCATTATGCTCTCGGGAAAGATTTAAGGCAGCCCAGATACAACCTCTCCTCTAGATGAAAAGGCCTCTAAGAATTGCACAAACTCTTTCCTCCAGAACCTAATACATGTAAGGAAGACAGATGCCATCTTCAGAAAGAATTATGGATGTAGATTTTAGGAGATGTAAACCTCAAAAAATTCCATGGACAGCTCACAAAGAGACAGTTTGGTGAAAATGCCACCAGCTTGGACTAAAAAGGCCTGAGATAATTCAAGGTGACAAGAGGCCTCTCATCTTCCAGCTTTCAACAGGGAAGAAGCCCACAGAGAAAGCTACCCAGCGGCAAACACAGCTACCTTTCTTTAGAGAGAGGGAGGCCCTTTCAGAAGATGGAGTCTTCATTCTAGAGAATCATGGATTCAGGAATCATGCTGAGGAAGCGGAAGAGGTTCAGGACATTTCATAAGTTAATTTCTCTCTCTGTAGATGTATATAAATAGATAGATACAGATATGCATACATAAATGCACATACAAATACATATCAAAGAAGTTTAGTAGGGTGAGCTGTAAACACTTTTATGCATAACAGTGTACTACAGTAAGAAACAATTCTGTGGTAGACATAAAATGAAACATAAATTCCAGGCAAAAAAACTATGTAAAATTTCCTAGTATTAATTATATCATATAAAATATAAAATTGATTTTCTTCTTAAATTCCATTGGGTGTGTATAAATGGGGCTTCCCTGATAGCTCAGTTGGTAAAGAATCTGCCTGACATGCAGGAGACCCCACTTTGATTCCTGGGTTGGGAATAGCCGCTGGAGAAGGGGTAGACTAACTTGCTGTACACTTTATTTTTTAATGTAAGTATTTACAATGATACACCAGAATTTGCATTAGTGTGTTATTGTATACAACTACTTAACTTCAGTCAATAAATCTTACAGGTCAATTGTAAACTATGTGGGGTGAGGGGCTACTGAGCTTTCAGAATTATTTTGAGGAGTCAATGAACAAGAAAGTTTGAAGGCCACTACTCTTGACTTTAGCCCAGGTTAATTTTGTGCAGGTCAAAGGTATTGAAAATTCCTGCAATAATGTAAAGTTTGATGAGATAATAAATAGTCAACTCTCAGAAAGGCAAAAGGCAAAGGAGGAAAGGAAAGATATACCCATTTGAATGCAGAGTTCTAAAGAATAGCAAGGAGAGATAGGAAAGTCTTCCTCAGTGATCAATGCAAAGAAACAGAGGAAAACAATAGAACGGGAAAGACTAGAGATTTCTTCAAGAAAATTAAAGATATCAAGGGGATATTTCATGCAAAGATGGGCTCAATAAAGGACAGAAATGGTATGGACCTAACAACAGAAGCAGAAGATATTAAGAAGAGGTAGCAAGAATACACAGAAGAACTGTACAAAAAAGATCTTCATGACCCAGATAACCACAATGATGTGATCACTCATCTAGAGCCAGACATCTTGAAATGTGAAGTCAAGTGGGCCTTACAAAATCATTATGAACAAAGCTAGTGGATATGATGGAATTCCATTTGAGCTATTACAAATCCTAAAAGATGATGCTGTGAAAGTGCTGCACTCAATATGCCAGCAAATTTGGAAAACTCAGCAGTGACCACAGGACTGGAAAAGGTCAGTTTTCATCCCAGTCCCCAAGAAAGGCAATGCCAAAGAATGTTCAAACTACCGCACAATTGTATTCATCTCGCACACTAGCAAATTAATGCTCAAAATTCTCCAAATGAGGCTTCAACAGTACTTGAACTTCTCCCGTGACAACAAAGTGAACTTCCAGATATTCAAGCTGGATTTAGAAAAGGCAGAGGAACCAGAGATCGAATTGCCAACATCCATTGGATCACCAAAAAGCAAGGGAGTTCCAGAAAAACTCCTACTTCTGCTTTATTGACTATGCCAAAGCCTTTGACTGTGTGGATCACAACAAACTGTGGAAAAGTCTTAAAGAGATGGGAATACCAGACCATCTGACCTGCCTCCTGAGAAATCTGTATGCAGGTCAAGAAGCAACCATTAGAACTGGACATGGAACAACAGACTGGTTCCAAATCGGGAAAGGAGTACATCAAGGCTGTATATTGTCACCCTGCTTATTTAACTTATATGCAGAGTACATCATGAGAAATCCTGGACTTGATGAAGCACAAGCTGGAATCAAGATTGCCAGGGGAAATATCAATAACCTCATATGTGGATGACACCACCCTTATGGCAGAAAGTGAAGAGGAACTAAAGAGCCTCTTGGTGCAAGTGAAAGAAGAGAGGGAAAAAGCTGACTTAAAACTCAGTATTTGAAGGCTAAGATTATGGCATCAGGTCCCATCACTTCATGGCAAATAGGTGGGGAAACAATGGAAACAGTGACAGACTTTATTTTCTTCGGCTCCAAAATTACTGCTGATGGTGACTGCAGCCATAAAATTAAAAGACGCTTGCTCCTTGGAAAAAAGCTATGACCAACCTAGACAGCATATTAAAAAGCAGAGACATTACTTTGCTGACAAAAGTCCGTGTAGTCAAAGCTATGGTTTTTCCAGTAGTCATGTATGGATGTGAGAGTTGGACTATAAAGAAAGCTGAGCACTGAAGAACTGATGCTTTTGAACTGTGGCATTGGAGAAGACTCTTGAGAGTCCCTTGGACTGCAAGGAGATCAAACAAATCAATCCTAAAGGAAATCAACCCTGAATGTTCATTGGAAGGATTGATGCTGAAGTTGAAGCTCCAATACTTTGGGCACCTGATGCAAAGAAGTGACTCATTGGAAAAGACCGTGATGCTGGGGAAAGATTGAAGGCAGGAGGAGAAGGGGACAACAGAGGATGAGATGGTTGGATGACATCACCAGTGTGATGGACATGAGTTTGAGTAAACTGCGGAGTTGGTGATGGACAGGGAGGCCTGGCGTGCTGCAGTCCATGGGTTGCAAAGAGTCAGACATGACTGAGCGACTGAACTGAACTGAACTGAGCAGTACTTGGGGTTAGCTATTGACATCTGAAGCTGTCTTGGTCTTTGATTCAGGTGCTTAACCTCCTGGGGCTACTTAATTTTCGAAAGTAGACGTGAGTTCTCTCTACTGACTCAGAGCAGTGTTCAGCTGGTTGGGTTGGAGCACAGCCTCACACTTGCTGCTATCCATTGCTTTATAAATAAGACTACTAGAGAGAAGCGGTGTTTCAGGAGGGCTCTGCAGTTAAGGCCTGACTGTGGGTTAAGTGAGACCCTAGCAGCAGAGTACCTGGATCTGATGGCCGGCCTTCCTGCAGGCGTACCATTAGCAGATGCTAGGGCCTCCACAGAGGCCAGCCCACAGGGAACGGTGAAGACCTCACTCCCTTCATTCTGTAAACACCCAGGGGAGGGATGTCCTGCCATTTGTGCTTTTATTTATTAAAATATCTGTATAACTCATGCAGTTAACCATGCTTCTCACTTTATATTGATTGCTAGAAAATTGATAACTCAGCTTGTGCAGGCCTCCAGCAAACTGATAAGGCATATTTTGAGTCTTAACCCCAGTCCTGGCTTTATGTCATTTTTCTTAGTTCGGACTTCTTGCTTATTTGACTTGAGCCTAAGTTCATCTTGTACTGCCTGTAGTTCTATTGTTGTTTAGTGACCAAGTTGTGCCTAACTCTTTTTGCGATCCCATGGACTGTAGCCTGCCAGGCTCCTCTGTCCATGGGATTTTCCAGGCAAGAATACTGAAGTGGGTTGCCATTTCCTTCTGCAGGAGATCTTCCCAAGCCAGGGATCGAACTTGGGTCTCCCACATTGCATGCAGATTCTTTACTATCTGAGCCACCAGGGAAGCCTGTAGCTTCCTATTTAACACAAGGAACAGTATAAAGAAATAAGTAAAGTATTTATAGTTATGTTGTTTGTTGTTTAGTTGAGAAGTCATGTCTGACTCTTTTCTATCGTATGGATTACAGCATGCCAAGCTTCCCTCCTTCACCATCTCCCGGAGTTTGCTCAAACTCATGTCCATTGAGTTGGAGATGCCATCAGCTATCTCATCCTCTGTGGCTCTCTTCTCCTTCTGCCTTCAATCCTTCCCAGCATCAGAGTCCTTCCCAGTGAGTTGGCTCTTTGCATCAGGTGGCCAAAGTATTGGAGCTTCAGCTTTAGCATCGGTCCTTCTAATGCATATTCAGGGTTGATTTCCTTTAGGACTGACTGGTTTGATCTCCTTTCTGTCCAAGAGACTCTCAAGAGTCTTTTCCAGCACCACACTTAGAAAGTACCTATTCTTCAGCACTCCGCCTTTTTTATGGTCCAACTCATATCCATATATGACTACATAGCTTTGACTATACAGACCTTTGTTAGCAAAGTGATGTGTCTGCTTTTTAACATACTCTAGGTTTGTCATAGCTTTTCTTCCAAGCAGCAAGTGTCTTTTAATTTCATGGCTGCAGTCACTATCCACCATGATTTTGGAGCCCAAGAAAATAAAATCTGTCACTGTTTCCATTGTTTCCCCGTCTATTTGCCATGAAGTGATGGGACTGGATGCCATGATCTTAGTTTTTTTAATGTTGAGTTTTAAGCCATGTTTTTCACTCTCCTCTTTCAACTTCATCAAGAGACTCTTTAGTTCCTCTTTGCTTTCTGCCACTAGGGTGGTATCATCTGTATGTCTGAGGTTGTTGATATTTCTCCTGGCAATCTTGAGGTGAGGTAGATGAATGCAATGGCAGTCGGAGTGAGAAAAGGGATGCCATGTGGCCAGTATACCTTCAATGGGTCTAGTTTGATGTTGCCTTGAGGCAAAGTGTTTTGTAATCTGATGTCCCCTCCGTATCTCCTCCTTGTGTGATCGATATTTAACTCATTGAAGTAATCTGAGCACTTCTTTCCTTCTCAGTGGCTCAGAGATACTTCATGCCTGCTCATTATAAATGAACCCTGAATAATGGTTAGAGTTGTCCAAATATAGCTACTTTAAGAATTTTGCTAGTTTAATCATGCTGTCTTCTAGGACAAAATTTGTACTCAGTCTCATGCTTTATCACACCAAGTAACTTACTTGTTTGAGTCTGGTTCCTAAAACAAGTAAAAGGATCATTACCAAATAATTTCCGTCTCCAAAGCTCCTCTTAATTACTGAAAGCAAAGCGGTATTTGCTTTGCCGTTAGAGAAATCATTGCAGATAAACACACTTCTGGATTGTTGGGTTTACATTTTTTAGTTGCAGCTTTTTAGTCACAGGACTGTTTTCACCATATTGAGCCAAACACTTCTAGCCAAACAAGATACAGAAAAAAGTCACTTTTTTGCCAAAGCAAAACAAAGCATCCATTACATCATTCACACATCACTTACTAAGAACAATAAAACAAAGCAAGTTGCAATACTGTGATTCATGTCTGCCTAAAGGAGTGAACGTATTATTCCCGGGAGTGAGTAGTTTAAACAGAACTGCTATGGCATCATGTAGATGGGTTGCAACCCGCCTTGTCTCATCTTTCCCCTTATTTTATCCACCATGAGAGCCCACGGCCTCAGCCCACACATCTCCCTCCTGACAGGTGGCTTTGGTTTATGGAGGCTGCTCGTTAATCTCTAGTCACGTCTGACCAACAGCCTGCTTGATCAAATCTCTTTTGAGGCAGGAAGAAAACTCATAAGTATGAGTGGCCCGCTGTGTCCAAGATGGTGGGTGCACAAGCCCTCTATGTTTGTTCTTCACAAAAACTCAAAGAGTTTTCGTTTGGTCCTCGGGGGACAAAACAGAATCTGACACAGATTGTGAAACTCTTTGACAACTTGAGATGTCTTCTCCCTGATGCCAAAGTCACCAATCCATTAGTTCATTTGCTTTTGTCGTTGGATAAATATTTACTGAGGTTTCACTAGGTGGACTCAGCCTAGCAGGAGAAACAGAAATAAAAACTCATCATTATCAATGATAGGGGGTTACAGGAGGGGAACTCATGTACTAGAAACTTAAATTAGCCTCTGAAGACCAGAGTGGGTGGTGGAAAGCAAAGAATCTAAGGAGAGGTAACACTTCGTTGCAATGATGAAGGATGAGTTGTGTATTTCCAGATGGAGATGTGGAGGAGGGTGTTTGAATGAGGGTAGGCATCTCATGCTCACGTGTCTCCCTGTAACAGAGGGAATGGCGTGCACAGTGTTGAGATGCAAACAGAGGAGTCAGGCACTAGATACTGGACCTTGAGAAAGATGCCGAGTACTGTGAGTGATGCACGCACATCCATTATTGTATCCTGCCTCATTATCACCTAGTGTGATACCCTAGAGGCAGGAATAGTCCTTCGTGTCATTGTGAGAAAGAGGGTGGTGACCGCTTCAGCTGGGGCTGTGGGAAGAAACTTGCAGAGTCGTGACACATGAACTGGCCCTGGAAAGATGCAAGGGACTTGCCATCCGAACCCAGAGGAGGGCAGTCTAGAAAAGGAGACAGAATGAAAAGTATGTGACATGCGGTGGGGAAACGGCCGGCAGTCACACAGTCCTGAGATTGTGTGCAGTTTTAAAGCAGACTTTGCAGCTTAAAACCATCTCAGGATTCTGAGAGAATCCTACTATAATGGCACGGAGACTGAAGATGAGGGGTCTTTGGGTGTAATGAGGGGCCTCTGGTGTGCTTTTGATGATACGACGGGGGCACGTATCCACTGAGCTCCAGTTAGAGCCCAGCCTGCTAGGTTCTGAGCTAAGCAAAGAAATGTGTTCCTGTGACTGTTAGCGTGGTGGGTGTAAAGTGAAAGACGGTATTAGGATGAGCTAAATGGAACAAGACTGAAAAGCAGTGAATAACATCCAATTTTTAAACAGGGCAACTCTTCCGTAAGTAAGCAGCACTTTAAAATGAAATCTGAAGCCATTGCTTTAAATGTAGCCACTTAATCTACTTCAGATATTTCAGATGTGGAGCCTGCAGTTACCACGTCGGCAAGGAGTTTGTGTTCTTTGGTAAAGATGAACTTCAGATCTTGCTTCTTATCCCAATTTCTGCAATGATGTGTGTGCCCAGCAGACCTTTGTCTTAGATTCAAGCTTTTTCACGGAGAGGCAAAATGGCCAGGTTCCAGAAGTTAGTTCTTTTTGGTTAAATAGTGACCACCCAAGCCATCTACTATACCATGAGATGTGAGATCAGTAAAGCTAATCCATGGGAGAATCTAGTAAGAGTTGTATTCACAGATGGTCCCTGTGCCCAGGAGGAGGGCAGCCCACGTGCCCTGGTTCACCAAAGATGCTTTCAGCCGAGGCATCCTCTGAAAGCACGAGGAATAAAGTGCATAATGAAAGTTCTCTTTGCAGAAGATTGCAAAAACAGAAATAATATCCAATAAACAAAATTCAGTGAGTCTAAACCAAGCCAAATGAAATAACTAGGACCCTCTGAAGCTGCCTGAACTCCTGCTCTCCCGCACCATCCATCCACCAAGCCATAACTCCTCATCCATCACTGCAGAGTGTGAGGTGCTGAGCAGACCTGGAGGGATAAATAACGTGATAGTCATCTCTGAACCACAGCTGGAACCACAGACTAACACTTTCCTCCCCCCAGTTTGTTAATTTTTCAGAATGATCTGTCACAAAAGAGCTATCAAATAAATCTCAATGACTTTGATGCTTATCTTTATCAAAAATACTAAACTTACCAAAAATACCCACCCTGAAAAATTCATGATTCAGGGCTCCTTTTTGTAACATTTCTGTATTAATGCTCTGCATAATGATTAACACTCTGTATAATGATTAGATATTAAGATTTACTAGGTTACTTGGAAAAACATACTTGCATATTTTTGCAGACTTGTATGACCTTGCAGTTGAATTTCAGTATAGTTAGAGCCTTCCAAGCTGGGGCACCTGTGTGAAACTCCTCAGTGATTTATAATATTAACATTTCCTACGTGCCTCACATTGAACCAGGTACTGGTGTGTGTGTGTGGTGTGTGTACATAGCCTGAGTCTCAGTAATTCCATGTCAGCTCAGTAATTGAAATATACTTATTCTGTTTTTTTCAATGAGTGCTATTACAGATGTCTGTGTTCTGTGATGCTTTAGGAGCTATCAACAAACGTGATCTTTTTTTACTTGAAAATGATAATACAGGGGGTGAAAAGCTCAGAAAAGCAATTACATATAGATGCAATAAAATGAATAACAGGGAAATAAGAGAATGATGTAAACAGGATTTAGGATAACTTCAGCTGGGTCAAGGTATGGGGAATGGAATAGTGGTGGAAAATAAACAGCAAGATGAAGGCTTTTTACCAGTGTCCTAACTTTTAGTAGTGGAATTAGAAATGATTGATGCATTATTAAAAACAGCAAACAAATTACATAATATATGAATACATACATCCATACACAAAAGTGAACCATACATAGACTAAGATGAGAGTGTGTTAACAGTCAAGGCCTCCAACTGAATTCTGTATACTGAAGGTCCAAAAGTAAAAAATAACAGGAAAAGGACATCATTCTGTGAACTTTGTAGGCTTTGCAATTTCCCCTCAAAAGCAAATAAAGCTGAGACTAAGACAATGAATAATTATGATATGGACAACCAGAAAGGTAATCCAATTTTTGGATTATTGGTGTCCCTAAAAAGAGAGTCAACATGACTTTTCAAATACAACACCAAAAGTAGGAACCATGAAAGAAAGAATTGCTAAACTAGACTTCATTAAAATTAAAAACTTCTGTTCTGCAAAAGACAAAGTCAAGAGAATGAGAAGACAACCACAGAATAAGAGAAAAAGTTTTCAAAAAACACCTTCGATAAAGGACTATTATTAAGAATATACAAAGAGCACTTAAAACTCAACAATAATAAAATGAATAACCGGATTTGAAAAGGGGGGACAATGATCTGTACAGATACGTCACCAAAGAAGATGTATAGGTGGCAAATTAGCACATAAAATGATGCTCCACATCATATGTCATCAGAGAGATGCAAAGTGAAAGAATTAGATCCTGCTACACAGGGAGGCCTGGCGTGCTGCCATGGGGTCGCAAAGAGTCGGACATGACTGAGCGACTGAACTGAATTGAACTGAACTGAACACACCTTTTAGAACGACCAAAATCCAAAGCATTGACACCACTGAATGCTGGTGAGGATATGGAGCAGTAGTTGAATGGATAAACCGTGGTCCATCCAGACAATGCAACATTATTCAGTACTAAAAGAAACGAGCTATCAAGCCATGAAAAGAACCTTAAATGCACATTACTAACTGAAAGAAGCCAATTTGAAAAGACTACATACTATATGGTTCCAACTCTATGATGTGCTGTAAAAGGCAAACCTATGGAGACAGGAAAAATTCAGTGATTGTCAGCAGTTACACAAAAAGGGGGAAGAATGACTGGACAGAGCACAGAGGATTTTTAAGGCAGTGAAACTATTCTGGATGATGCTGTGATGGTGGATACGTGGTGTTATCCATTTGTCCAAACCTGTAGAGTGTACCCAAGAGTGAACCCCAGTATAAACTATGGAGTTTGGGTGATTATGATGTGTCAATTCAGAGTCATCAATTGTAACAAGTGAGTCATTTGGCGGGGGATGTTGATAATGGGAGAGGCTATGTTGGAGGAACAGGGGATGTATGGGTACTCTGTGTACTGTCCAGGGTTTTTTTGTGAAACTAAAACTCCTATAAAAATAAAGTTTATCAATTAAAAAAGAGGGAAAGCCAAGGCAAAGAGAATATTAGTAATAAAGACATAGTCAAAGATGGCACACCAACTAGTGTTGCATTATGAGAGGAGAAAACACACATTTATCTGCAGAATTAAACCAGCCCAGGTTGGATGCATGAGACAAGTGCTCAGGGCTGGTGCACTGGGAAGACCCAGAGGGATGGGATGGGGAGAGAGGCAGGAGGGGGGATCGGGATGGGGAACACATGTAAATCCATGGCTGATTCATGTCAATGTATGGCAAAAACCACTACAATATTGTAAAGTAATTAGCCTCCAACTAATAAAAATAAATGAAAAAAAAAATAGAAACATCAAAGAATAATAGACATGGAATCTATTTGCACTGTTTTTTGTATAGTTCTGAGATAGTTGGCAGGACAAGGCTCCAGTACAGCTTAACCCTTCTTTCTGTCTCTGCCACCAGCTTTCTGGGCAGCCCTGAGCAAGCTGGCATATCAAGGATGAAACTGGATGTTCTCCGATCACTCTTTGGTTTTTTTGGTCTTTATTTTTTTAATTGAAGTGTATTTCATTTCCAATGTTGTGTTAGTTTCCAGCACACAGCAAAGTGATTCAGTTATACATGCATATATATATATGTATATATATATATATATATTTTTTTTTCAGATTCTTTTCTGCCATGGGTTCCATTGCTCTTTGAATTCTAGCACTTTTATTTAAAACTTCTTCCATTAGAGAAGGCGTTGGTGAATAAATAAGTAAGCCCAAGGATGCAGCTGAATTGTGTTTTAGACAGCCGAGGAGAGAAACTCTGCTGTGAAATATGGACTAAATAAAAATGCTTTAAAAGCTGAAGTGTCATTACAGGCACTGAAAATCAATATTAAAATTATCCATTTATCCCTAATATATTAACTCACACATCTTGGTTTTCTTCTAGGAAGAAAGGAAAAGAGACACAGCAATGATCTTTCATTTAAATCGGTTATTCCCCACAATTAAAAACAATCAAAAATAACTCGTGGAAGTTTTTTTTTTTTAATTTCCTTCTTTTAAAGAAAAATGAAAGAAATGTTTATGAATATCCTTGAATATGCTTTCAGGTGAATTGCAGTCTTAAAGCAGTAATAAATGTGATCAATTCAGTCATTTAAATGCAAGCCACAAAAAAGATTTGTGATGAGTGAGGTTGAGTCATAGAGTTTTCAAGTTTTGGGTGGTATCTTAAGGCCATTTGCTATTCTACTCTAGTTAACGAAGCTTTAATCTTATTTCAAACCTTTGCCCTCATTGTCTAGAACCTGGTCTCCTGCCTTGTGTCTGCTTATTGAGTCCCGCTGACTAGTCCAAGTTTGTCTCTGGTTTCATTTTTCTCATTTTTTGGCCAAACTTGACACCCATGGGCTATAAAGCCCATGATTCTGTTTACTATGTTTTTCTAATTTCATATATGAGACTCTTGTAAAATTTTTGAGGGCAGTGATCATATCTTCTACCTTCTTTCATAAGAAAGAAATATCTGTAATATCTGTTGTTTGCAGATATGACATTTGTAGTTGTGATCCCTGCATGAGACTATAACATGCATAAGACATAAAACATGTTTGTTGTTGTTGTAGTTTAGTTGCTAAGTCGTGTCTGGCTCTTTGCAACCCTATGGACTCTAACCTGCCAGGTTCCTCTGTCCACGGGATTCTCCAGGCAAGAATACTGGAGTGGGTTGCCATTTCCTCCTCCAGAGGATCCTCTTGACCCAGGGATTGAACCCACACATCCCCACATATCCCATGTCTCCTATACTGACAGGTGGATTCTTTACCACTGAGCCATCTGGGAAGCCCCATGAAACATGAAACAAAGTCATTTATGATTTTTCTAAGATTTAAATTTAAATTGAAAGCACAGCATTTCTTTGATCTTCAGTATTAAATCTCAGACTCATTAAGGAGCCAGGACAAACATCTATCATCTCAATGTTTCTCTGTTTCTTTTTATTTTTTAATTTGTTTATTTGGCTACATTGGATCTTAGCTGCAGCCCATGGGATTCTCTCTAGTTGTGGTGTGAGGGCTTAGTTGCCCTGTGGCAGATGGGATCTTAGTTCCCTGACCAGGGATTGAACCCATGTCTCCTGCATTGGAAGGTGGATTTTTAACCACTGGACTGCTAGAGAAGTCCCTCTATTTCTTTACTGCATTTGATAAAGCAAGAAAGAAATGTTTCTTTGTGAGAAATGGCACTGAACAAGAAAGTGTTCAGTAAAAAAAGGAATGTTCCACAGCAATCCGTAGTATGATTCATATCCTTTTTGGATGTCCAGGGTCTCGTGTATAATACTGGTTGATGACATTCTATTCACTTGACTTCAACCTATAAAAGACTTCCTAGGTAACATATTCAGATAACTGATGTCTTCCCCCCACCCAGAATCATCCTTTATCTGGACAGTCTTTAAAATTACTGAGGTCCCTAAAAACTTGAAGTTTTCCATTTTATTTCTATAATTCTGTGTGTGTGTTTTGTGTGTGTAATGAAGAATTGCTCAGACTTTTAAATCTCAGAATTCCTTTTTTACATATGATAGTATTTTTCATGGAAATGATATTTCTGTTTAAAATGAAAATTTTAAATATTTATCTTAAATGTATTTAATAATAAATGATAGGCTCATTATATATTACCATAATTAATACATTTTCATAAAATATATTTTCCAAAGCAACACATCTTTAGTGAGAAGACTGGCATTGTTTTACATTTTCACAAATCTCCCTAAGGTCTGGTATAATAGAAGCCAGATGAATTCCTCTATTGCTCCTGTATGCAATCTTTTACATGTTAAGGCTGAAGGATATGAAAAAAAATTGAATCTCTCATAGATATACGGTTGGAAAATGGAGGGATATTTTAATAGCCTTTTCAAATAATTGTGGACACCAAAACTCAGCAATTGGTAGTTGCTTAAAGGTCAGTTGCAATCTGGAATCCAAAACCACAAAAAGCTTTTTATCCTGTGTTGCATTAAAGCCTATTAGTTGTTACTGCACTTTGAATGGGCCTTTTACCCATGCACTATTTTATAACTTTGTGGACTGGCCACTGAGAAAATAAATATTGTTGTGCTGAGTTATATGGGTCTTATAAATATTGACACATTCCACCAGACAATTTTTTTTAAACTTTTTATTTTGTATTAGGGTATACCAATTGAGAAGCAATGTTGTGATAGTTTCAGGTAGACAGCGAAGGGATTCAGCCATACGTAAATAAGGATCCATTCTTCCCCAAACTCCCCTCCCATCCTGGCTGCCACATGATATTGAGCAGAGTTCCTTGTGCTATCCAGTAGGCCCTTGTTGGTTATTCATTTTAAATGTCACAGTGTGTACACATCCATCCCAAACTCTAACCATCCCTTCCTTCCTTCTCCCCTCCAGCAACCTTAAGCTCAAAGTCTGTGAATCTGTTTCTGTTCCCCAGACAGTTTCAAAAGCACATCTGAACAAAAAGCACATTTGTTAATGTCATCCCCCACCCTATGGGTACATTCTTTTAAGTGTCATATAGCTGTCATAGCTAGTCAAAGCGTTGGTTTTTCCAGTAATCATGTATGGATGTGAGAGTTAGACTATAAAGAAAGCAGAAAAAAAGAAAAAGAAAGTTGAGCACCAAAGAATTGATGCTTTTGAACTGTGTTGTTGAAGAAGACTCTTGAGAGTCCCTTAGACTGCAAGGAGATCCAACCAGTCCATCCTAAAGGAAATCAGCCCTGAATATTCATTGGAAGGACTGATGCTGAAGCTGAAACTCCAATACTTTGGTCCCCTGATGCAAAGAACTGACTCATTTGAAAAGACTGTGATGCTGGGAAAGATTGAAAGCTGGAGGAGAAGGGGATGACAGAGGATGAGATGGTTGGATGGCATCACTGACTCAATGGACATGAGTTTGAGTAAACTCTGGGAGTTGGTGATGGACAGGGAGGCCTGGCGTGCTGCAGTCCATGGGGTCACAAAGAATCAGACACGACTCTGTGACTGAACTAACTTAACATATGTTTCCATGCTATGCTCTCAATCCATCCTACCTTCTCCTTTCCCCTGCTGTGTCCACAAGTTTGCTCTCTCTGCCTGAGTCTCCACTGCTGCTCTGCAGATAGGTTCATTAGTACTGTTTTTCTAGACTCCCTATATATATATTAATATATATTTTTCTTTCCCTTTCCGACTTAATTCACTCTGTATTATAGGCTCTAGACTCATCCATCTTATTAGAACTGACTCAAATGCATTCCTTTTTCTGGCTGAATAATATTCCGTTGTGTATATGTACCACAACTTCCTTATCCATTCATCTATCAATGGACATCTAGGTTGCTTCCATGTCCTAGCTAATGTAAATAGTGCTGCGAGGAACATTAGTCACGTGTGTCTTTTTCAATTATGGTTTTCTCAGGATATATGCCCATTGGTGGGATAGTTGGGTCATATGGTAGCTTTACTCCTAGTTTTTAAAGGAATTTCCATACTTTTCTTCATAGTGTCTATATCAGTTTGCATTCCCACCAACAGTGCAAGAGGGTTCCCTTTTCTCCACACTCTCTCCAGCATTTATTGTTTGTAGGTTTTTGATGATGGCTGTTCTCACCAGTGTGAGGTGATTTTGATTTGCATTTCTCTGATGATGAACGATGTTGAGCATCTTTTCATGTGTTTAGTAGTCATCTGTAGGTCTTCTTTGGAAAAATGTCTTTTTATGTCTTCTGCTCACTTTTTGATTGGGTTGTTCATTTTTCTGGTATTGAGCTGAATGAGCTACTTATATATTTTGGAGATTAATCCTTCGTCAGTTGTTTCATTGGCTATTATTTTCTCCCATTCTGAGGGTTGTCGTTTCACTTTGTTTATAGTTTCCTTCATTGTGAAAAAGTTTTTAAGTTTGATTAGGTCCTGTTTGTTTATTTTTATTTCCATTACTCTAGGAGGTGTGTCATAGAGGATCTTGCTGTGATTTATGTTGAAGAGTGTTCTGCACTCTAAGAGTTTTATAGTTTCTGGTCTTACATTTAGATCTTTAATCTATTTTGAGTTTATCTTTGTGTTTCATCATAGGAAGTGTTCTAATTTCATTCTTTTATTTGTAGCTGTCCAGTTTTCCTAGCACCACTTATTGAAGACACTATCTTTTCTCCATTGTATATTCTTGCCTCCTTTGTCAAAGATAAGGTGCCCATACATTTGTGGATTTATCTCTGGGCTTTCTATCTTGTTCCATTGGCCTATATTTCTGTTTTTGTGCCAGTACCATACTGTCTTGATGACTGTAGATGTGTAGTATAGTCTGAAGTTAGGCAGGTTGATTAACATCAACTCTTGATTAAAATGTTTTACTTAGGAAAGTATAATTGATCATCATTTGCTAAAACTTGAAAACAAAGACCAACCTCTAGGATAAAACCACAAAAGTCCTAGAAAAATGCCCTCTCTAAAAGTTTTCATGTCCAGACAGCTTTACAAGTAAATTTTGTTCAGATTTTTTAGGTCAATTGTTCTTATGAAATGTAAACTTTCAGAACAAAAGCTAGAAATCGCCTCCTTTATCTTATTTATAGAAAATCTTTACTGTTTCTTCTGATAATGAAAGATATAACTAGTCTTAAAATAGTCAAACCATGCAGACAGTTGCAAAAGAAGAAGCAATTACCCCCCATGTGTTGGTTTGCTTGGGCGGCCAGCAAGTTGTGGTCTTAAATCACAGAAATGTATTGCCTCACAGTTCTGGAGGCCAGAAGTCTGAGATCAAGGCATCCTGTGGGCTGGCCCCCTTCTGAGGCTGTGAGAATGAATCTATCCATGCTTTTTCACCTTAATTTTCAGTGGTTTGCCTGCAGTCTTTGTCACTTCTTGTCTTCTAGAAGCTTCAGTCCTTCCTTGCCTTTGTCTTTGAATGGTATTCTTTCTTAGTGTTTGCCTGTGTCCATGCTTCCCTTTTATGAAGACACCTGTCATGTTGGATTAGGGCCAATACTACTCTAGTGCAACTTCATCTTAACCAATATGATATCCCTATTTCTCAACAAGGTTATATTCTGAGGTCCTGAGACCCAGGATTGCAGCATATGAATTTCTCTGGGGCAATTCAACCCTCAAACATCCAGAAATTCATTTTTTTCTTAACATTGTGTAACATAATGTATATGAGCAGTTTGCTAAAAGAATCTTCTGAGATTTTTTTCTTCTCTTAATATGTGAATATACAGTCTTTACATGAGTTGTTCCACTACTTCTAAGGCAGAAACTGCCAGTTACCTACTACTTTTCTGCTTCTTCCAGCTTATGAACAGAACCCTCTTTTTATTGAGGGGCAAAAATACACTTGGCTATGTTTTCCATCTTTGATTTATGTGTGAGTCCTGGTGGCTCAGATGATAAAGCATCTGCCTACAATGTGGGAGACCCAGGGATCAAACCTGGAGGAAGATCCAGATCGAACCTCCAGGAAGATCCCCCGGAGAAGGGAATGGCAACCCACCCCAGTATCCTTGCCTGGAGAATCCCATGGACAGAGGAGCCAGGTGGGCTTCAGTCCATGGGGTTGCAAAGAGTCAGACACGACTGACTAAGCATAGCACAGTGGCATTGTAGGTGCTTCCCTGGTAACTCAGCTGATTAAAGAATCTTCCTGCAATGCAGGAGGCCCTGGTTCGATTCCTGGGTCGGGAAGATCCCCTAGAAAAAGGATAGGCTACTCAGTCCAGTATTCGTGCCTGGAGAATTCCATGGACAGAGGAGCCTGGTGGGCTGCAGTCCATGGGGTTGCAAAAAGTTGGACACGAATGAGCGACCAAGCACAGCACAGCACAGTGGCATTTTAACTCTATTTACCCCAAACATTCTGGCTTACTCTCTGTTTAATTAATGTTTACAACAGCTTCTTCCACAGTTTCCTCATGTGTGATTTAATCTTTTCTCTGGTGTTCGTGTGTTTTGGTGCCATTTAGGTTAAGATGTGATGCTGGTGTTTAAAATCAGAAAATAAAGACTTAACCAAGATAGGAGTTTATCTGTCTCCCAAAAGATGTCTGGAAGTAGTCAGGGCAGGACTGAGGCTGTGGCTTCGTGAAGCCTTTGGAGCTCCAGGCTGCTGTCACCCTGGCCTCCTGTGGTCAAAGTGGCTGCAGCTGGATGGAAGGGAAGTTGGAGAGTATAATTTTTAATCTGGGCAGCTGTGTGCCCAGTTAGAATTAGGGATCCCATCATTAAGAAGGGAGAAGTTTATATTGGGGCAGAAGTAAGCAGACTCTGGCACAGTCTTCAAATACATATTCCCTATGAAACCTGTGAGAGTCGTAGCTTCTCAGTCCTTGAAAACACAGGACTTCTTTTTACAAATAAATGACAATTTATAAAACTGACATAGAATGCTTGCAAACTATTTTTAAAATTATCTTAGTGTAAGTGTAACTTCGTTCCCTTGTGAAATCCATTCCTGTTGAGATACATGTGGCTGAGATTCTCCTTAAATAGCTGGTGATTTGTTATTATGTCATTATGTTTTCCCTCTTGAATTAAGCAATGAGTTATCTCTCAGTTGTGTTGGGAATATGGGATGACTTTTTTACATATCCATGTGTCCTTTGTTTCTGGAAACCTTTCTTACAATTCTAAATATTTTGTTGTTTTTTTTACATTTGTTTTAGTTTCTTCTTCAGAAACAATTTTGAACTTATTAGGTCTGTATTGTTTGTTTGTCCATCATGTGATTTTGAGGGTGTTTATTTATTTCATCATTTGATTTTTGACTGCTTTATGTGTGACTTTTCTTAAGTCTTAATGTCACTGAATTAATTTTGAATAGCATCAGTTTTTAAGTCTGTGTCAGGTATGATTTTTTAAATTTGCACCAAATTTTATTCTCTCTTTAATTTCATTCCTCAGCTTTGCCAGCTTCCTTTTTATTTTGTTCTGAGATTTATCAGCTGTCTTTTTTTGCTTTTATTTTGAAATAATCTCCTGCTTACAGAAATGATGCTGGACTAGTACAGAGAGTTTTACTTCTGAATAATTTGGGAGTAAGTTGTGATAGGGTGCCCATCAACCATAATACGTAAGGGTATATTTCCTACAAAGCATGCTGCTGTCCTGCATAATCCAGTACTACCATCACAATCATGGATTTAATGTTGGTATTATGCTACAACTTAGCCTACAGATTCATTCAAGTTTTATCAGTTGTTGCTGTCATATCATCTCGAGTACAGTGGTTTCGTCCAGGCTCAAATATTAAATTTACTCATCCTTTGTCTTTAGTATGCTTCTGCATGGAAGCCTTCTATTTTTTCTTGACTTTCATGGCCTTGGCAATTTTGTTGATTAAAGGTCATTCATTTACCAGCAGTGCCCAACCTTTTTACCCTCAGGGATCAGTTTCTTGGAAGACAATTTTTCCATGGACCAGGGCAGGGGACGAGGGTTTCAGGATGATTCAAGGCATGCCTTTATTGTGTACTTTATTTCTATTTTACCAGCTCCACCTCAGGTCATCAGGCATTAGATCCTGGAGGTTGGGGACCCCGGTTTACAAAGTAGAGTGTTCCTTCGCTTGTGATTATCTGATGATTAGATTGAGGTTGTATAATGTGAGCAGGAAGATTACAGACGTGACAGTGTTCTTCTGCATCTCTTCACATGACAGGTGGTTGCGATTGGTCTCCTTACCTGTGAAGGTAACTTTGATCATTTGATTAAGAAGATATCTGCCAGGTTTCTATACTGTGAAGTTACGTGGGGGAAGTAATTGGAGAGTATGAAGTATTGCATTTCTCTTTAACTTTCACCCGTGAGTTTTAGCATCACTTGACATTTCCTGGCTGAATTGTTACAAGGATGGGGACTTCTGCTTTCCTCAGTTGGAATCTACAGGTGGAATAAGAGAAATGTTCTCCTCTCTCCATTTATTATTTTCTATTTGTGGATATCAAGACAGGCTCATGGAGTCATATTTTATACACTAGTATCATTATGTTCTTATTCAGATTGTCGTATTTGGTCAGCGGGAACCTCTTCATGATGTTTTCAGTATCATTTTGGTGTGTTTTTATCACTGTCTTGAGCACCTCTTTTTTTTGCTCTTTTCTGGAACAATTTTTTAAACCAATTTTTAAAACTTAAGTATAGTTAATTTACAGTGTTATGTTAATTTCAGGTGGACAGCAAAGTGATTCAGTTATCCATATATATATTCTTTTTCAGATAATTTTCCATTGTGGTTTATTATAAGATATTGACTACAGTTCCTTGTGCTATATAATAGGTCCTTGTTGTTTATCTATTTGATATATTGCAGTGTGTATATATTAATCCCAAACTCCTAGTTTGTCTCCACCCCTACCCCTTGCTGTCCCCTTTGGTAACCATAAGTTTATTTTCTGTGTCTGTAAGTCTCTTTCTGTGGTGAATAAGCTCACTTGTATCTTTTTTTTTTTAGATTCCACATATCAGCAATATCATGATATTAGCCTTTCTCTGTCTGACTGACTTCACTTAATGTGATAATCTCTAGTGCATCCGTGTGGTTGCAAATGGCATTATTGCATTCTCTTTTATGGCTGAGTAATATTCCACAGTATATATACCTTCTGGGTCAAGAAGGTGTCACCCCTGCCCCCACTCTGGCATCTGCCATTTCTCTGTGGGGTCTGATTTCTTTCTTTTTCTTTTGTAGGAAATTATATTGGACAACAAACTTATAATATTTTTCTGATTTTAAATATATATATATATATATATATATATATATATATGACTCCATTTAGAAGTAAAAAGGATTAGTATTTCAAACTGGGACAATAGTATAAGTTGAGAATAAAACTGAAAACAAATAAATTCTCTTTATGTTTACATGCCAGTCAGTGTGTAATGTTTTCTGACATTACTTTATGTGTCAATTTTTAAAAAACAGTATCAATATGAGCTTTTAAAAGCAAAGCATTTTGTATGGGAATTGATCAGCAGTTCTGAGCATTTGTTGAAGCAAAAATGAAAATTGTCCAAATAAGATAATGAAAGACTAGAGCTTTGTTTTATATGCTACACAGGCCTAGTAACTTCAATACAGGAAGATGCTTTCTATTTATAAACAGACTTTTAAAGAACTACCTCCAGATTCAAGAGCAGTGTTCATAAAGAAAGCCCTGGTGCAGAAAACATTTCTGCCTTTTTCAGATCTGCTGATTCAGAGTATTCCTCATTATAGCTGTCATATTCTGGCAGCTTCCACCACTTAGCCATGGGACAAAGGATATTTAAATCCAGTTTATTCAACTCCAATCTGCTCATTTTGGCAAGATGAGAATTGGGTGCTGGCATTGTCCATTTATACTTTTCATCTTCATGAGATGTGTGTTCCAAGGACGAGGGCCTTATAACAGTCCATGAAATAATGGCATCTGCATCAATTGTGTGGACTTGATTTGTAAAAAGTAGGTATTGGGTATTTCTTCTGATAACAGAGAGTGAGTGAGAGGGAATAACATCAATCTGCACATTTATTTGCCAACAGAGGACAAAATTGGTTATGAGAGCCAAAGCCAATCATTAGGGGTATTGAACAAAGAAAGGCCTCAATGAAGTTAAACCCTGAAGTATGGAAGCCCTTCCTGGAAGCCAAAGTCTTGGGATCTGTACACACCGCTGGGGTTTCGGGTGGTGCCCTCAGGTTAGGAGCCAGACTGTCAGTTTTTCTTCCACTTCTGAGGCCACTTTCTCCAGGCCTGTCCCTGACAACCGCGGATGCTGTGGATTTGCTTTCCCATAGTCTTAGAACGTGCCTTTCCTATAATCATTCTGGATTATAATTTATTAAATATCCGTCTTCCAAGAGAGATTAAAAATTCGTCAGAGGCAAAGATCAAATCTGATAAGTGTTTTCTTCCCTGTTGTAAAGCACAGAGCGTGGCAGAGAGTAGGCTCACCAACATGCAACTGGAAAAGATCTTTTCTTCTCAGTGTTTCCAGAAGTACAATTTTGCTTCTCTAAATAGGCATTTATTTTACTCTAGATGCGGGTTTGGTCCCTGGTCCAGGAAGATCCCCTGGAGGAGGAAATGGCAACCCACACCAGGATTCTTACCTGGGAAATCCCATGGACAGAGGAGTCTGGTGGGCTACAGTCCATGGGGTCGCAAAGGAGTCAGACACAACTGAGAGACTGAACAACACCAACAACATTGATGAAGACAGCAAGGAAATGTGTTTCTCTCCCTCTCTGAATTTCAGTCTTCTTGAGGATTAGATTAGTCCCCACCCTCCCCTAGCTGGGTACAGGCTCAACATTGCTTTCAAGGAATTAAATTAATAGCTTTAGTATTCTAAAGATTTTAGAAATATTACTGTTTCAGTTTGGGTCGTTTCACGTGTTAATTCCTTCAGATGTAAACTGTGGTTGAGTCATGTTGGCTGGGCTAGAACCGCCTAGAAAACCCAGAATGTTTGACTTTCAGAGCATCTACAAACACGGGCGTCTTATCCATGGTGGGCAAGGCGCCACCTGTGCTGTGGGTTGGCTCTGAGCTTCACCTGGGCGGTGCCCCAGGGATCCAGAGAGGAGGGAAGAGATGGGTCCACCAGCTTATGATGAACATGCCCTGAGGTCCCTGCCCCCATGCTTCCCCTTCCCCAAGAAGAACTGGCCACAGCAGCAAAGTCAGTATCATGGCGCCTCTCCTGTCACCCAGATCCTTGCAGCGGCTCCTTGTGATTTTCTTTCTCTTCCCAGTGGTTCTTCAAATTCCCTTGAGCAGAGTTCACTTGGGAGAGCTGGGAAAACTTGGCTTCCCTAGATGTTCTGAAACCCAGAACTACCTCTTTCTGTCAAGTCCTGGTGTGACTAATAGGTTATTATGGATATCGAAATGAAAGCTGCAAAAATTTTTTAAAAAGTTAGTGTGTTTCCAGGTTGCTATTGGAAAATTGTGTTGGTGGGTGCTCTTCTGGGTAATTATAGTCATTATTACCATTGATCAGGTGCTTTCACTGCTTATAATAGCCAGGACACGGAAGCAACCTAGATGCCCATCAGCAGACGAATGGATAAGGAAGCTGTGGTACGTATACATAATGGAATATTACTCAGCCATTAAAAAGAATACATTTGAATCAGTTCTAATGAGATGGATAAAACTGGAGCCCATTATACAGAGTGAAGTAAGCCAGGAAGATAAACACCAATACAGTATACTAACGCATATATATGGAGTTTAGAAAGATGGTAACGATAAGCCTATATGCAAGACAGAAAAAGAGACACAGATGTATAGAACAGACTTTTGGATTCTATGGGAGAAGGCGAGGGTGGGATGATCTGAGAGAACAGCATCGAAACATGTATATTGTCAAGTGTGAAACAGATCACCAGCCCAGGTTGGATGCATGAGACAAGTGCTCGGGGCTGGTGCACTGGGATGACCCAGAGGGATGGGGTGGGGAGGGAGGTGGGAGGGGGGTTCATGATGGGGAACACATGTAAATCCATGGCTGAGTCATGTCAATGTATGGCAAAAACCACTACAATATTGTAAAGTAATTAGCCTCCAACTAATAAAAATAAATGGAAAAAAATGATCATGTGCTTTCGAAGGGCTGGTGCCTTCTCTGTCTCTGTCTCTGTCTCTCTCTCTGTGTGTGTAAGATAGCAAATGTACCTATGTAGAATATATTAGTTCAGAGAGAGGCTTTTATTCTAGTGTCCAGCTGTATAGTTTTATATCCATATGCACCTGTAATTCTCACTTAATAATTAGAGTGGCCTCGTGTGGTTGGTACCACTGTCTCTGTTTCAGGATTGAGAAAATGACAGCTCAGACTGAATAACTGGCCTGCAAATAGTCAGCTCGTGAGTCCAGTCCAGACCCAAAGCTGAGTGTTTCTGACTCCCGAGCCACTGCCTTTCCCACATTGGGTGCCCCTCCGGGGATACCAGCGGTATTTGGGGGTAGACGTGAGCGAGTCGGGGGCTTTGCCTGGCGCGCAGGGTGCCCGGGGTGCAGCTTCTGCAGGCGGGCACCAGGGCACCTGGTCCTAACTTGGGGAAGACACGTTAGGGGGCCTTAGGCGGTCAGCGTTTCGGATGGTAGCTGAGGGGTGCCAACCGCTTGACATTCCCGGGCTGGCTTTGCTCCAGCCACTCCCAGGGGCGGTGCATGAAGGGCTTGGACAGTGGTGCAGCCTCGTAGCTGCCACCAGGGGGCTCAGGCAGGCCACGGTTCGGCGCTGCTCATGAGAGTCAGTGCTGGGAGGCTGGTCTGAGGCTTTCAGGAACAAGGAGCTGTAAGAGGGGGTGACAGACGCTGGCCGTCCCAAGGGACCTGGGGCTGCTGCTGGACACGGCTAACACGGGGGAGCTCCTCCAAGGGGACCGTGTACCGGGCGAAGAAGCGGGGGGGGGGGGCGTGCTGCCATTCTGCAGTGACACCCGCTGTGGTGTTGAAGACTCTTGAGAGTCCCTTGGACAGTAAGGAGATCAAACCAGACCATCCTAAAGGAAATCAACCCTGAATATTCACTGGAAGGACTGATGCTGAAGCTCCGATACTTTAGCCACATAATGCCAACAGCTGGCTCATTGGAAAAGACCCTGATGATGAGAAAGATTGAGGTCAGGAGGAGAAGGGGACAACAGAGGATGAGATGGTTGGATGGCATCACCGATTCAATGGACATGAACTTGGGAGATGGTGAGGGACAAGGAAGCCTGGAGTGCTCCAGTCCATGGGGTTGTGAAGGGTTGAACACAGTTTGGTGACTGAACAATCATTGGATCACCCCCTGGGTGAATAACAGCATCCCAGGGAAAGGTGAAGACTGTCAGGCTTTAATAAATATGAGTCTCTGGAAAAGGAGACAGTTTCATTATGTTGGAGGTTCCCAAAACTTGAATGGGGTCTCCTGTGGACTTCAGAGACACCTAGTCTAACCACACTCTTGACTGGGTATAAAGGGCAGAAGGAAGTTTCCATATGTGTGTGAGCCCATGTCCCCTCACTGACGTGGTTCATGATGTGCTGCAGAACCCAAACTCTCAATGCTTTGAGACTTGCAGATTTGGTCCTATTACTGAGCATTTAAAACTCACTCTACCAGGCACCTAACCAATGTCATCTCATTAGTTTTCACCCCAAGCTAAGACATGGTGTTGTCCCCTTTTTACGGATGAGAAAGCTGAATCTCAGAAAGAATGATCGTCCCCTCTGAGTGGTGGAGAAGGAATGGAATGTAGTCTATGGATGGTGGTGCTGCAAGCCCACGGATCTCACGTCCAGTAGTTCGCCTGTGATTCTTACACATGGGGAATCCGGGACCCAGAGAGGGAGTGGCTGGTCCCTCCAGGTCCGCAGTGCTTGGCTGGTGAAGCTAGAGGGCTGGCTGCATTTGACCTGGTGAGAGCAAGTCCAGGCTGGGGTGGCTCCTCGGGGTTTGGTTCGGGGTCAGCTCTGCCCAGCCCTGTGTGAGAACTGAGTGGTTGTCTGTGCAATACCTGCCCACCTGTGCCTTCCGTTCCATCAGGGTTATGTGCAAGCTTCACTTTAGAATTATATTGGTATTTCAATGAGAAATCATTTAACAAAGTGCCCAAAGAGATTCTTCTAATGAAAAAAAGTGAAATGGAGCAGCATCCAGGGTTGAATGTTCACTAAAGGTCAGCAGGAGGCCAGTACATGACCCATGTTAGGGAAGCTGTCAGGATGTAAATGACGGTAAATTTCTACATTTTTACCCCATGAACTAAACCACTGTAGTGGGGTAGGGGACAGGGCGGCCCTTGAGGATGAGTCCTTCCAGAAGCCTGTTCTACCGCAGCTTTGTACACGTGGAGGTGCTGGCCGTGGTGCTGGCCGTGGGGTGAGAACTGCTGGTGTAGCCCCTTGCCTGGAGCCACCCGGTAGAGATGCCGGCCTCGACCCCATGAGAAACTCTCTTTATCCAAAAATATGGGGTGGGGGGGGTCCTCAGTTCCCCTTAGTGGAAACAAATAACGAAGACTTTGGCCTTGGAGCAAGACAATCACTGGAATGTCATCCAGGAAGGTCCAGGCCCAAGAGAGGGCTTTCAATCGGGTGACATGCTAGGATCTCTGCTGCTCAGAGATCACCTCCCTGGACTCTTCACTGGAAAGGATTGTTGCAAGCTCCCTCGTTAAGCTATGTGAATTCAGCAGCTTTGATGGCCTTGAACTTGTCCTTCTTTTCACTTAACTATCCCCTTGCACTAGGGCAATGGGAGAAAAAGAATTTGACATAGTCTTTCGATAAATGTGCTCAGTCACTCAGTCATGTCTGACTCTTTGACCCCATGGACTGTAGCCTGCCAGGATCCTCCGTCCATGGGATTCTCCAGGGAAGAATACTGGAGTGGGTTGCCATGCCCTCCTCCAGGGGATCTTCCTGACCCAGGGATCAAACTCACGTCTCTTGCGTCTCCTGCATTGGCAGGTGGATTCTCTACACTAGTGCCACTTGGGTAGCCCCCATTCAATAAAAGGAGATCTTAAAAATGGTTATTACTACACTCCGTGAGAAAGGGCTGCTCAAATCTCTAGTGAATGCTGATAGCCTGTGGGAGAGGGCAGCCCATCTCACTCCTGCTTTCCCAGTTCTCTGCACCTTGCATGCTATTTATTACCAAATAGTTCTTTGAAATACAAGTTGAGATGTACTGTAGGGTGAATTTAGTTCCCTTGTTAGCTAATTAACTCTTAAAATAGACCCACTAACTTTCATTTTCAGGAAAAGAATTACTTGTTGAAGTAACACACCTATTTCTAATTCTGTAGCTTGTTATTTTAGCCAACTGCAAAAGAAAAAAAAAGGAAAGAAAGAGAAGAAAAGGCTATATTTAGGAAAGTTGCAGAGTGGAAAGCAGCAGCATGCAGCTTACAAGGTGTTAGGTGGGCAGAGGGCACCTGGAAGAATGCATTTCAGGTGCCAAGAACTGTGGACAGAAGAGGAACAAATCCTTCACGGAGTCCACACTGGTTTTCAAACTAATGAGGTATTTCTGATGGTGGGATTCAGGAATTTGCATTTAAATAAACACCTCGGATGAATTGTCCCATACAATTTTCAAGCTACTGCCTGGTTCTTGCAATTTAAACCTGTCTTCTTGGAGTGGTGGCGTGTGAAACTGGGGGAAGACTTAGAGACGGTTTTGCAGCCACAGTACATGGAGGTGGATGCTCGGATGCTGCAATGGCTGCTGTCTGTTCCCGCTTTCCTTTCCCATCCTCCGCAGCCTGTATGGTCTCAGTACCACAGAATTCGTAGAGGTAGAGGCGCAAGCGTGGTTTCGCCGAGAACGTTCTGTGGATATATGTGTAGTTTACGAAGATTCTACTAGCTCCGAATGCTCAGCTATTAATAATGTAAGTTTGTTTTGCGTGTGTGCTAAGTCGCTCCAAGCCTTTGCGACCTTATCGATTGTAGCTCGCCAAGCTCTTCTGTGCATGGGATTCTCCAGGCAAAAATACTGTAATGAGTTGCCATTTCCTTCTCCAGGGGATCTTCCCAGGGATCGAACCCATGTCTCTTATGTTTCCTGCGTTGGCAGGGGGTTCTTTACCATTACTGCCACAATAGCAGTTTCAGATTTGGGTCTGCGTTTTCCCCAACAGGACACGATTCAATCACTGAAGTGAAACATACACTCTTAGCATTCTGACAATCAGTGGATGTACTTTTTCCTGTAGAAGTGGGCCTTCCATTGTGACTTTCTAGAAGCTCATTTTGTCATCCCTGATGGTACGTGAATTTGGGTTAACAACTGCTGGTAATGAACCACCTATTATCATGTGCTTATCTCTGTGTAAGCACTTTCCACTCATCATTTCATTCTCTTCCCAACAAAAATGGGGCCAGTGCTAATAACCCTCTGTTCTCGGAGGAGTATAGACCTTGTTCTGGAGTCAGGAGAGGTGCCTCCTCTTAAAGAACACGGTCTCCAGCCTGTCAGAGGTGACATCTGCTTCATACTCAGCGGTGCCAGCTCTTTATTGTTATTTTTAATTTTCAAAGTGATTAATAGCCTCATTCTTCTGAGAATTGGAAGTCAAATCCCACTGAAGCAAAGAAATTTGAATACAGTAGAACTCATCATCTCCCCCGCAAATCTCCTCAGCCATGTTCCTTTCCTCAAAGAATCATAGTGCCACTTACCCTTTGCCCACACCAGAAACCGGGGCCCTCCCCTCTCCTCCTTTCAGTGCCCCCGAATATTCACTTGTCTTCCTCCTCCTGGTGGTTCCCCCTTTGCGGGTCTCCAAGTCCACCCCCTTCTCTTTCCACCTGCCATCATCTGGCTTCTCATTCTTGCCATTTCCCTTGGAAATTTCTGCACAGATTATTCCCTTTGTCAAGGAATCACTTGCCTGAGGGTCAGGAGTCACTGGAGAGATGAATGAATTGAAATTTGAATCTTAGGTGTATATGGTGGGAGCTCCCTGCCCACCTGCTGGTAGCTAGCACCCGAGCCCAGATTGAGCCTGCTTCCCAGCTTTGGCTTCCTGGTTTAGGGAGTCATTAACAGTCAGTAGGGAGACTGGGAAAGGCTGCTTGTGGAGGGCGGCCTGAAGTGTGAGCGGGAGGAGATGGAGAGGGAAAAGAAAGCAGTCATGTGCCCACGTTTGTGATGAACTTGCTGTTACCTGTGGTGGACACCCTGATCCGAAGGAGGGAAAGAAGGGGGCAGAGAAGAGACACGCCGGAGAATTACATGCCATCAAGTCATGGACGATGCTCTTGGTCCAAATGGATGTTTCCTGAGCTTCAGCCCGCCTCCAGAGAACTCCAGTGGAATATTAAAATGACTGTGGGGGAACTGATGAGCACCTTGATGTGCTTTATGGGGATCTTAACTCCCAAGGAACGCCCTCCCGAAGAAACCCAGTGTCCAGCTGGTAGGGACACCGCCTGGTGACTTGTTGCAGGCCCTTGCTTATAACTCATCTTATTGTTGTCCAATTGAGACCGTCCAGTCTTGCATTAGAGCCTCTCTTGATTTAATGCCAAATGGTTTCATTGAACAAGCTGTTATTCTAACAAAGATTTACTGGTTCTGTGTGTCCTGAATCTTTCAAAGGAACAACAACGTAACACTGAGGCTTTTCTGAAAAACTGCAAGTACTTGACTATTTTTGCAAAAGCACTGTTTCTCACCGAGATGTTCCCCACAGAAGTCCCTCCTGCCTGACACTCTATTTGCATTTTAGAGCAATTTCTCCCCCCTCCCCAAGAATGGAATGAGAAAAGGAGGGATGAAAGGTCGCACTGAAGGAAACAGCTCTTCTCCCTCCGCCTTTGCCTGAAGCTCCTCACTGCAGGATTGAGATTTATGTTTTGGGAATGAAGCCTGAGGGCTTTCCGAAGCGCCTGCCAACCTGCCTAAACCAAATGCTTTTCAGTGAAACGTGCACTGTTGCTTTTGTTTAAGTGCCATTCATGGTCAATAAGCAAATTACCATAGGATGCATACCTTTGGTTCCAATTCTGATTCCCAATTTGTAGAAAGACGGTTAAAATATAAAACAAGAAACACCGGCAACTGATCCATGGGGAAATTCCATAGCCCAGTAAAACACACAAAAATGTTGTTATTTCAGCAGGGCTGTCTGTAGGCTGGGATGCTGGGAACTGGGCAGGCTAAGGATAACACTTGGCAGTGAGGGGAATTCTCCAAGAGGTTTGAGCTGGCCTGGCTGCCTGGCTCCTGCCGTCAGGCTGGTCCTCTTCCCATTTGCATCTGCTCTGCTCGCCGAGTGATGGTTAGGTCCTCCACGGGACTTCCAGATTCCAGATGCATGGGGTACAGTCGCCAAGTGTCATGGGTTGGGGGTGTAACGCCACTGAAGATTACTAGCCTGGAGAAGTCAAAGATGTTCTTTGCTTGGGTCAGTCAGGATAGAAACGGTTCAGTCGATTTCAGTTTCCTTTTGTCTTTGAAGGCCTTTGTTACCCTGAGAACGGTTCTGGGTGTGGACCGATGTGAGAAGTGAAGTGACGGAAGAGCAGCTGTGAGCTTGCTCTGTTTTGTTTGTGCTTCCGGAACGGATTCATGAAAGTGAAAGTGGGAGCATATTTAGGCGGCCCCTCCAAAATGACCAAAATGAACCCTTGGGAAAAAGACGGAGCTATCAGGTGTCTGATCCGCACCTGGTGATGGGCTTGTGGGCTGGAAGCGGACATCTTCCTGAGTACGTTTTGTCATATATCCTCTTTTATTTTTCTCAGATAGGCCACTATGGAGCACCGAGTATGGTTTCCCGCGCTGTACCATAGGCCCTTCTTGGTCATCTATTGTATGTATAGTATAGGCACATGTCAGTCGCAACCTTCCAATTGATCCCTTTCCCTGTTTCCTACATCTGTGCTTCACTTCTGTTCTGTAAATAAGTTCAAATGTACTCTTCTGGGGGACTTCCCTGGTGGTTCAGCAGTAAAGAATCCACCTGCCAATGCAGGAGATGCCTTTTTGATCCCTGGGTTGGGAAGATCCCCTGGCGAAGGAAATGACAACCCACTCCAGTATTCTTGCCTGGGAAACCCCATGGACGGAGGAGCCTGGTGGGCTACCGTCCGTGGGGGCACAGAGTCAGACCTGACTTAGAGACCCAACAACAACACTTTTTTTTTTTAGACTCTACATATAAGCGATATCATAGGACACTTCTGTGTCTGACTTTACTTCTCTCAGTATGATAATCTCTAGGTCCATCAGTGTTGCTGAAAATAGTATTATTCTGTTCTTCTTTTCTGATGGACACTTAGCTTGCTTCCATGTCCTGCCTATTGTAAATAGTGCTGCCATAAACTCTAGGGTGCATGTATCTTTTTGAATTATGGCTTTCTGTGGGTATATGCCCACGGGTGGGATTGCTAGGTCATGTGGCAGTTCTAGGTTTAGTTTTTCAGGGAACCTCCATACCGTCCTCTGTAGTGGCTGTACCAGTTTGCGTCCCCATCACTGTTTTTCTAATGACTGCTTCTGTTTCTTCCTTTATTGCCTGTGGCCCAGGCTCTCCAGGGTCAGTGAAGGCTGAGAGATACAGCTCCTGTGTCATGGAAAGTGGACCCAACAGTGGGCCTGTTCAAGAGTTTTGTAGAACTTAGAAGAAATGTGTGAATGTTGGAAGAGGAAGAGAGGTGACCAGAGGGAGGCAGAGACATCAGTTGAGGGCTGGGGATGGGGAGAGGACCTTTGGGGACAAAGGTGGCATATGGCTCATCCCTTCCCTCTTCCTATTTCTTCTTTATGTTCCTTCATTCTTCTCAGAAGCATTTTCTCTCATGGGGCTCAGTTCTTGGCCATGGAGCAAAAGGAATCACAAAACATTTTGCACTTGGATTCTGCGTGGGTTAGCAATCTGGGCCATACACGCTGGAGATAAACATTTGACTTTGTGAAGGAGGTGAGCACAGTGCCCGTGCTAAACCAGCTCTCCCAGTGGGGCTGGAAGCTCGGTGGGTCCCGCCGCAGTGCTTGTCATGGGAATATCTGGGCCCAATACCCCTCTCTCTCTCGATGAAAACACCCTCATGAGCCCCAAAGCTCCATTTATCAGCTGACATAGGAACACGTTCCCCTGTCTGGGGAAGCAGCCTCAACTAAATCCCCAGAGAAGATGAGCTATACATCTAAATGCCTGTTGGATCCCCCACAGTAGGAGAGCTTTCAAACTGAGACTCATCCTTTTCTCATAATGAAACACTGCAAAGTAGTCAGATTGATCTGTTTTTGACAGAGGTTACAGAGGCACTTTAAATAAAATCCTTTGTATCCTCAAAGTCCTTGCTAATTCTGGTGGACCACGGGGCATATATACAAGAGATGTGTGAGCTTCACTCAAAGGTGTGGTGAATATCTGGGTTTTCTCTCCTTCAAACGCCTTCCACTTTTTTCTTTTTTTTTTCAGTAGAGGGAACTTCTGCTTCATTTCCTGACCAATGCTTTTCATTCAACAAAGATTTCCTGAGTGCCTGCTATGTGCCAAACAGTGATGGAGGCTCTGGGGATGTGGCATGAACAACAGAGAAGTTCCCTCTACTCAAATGTAGCTTACATTTTAATGCCTTATTTAGTCTTTTCCTTCCACTCCTCAGAGCTGTGGATTATCTCTGGATTATCTGGAGATATTATTATCTCCAGTGGGTTATCTCTGGATAATCCACTCTGGATTATCTCTTTTCAGACAAGTTTCCCTGGATTTGATCCTAGTTTTTATCAACATTCCTCTTAGATTTTTTTTTTTCCTTTTAAAAAGCTCTTTTCATTATGAAACATAAAACATAGATAGAGAAGTATATATGTGTGTATGTGTTTAATTGCTCAGTTGTGTCCAACTCTTTGTGACCCTTTGGGCTCTAGCCCGCCAGACTCTTCTGTCTTCGGGATTTCCCAGGCAAGAATATTGGAGTGGGTTGCCGTATCATTCTCCAGGGGGATCTTCTCAACCCAGGGATCGAACCTGAGTCTTCTGTGTCTCTTGCATTGCAGTTGGATTTTTTATCCTCTGAGCCATCTGGGAAAGCCATATAATATTTATTATGTACATTTATAAAGTGAGCAGCTAAGTAATCACCACTCAAGTCAAGAGATAGAATAATGTCTACACTCCAAATTTGCCTAAGTATTCTTTCCTAATCCAAACAATTGATTCCTTCCCCAAGAGATAATTACTATTCCAACTTTTACGTTAAAAGACTTCCTTCTTTTCATTATATTTTTATTCTCAATTCAATTTCCTACCCCCAACCCAAATTTAGTCAAGTTTCATCTCTTTTTAAAATCATTGTATAAATGAAATATACAGTTTGGATTCTATGACCCTGACTTCTTTCTTGCAACATTATGCTCTGGGTATTCACTCATGTTGTTACATGATTTTGCAGTTTGCCCTTGTTCAGACTTGTTAAATCACACATTGCTGACCCACACCTCTAGAATTTCTGATTTAGTTAACTTTGGGGTGGATCCTGAAAGCTTATATATATGTAATGCAAACACACACATACACACATATATATATTTCATGAGTTCCTGTGCTAGGAAGAGGAATGAAGTTCAAATAAACATTTCTTATTATAAATCACAGTATCGCAGTATATGTTTATATGTTCAGGTTATTGTAACTCTGATTCAGTCCACATTAGGAGGGAAAAAAGCTGCTTTCACTAGACTCTGAAACTGCATCATGAAAACCATTCTGTTCACTGCCACTTGGCCTCATTACTGTGTACCTCTCTCAACTGACTGTGGTTTGACCTGTTTTTTAAGAAAGCAGTGTTTCATATTTCAAGTATCTTTAACATATGGTAATGTGCATCATATATTCCTAGTAGAGTTACTTTTTTTTTTTCAAGTGATAGCCTCTGACTCATTATTAAAAAGCTAGAAATGTGAGTCCAGAAGACATGTTTCAGCAGAAAATTTAACATTGCTTAATTTACATGATTTAGGCAATTTTCTGACTTAGGTGATGAGAGAGATTATGTGAACATTCATTTGTTCTTCAGAGACTGAAAAACCTTTCTTTCCTGCCAAAACATTGATATTAGAATTTTGTTGAATGTCAGGAATAATTAGGACATTAGCTCATGAAATTAACTATATGTATTAATATTCCAGACGTTTAGTATCTAGTCAGTGGAATTGTCTTTTATAATTTAAAAAGTCAAAGCTGTTAAAAATTTTACAGGATTCAAAATTTCCTCAACTGAAATGAAAATCAAATTATTGTAACTCTAGTCTTGGTTGTATTTGTGACTAATTCTGCAGTAGTAGCAAAATATTTAAATTAGTTTCATAAAGAAGCTTAGAAATAAATAAATTTAGGTTGAAACTAGGGTGACAGTAGCTCTTGAATTAATATTTTATAGCTAATCTCTTATAGAAGCGTGTGTTTGAACCTATGAGATGTTGAAAACAAGTTGTTTTTTTTTAAAGGTTGATCTACTAATGTTGCATTTTAGAGGGAAAATTCTGTTTATTGTTTGCTTGAGTCATCATTTTTGGTCACACGCAGAGCACTTAGCTCTGGCATTTTTAAGGGAAAAAAAGAGGCAGTTGTTAATATGAATACTGGATAGGTCACATGAGTGCCAGAAAGGCGGAAGAGTCAGGCTGGGGAATACACACCCTAAATTAAGCCATCGATTTGCTCTGAAGGACAGAGCACCGCTGCTCCCGCGAAGCTTCAGACCAGTTTTGGTTTTTTCTAACCCCCAGCGTCACCAGTACGTGAGACTGAGGCTCGTTGCTGGTACCGGGGTACTTGTATTCAGCCTCTGCCCCCTCAGGGAGGCCCTGATCTCCACGCCTGTGTCTGTTTGTCTTGGCCCTGATTCAGAGTCTGGACTAGATGTGAACGGCTCAGCCTACATCAGTGCCCACGTCCTAGCAGCAAGGCAAGCAGGAAAAGCCAGCCCAGGCACCTCAGAGACATTTGGGGTTCGTCTCCAGACCTCTGCCATAAGTCAAATATCACAATAAAGCGAGTCACACACACATTTTGGTTTTGAAGTGCGTATACAAGTTATATTTGCACTACACTGTTTATTAAGTGTGTGATAGCCTTCTGTCTAAAAAAACCCATGTACATATGCTTAATTAAAAAATACTTATAATAGTGACATCAAAGAGTGCTGATCATAGATCACCATAGCAAATCTAGAAATAACGAAAAAACTCGAAATATTATAAGAATTAGCAAATTATGACCCAGGGACACAATGTGAGCAGATGCTGCTGGAAAAAATAGTGTCAATAGACATGCCACAAACCTTCAATCTGAAAACTGCGGTATCTGTGAAGCACCATAAAGCAAAGTGCAATAAAACGAGGACCGCCAGTCATTTTGTGCATCTAAAGAGACCAATGTTTCTTCATCCCACCAGGATTCATTAGGAAGGTCTTCCTCCAGGCCTAGAAGAAGGGCTCAAAGTCTGGGTGGCCAAAACAGGATGAAAAATGGAACATTCCAAGAAGACTTCTCTATCGGCAACTGAGTCAATCTGTAAGTAATATAGTAAGGTGGAGAGCCTTCTTAAAAATGAAGGGATGAAGCATTGAAAGAGTAAGCACTCTGCCTGGCTGGTCACTTATGGTCGTCGGAAAAGCAGGTCTCTCCTAACTCTTGTTTTGGTGGCTGATCTTAGGTAGTGGACTACGCCTGTTATAACCTCACGTTACTTCCAATCCAGAAGTTTCTTATTATTGAATTTATCCTGACTTGCTTCAGGGCTACAGCGATCACAGTGAGGGCCCTCCTCAGCTATTTCATCTTAAAAGTTCACGCTACCTTTCCTTTCTGCAGAGAGTTATGACTGTACTGTTTGCCTTTAATTATATTCCTCCTCTAGTTTCTTCTTCCAGAAGCAAGACCTCCTGTTTTATAAACGTAATGTTTTCTTTGGCCATTTGGCATTGAAGGAAAAGGAAGGGAAAATAGGAGATAGTTTTGTTTGTGGGTCAATTAAAAGTAAAAACAGCTTTATTAAATATGAAAAGGAAGTAGAAAAATGTCATGATTTTACTGTGAAAACAAAACTGTTGTTAATATCTTAGAATAGTACTTTGCAGTCTTTATCTAAATGCAAACATTTTTACAGTAAGTGCCAAACTGGGTACGAAGTTTCTTCTCCTTTGCTTTGGCGTAAGTAGGAATTTTCCATTTATTTTCATAGTCTTCATGAATGCTATTGTTAAGGAAAAAATTGTTCATGATGCTTGCTAAAATTATAAGGCAGACTTTATCTGGGTTTATTGTAGTAAATACAGAAATTACTGCAGTGTGATTTTGCAGTAGGGGGAGAGAGATTGGGCTTAACGCTGAATACAATCAGGAAAAGTGGGAATTTACAGTCAAGGAACAGGGTAGGGGGGATGGTGGGTAGGCAGTTACTAGAAGGTCACAGTTATTCTCGCTGAACTGACTTACATGAGTCTTGCTGAAGGCAGGCCAGGGTGACCAGCCCTCACCTGGGGAATGGAGGGGAATGAGGAAGTGATCAACTCTTGAAGGTGGAGGATTCTGCCTAAAGGATTCTTGCTAAAATTGGGCTCTTGAGGACATGTTCACGGATGAGTCTGAGTCAGAAAAAGAGCCTAGAGGAGCCTGACGAGAGTTTGGTCAAGGAGACAGCCTTTGTCACCATGTACAGTTTTATGCTGGGCATCTAACCAAGTGGACTTAACCATTTCTTTACTGTTGCATTTTCATTTTTTTCCTGACATTCTATGATTACATATAATGTTATTAGATACATATTTGTGCATAAAATACTTTCCCATTTAGAATTATTTTCAGAAATATAGTGACTAGATCAAAGGATATGGTGATTTCATGGGATTCTTAATATCTCTTCCAAAAGGATGCCACCAGCAGTGTTCCCGCTGACCCTTACAACACTGGTTCTGTCATTTCCCCGAGATGGCAGCATCAAGCATCATGTTCTGTTGTCTTGCATATTTGTTGTTCTTTTACTCCTGGTGCACTTTATTTGTCAGTGTTTGTTAGAATATTATGTATAAGGGGCTGGTGGGCAGAATCTGCATCTTATTTTTCTTTTTACCTCCAGAGTTGGGCTCAGTGCCTAGAAGCTGAGGGACACTCAGTCAGCATCCAATGAATGAACAAGATGTGTTCATTGTCTCCTCATGAATTTTCCCCATGTATATGTTGGAGGCTTGGTGCTTTTAACAAATGTTAATCTATTTGTAAAGATTAAGATTTTAAACACTTCCACTGGTTGCAAGTGCCTTGAGAGGATTGAGGGTTGTTACAAGAAATCATTCTAATAACCATACCCCGCCTCACAGGCTGTTTCCATGGAAATTGATGCCTTAAATAAGAGGCCCTGAACCTTGATACGGAGTGGGTAATAAACATAATTTCCTTTTCTCACTAACCTGTCATCTGAAAGTTTAAAGTTCTATAGCATCACTTTGATAGGTGCTGTCTGATGAATGGAAGTCTTGCAAATTCAGATTTTTAATTATGGATGTTTAGCACCAGATGGCCAAAAGGGGTCTGTTTATTGGTACACAGACCCCTTCAGAACTCATCAACAATCCAGCTTTTGGAGAATTCGAGAGAGAATCATCTTATCCCCTCAAGCTTTCCCAGCCTGTGTGAGAAGCTCTTCCCAGGAGCAATTAGTGGCACAGTGAAGAGATTTATGGCCCCTCAGCAGTCACTTTCTCCAGAAACTTGGAATAATTTGAATGCCCATGGAGACATTGGTTTCTTTTCTCCTTAACCCTTACCCATTTACAGGCATTTATCCTCTCAATTGGAAGCTTTGGGTTTTCCCTGATGGCACTAGATATCAACTTTTCATTAATTTGGCAGATGTTTAATGAAGACCCTTAAGACTCCACCAAAATCTATACTTAAGTTATCTCCCTACCTGCTTAAAACCTGCCTATGGCCCCTTTATCCTAGGGGCCTAGATAAAAGCTCAGTTAGCTAAGGGTCAGGGGGCTTGGCCCGGAATTCCGGGGGCGTCCAGGGAACCCAGGCAGCTGCTCAGCCCTCAGCCGTCCCGGGCATTTTCCCAGAAGCTAGTTGTAAGTGGGAGCAGCTTGTTTTCCTCCCTCTTTATAGTCCTTTTCCGACACAGGGGCATGCTTTTCTAGGATGCCGTGAGGGCATTAGAGGAGGAGGAAGTGGCCACTCACTCCAGTGTTTTGCCTGGAGAATCCCATGGACAGCGGAGCCTGGGGGCTACAGTCCATGGGGCCGCACAGAGTCGGGAGCGTTCGGCTGACTGCGCCGCAGCAGCAGAGGGCATTAAAGTCACTTCTGCCGCAGCTGGGGACGCTGGGTACAGATGGTACCGCCTGGCACTCTGTCATTCCGACACTGAACACGCCTGGTAGAGACGAATGGGGTTGCCTCTGGGTCTCAACCCTGGGTCTCCCCTTTCAGGCTCTAGCTTTAACTGAAAAGTGTAGGGTTCAAACAGTTGGACCCCGCCTCAGCCACCTGACAGAGTGGAACCCGGTCGGTGGTGAGGTTTGGTGGAAGCGTCTTCGGAGGGTGTTCCTTCTGGGTTGCATAGTGTGGTAGAAGGCAAGGCTGACTCTGGCAGAGACCAGACATCCCAATATTCACTCCTTCACTCTTTAACCACGGAGCCCTGGGTAATGCACTTACCTTTCTGCGAGACTAGTTTTGCATTTGGAAATGAGGTTAGTTCAGTATTCCTCACTGGACTGTTGGGGAGATTAGACGACACAGTTAACCACCATGTATAACGCTGGAGCTTCCCGGTGGCTCAGATGGTAAAGAATCCACCTGTGATGCTGGAGACCCGGGCTCGATCCCTGAGTTGGGAAGATCCCCTGGAAAAGGGAAAGGCTACCCATTCCAGTATTCTTGCCTGGAGAATCCGATAGACAGAGGAGCCTGGTGGGTTACATTCCATGGGGTCACAAAGAGTTGGACACGACTGAGCGACTAACACTTTCACTATAATGCTGAGACAAGGTCAGTGTTCAAAAATGAAACCCTTCATTGTTTGCCCCTCCAAGTGACTTACAGTCTTCAGGCCATTCCCCTCTTAGACCGAAAGGGCTTTCGGGCAGCAAAGTTGGAAGATTCATTTGGGGAAACAAAACTTAGGCTATTCAAATCCTACCTAACAGACAGCAGGCCACCCACCTGTTCAGAAAGCAGTTAGTAGCAATTTAAGGTCACAATTCATCTTGTTCTCCGGGACATAAAGAAGAATTGGCACTAACTTCATTATAATAATCACTGAAGTATTTTAGAAGTTTCAGGAAAATCATTGAAAAAGTCAGCCTCTGCATTTCTTACTGGGTTAGCATCATTGTTTTCCCCTGACTTTGTCTGCTAGGAACTGTTATTGTTTTGGTTATAACTTCTTGTGGTGAACACCTCCTCACAGCAATATAAATTCCTTTTAGGGCAGAAAAAATTGGGGTGTTAAGAAGAGTTAAAGTCTGAACTTGCTCACCAGGGCTTGTAAACACTTGTGGGTCACACATGTTCTTTCCTAAAACCTTGCTTCCTTCAGCGAGTTTGTGATCTGTGTGAAGCCAACAGCTAAGATTCCATGTTAGACAAGGTCTCAGGTCAAACCCACTGGGAGAATTTAATTCTCAACCAAAGCTGAAAGAAATCACTGAAGGGACTGTGGAATGATTTCCTTGTTTGTTTTGATTAGAAACAGCTCTCTGGGGAGCAGGTAGTTTTTCTTTTCTTGGCTCCTCTTTTTTTTTTTCTTGTCATTTGTCATTTTGTATGCCTTCTTTACCTTGTGTTAAATATTTATTATTTAATACAGGAAAGCAATAGGAGAAATGGCCTTACTTTCCTAAGCCATGTTCCCTCTCCAGGGTGATTACTTTGATGAGTCCTGGAGGGTATGTTCTTCCCAGGGGGAGTACTGCTGGCTGGAAAGGAATGATCCTCGAGATGGCTCTTGCTTTGTGGTTCTGAATTCCCAGCACTCTGGTGGAAATAAAATATTGCAGGCAGAGGCAAGATGACATTTAAATAAGAAATTCTTTCATTAGGAGATGAGCCTCTTAACAGACACAAGGAAGGAAGCAGGGAGGGCTTGTCCCCTTTAGAGGGAGCCCTTAACTTAACCAGTTAAATGTAACCATGAGCCGGACAAACTTCCAGCAAGGTGATGTGCACGATTTCAGTCTCCAGGCTTGTCATCACCCAGGCTGGCCTGGGGAGGAGAATCCACTCCCACGGTTCACATTTTTAAGAGCCTGGGCAGTACCAGAAAGTACAGGAAAGCCACAGGTGTGTGCTATCAGCTCTTAACTTAGGAAGCGTGGGGATTTTGGAGTTCACTGCTGGGTCTGCTGGAATGGGGATATTATTACGATAATCGTATCATATGGATATGATATTAGAGTGAAGCGAATAAGAAAGACAAAGTCAAATATCGTATATTAACACATATACGGAATCTAGAAAGATGGTACCAGTGATCCTACGTACAGGGCAGCAAAGGAGACAGACGTAAAGGACAGACTTTTGGACTCAGTGGGAGGAGAGGGTGGGATAGTTTGAGAGACTAGCATTTAAACACATACATTAGCATATGTAAAATAGATAGCCAGTGGGAGTTTGCTCTCTGATTCCGGGAACCCAAAGCTAGTGCTCTGGCTCGGGGAGGGAGGTGGGTTCAAGAGGCAGGGGACACGTATGCCTATGGCCAACTCAAGTTGATGTATGGGAAAAACCATCACAATACTGTAAAGTAGTTATCCTCCAATTAAAATTTAAAAATAAATTAAAAATTTAGTTATCTTTTGCAAATAAAAATTGTATAGACTGAAGGTATATGGCTTTATGTTTGGATAAATGTTTACATTGCCTTAATAAAAAGAGCACCACCATCAGGCCAAATAACTTATCCATCACCTCTACATAGTGACCATTGTGTGTGTGTGTGTGTCTGTTGAAAAGTTTTAAGACCTATCCTCTTAGCAAATTTCATGTATACAACACACTATTGCTAGCTATAGTCGCCTTGCTGTGTATGAGACCTTCCAAACTCATTCTTCTATAACTGAAACTCTGTACCCTTTGACACCATCTCTCCATCCCCTTATCCCTCCGGGCAACCACCTCTGTACTCTCTGCTTCTGTGAATTTCACTCCTTGAGATTCCACATATAAGTGAGATCTTGAAATATTTCTCTTTCTGTCTCTGGTTTATTTCACTTAGCATCATGTCCTCCAGGTTCCTCTGCATTGTTGCAAACGGCAACAGTGCCTTCTTTTTTAATATCTTAATATTGAATAATATTCCATTATGTGTATATCAAATTTTCATTATATAATATGCATATTATCTAGTGGGAGTGAGGAATCAGGCCATAAGTGGTGGGTCCAGGATTAGAACCCAGTAAGGCTGGATTCTCTAATTTTGTTTCCTCATCTAGAAAATGGAAGGTGTTCCCAGGTTGCTCAGTGGTCTAGAATTCGTCTGCCAATGCAGGAGACATGGGTTCAATCCCTGGGTCAAGAAGATCCCCTGGAGGAGGAAATGACAACCTGCTCCAGTATTCTTGCCTGGAGAATCCCATGGATGGAGGAGCCTGGCGGGCTACAGTCCACGGTGCCACAGAGTTGGACTCAACTGACTGATGGGAGGTCAGCAGACACAATGCCTGCTCCCCACAAGAATGGAGGACATCCCTCCTGTTGGGATGCCTGACAACCTTGAAACTCACCTTACAAGTTAATATATGTACAGTGTTTGCAGCAGAGCTTATCTAATAATATGTAAACAGCTAGGAGATGTTTGCTCTTATTATTGTTATTGTTAGAAAAGGCAGGTAGGGTTTTTCATCCTAGTAGATGATTATAGTTGATTAAACCAAATGTTAACTGTGCCCAATGTACCTCATTAGTAGGTCTCTGTTTTACATGTTACTTTAAGTTTCCTACTAGGATTTATCTTTCCTTAGTCAATTCTGAAGAAGCCAAATACCATGCAGCTCCAAGTGTTAAGTAACACGTGGGGTCACTGCATGCCTGCTTTGCAGGTGGATAGATGAAGCGTAAGGGAAAGATGGCAGGTGTTACAGGTGTAGACTCTGGGACCAGGCGGCCTGGTCCTCAATGCGTGGACCTTCTTCAGGCTGCAGAAGCTGTGTGACTCAGTATTGAATCACCGCCCGTTCTCTGCTTCAGATTTCAGAAGGAGGTAACGACGGTTTCTACTTGTAGGGAAGAAAACATTTTTCTCTAGTCTTCTAGGTTCTTTTGGTTGTTGTTGTTCAGTTGCTAAGTTGTGTCTGACTTTTTGTGACCCCCATGGACTGTGGCATACTAGGCTCCCCTGACGTTCACCATCTCTTGGAGCTTGCTGAAATTCATTTTCATTGAATCAATGATGCTATCTCATCCTCTGTCATCCCCCCTTCTTCTCCTGCCCTCAGCCTTTTCCAGCATCAGGGTCTTTTCCAATGAGTCGGCTCTTCGCATCAAGTGGCCAAAGTATTGGAGCTTCCTCTCAGCACTAGTCCTTCCAATGAATATTCGGGGTTGATTTCCTTTAGGATTGACTGGCTTGTTCTCCTTGCTGTCCAGGGGATTCTCAAGAGTGTTCTCTGGCATCACAGTTTAGAAACATCAATTCTTGAGCGCTCAGCTTTCTTTATAGTCCAACTCTCACATCCCTACATGACTGTTGGGAAAACCATAGCTTTGACTATATGGACCTTTGTTGGCAAAGTAATGTCTCTGGTTTTTAATACTCTATCTAGGTTTGTCATAATCTCTGGTGTCTTCAAACCAGTCTTTGATTGACTGGTTTGATCTCCTTGTAGTCCAAGGGACTCTCAAGAGATTTGTCTAGCACCACAGTTCAAAAGCATCCATTCTTCAGTGCTCAGCTTTGTTTATAGTCCAACTATAAAGTTGGACTTGATGGACACTGACTTGATGGCCATGAGTTTGAGCAAGCTCCTGGAGTTGGTGATGGACAGGGAAGCCTGGCATGCTGCAGTCCACAGTGTTTCAAAGAGTTGGACACGACTGAGCAACTGAACTGAACTAACTGAACTGACATCTGCATTGGCAGGCGGGTTTGTATCACTAGCGCCACCTGGGAAGCCCTTTAAGGGGTTAAAGGGGAGGTAAAAATGAACCCCTGCCCCGAGTCTTCTGCTTTTAGAAATAATCAACCTAAAGCCATCTCCAAGCCACAGAGACACATTTTGGGCTCCCAATGAGACACATCACTCAGCAGGTGAGGATAAATGGAATTAATGCATCTAAACCACCCAGCGCAATGCCTGACACGGTGCAGAAGTGCAGTGAAGCTGGGCATCGCTTCCGAGCAGAGATGCGATTCCTTGTTCACCTGTCCCTGTGCCTCACCTCGGGACATAATCTCCACATCTTTCTTAATCCTTTCCTTCCTGAACCCTCTTCCCCTCTCTTGCTGGTGATCTCTGTCCCCTGGGCCTCCAACACCCTCACAGGTCACTGCAGCAGTGGGTCCTCTTTTCTGGGAACTTCTAGCTGTGGAAGTAGATTTGAGATCTTTAAGGACTTGACTTTACTCCCTCAGTCTTAAAACTTGATGTTCAAGTCCTGACACGTAGTGAAGGCTTAGCATGGCTTTTCACATCACCACGGGTGCGAGAGTTTGAACATCACAATGAGAAAGATGAGAAAAAAATCACCGGGAGTCTAAAGCCTGCTGTTCCCAGACTCTCGTGTTGCTTCTGAGAAGCCTCTGCTGCCCCGTCCCTTTCATCTGGTTTCCCCGAGGGTGAGCTGCCCACGGGCATTGGGGGCCACGTCTTCCCGCTGCTGCCGTGGAGGCAGGCGCCTCAACCTTTCGTGGGCTTGCATTCCACTGAATCTTGTGAATAAAAGTATTGTCTTGTGCACGGCTTTGTCTGCTAACATGATTGTTTCCTTGTACCTAGAGGATAAACAGGGTGGTGGATTAAACTAAATCCTGGGGTCAAGTGTTTCAGACAGTGGGCAGTTCTGGGGGTATTTCTGCTCATCAGAGCTCTGCCCCAAAATAATGTCAAGGCAATGCACAGCACAGCTCCTGTTGTCTTGTGTTTTCCCCTGATTTGAGGTTTTTCCACTCTCTGTGGCACAAACATGACATTGGTTTACGTCTGTGAATACCGTGTTACCTAAAATTAAAGAGGATGCCCCCAAGTCCCTCGGGTTGGGTCGGGAGGGCCTTTGACAAGCTCCCACTGACCCGTCGCCCCCGTTACATTACAGGCGATGAGTGCCTGCGTCCTGCTGAGGTCTCTGAGGGAAGGGGAGGTGTGCTGTCGTCTTTGCTGCCTGGGTGTGCCGTAGCTCCAGGCGCAGAGAGCATAATAAGTGAAGAAGTTATTCAGGAAATGATGCTGGAGCTTTGATGTCATCCACCTGAGACTCAGATTCCGAGTCTCAGGTTTCAAAGTCTCGGGTTTCTCAGTCTTGCATTTCAAAACTCTCTGAGAACAGGCAAAAGGAAACATCAGCAAAAACAGAATGTTTGATAACCAAAAGGCACAAGATAAAATTGATGATGCAGGTTTAAATGGCAAATTCTGTCATCAAAAAGGAATTCTTGTTATTTTCTCTTTTTCTGATGTTTCCGATGCCTTTTGACAATGTGGAAGCTCTTAAGAACTGCAGAATTTTCTTTTACTGTGATGTTGGCCTTATACTGTGCATATAAATGATTGAAACTTAGAAATACTAAAATGTCTTACACAAACTGTATTTTGATAAAACCGCACAATATAACTACAGTCAGAAAGTTTGTAATTATTGTCTCATCAAGCCATTCTTTGAACGGTAAGTCAAGCATAGTCCCTTTATATGCTCAGTAATTCACCTTTTTGATTACTGGAGTGGAAGATAATTATTTCATTTTCTCTGTCCTATATTTCTTAAGGGCCGGGAATAGAAGGTGATGAGTGAGTTATAAATTTAAGATATTTATACATCTTAATCACTTAGAAAATTCGAATCAGTCTTGATTATGTATTGTGACAATACATAATTATAATAGCTCTCATTTGTTGAATGCACCCTCTGTATTTTACTGACACCAAACAATAAATAGTATTGTGAGTTAGACACAATTACTTTCATTTTACACATGAGATTGCTAAGCTTTGATCCCTAATTTGCTCAAGACCACTCTAGAGACAGAGAAGCAGAGTGGGAAGTGGGACGTAGCCCTGTTAGCTTATTAGATTCTAAAGCACATTTTTCTAACTTTTGATTTAAAGTACAGAATGTAGAAATTGGCTCTCTTTTTTTTTTTTTTTGCCCTTGAAAAATGATTTACACAGTTACCTTTCTCTGTGGATGGCAAGACAAGTTATCCTGCTAGACTAGCCCCTCTACGAATTTTTCCAATTGGCATCTTTCTCAGTTCTTAAGAAATAGTCCAGAATCCTCCACCTCCACGAGCCTTTCTGATAACAGTCGGCACCAGCCGGGGGTCCACGGAGCCCAAGGCCGCTTTCTCCCAGGCCCCCGACCAACGATCTGCCTCCTCCCCGATGTGGGCCCTGTGTTGAGTGCTGGCCGGGGAGAGTCAGCGCTGGGCGGGGACCCTAGCATCTTCGCATGTGGAGGAAGGCTGAGCCAGCAGCTGGCCGGAGGCTGGCTCCTCAGTGACCAGACGGGATGGAGACCCCCACCCACTGTGCCGGATTTTTAATGGACAAGGAAAAGCCTTTTTTTATGTTGAGTGTGTGTATGTGTGTGCTCAGTTGTGTCTGCCTCTTTGTGACCCCTTGGACTGTAGCCTGCCAGGATCCTCTGTCCATGGGGTTTTTCATGCAAGAATACTGCAGTGGGTTGCCATTTCCTGCTCCAGGGGATCTTCCTGATGCAGGGATGGAACCTGCATCTCTTGAGTCTCCTGCATTGACAGATGAATTGTTTATCATTAGCACTACCTGGGAAACCCATTTTGCTGAGATATTGAGGTTATTTGTTAAAGCACTTAACAAATCTTGATTATAGGATTAATTTTATTCCTATTCTTCACTCTATGTCCTCTACTCATAATCAGTTGGCAAATAATGCATTTTTAACATTTTCCCTTATATATTAGTATATATTGACTTTAAAAGTTTTGTGTAAACATTTTTAAATATTTAGGAGTTAATGTAAATACAAAGAGGGAAAGTGAATGCAAACAACTGCTGTAATGTTTGGCATGTTTCCTTTTAGGTCCTTCTCTTTTGCTTCTTTAAGGACTTTTTTCTTTATCACAGTTGGTATCTTAGGACAATCTTGCATCTGAACTTTTCTCTGTTTTTCACAATGGCATAATCCAAGTGTTTTCCAGGGTGTAAAAAGTTCTTCATAACAGCTGCACACCATTCCATCCTCTGGGTGGGCCCTGGTTTATTAAACCTTCCTCTTATTGTTGATGATTTAAATTATTTCTATTTATTCACAATTAAGGAATAATGCAGTAACAGCATCTTCACCTCTCAATGCTCTTTCTGTAAGGAAATCACTTTGGACTCACCAGAGTGCCTGTTCTTAGCGGCAGGCCTGTGGTTCTATAAGTCCAGGCAGTGGAGTGCTGGAGTGAGCTCCCTGTCACAATGGAGGGTCAAGCAGGGCCGCATGACCATCTAGCTTGACATGTGTTGAGTCAAAGTTGAGATAGATGACTCCAAAGGTCCCTGTTTCTATGGTTGTGGCTCAGATGGTAAAGAATCTACCCATAGTGTGGGCAACCCAGGTATGATCCCTGGGTTGGGAAGATGCCCCGGTGAAGGAATGGCAACCCACTCCATCCAGTGTTCTTGCCTCGAGAATCCCATGGACAGAGGAGCCTGACAGGCTCCATGGGGTTGCAAATAGGCGGACACGACTGAGTGACTAACACACACACACACAAACACTTTCTTTACAAAATCCTGAGTCTTATCCAGGTAGAGATATTTATATTGGCAAAAGCCCAGGTGTGGTCAAGTACAAAGTCTTTGGGGCCACTTCAAAAAATGACCTACCCTTCAAACAAGGAATATGTTAAACTGGGGCAATGTTCAAAAGATAGAAAGAATCTAGTAAAAATCATCTGTATAACTCTTGATCCTAGTCATTCAGTTTATTTTCAAGGAGGCAACCAACAATTTCTGTTTTGTGTATCTTTCCAAATAACTTACTTGTATATATAGAGTGAAACTTTCATCTTTTTTTCCCACATGATAGCATATTGTAAACATCGTTCTGAAGCTTGCTTTTTTATGTGCAAGTATATCTTTTTTATACATTCCATAAAAGTGCATCCAGAGCTTTCTTGTTCTGCCCCACCGTGTCATTGTCATCCACTGCAGGGCTATGCCACAGTTTAATGAATAATCTTCTCTGATGATCCCAAACAACCTTTGTCTCAAAGTTACAAACAAGCTGCAATAGTCATGGGTAGCTGGACAAGATTTTCTGCACAATAAATTTCTAGGAGCAGAATTTCTCCCTTTGTGGGTGTGTATCAGTTAGCTATTGATGCATACGCAACCATCACAAAACTTGGTGGCTTCAAATAATAAACCTTTAGCATTTATTACTAACCACGAACCTGTGGGTTGGCTGGGTGGCTCTACACCTATGGGCAAGGCTTCACTGAGGTCAGGCGGGCTTGACTACGTGCAGTCAGTAGATGGGCTGGGCTAGGCCTCGTGAGTCTATGATGTACCTGTGGTGGTTTCATCTCTGGTTGTAGGATGGCTGTTAGTTGGGAAGACAGTAATCTGTGTACTTACCATCCTTAGCATGCTGGCTCGTGTGTGTTAGTTGTTCACATGTGTCCAACCCTTTGCAACCCCATGGACTATAGTCCAACAGGCCCCAGGATCCTCTGTCTATGGGATTCTCCAGGCAGGGATACTGGAGTGGGTTGCCATTCCCTTCTCCAGGGGATCTTCCTGACCCAGCAATCAAACCTGGGTCTCCTGCATTGCAGGCAGATTCGTTGCTGTCTAAGGCACCAGGAAAACTCATGCTGGCTTGGATTTACTCACAGGGGAGTGGTTAGGTCTCTGGGCTGTTTCTCCCCTCTCACAGCTGGGCAGTTACAAGATTTGCAGGCCTGTGGGGTGCAGTCCAACAGGAGGCCGGAGGAGAGGGGACAGCAGAGCTGAGCCGGGTCCTAGGAAAGTAACTCTGTCCAGGGTGTGAAGGGATTTTGCCACAGAAGGTGTCCTCGGGTGACCATGGCCCAGATCCAGACGGCAGGCGTGAACAGGAGAGGGTACTGCAGGGGTGGAGTGGGTGACAGAGGGTGGGCAGAGGCGGGCTTGGGGGGTCTGTGCCGGATGACTGCACGCACAGTGCGGGCTCTCGTTAACCAGACGGTGGGATGCTGCAAAGTGAGCGGTTTAGGGGGAAGGATGGTGAGCTCACGCTTGTCCATGCTGAGTTAAATCCGCTATTGAGACATCTGTGAGGAGGTGTCTGTGGGTCATTTAATGTCAGAGTCTGGAGACTGGAGGACTTCTCAGGTGGCTCAGTGCTTAAAAATCCACCTGCCAATGCAGGAGATGCAGGAAACACCGGTTTGATTCCTGGTTTGGGAAGATCCCCTGGAGGAGGGCATGGTAACCTACTCCAGTATTTTTGCCTGGAGAATCCCATGGACAGAGGAGCCTGGTGGGCTACAGTCCATGGTTTCTCAGAGTCAGACATGACTGAGCGACTGCACATACATGCGCACTGGAGCAGGGGCAGGATTGGAGATAAACATTTGTGTCATTCATATAAAAGTGATAAAGTTATCTAGAGAGAGAGTCCAGTGAATAAGAAGCCAAGGACAGAGCCTAAGGAAAGAGATATTTTAAGGTACTGGTGTACAAAAGGAAATGGCAGGGGAAAAAAAGGGCTGAGAAATGGCAGTCGTGATTGCTAAGGTTCTTGGCAGCTCTCAAATTCAGCAGTTCTCTGGACTATAATAAAAGCGTGTATGGTCTAGCTGCATGAAGCACTTTTGCAAAGTGAGCCATCTCTTGTTTCTTGATTTTCAGAGCGGTCCAACGACAGTTTCTTTCATCCCAGCAGTCAGCTCCCGGCGCGTCTGTTGTGTGTCAGCAGTTTGTCCCACTTGTACTCAATCTGACGACGAAGCAGCTCGCAGAGGCAAATTGCAGCACGTGGCCCCACGGCTGCTGGGCAGATTGTCCTCCGTCACCACGTTGCGGGTGAATTCGTCTTTCTATTTGCTCTTAAGTTTGGGTCGTAGGGAACTGTGACAAAACAGTCTCCAAACTGAATTTGACATAGTGTGGATTTTGCATCTGTTTGGTTGGATACTTTCCCTGACCTGATTTAGAATGCTGAGTCAGGACACTCTTCTTCCTAACCTCCCAAAGGATGTGGCACCCTGGTTTGTGTTTTTTTAATCAATAATAGTAGAAACCCAATTGATAGACAAGGTCCAAGCTGGTCTCTGCCAATGAAGAATTTAGATGCACAAATATGTTTTGATTTGATAAATCATTCTTAGGTGGTAAGATATCAATTAGCCATTGGAACTACTTGGTTATGTTCCAGATGCCAAGAGGGAACAACTTGAGTAAATCAATACTGGACTTTAATCCATTTGGAACCTAGTAACTATTAAGGAGTTGAGGGTAGGGGCCAGAGTGGGAAACTTCTAAAGTGTTTTTGTAAGAACTGAAGCATGTTTTAAAATTCCCCATATGCAGTTATGTGTGCACGGAAGCTCAGTCGCTCAGTTGTGCCCAACTCTTTGCAACCCCATTGTCTATAGCCCACCAGGCTCCTCTGCACATGGGATTTCCCAGGCAGGAATACTGGAGTGGGTTGCCACTTCCTTCTCCAGGGGAATCTTCCCAACACGTGGATCAAACCTGCATCTCCAGTGTCTTCTGCTTTGGCAGGCAAATTCTTTACCACTGAGCCACCAGGGAAGCCCTACGTAAAGTTATGCTGCTGCTGCTGCTGCTAAGTTGCTTCAGTCATGTCAGACTCAGTGTGACCCCATAGACGGCAGCCCACCAGGCTCCCCCGTCCCTGGGATTCTCCAGGCAAGAACACTGGAGTGGGTTGGCATTTCCTTCTCCAATGCATGCATGCCTGCTAAGTCACTTCAGTTGTGTCCAACTCTGTGTGACCCTATGGACAGCAGCCCACCAATTTCCTCTGTCCACGGGATTCTCTAGGCAAGAATATTGGAGTGGGCTGCCATTTCCTTCTCCATATAAAGTTATAGAAACATTTAACTACAAGAGCAATCACATGGAGGAAAAGATGTACTTTTGGATACTTCTGGGAAGCACAGAAGTAAAAGTTGGTTAGCTATTCATCACACTAACAGTCACCATTTGGACTTGATGTACAAGCAGATGGCTTGTACATGGGGTATTTGCAATATACTCAAGAAGTTCTACTTGTTAGAAGGTGAGTCAGCTGAAGAAGCATAAATCTTTGGTGTCAAGAGACCTTAAGAGTCCTGTCTACTGCAGGGGGACAAAGTTGCCCAGCTGAGGAAGGTTATGTGACTTGAACTACATGTCAGAGGCATGACTAAGCTTTAGACCCTCGGCTTCCCAAATCCTAAGTCAGAGTTGAATCCTCTCCATCATGGCTTCTCACAGTGTGGTCCCTGGCAGGCCCCAGGAACGTCACCTGGGAATGTGTCAGAAATGCAAATTTTCAGGCTCCACCCCTGTTGCTACTGAATTGGAGACTTTGCGAGAGGGCTCCAGCAATCTGTGTTTTTACCAGTCCTCCAGGGGATCCTGAGGTCAATAAAATTTGAGATCCACTATTGGTGAAGATAATATTAACTTCCCCTCCTGGAACAAACAGTTTTCTTTAGGTTGTAGGTATATTGCAATGTTTTAAAGAGGGTGTGTGCTCTCAGGCCAAACCTGTGTTAATTAAACCTGACGCGTGTTGCTGCAGAACAATCAGTTTCCACACAGCTGGTTTTTTCCTTCAGGCATTGTTCAATAGGTGATGTTTCCAAACGAGAAAATGTAATCTTTACAGCTGAAGTAGCCTCAGCCAAAAATTGTAGCATGAATGTTTCAGAATTCAAAAATGCACTGGTCAAGTAGCATTTCAAGTTCTTCTTTTTTATCCTTCCCTCAGAGATGAATGGTAGATGATATTACCTCTAATTGCTGTCCACTCACCTATAACCACATACAAGCATTAGATTCTTATTGAGTAAGACAGGAGGATTTGGGCTGTCTTAAATTCTCTGCTTGAGTTGAAGGTCATCTTTTAGGTACCTACAGAAGAGGGCAGTTTGGTGCCATGTTTTTCTAAAACTCTTATTGATGCCTGACTGATGGAGATGTTCCATTTCTCAGGATCACAACTTTTAAGTATCTTTCTATAGATATGTTAAATGGAACACATTTTCATCAGTGAACTTCATATGCATTCTTATTGTGATTTCTTATACCAGTAAAATCATAGACTATATTGTGAGGATGCTTTAAAAAAATCCTCTTAGGTGGATGTTAGGTGGTCCTAAAATTCACTCACTACCAGTATTAAAACATTGTTTTCTTCTCTTAGGAATAGAAAATGTAATATATACTCCATGATTCTTAAGAAATTCCAAAGTAGTCTGCACCACATTCTTATAACTTATCTCCATGTTTGAAGTTCCTCCAGTTATCAGAGTCTGAGAGTTGACTTATTGGATATATGTGTCCTTAACCTATATAGGGAGATGTGTTCCTTTGTTTAAAGTCTAATAGGATTCTCCTAGTGGACTGTTCTTGGGCAAAATTTAAAGAAATATGCCGCAGGGAGGCTTGGGTAAATATAATCAATAGCTTTCATCTTTGTCCTGAGAAACGTAAGAAAGAGTCAGTGCTAGAAACACACCCACATAGTCATCGCAGAGGCTGCCCTGAGACTTGGAAACACTTAGCCATTCATCTCCAATGTAAGCACAGGCAATTGCATTTTCCACTTTTGGACACAGAGATGAAAATATTTCTGGTTATATAGCTAAGTATTGTTTGAGTGTAACATTTCATAGAAAATAAAAGGGTGTGTGAAAACTTCAAACAATTTTTGCCTCTTGGTGATCTGAAAGGCTCACCTCATTTATTAAAAGCACTCAATATGGTCTGGCCAGAGATGATAGTTACAAACTGTAAGAGCTAGAGGGAGCTTCAAAACAAGTGACTTGGTTTCTTTCCCCTTGACATTCGAAGGGGCAGTAGATAAAGAGCTTGCCCAGGACTGCCTTCTCTTTAGCTAGTTAACACTGGATCCCATCTCAGAATGCCTGCCTTTGGAGTCTCATTATAGAGTCCCATTTTTCTTGCTTGTCTTTGACATTCCATTTGTACCTTAGAATTCTCGGGCTCCAGCTTACCTGGAAATGGTGGAAGTCCTGCAGAGATGGGCACGTGTCGTGTTTGAGTTTTGGATTGCACTGTCTTTCCTGCAGTTGGTCACTCACATCTTGCACCCCTCACTCCTGCATTGTTTCATATTGTCTTAGTTGATTGGGGTTGCTGTAAAAAAATATCTTAGACTGAGTGGCTTACACAGTAACATCTATTTCTTATGCATCTAGATGCTAGAAGTCCAAGGTCAGGTACCAGCATGGTCAGATTCTCAGTGAGGGCTTTTTATCTGCTTTAGGCATGGCTGCCTTCCTGCTTTCTGAGAGATTATCTCCCTCACAACTCTTCCCATAAGGGCAGTAATCTCGTTCAGACTCATGACACACTCAACTCTCAAAGCCTCACCTATGAATACCAACATGTTGGGGTTTAGGGCTGAGTTTTGCAGGGGGGGAGCACAAACAGTCAGTCCGTAGCATATAGTCAGAAATGTAGCTCCTGTTTGGAGCAGAACCAATCAGATCTATTCAACTCCAACACTGGGTTTAAGTCAGATGCCTGCATGGGCTGTCTGTTTGTTGCGATTTGCAAGTTCTGAATTAGATTGGACTGAATAGAGATTCAGATTATTTACAGTAAGTGTGAACAGTCGCCTCTGGAAGAGGGAGAGGTGCGTTGATGGTGGGTGATGCACCAGGGTTGATCACCCGCCTCTTGGACTCAGCCTGCACATGCTCAGAGGCTGAGGTCCCCTTTTCAGTGCAAACAACACAAGAGCCATTAACCTCCTGTGTGGAAAACCTCAGGCTCTTTAGGAACTAGATGTTGGAGCATATCCGACAGTTTCAATTTGACAAATATTAAGTGTTCACTGTATGTCCAGCACTGTGTGAAGCCCTATACAGGATAGGAATGAGTAGAGCCATGTCTCTAGCCTCAAGCAATTTACAGTAATGGGACTAAAAAAAGGAACACACGTTATTGAAATACAGAGAAAGAATAAGGTAGTTTTCTTTAGAGACCTTTAAAAAGTATCAAAATATTGTAGTGCAAAATCTGTTGATGTCAGAATCATATGGATGCAGTTCAATTTCTGAATTTGCTGATTACTATTGGTAAGAACTTGGGTGAGATCCTGAATATTTCAGATTTTTTTTTGCTCCTAATGAAATCTGCCATAGGATTGTTGTAGAGAAAAAATAACATTGCATATGTAAGAGTCTGATACATTAGCAGACATTGGCAAGTAGATATGAGATCGATGGAGATAGTGGTTAGGTCAGAGAAAGGCTTCATTATTTTTCCCTTGAAGTATGAACAGAGTTCATACAGAATGATAGAGAAGGAGCATAAGATAAACCATCGAAACTTAAAGGAGAGTAGAAGGGTTTCATGTTCTCCACACCTTTTCCAACATTTATTATTTGTAGACTTTTTGATGTTGGCCCATTCTGATTGGTGTGAGATGATATCTCATTGTAGTTTGATTATCATTTCTCTAAATAATTAGAGATGTTGAGCTTATTTTCATGTATCTTTTGGCCATCTCTATGTCTTCTTTGGGGAAATGTCTTTTTAGATTTTCTGCCCATTTTTTGTATGGATTCTTTGGGTTTTTTGATACTGAGCTATGTCTGTCAGCCACTAAGTCATGTCTGACTCTTCATGACCCTATGGACTGTAGCCCACCAGGCTCCTCTGTCCATGGGATTTCCCAGGCAAGAATATTGGAGTGGGTTTCTATTTCCTTCTCCAAGGGATTTTTCTGACCCAGGGATTGAATCCATGTTTCTTGCATTGCAGACATTCTTTACCACTGAGTCACCTGGGAAACAGGTGAGCTATATGAGCTATTTTTATATGTAGGAGATTATATTTTGGAGATTAATCTCTTGTCAGTTGCATTATTTGCAAATATTTTCTCCTGTTCTATAGGAGTGATATGGCTGGAGCAATATGCATGGTGGGTGAGGATATTTTAAGCCTGAAAAGCAGATAAAAATTTAAAGCTCGAAATCATTACACAATGGGAGAGCATGGAGTGAAGGCAAAAGATGGCATAAACAAGTAAACATGTCCTGTGGGGGTGGGGTGTGATTGGCACAACCCCATGGACTCCACCCCCTGTTCCTGTAGGTTTCGGTGTTGTGATTGAAGAGACTGGCCTGTTGGGAGCCCACCCGAAGTGCCTGCAAGTGGAGGGAGGACCTGGGGGGTGACCGTGTGGCCCTCCTTCCTCTGCTGAAAGTGCTCCCTGGAGGTGGGCAGTGGTGGTCGTGGACTGTGTGATTCCCAGGGTGGTGATCTGTGTGCTCCATGGAGGGTGGGGGCAGTGATTGGTGCCTTTCACACCACCATCCTTCCCATGCATGATCACCCGGGTGTCGGGGTGGGAGTGTCTGATGGGAGCATGTGACTCCTGCAGTTTTAGACACGAGGCTCGCCTGATTGACTTTTGCAGCGCACAGTTCCAGAGAGGGACACCCAGGACCACGGCAGGGCGAGAGCTGGCATGCCGGTCTCCTGGTTTCTGGTCCAGGCCGCCTCTTACCACCGTGTGAGCTCTTAGGAGTAGAAACACAGCCCGCACCCAGGCACAGCAATGCCTTTTGTCCATGTGACAGCTCTGCCTTCATTTTATAGTACCAGGTTTAAGCGTTTCTTCTCTGAAAAATTTTCTAGATGTAGTAAATCACCTGGTCCTGGGTGCCCCCAATGGACTTTGAGTATGTTTTAATGGTAACATGCAACTGCATGTTCTTTTTCTCAACTAGACTGAGAATTTGTTTCTTTTATTTCCATTAAATAATTAGTTTATTTGTAATTGGAGGATAATTGCTTTACAATGTTGTGTTGGTTTCTGCCGTATAACGTCATGAATCAGCCATAAGTATACATATATCCGCTCCCTCTTGAACCTGCCTCCCACCTCACTGCCCCCTGGCTCACTCCTCTAGTCATCACAGAGCACCAGGCTGAGCTTCCGTGTTACAGAGCACTTCCCTCCATCATCTACTTTACACATGGTGGCGTATATATTTCAGGGCTTCCCTGGTGGCTCAATCGTAAAGAATCTGCTTGTAATGTCGGCGCCTCAGGAGATGTGGGTTCGATCCCTGGGTCAGGAAGGTCCCCTGGAGAAGGACGTGGCAACCCACTCCAGTATCCTTGCCTAGAGAATCTCCTGGACAGAGGAGCCTGGTGGGTTAAGTCTATGGGCGTTGCAAAGAGTTGGACAAGACTTCAGTGACTTGGCAAGGCACAGTGTGTATATTTCAGAGCCACTCACTCCTTTCCCCACCCCGCTCCTTCCCCTGCTGTGCCCACAAGTCCGTTCTCTATGTCTGCGTGTCTCTGTTCCCACCCTGCAAATAGCTTCATTGGTACCATTTTTCTAGATTCCATATATATGCATTCAGTTCAGTTCAGTTCAGTTCAGTCACTCAGTCGTGTCTGACTCTGTGACCCCGTGGACTGCAGCACTCCAGACCTCCCTGTCCATCACCAACTCCCAGAGTAACATATGATATTTGTTTTACTCTTTTTGACTTACTCTATGTAACACGCTCTAGGTTCGTCCACCTCAGTTCAACTGAGAATTCATTTCCTATTTATCTTGAATTCTCAACTCTCATTTCCCTAGGACCTAGTTTGGAATAGGTGCTTATTGAAAGATGTTTGTTAAATGAAAAATGAATGTATGAATAAATGAATGAATAGAGGACGCATCATCATGAAAAACACTCCTTGGGATCATAGAATAATTCCAGTAATGTGTATAGAAACGGTTTTCCTATGTAACTTGAAATATCTTAGTCTAAGCTTTATATCATGGGGTTGAATTTTAAAGTAGAAGACCTTGTGATATTTATGGGGCTGAGGAAAGTGTGACATTTTTATTGTTCAAAGGTAATGTTCTATGCAGATTGAAGGGACTTTTTGACTTTGTAATATGTAATGCTAGGAAAATATATCTGAACAGAGGTGGATTTGAATAGGAATTTAGCATTAGTGAGAGTTTTTGGAAAAACTTTATGGCAGAGTGGCTTTATTTACTATCAAATCAGGCCACCCTTCCCTTAGGGCCCATAAAATATAAACCAGAAGCAAAGGTCCTGCAAATTTAGTTTTGAGTATGAATTAGTTAAGTTAGTTGTGATATTATGAGGTCATGCAAATATAAAAACAGAGAGGAAACTTGCCCAAACATACAATCATGCTTTTGCTTTTAATGAAATGTTAAAGTTTCAGAAGATTTGAACCAACCCTCAAACAGGAATAAACTTTGATGAAATTGTCCCTGAGTCTGTATGTGGAACCTAACCAAGTGTAAAAGGAGTCTGTTCATCTGATTGTCACCTCAGTTGATTTATTCCCATTGGTAGCACCACATGAAATTTAACTTTAACTTAACTTATGATTCCAAGTTGTTGCTTTAAATGACTTGAAAAGGTTACAGTTTGATGTAGCACTAAGTTACTGTGCATTCAAAAGAGTAAAAATATAGACCTTTAGAATGTAACAAACAAACATTTCTTAATGGTAGAGAGACTCACTTTCGAAATCTGTTACAAGGTGGCAATCAATTAACAGATGAATCACGCTCCCACAAGTTGAGGTGTTCTCCTTTATTTAGTTTTAAAAATTAAGTATAATTGACTTTCAGCATTGTATTAGTTTCAGAGTGTACAACATAGTAATTTGATATTTTTATACATTACAAAATGATCATCACCATAAGTATAGTTACCATCTGTCAACAAACAAAGTTATTGCAGTGTTGTTGACTATAATCTCTATGCTGTGGATTACAGCCCCATGACGTCTATGCTTTATAACTGGAGGTTTGTACCTTCTAGTCTGCCTCACCTATTTCACTCATCAGCCCCCCCGACACACCTCCCCTCTGGCAATCACTAGTTTGTTCTCTATGAGTCTGTTTCTTTTTTTTTTTTTAATGTTTTTTTTTAATTCCATGTGTAAGTGAAATCATATGGTATTTATCTTTCTCTGTGTGACTTATTTCACTTAGCATAATACCCACCAATGTTTTCACAAATGCAAATTTTCATTTTTTCTATATGGCTGAGGCATACTTTTGTTTTCTTTTGAAAAATACTCAGAAATGGAACTGCTGGATTGTATGGTAGTTCTATTTATAATCTTTTGAAGAAACTCCATACTCCTGTCCATAGTGGCTGCATCAATGTACATTCCCACCAGCAGTGAGCAAGGGTTCCTGTTTCTCCACATCCTTGCCAACACTTGTGATTTGTGGTCTCTTTGATGGTAGGTGTTCAGATAGGTGTGAGGGGGCATCTTATTGTGGTTCTGATCTGCATTTCTCTGATGATCAGTGATGTTGAGCAACTTTTCATGTGTCTGTGGGTCACCTGTATGTCTTCTTTGGAACAATGTCTATTTGTGTCCTCTGCCAATTTTTGAATCCAGTTATTTGTTTTTTTATGTTGACTTGTATGAATTATTTGTGTATTTTGGATATTAACCCCTCATCAGATATTTCATTTGCAAATGATAAATTTCTCCCATTCAGTAGGCTGCCTTTTCATTTTGTCAATAGTTTTCTTGCTGTACTGAAGATTTTTAGTTAGATATAGCGCATTTATTTGTTTTTACCTTTGTTTCCCTTCCCTGAGGAGAAATATAAAAAAAAAAATGTTCATACCAATGTCAAAGACCACATTACCTATGTTTTCTTGTAGGAGTTTTATAGTCTCAGGACATATAGTTAAGTATTTAATCCATTTTTGTGTTCCTTTTTCTATATGGTGTATAAAAGTAACTCCGGCCAGTGTTTCCTTATTGATTTTCTGTCTGGATGATCTGTCTATTGATATAAGTATGGTGTTAAAATTTCCTATTATTATTGCATTACTATGAATTTCTCTCTTTATGTTTGTTAATGTTTGCTTTATGTTACATGCTTTAGGTTAATATTTGCTCCTATGTTGGATGTATATATATTTAAATTATTATACCTTCTTGTTGGATTGATCCCTTTTCATCATGTAAAGTTCTTTGTCTCTTGTTATAGTTTTTGTTTTAAAGTTTATTTAATTTGATGTAAGTATTGCTACCCCTGCTTTATTTTTATTTCTGTTTGCATGTAAGATGTTTTTCCATCTTCTAACTTTCAGTCTACATGTGTCTTAAAACTAAAGTGAGTTTCTTATAGGCAACATGCCTGTCTTATTATTTTTATGCATTCAGCCTCTCTATGTCTTTTGATTGGAACGTTTAACCCATTTATATTTAAAGTATTTTTAATATTTATGTACCCATTGCCATGTTGTTTTTGTTTTCTGGTTGCTTTTGTAGTTCTTTTATGATACTTTTTTCTCTTTTTATTTTCTTTTTTTTGTGATTTGATGACCCCTGTAATGTTGTAATAATAATGTTATAATATTATGCTTGGATATATCTACTATAGATTTTTGATTTGTGTTTACCATGATATATGTATGATTATTTTAGTTGATGGTTTCTTAAGTTAAAATGCATTCTAACATTCCTGTATTTTTACTTACCTCCCCCACCAGTGTTTAAAGATTTCAATGTCATATTTTACATCTTTTTCTTCTGTGTATTTCTTAACCACTTATTTAGATATAGATGATTTCACTACTCTTTACAGTCCCAATAGCTATCAATCCAAGACACAACTGAGTTGGAATTACTTTCCTGAAAGTCTCAAGATCAAATCTTGCTCTTTTTGGACTCTTCTTATTTTTCTATCAACATACCATCTGCAGTGACTCCAGAGTCATGATTATCAACATTTTCCTTTTGAGAAAGAAACTTTTTAGTTTATGAAAGAGGCCTGGTGACTCTGATGACCCTTGGTGACACAGCAAAGCAGGCAGCTAACCTTCTTCAGAGTGCCCTACTGGATCTTGTTGAAAGTGTGTATGCTCAAATTCAATTAGATAACCTTCTGTTGACTTTATTTCACTCCCTATCAATTTCTTCTTGCAGGAAATACTGCCTCCATTCCAGGTTCACTACAAATGGTACTATATTAGGCAATATGTTGATTGATGAGTGATCAGATGTGAGGATAAAATATGGGTTTTATGATCAATAGTAATTTGCATAGTAAAAGTCAGAATCTAACCAGGAAGACAGAAACCACTATGTTTGAAATGAAGTTGAAAGTAGGGAATTTTTTATGCAGATGCTAAAAAGCTAAAAACAAATGGGGCCATGAGGTGACCTCAGGATGCTCACCAGCAGGAACCATGGCTGGAAGGGCAAGTGGGGGGTGTTGGCCCAATTGGGTCTCAGAGTGGAGGCTGGACCGTGGCTGGCCTGATGGTGGGGGCTGACCTGCGGCGGAAGTCTGCTGCTGACCAGAGCAGGGTGTTTCCAGGGGAACCAGCCAGAAGCCTGCCGAGGAGGGAGGGTGGACAACACAGCTACATGGGTCAGGGCAGGGCAGCACAGGCACGCCTGTGGGGCGGATGTGTCCAGGACGCTGGCTTGTGGATGCGTTACTCTGGTGTGAGGCACTGTGCTGTTGATCTCTCAGCAACATGGCGACAGTTTTGTGTGGTTGGCAAGAAGAGCTGATTCTAACTTCATTTTTTAAGAAAACAACTTTTCATTTTGTGTTGAGGTATAGCTGATTAACACCGTGATAGTTTCAGTTGAAATGCGAAGGCATTCAGCCATACATATACATGTATGCATCCCTCCCCGACCCCTGCCACCACGATGTGGTTGAGGTGTTGCACTCAATATGCCAGCAAATCTGGAAAACTCAGCAGTGGCCACAGGACTGGAAAAGTTCAGTTTTCATTCCAATCCCAAAGAAAGGCAATGCCAAAGAATTGTCAAACTACCACACAATTTGTATTCATTTCACATGATAGCAAAGTAATGCTCAAAATCCTTCAAACTGGGCTTCAAAAGTATGTGAACCAAGAACTCCCAGATGTTCAAGCTGGATTTAGAAAAGGCAGAAGAACCAGAGGTGAATTTGCCAACATCTGTTGGATCATAGAAAAGCTAGAGAATTTCAGAAAAACATCTACTTCTGCTCATTGACTACACTAAAGCTTTTCACTATGTGAATCACAACTAACTGAAAAATTCTGGAATAGATGGGAATATCATACCACCTTGCCTACTTCCTGAAAAACCTGTATGCAGGTCAAGAAGCAACTGTTAGATCCATACATGGAACAATGGACTGGTTCCAAATTGGAAAAGGAGCATGACAAGGCCATATATTGTCACCTTGCTTATTTAACTTATATGCAGAGTACATCATGCAAAATGCTGGGCTGGATGAAGCACAAACTGGAATCAAGATTGCCAAGAGAAATATCAATAACCTCAGATATGCAGATGACACCACCTTTATGGCCAAAAGTGAAGAGGAACTAAAGAGCCTCTTGATGAAGATGAAAGAAGAGTGAAAAAGCTGGCTTAAAATTTGACATTCAAAAAACAAAGATCATGGCATCTGGTCCAATCACTTCACAGCAAATAGATGGGGAAACAGTGGAAACAATGGCAGACTTTATTATCTTGGGCTCCAGAATCTCTGCAGAAGGTGACTGCAGCCATGAAACTGAAAGACGTCTGCTCCTTGGAAGAAAAGCTATGACAAACCTAGACAGTGTATTAAAAAGCAGAGACATTGCTTTGCCTCCATAGGTCCATATAGTTAAACCTATGGTTTTTCCAGTAGTCATGTATGGATGTGAGAGCTAGACAATAAAAAAGGCTGAGTGCTGAAGAATTGATGTTTTTGAGCTGTGGTGTTGGAGAAGACTCTTGAAAATCCCTTGAACAGCAAGTAGATCAAACCAGTAAATCCTAAAGGAAGTCAACCCTGAACACTTTTTGGAAGGACTGATGCTGAAGCTGAAGCTCCAATACTTTGACCACCTAATATGAAGAGCTGACTCACTGGAAAAGACCCTTTTGCTGGGAAAGATTGAGGGCAAGAGGAGAAGAGGGCAACAGAGGATGAGATGGTTGATGGCATCACCAATTCACTGGACATGAGTGAGCAAAATCCAGGAGAGGGCGAAGGACAGGGAAGCCTGGCATGCTGCAGTCCATGGGGCCGCAGAGTCATACATACATGTTGAAAGGGATAGGGCTCAGATATAAAGCCCTCATGGTTATGGGTCATAAAGTTTGGTTAGATCACACACACACACACACACACACATGTATATACACCATGTAAAAGGCTGAACCATGTCTGTCTGGCTCAAGCCCGTTTGCTTACATGGGCTGAGAGGTTGGACGTTCTCCCAGGGCCCAGATCCCCAGGTTGTGTGCAGACCTCACCCAGCCATCTCTGGCTCATTGTAACACTCAGAGGAGACACAGCCTCTTTGGGATTCTAGGAGTATTGGGGGCATATATAGTTGGTCGTTGTCAGGAGCTCGGTGTCTGACTAACAGCAGGAGTGAAATCTCGTGAGACATCTGCCCTGCTGTTGATTGTCAGAGCTTATTCAGGTATTAGGACTCACAGAGGGTGAGCTCTCTTTGTCCCCTGAGGTCATCATGGTCATACCTCACAAAGTTGCAGGTCTAAGAAGGCTAGTTTCCAAGAGAGAGGTCCATGCTTTGCATACGGTTATATGACGAGTTCGTTTCCCCTTATGTCAGAGATGTAAATCTCTCTCAGTCTATACTTAAAGAGGCATTAGATGGGGGAGGAAGGAGAGGGTGAGAAGAATGGAGAGACTCACATGAAAGCGGTACCATGTGTCAAACAGACAGCTAGTGGCATTTGTTGTGTGACTCCGGGAACTCAGGCTGGGCTAACAACCTGGAGGGCTGGGAAAGGGTGGGAAGTGGGATGGGCGTTCAAGAGCGAGGGGACATATGTGCACCTATGGCTAATTCATGTGGATATGTGGCAGAAATCAAACCAATATTGTAAAGCAATTACCTCTCAATTAAACATAAATAAATGAAAAAGATTCATTAGGGCACATTCTGTTTACCTTAGTGTTTTTACATAATAGTTGTTCATGAAAGAAGACATGCAGATGGTCATCAAGTGAATGAACTGTATGTGTCAGTGTTATAAACCTACCACATACCTAATTAGGATAAGCAAATGCCCAGAGGATTTAAAATACTCTGTGAATGCACTTCTTTGGGTTTTTATTGCTCTGTGAGTAATACTGATACTACAGGAGGGCACACAATCTTAAAAAAATAATGAAACTACATTCTGAAAATCTGGCTCAAAGAAGGCGCAAGTTGTCTAATGTAGTCATCATCTTAAACTTTTCCTGGCTTCTAAGATCCAGGAAACAGTATCTGCTTTCAGATTGAGGCAAAATGGCAGGCTCTGCAAAGTCCCTTCTTCTCCTCTCCTGCCCGCTTGTCTTTTCTCTTTCCACTGGATTTCTGAATATACTTCTCCACATTTGGAGGAGATAACTAGGTAATTAAATGTGTGGGTTTCAAAAATCACTTGTTGGACCAAAGGCTATATGAAATAGGAACTGCAAATCCAAACTCATAGGTGATTTCAGCAAAGTTCTTTCTTTTCTGTATAATTAAATTTGTAAGAAGTTGAAAGCGAGACTTTCTGCAGATAAACTGTGGGGCAGATGAATGCCCCAGGAAAATTGATAATTGGCTAGGCTAGGCTGCAGTCTTTCTGGGCTCTTTGTTATGAAGGTTTAATGGTTAGTTCTTTACCTGCAGAGTTTTCAGGCTCTGAAGTCAAGGTAAGATCTATGTGTTCTCAAGTAATTTGCACTGAAGCTGTGCTCCACCAGAATCTCAGCAATACCTCAGTCATTTGGTCCTGCAGTCACTCATTCATTCATTTGCCCCATGAGTCTTTACTGAGTGCCCATGAATGTCAGAATCTGCTCTATACTAGGAAAGTAGCCTTCAGCTATAATCCAATCTAAAAGCTATATGGGGCAGTCTACTTCTACAGTCATTATTTTTCTTTTCAAGAACAGATCTCTTGATTTAACCAGCCAAGCGTATTAAATAGCAAAGACTACCTTAAATTTAAGTTTTAAAAGAAATCCTCATGGTGGTTCTATTTGGAACATTGTTGTGGATGCCTATCAATAATCAGCTTAAGTCAAGAGTTACTCTTGAGTGCTTTTCACTTCTTCCCCACTGGTCACAGGACCCCAAGGTAGTGTAGCTTCCCTTGGCTGTGGTGCCTTCTCTGCTCCTTCTCAGAAGTGTTGGCCATAGGGATGACTTCTGCTGTGTACCTTTGAAAAGGTCCCGGTTTCTTCATTCACAGAGAAATCAGATGAATGAATTTGGAGAATTCTTGACTATTTTCTTCTGGGGCCCCCGGTGAGGAAGAGGGCAAGCTCCACCCTGCAGTTTCCATAGACATTAATCCTGCCTCCCAACGGGCTTCTCTGCACACTCAGGAGATGCTTCTCTATGGTGCTCCCTAAAAATTAACCAAAACCCCAAATCAATAGACTTTGTTCCACACTCTGCCTCTCTTTGGTTACATATTTGACTGCCTCACCTGGTCTGCCTCTATAGCGTCTCCAAATAACTTACTCAACATTGCATGATACGAATCTTTTTTAGTGCCTTAGCCAGGGAGTTTAACAAGGTTAAAAAAGAAATAGAGTTTATTATTCACAGAGGCTTATATCTTAACAGAATAGGCAGTACTTAGGCATTTGTGACTTTGGGATGAAGCTGACGTGGGACAATGTGTCCCCTACACTGGGATTTTGGATTCTAAATCAACACTTCACACACAGAGCGCAGGCTCTGACTTAAAGATGATGAGGTCGTGCTGTCGTGGGGCTCACAGTCTTGCGGAGAGACAGATCGGTGAATAGATACACATAGCAGGGCAAGCACTTGGATGGATAACCAGCTGGTGGAGGGAGTGATGATGACTAACTCTGTCTCTGCGAGTGAGTCGGGTGCTAGAAAGTTGGATGTCAGGGTCAGGTTTTGGAAGATGGAGATAAGAATTCTCTGTTCCTTGCTTTTAGGAAGTCAGGAGCAATTCTTGCCAAATATCACCTCTCTCTGGACTGTTCATTTTCCTGCTCTTTGCTCAGCTGGTTCCTTCTCATCCTCCCGGTCTCAATGGGGATCTCCTCTGTAAGGTCACCAGACCTTTCTTTGAACCACCGCATTTCCGCACCTCCTCACCATCCACAGCAGGCTGTGAGTTTCCATCTCAGCCTGCATCATGGCACAGAATGGACCATTCCAGGGATGGTTTCCAGGTAGTTTCTTCCCCATCGGACAGTTAGCATCTTATGGAGGAAGAATCATGTCTACTTTGGCTGTACTGCTGGGAATTCAGGAGAGACTTCTAATGGTACAAAAAAGTTGGTGTTTGTTAAACACTGTTGAAGAGTCAGGTGGATGTAGCTTTTCTTGTGGGCGTAAAAAAAAGCTGGAATTTAGCTTCTACCTCCTCTGTTGATATAGAGATGACATCAGATGATTTATTTGTTCCAAATGGTCAGTGATGAGTATAATTCCTTGTAAGATGCACTAAAACATATCCTTGTAACTTTACATATGGTGTTGAGGAGTCTTACCAAAAGCTTAAGGTATAGGAGGTCCTAATTTTTTTCTTTGAAAATGAAAGTGTTATAAAAATGTTTCTTCACATTTCAGAGCCTGGTAAATAAACTTCAGTAGCTATTTCCTATCCCATCTAGGTTAAGTTTCCTCCATCACTACTTAAGGCTCTCTAAAATTGACATTTCCCTCTATTTGAACTTATTTCTCACTATTTCCTAATACACAAGTTACACTTAGGTCATATGCCAAATTCCCACCCATTCTTCTTCTTTCTCAGATGCTTCTTTGTCTTTTGTTGGGGACACTCCTCATCCTTCGCCTTCACTAACGGCTGCTTGTGTCTCCTGTCCTCCTCGCTGCCACAGTCCTCAACCTCCTCTCTGTTCTCCAGGCCCCTAATGTGTCTTATCATTTATCTCTTGATTCTTTCCAGTCCTGTGGTATTCACTGTGGGCTCACATGTGTTGGTCTTAATCCTAATCTTCCTACTTAACAAGTAGAGTTAATATATCTCTGTGATGCAAAAGAGAAATAAAACTCTTCATGTAACTGGCACCTAGGAAATGTCAGCTTCCTCTTTTTCTGATTTGTAATGAAGCCCAGAGCTGAGCACAGCGTTTGTCTAAATTAGTGGGATTTGATTGGCTAATTCCTAGAGAGGGGCCAAGATGCAGTTTGGGGCTAAGATGTGATTGGCTAAAAACCAAAGAATACCGTTAATGAAATTAGGGGAAAGTGTTTTATTTTCTCTCTTTAATATCTTGAGCCAATATACAGAGGGTCATTTTGTCATTTTACTCATGGAAAAAAGAACATTTTTGTTTGTTTGTTTTTTGATGACTAGGTAAAACAGAGGCTTTTTAGAGTAGTGGAAGTACTCTGTATGATACCATGATGATGGATTCATGTCATTAAACATTTGTCCAAACCCAGAGGATGTACAACACCAAGAGGAACCCTGAGGTGAACTGTGGACTCAGGGTGATGATGTGTCAATGGAGGTTCATCGGTTGTAACACACGTATCAACTGGTGGAAGGTGTTTACAATGGGGGAGGCTATGTGTGATGTGGGCAGGGGTTGCATGAGACATCTTGATACTTTCTTCTCAGTTTTGCTATGAACCTGCTCAAAAAGATATGAACTACTATTATATGTGTGTAGAAAATATTTTGATGAAATTTTAGTCTAATAATTGTGGTACTTCTCAAATTCTCTTAGGACAAGTCCCTTCAAGCATAATGGGAAGGGAAAGTAGCAAGTTAGCCAGCCCCATTTACTGATCACCAACCAAGGTCCCAGTTTGGGGGCCACAGGGAATAACAGATAATAGATATTAAGGACCAAGTTGGTAAAATTGCTGGAGATTGCTCACAGGACTTTTACCTGCTTGAAGCTCCCACAGTTCTCTTAGTCAGCCTTCTTTGCCCCTTCACTCACCCCCCCCTCATCTCTCTATCTCTCTCTCTCACACACACACCCCTCACACACTTGACTCACCTTTCCAGTGCAGGAACGTATCCTGGCTACCAGGTGTCACTGCGCAAACCCCACGGGACACAGTGTGTGCTGAGGATGAAATGAAACTTGCCACCAGCACATCTTGTGTCTTGATGACACTGTTAGAAAAACACGGTGCATAATGACTCATTTCTGTACTCATGTCCAGATAGTAACTCTCACTTCTTAATAACTTCCCTCTGGTCACCAACATCTCGGATGCAATGTAATTTTGTAAGTAAGCAGAGGTTATTTTAGTAAGATATGAAGCAACTTTCACCAGGTCAGTGTACAGATGGTACAGGTTATGGTTCTTCCAGAAGTGAACCAGGAAGGCCACTGAGTACCCCCTCAGCTCAGTTCAGTTGCTCAGTCGTGTCCAGCTCTTTGCAACCCCATGGACTGCAGCACACCAGGCCTCCCTGTCCATCACCAACTCCCGGAGCTTGCTCAAACTCATGTCCGTGGAGACAGTGATGCCACCCAACCATCTCATTCTCTGTTGTCCCCTTCTCCTGCCTTCAATCTTTTCCAGCATCAAGGTCTTTTCCAGTGAGTCAGTTCTTTGCATCAGGTGGCCAAAGTATTGACGTTTCAGCTTCAGCATCAGTCCTTCCAATGAATATTCAGGACTGATTTCCTTTAGGATGGACTGGTTGGATCTCCTTGCAGTCCAAGGGACTCTCAAGAGTCTTCGCCAACACCACAGTTCAAAAGCATCAATTCTTCAGCGCTCAGCCTTCTTTATAGTCCAACTCTCACATCCATACATGACTACTGGAAAAACCATAGCTTACCTTATGGACCTTTGTCAGTAAAATACTGTCTCTGCTTTTTAATATGCTGTCTAGTTTGGTCATAACTTTCCTTCCAAGGAGGAAGCATCTTTTAATTTCATAGCTGCAGTCACCATCTGCAGTGATTTTAGAGCCCAAGAAGATAAGGTTTGTCACTGTTTCCATTGTTTCTCCATCTAGTTGCCATGAAATTATGAGACTGGATGCCATGATCTTCATTTTTGGAAAACTGAGTTTTAAGCCAGCTTTTTCACTCTCATCTTTCACCTTCATTAAGAGGCACTTTAGTTCCTCTTCGCTTTCTCCCATAAGGGTGGTGTCATCTTCATATCTGAGGTTATTGATACTTCTCCCAGCAATCTTGAATTCCAGCTTGTGCTTTATCCAATCTGGCATTTGGCATGATGTACTCTGCCTAGAAGTTAAATAAGCAAGGTGACAATATTCAGCCTTGATGTTCTCCTTTACCAGTTTGGAACCAGTTTGTTGTTCCACGTCCCGTTCTAGCTGTTGTTTCCTGACCTGTGTACAGATTTCTCAGGAGGCAGGTGGTAAGGTGGCTTGGTATTCTCATCTGTTTAAGAATTTTCCACAGTTTGTTGTGATTCACACAGAGACTTTAGCATAGTCAATGAAGCAGAAGTAGATGTTTTTCTGGAACTCTCTAGCTTTATCTGTGCTCTACGTATGTTGGCAATTTGATCTCTTTTGGTTCCTCTGCCTTTTCTAAATCCAGTTTGAACATCTGGAAGTTCTTGGTTCATGTACTGTTAAGCCTAGCTTGGAGAATTTTGAGCATTACTTTGCTAGCGTGTGAGATGAGTGCAGTTGTGCAGTAATTTGAACATTCTTTGGCATTGCCTTTCTTTGGAATTGGAATGAAAACTGACATCTTCCAGTCCTGTGGCTACTGCTGAGTTTTCCAAATTTGCTGGCATATTGAGTGCAGCACTTTCACAGCATTATCTTTTAGAATTTGAAATAGCTCAGCTGGAATTCTATCACCTCCACTAGCTTTGTTCGTAGTGATACTTCCTAAGGCCCACTTGACTTCACACTCCAAGATGTCTGGCTCTAGGTGAGTGATCACACCATCGTGGTTATCTGGGTTATTAAGACCTTTATTTTATAGTTATTCTGTGTTTTCTTGCCACCTCTTCTTAATATCTTCTCCTCCTGTTAGGTCCATACCGTTTCCATCCTTTATTGAGCCCATCTTTGCATGAAATGTTCCCTTGGTATCTCTAATTTTCTTGAAGAGATCTGTTAGAGAGATAAGAACTCTGCAGAGAGGTTAGAACTCTTGGAACTCTGCCTTTGGATGCCTATATCTTTCCTTTTCTGGTTTGCTTTTTGCTTCTCTTCTTTTCTCAGCTATTTATAAGGTCTCCTCAGACAACTATCATGCCTTTTTGCATTTCTTCTTCTATCATTGGTTAACTTGTCTTGGGGATCGGAGGGCCCAGTTCAGGCTGTGTGTGGGAGGCTGTACGTGGTGCCACATGGCAGGAAGGAGACCCTGCCTTCACGGCTTGTGTTTGGGAAGCAGCGTGGCCTTGGGTTCCAGAATCTGGATGCTCAACCTGCTACACTGCCATCCAGCTGTGTGACCTTGAGCCAGTCTCTTAGCTTCTCAGGATCTCACTGGTTCCTGTCTACTGTGACACCCTACACTCTTGCCCCTTCCCAGAGGTGAATCTGATAGTTTACAGGAAAAAACAGTCTGATTGAGAACCCAAGTCAGAAGTCCAAGTAGTGGGCAGGAGTTTGGGGAGAAGGTGGTGATTGTGGACTAGGATCTCAGGAAGAGTTTGACATCAGTCACCTTCTAAAGGAGCTCAGAGCCCAAGTCTTTGGAAAGAAAACCGCCTATAGTCAGTTGGACAGAACATTCAGAGGAAAGGCCTCGAGAAGCCTGCAGCACTTCATTGGGAGTGAGAAGATCTGTCCTTTTAGAGGAGAAGGTGTTTCCTACGTCCTCATCTTTATCTCTGAGCTTTCAGGATAAACTGGGAGCAGTTTTAGTATGTAGCTCCAGAACCTTTAAGAAAAGCAATGTTTTCTTAGGTTGGTCTCCCAAGACAATATAAATAAACACAAAAAATAAACAAATGGGACCTAATCAAACTTACAATCTGTTGCACAGCAAAGGAAACCATAAAAAACTGAAAAGACAACCTACAGAACGGGAGAAAATATTCACAAATTATGCAGCAGACAAAGGCTTAATCTCCAAGATATACATGCTTAACAGAAAAAAAAAAAAAAGGAAAGAAGGCCTTAATAGAAATTTCTCCAAAGAAGACATACAGATGGCCAAAAAACACATGAAAAGATGCTCGGCATCACTAATTATTAGAGAAATGCAGATCAAATCTTACAATGAGGTAACACCTCACATGGGTCAGAATGGCCATTATTAGAAAGTCTGCAAACAACAAATGTTGGAGAGGGTGTGGAGAAATGGGAACCCTCCTACACAGTTGCTGGGATGTAAATTGGTACAGACACTATGGGAAAGAGTGTGGAGGTTTCTCAGAAAACTGAAAATGGAGTTACCGTATGATCTAGCAATTCTACTCCCAGGCATATTTCTCTCTGGCATACTCCCAGAGAGAAAATTGTGATTCAAAAAAAATACATGTACTTCTGTATTCACGGCAGCACTATGTACAATAGCCAAGCATGGAAGCAATCTAAATGGCTATTGACAGATAAATGCATACAGAAGACATGGTACATATATGCAATGGGATACTACTCAGCAGTAAAAAAGGATGAAATAATGCCATTTGCAGCAAACAGATTATCATACTAAGTGAAGCATGTCAGAAAGAGAAAGACAAATACCATATGATGTCACTTATATGTGGAATCTAAAATGTGGCACAAACGAATCTATCTACAAAACAGCAACAAACTCACAGACACAGAAGAGAGACTTGTGGATGCCGAGGGGGCTGCAGGGGGAAGGGGAGGCCCGGGAGTTTGGGGTGAACGGGTGTAAGCTGTCATATGTAGGATGGATAAACAACACAGTTCTACTGTCACAACACAGTTCTACAGTCCAGCACAGGGAACTGTATTCAGTATCCCGTGATAAACCACAATGAAAAGAACATAAATGTATATATATGTATAACTGAATGACTTTGCCGTCCAGCAGAGATTGGCACCACACTGTAAATCAACTACACGTCAATAAAAGAATAAAATTAGTAAAAACAGAAAAGCATCAATAGTTTTCAAGCAATATACAGAGACGCCAAAAGTTATGGAGGAGTGAGTCTCACTTCCATTGACGAACATAACTTATGATAGATGAGAAATTCATCACATTCACTTGCATGTAGATATTAAACTCTTCTGAAGACAAACTATATTTCATACAAGTTTATATGATAATTATCCAAGGTTCCTTGCCTCTAGTTACAAGAGCTTAGTTAAATGTACTCCTGAATCTGACTTTATTTTTAATGATCATCTCATTTCCCTCATTAAGCATTTGAGCTATTCACTTGGAACTTCCAAATGGATGGTGTTTAGCTCATCTTATGTGACTTTTGTGACAGCATGAAAGAAAATCTCACAGTCACAGAAATGGCTCCACAATGCATCTACTCCAGGCAACAAGAGTAGATATCCAGGGCCATTTTGTGAACACAGAGTGACTCCTGCGGGCTTACAGGGCACCTGTCAGCACCACCTTCCTCCTGCTCTCCATCCTGGAAAGGAACAAAAGGGCTGCAAAGCTTTGTCCTAATGATGTGAAAATAAAACAAGCTGCTGAACTTAGAGGTTGAGTTACATAACCCCCAGTCCCCATGTTAAATCTCTAACCCCCACTGTGGCTGTATTCAGAGATGGGCCTTTAAAGAGGTGATGAAGGTTCAGTGAGGTCACACGTGTCGTCCCTCATTGATACGACTGGGGTCCTTAGACACATAAAGGCCACTTGAGGACAGAGGTGACTATCTTAAAGCCAAGGAGTGAGGCAGGAGAAACCAAGCTCACCCGCACTCGGTCTTGGCCGTCCAGCCTCTAGAACTATGTGAACATCCATTTCTGTTGTTCAAGGCAACCCCCACCCTGAGTCTGTCTGGCATCCATGGCATGCATGCACGCTCAGTCGCTTCAGTAGTGTTCGACTCTGCGACGCTATGGACTGCAGCCCACCAGGCTCCTCTGTCTATCAGATTGTTCGGGCAAGAATACTGCAGTGGGTTGCCATGCTTTTCTCCAGGGGACCTTCCTGACTCAGGAATTGAGCCTGTGTCTCTTATGTCTAGCTGCATTGGCAGGTGGGTTTTTTTTTTTTTTTTTTTACCACTAGTGCCACCTGGGAAGCAATAGAAGACAAACGATCAGTTTGAAGCCAAAACCAGCAGGAGGGTGTCATCTAAAATGCCTGTGCAAACCCTGGAAAAATATTCCACCAGTGATGGAGTCCAGACCCGCTGGCCATGCAACAAAATCAGAATGGTCAAAGCTCTCCCTCACTCCATCCCTTCAGCATTTGGTGATGAGAAGTTTAGATGTGAAAAGCCGACCAGACGGTCTCAGATGATTTGAGTGCAGGGAAGGTCGCGGGTGCTGGGCAGTACTGATCCGCTGGCCGGCTCTGCATTCTCGCCTTCAGAGCTTCTCACAGCAGGGATACTGACACAAGCCTGGGGATTTATCACTTTTCTAAGTGATAGATGCTTCAGTGAATAATTTGTTTGAGGACTTTGCACACACAAGTCTATGTTCAGTTTTTAATGGTTTGATTTTCTCCTTTGTGGCCTAATGGCCCGGGAGACGTGAGGAGATGCTAACTGAGGGCATGTCTTCTTTTTCCTTGTAAACACCTGCAAACTAGTTTACAACGTGGTAAATGTGGCCATACCTGTGCCTTTTGCCTTATCTTGGGGCTGAGACCCAGGCCGGGACATGCAGTTTGCACTTCCATCCTGCGCAGGGCATTTGGTGAACAGATAGCTCGTGGATGTCCGACCTCTCCAAGGACAATGGCACTAGAGCACTTCCCATGGAAGGCCTTTGCCACCAGGAGCTTGAAAAGTTGGAAGATGAGGTGCTTGAGAGGTTTACAGGAAAAACAAAACACCCCAAAACCCAGCACCACCACCACCACCAAAACAAAGAAATCTTATCAAGGAGCTGATTCAGTCCACACTAGTGTACAGAGGCAGGGGTGGCTCATTCCCCCTTCATACAGGAGGTAACAGGGAATTCACATGAGCAAAATAAGAAGGAAAGAGAGGGGGAGAGAGAGGGAGAGGAGGAGGAAGGAATGGAGGAGGATAGGAAGGGAGGGGGAGAGGAGCGAAGGTAGACAGCCAGACCCAGGCGTGAAGGCACAGATCCACCAGACTCTGGTTGGTGCCTTGGGCCATGAAGCCAGGACAAGCTGTTTGGAAACATGCCTTCTGCTCTGCAGAGGCTCAGAAAGGGCGAGGCCATGCCAGTCGGGAGGGGCAAAGGTGTTGGTTCCCGGGAACAAGTCTTTAATCCTTGCTTGGTCTAGTTGCCTTAAGTCTTCCTATTGAACTTCAGTGGAGACCTGGGGTTGGACCCTGCTTCGTGTATACTATCTATGGGGTCTTGGGCAAATAATTTGACTGTTTGATGGGCAGTAATGGAATGAGACCACTTGTCTGCCAGCTGGGCAGCACGTTAGTTCAGATAATGTGTCTGTGCTGGTTATCCACCCCCGGGTGCATCCCAGGAGCATAGTCTCCTGCTGTCCAAGCCCGCCTCCATCACCTGTGTCCTTGCGCTCCAACAACCCTGATGACACTCCCTGAGTGCCTGGGACTCTCTGTGTGATGTTCTAGGCATGATATATATTGCTTCATTTTCTTCCCAGCTGTTGTCACCCCATTCTGGGGAAAACGAGGGAATGACCATGGGCTTTTATGAGAGACCAGGCCCCCACCTGGGGCCCGGGCCTCTACAGCACCTTTGCATCTCACCCTCTTTTTCGTTCTCACTTTAACTTGAAGAGGAGATTACAATTAATTCCCTGTGTCTTTCTCCACAGCCACTGATTCAGATAATTGCTTTTCAGTTAATGTTCTCATGATGTCAAACCTTTTGTCTCCAGTTCTCTGGTCCTAAATAAGGGTAAGTGAGAGGGTTTGCATGCCCCCAAGTTTGGGGTTGGAAGGCTGCAGCAGGACTGGCCTGTATACGCATGTGTGCACAGATTTGCACGTGTGAGAGAGCGTGCTGTTGTTGCACTACCCCTAGAGGCCTGAACACTGAGAAGTGTGATCCCATGAAAAAAGACAGGTTGGCACTAAGATGGCGCAGAGATGAGGCAGCGCTGAGATGGCCTCTGACACACACTGCAGAGTGGCAGCTCCTCGCTTCCCCTCTGCGGGCGTCTCCAGAGATGAGGATGCACCCCCAGTGAGGTGACCCCACTCCAGTGAGGTGGCCCCGCCCCCAGTGATGAGGCTCCACCCCCAGTGATGGGGCCCTACATTTAGTGACATGGCCCCACCCCCAGTGAGGTGGTCCCACCCCAATGACGTGGCCCCACCGCAGGTGACGTGGCCCCACCTCCAGTGATGAGGCTCCACCCCAAGTGATGTGGCTCCATTCCAGTGACGTGGCCAAACCACCGGTGACGTGGCTTCACCTGCAGTGACATGGCTTTACCCCAGCGATGAGGCTCCACCCCCCAGGATGTGGCTCTACCCCAGTGACGTGGCCCACACATTTAGTGACATGGCCCCACCCCCAGTGAGGTGGCCCCACCGCAGGTGATGTGGCCCCACCACAGGTGACGTGGCCACACCTCCAGTGATGAGGCTCCACCCCAGGGATGTGGCCCCACCCCGCTGATGCGGCTCCACCCCTAATGATGTGACCCCCCATCTCCAGTGACGTGGCCCCACCCCCAATGATGTAGCCTCACCCCCAGTGATGTGGGCCCCACCCCCAGTGGCACAGCCCCACCCCCTTGACATGGCCCCAGTGCCAATGACATAGCTCCAACCACAGTGATATAACTCCATCCCCAGGGACGGGTTTACTGGGAACTTGCCAGAGACAGGCACTCATTCTGCACGGGCTCTGATTCCCACCACCAGCCCTGCAGTCTGGTGCTACTGTCTTCATTTGCAGAGACATGCAATCGAGCCTTAGAGAGGCTGCAAATTTTTCTTCAAAGTTCATAAATGGCAGAGGCCAGTTTTGCCGCAAATTCTCCAGTATAAAATCCTGGAGAAAATACAATATACACGTAAGATCTGACTTTGGGACCACATACTGCAAGTAAGTATATGTGGGTTAAGTTGGTAAAGTTCTTAATAGATCCCAAATCTTCCCTTTATGTCTATTTATAAAGACCTTAAAGCCATCAGAACGTTGTGAAAACTTCCCACATATGCACTTGCAAACACATAGAAATATATGCATATATACATGCACACATGCACATACATGTATGCACACACATACACACATGTACACATAAACATACACATGCACACACACCCTTTTATGAAAAGTGAACCATTTAGTGAACCAAAGAGCTTCAGCATTGAACTGTTTTTCTTTATACTTCTACCACCTAACATAATAAAATTTTCAGTGTGGAACAAAAAATAAATCCTGTCCTAGAATAAACAAGACTTCGAAAGGAATGAAATTTAGGCAATTCTTATTTACTGTCAGTAGCAGCTTTTTCTTTACTAGCATTTCAGGCCAATTAGCAAGTATGCAGGAAAAAAAAACAATCTAAACATCGGGAGAACTTCTTCATAAACAAAAACTCACTAATCCTGGTTGCAGGGTAACTCTGCCCAATTATCCTTCCTAAAGCTACACACTGCTCCACTGAGGAGCCACCAACCACACTCTGAAATGAGTCTAGATGGCTGTAGAAAACATCTCAATTAAATAATAATAGCCTACATTGGAGAAACGCTTTTTATAGACAGAGTTTTTGAATGCTCCCAGCATCCCTGAGACCTTGATCCATAGGTATCACACTCCGCACTTCAGTAAGGGGGAAACTGAGGCCCAGCAGAGTGGAGAGATTCACTCAAGATCATGTGGCTCACTGGGGGAGATGGGCATCCCAGTCCTGATCTATGACCTCTTATCATCCTTTCCCCTTGAATCCATAGGGAGATAAATGCAGAAAGCAAGGATTTGTGGAAACTCTTTAATTCAGGCTCATTGAGTGAATCTGTGGAGGGCAAGTATATCCAAATAAATGAGCCTTTCAACTGGAATTCTCCTCCCCTCAATGTTATCTCCACCTCTCTTTCTCTCCCTCTCTCTCTCTCTCTCCCTCTCACACACACACACATGAACAGTCTCCTTGGGGATGTTAACTGATCATTAAAATGAGCTTTGGATGGTAACTTTTTAATAAGGCTCATCACAGTGAACTAGTGGTTTGTGACAGGAAGTGATTTTATTTTACTAATGTGTACAGAACCCCTAACAATACAGCTGGGATTTTAACTCAAATTTTGAAAAATAATTGAAAAAGAGCTAGTTAACTTGATGAAGAGGACAGAGAAGCAACTCACAGAAGATGAAGAAAGTGAGAGGGAGAGCTGAGGGGGAAGGTTACTTGAGGGACAGCTCAGGTCAGAAGGAGCCTGGGTCCTGGTGCCACTGGCTGGAAGAGATCAGGTGTCCAGGGGAAATTCTCTCCCAAAGTTCTGTATGGGATTTGTAGACCTCTTCAAGCTAAACTCCTTATTTTGAAATCTTTACTACCTCTTAGGACTTTTTTCAGTCTCTCTAGTTTTCCATCTCATGTTTAGGGGAAGTTTTATTCTTTTCCTCTTGAATTGAGTTTGTGGTTAGACTTTGACTCAAGGGTCTGAAATAGATTCGTTTTTAAAAGACAACATGGACTGTAGCCTGACAGGTTCCTCTGTCCATGGAATTTTCCAGGCAAGAATACTGGAGTGGGTTGCCATTTCCTTCTCCAGGGGATTGTCCCAACCCAGGGATCGAACCCTCATGTTTTAAGTCTCCTGTATTGGCAGATGGTTTCTTTACCACTGGAAAGCCCCTAAATGATGGCAATCAAAACTAAACCTTCAGAGTTGTCGATTTATTCAGAAGGCACCCCAGGGAAAGGTTCCCCAGTGGGAAAGCCCTGGTCCTTGAAGTTTACAGATGGCGGTCTGGTTGTGGAGACCTATGAGAATTCACCAGACCCTCCAGGGCTCTCTTGAAGTCACAAGAGGATGAGATTGCATCTCACTTCAGGTCTAGATTATTGAGAGTTTTATTTATCATCTGCAAGAGCTTTATTTATGATCAGCAAGAACTTGACTTGAAGGAACGGCATCTCATATAATTGAAAATTTAGGGAGGAGGAGTGTAATTACCACGCTTGGTAATTAGCTCTGCTGGCATAAAGGGGCCATGGATCACAGAGGGAAATGTTGACGGTAAATTGGGAGCCCTGTCTTCTTGTTCTGGCTCCCTCCCCAGTTGTCTGGGCCCTGGGGTGATGGGGGTGGGGGATATCATTTCTCCTTCCTCCCATTTTTCCTTTTACCTTTTGCTGTCTGTGTTTTGGAACTGTCAGATCCTTGAGGGAAGGAATCACTTATTTATCTCTAGCGAAGACCAAGAAAACTACTCCTTCTTTGGCATGTTCTTTTTTGTCTGTAAAGGGATAATTTTAGTGGGGGGAGATACAAGATTTTACATGTCATCGTATCCCTTTATATGATTATTTTCCCTGGGATTTCTGACTTTATAATTGTTTGTCCTGTTCTCTAGTTATAATTTGTGTACTTTCTTTTTCTTAATCTGTGCTGCTGATGTGACTGTACCAATGGTTTCCCTCTTTTGTTATGTGTGGTGTAGATTTGCTCACAAAATGACTCTGGCCTATTTACTGACTTGAAAACAAACTAGATGGAGATTTAAAATGAGCTTGTCTGTTTCTCAAACAGTCATAATGATGAGACTCTTCAGTTCAGTTCAGTTCAGTTGCTCAGTTGTGTCTGACTCCTTGCGACCCCATGAACCGCAGCACGCCAGGCCTCCCTGTCCATCACCAACTCCCAGAGTTTACTCAAACTCATGTCCATAGAGTCAGTGATGCCATCCAACCATCTCATCCTCTGCCGTCCCCTTCTCCTCCTGCCCCCAACCCCTCCCAGCATCAGGGTCTTTTCCAATGAGTCAACTCTTCGCATGAGGTGGCCAAAGTACTGGAGTTTCAGCTTCAACATCAGTCCTTCCAATGAACACCCAGGACTGATCTCCTTTAGGATGGACTGGGTGGATCTCCTTGCAGTCCAAGGGACTCTCAAGAGTCTTCTCCAACACCACAGTTCAAAAGCATCAATTTTTCAGTGCCCAACTTTCTTCACAGTCCAACTCTCACATCCATACATGACCACTGGAAAAACCATAGCCTTGACTAGATGGACCTTTGTTGGCAAAGTAATGTCTCTGCTTGAGATTCTTAGAAGTTTGTTATTACTAAAAATGACTTAGTAAAGGATGGGACAGTAAACTGAACAAGTTTAAATATTGGCAGTTAGTGGATATTTGGCTTCCAGCAGTTTCTGTGGCTTCATGGCTTGTCCACCTCCAGTTCTTTATGGACATTATGGCATTTAGATTCTCTTATCTGGTCAGGAGGAAAATTGCTCTGACAGAGTTAAATAGAAAAGGAAGACTTCGTTCAAGTCAATTGCAATAGGGAGAGAGAAACATTAAATTCAACTCCACTGAAATAAGAAGTTGGCTTGTTTTTAAGTGAATGAAATAGTGGAAAAGTACTGAAGGTCATGAGAGGGTGGGGTGGTCATTGTGGTTAGACCATCCACGTCTGCTCACTGTGCTCGTAGAATTTGGTCCCTGAACTTCCCACAGAGTCTGGAAAACAGGGACCGTATTCCCTGGGGATTATACTTCAAAGGGATGGTTCCTAGGTCCCCGAGAAAGCCAGTCCTGAGTGGTAGAAGATTTACATCTCCAGGGGCAGAGGAAGAATTCACCACTGAAAGTTTTCTGAAGTAAACACTCCAAGAAATGGGAAGTCAGAGAGGAGAGTCAGGATGATGCATGTGTGAGGTTTCGGCAAGTTGAGGCGAGCAGGAGAGCACTCTAAATGAAGTTGAGTGATTCAGACCAAAGCCTGATACAGGGGCATAGGTAACCTCTTGCAAAACTATGTGATTTATCATTGGGTTCTGGCGCACAGTGTAAGGGCTAGACAATCCTTGGCCAAGAGAAACAACTTTGGCTGCAGTCAAATTGAGAGGCATTAAAACAGAAATAAACAGAACACAGTAGTGTCGTGGGAAATCTTAAGAGTGGGCCTATGGCTGGAAAGTGCAACCAAAAATAACACCAAGTTCCCATGGTAGAGTGTATTTACTTTAACATTGCGAACTTTAACCCATCTGTGCTGTGCTGTGCTAGGTCGCTCTACTTGTGTCCCACTCTTTGTGACCCTGTGGACCACAGCCCGCCAGGCTCCTCTGTCCGTGGGAATTCTCCAGGCAAGAATACTGCAGTGGGTTGCCATGCCCTCCTCCTGGGGATCTTCCTGACCCAGGGATCAAACCTGCTAGCATGGGTTCTTTACCACTAGCACCACCTGGGAAGCCCTTAACCCACCTAATCTGGTAATTTAATCTGTGTTTGTTTCTCTTATTTTTCCCACTAATTCTTTATGGGAGGTTGAGAGGCATTGTTGGAAGGTCATGCATTCAGATACTGGTCCTATGACTGTGTCACACCAACCATCTTCAGAGTCTCTTATACAAATGGACATCAAAAAGAACCTGTGTCATTGTTGAGAAGACTGTTGTAGACACTCAATTCATGATGATTATTATACCCATTATTAATATTCCGTGTGAAATGTGGCAAGTATCTTAAGAGACATACTGTAAAAGTCCTTTAATTTCTAGAAATGCTACAGGATGTGAAGGTAAAGATGCACTTGGTTTTTGAGGACACAAGTTGCCCTTTGAATGACACTCCTGGTTCTTGTCACAGTGATACAATGCTCTTAATATGATGACCACAGACACAATTAGGAATCCTCTTTGACCTGTGGGGTGACAGGTAAGAAGAGAACCATCTCAGCACCTTTCACCAGTGTAACAAGAGTCACTTTGAGAATTCTTTGTCACTTCTCTCTTTTTCATTGTCTTCTTGCTTCTTTAAAGAGAAAGTTAATTAGTTACCTCAGCATCAGGGACTCAGGGACAGGGCAAAGCTTATTCTCCTTCCGGCATTTGCTTCCTGGCTTTACCCCCAGTTGACTTTATATGATCTTCGGTGATGAATAGTTTTACCTCAATGGCTTTTAATCATTGTTGCTTTTGTTCAGTTGCTAAGCTGTGTCCGACTCTTTGTGACCCCAGGGACTGCAGGACGTGAGGCTCCCCTGTCCTCCACTGTCTCCCTGTGTTTGCTCAGACTTGGTGGTGCCGTTCAACCATCTCATCCTCTGTCGACCCCTTCTCCTCCAGCATCAGGGTCTTTTCCAGTGAGCTGGCTCTTCACATCAGGCCAAAGTATTGGAGTTTCAGCTTCAGCATCAATCCCTTCAGTTAGTATTCAGGGTTAATTGACTGGGTGGATCTCCTTGCAGTCCAAGGGACTCTCAGGAGTCTTCTCCAGCACTGCAGTGTGAAAGCATCCAATCTTCAGTGCTGAGCTTTCTTTATGGTCAAACTCTCAGATCTATACATGGCTCTGGAAAAACTATAGCTTTGGCTATACAGACGGACTTTTGTCCACAAGGTGATGTCTCTTCCTGCTCTTAAGGCAATTCTCATCTTCAAATCATGTGAGAAGTCTTTGCTACCTGGTCTTCGTTGCCCAGTGACGTGAGTGCTTTAGACGCTGTCTCCTCCCTCGTCCAGGGAGATGCGTGGATTCCTGAGGCATCTGCAAGAGAGTCTTTGTCACTCTCTCCCAACGTGCCAGCCAAGATGACTTCTTGGCACAGATTGGCTTCTGTGAGAGAGGAATGTCCTTTTCAAATATGTGCTGTATTATTGGAATTTCATAGTTGGTGGGGGACCTTGAGGTCAAAGGAGTTTGCTGAAGATGAAGAGCTTAGACCATGTCCATAAACCTCCCACGACCAGGAGGATGGGCACTTTGATTTTCCCTTGCTCACTGGGTGGGGGGTGGGGGGCGGGTGCCTCTGGAATTCTCCCAGAGTGTTATTGATGAGGCGAGCCACAGCTTTGGTTCCAGCTCATGACGTGTTCATAAACATATACTTAACTGATTTAAGACCAGGGACTGCTCTCTGAAAGCAATCCAAATGTGGTAATATTGTCCCAACCAGCTGATTCTTCCTATTTTTGCTAGTGTTGGTATCATTTAGGTATAGTTGTGATGGGGTACATGTGTTTGCCAAGAATTGTTATAAATCATCAGTGATCATAAATGTTAGCCTTTTAAGAAAGAAAGAAAGAAAGTGAAGTCGCCCAGTCATGTCCCACTCTTTGCGACCCCGTGGACTGTAGCATACCAGGCTCCTCCATCCATGGGATTTTCCAGGCAATAGTACTGGAATGGGTTGCCATTGCCTTCTCCAGGGGATCCTCCCGACCCAGGGATTGAACCTGGTCTCCCACATTTCAGGCAGACGCTTTACCATCTGAGCCACCAGGGAAGCCCTTTAGGCGGCAATCACATCAATCCTATGTTGCCGTGTTATCAATATATTACCATCCTGATATAGTCATCCTGAGAGATGGGTAAAGACATGTCTATGAGGAAGTCAAGGGCTACTTTCTTCCCAGCCTCATGTTCCCTCTGACTCATTTTAATTCACACATGCTTGAATATAAACTTATGTTTGGTTATTACTCATATCTTTTTAAGTTGTTTTTTAAATTGGTGGGTAATTCTTTATAATGGTGTGTTGGTTTCTGCTGTCCAACATCATGAATCAGCCATAAGTGTACATATATCCCCTCTCTCTTGAGCCTCCCTCCCACCCCCCACCCATCTCCCCGCTCTGGGTATCACAGAGCACCAAGCCGATCACTCATATCTTTTGTGTGAGAGTTTTTCTACCAAAAAAAAAAAAAAAAAGACCCCCAAACCCCAAACAAGGGTCACATTCTCTATTATGAAGTTTTGCTTTCCAGCTGATCAAGAGGCAGATGAAAAGTGGGGCAGGTACGGGGGACAGGTGCTTAGTTAACAGCCGCCGATGTGGCCGTTGGAGGTGGCATCCTTGGCTGGTTGTGGGTGACTGATGGCGAGGACCATCACCGTTATTACTGCCCGAGGGAGGCCAGGCAGGCCCCTCACGGGGCTGCTGTGTGCTCAGGGCGTGGAGCACCCGGAAGTGCTCCCCAGACGTGCTCCGTTTGGACAGAGACCGCTGCTCCCCAGGCACCGTGCTGAAGCAGAGGAGGTGAGAAGGAGTGCTTGTGCAGGGCGGGGGGCCGTGGGGTCGGAGGCACCTCGCGGGGGCCGCGTCTCCCGGTGTCCTGGGTCTGGACTAGACCGCTGGGTTCCCGCTGGCGGCGGGGACTGCGCGGACACGCGGGTCCGTGCCTGTGGATGCTGAGCCGGCACCCGGGAGCGGGCGGTTGGCGGGGTGGGAATGTTCTGGATGTGTTTCGAGGGTGGAGCCGGTGGGATGTCTTAGTGGATGGACTGTCTGGGGACCGGAGGAAGGGGCTTGGCGGTGGCTCGGGTGTTTGTGGTTTTTGGTTGGTTGGTTGGTTCGAACAACTCCAGTAGATGGAATTCTCATTTACCGAACAGGCAGAGTGTCCTGGAGGCTAAAACTGGAAGGTGTTTCCAGGAGGATGATCGATGGATCTTTGGAGTCAAAACCATTGACAGTTAAGTCAGGAGGCTGACCCTCATCACTGGGAGAACAGTTTCAGGGAGTTGGTGGAAGAGGAGGCTTGATGGGGGTGAGTTTAAGAAAAACGAGGAAGAATTTCAGAGAACAGGGCCCTCTCCTCAAGTGTTTTACTGTAAAGGACGACCAGTGGGGCTTATAACCGGATGAGGACAAATGTGGTGGGTTTCATTGTGTCTAGTTTCGAAGAGAGGAGACAGCACAGCGGGTTTGTGGAGGAATGCAGACAATCTGGTGGAAAAATTGGGTTGAGAAAAGAAGGAGTTGCTGGAACCTCTCTTAGGAGGGTGAGCAGAGGGCGTCCGGTGTGAGGCGTCACCTGAGAAGCGGGGTGAGCCTGGCTGGTGGTCAGTGAGCGCCCGGGGGAAGGGAGAAGGGGTCGGTGGGCCTTCCTGGGCTAGCGGCGAGCTCTGCGCTCTTCGGCTCCTCCGGCGGCGTCAGTGGGCACCGGCTGCCCGGACGCTGAGCCTGCGGTGGGAAGGGGCTCTGGAAAGCCGTGTCCCCGCGGTGGGTGCTGCCCAGTTTGAAGCTGGAGAACGTCATGGTGGGAGTTGTTTCAGGATTGGGGGAAGACTTGCCGAAGGAAAAATACGGGAAGCAGGAACGGATGAGTGTGCAGGTGAGCGTGTGTGTGTGTGGTGGGTTTTGGGCAGGCCTCATCATCCAGAATGGAGGAGGAAATGGCAGCCCACTCCCCGTGTTCTTGCCTGGAGAATCCCATGCACCGAGGAGCCTGGCGGGCTACAGTCCAGGGGTTGTAAAGAGGTGGGCACGCCTGAAGCGACTGAACACCCTGAGCACATCATCCAGAAAATGCAGGAGGCTGGAAAAGTGTTACATGAGCGTCCACTCTAGGGGTTACCTACTGCCTACAATTAAAAAAGAGTTCCATTCCGTGGTGTCATATCCAGCCACTTTTGAAAAAGATGAACTTTTTCAAAGGTGACATTTAAAATTTTTAAAAATATTTTTGAAATAACGTTTAAAGGTTACAAGTGTTACAGAATGTTGGCTGCATTCCCTGTGTTGCAGGATACATCCTTGAGCCTGTCTTAACCCAATAATCTGCATCACCCCACTCTCCACTCCTGTATCACCCCTCCCCATCCCTCCCAGTAAACACTAGTTTCTTCTCTATATCCGTGAGACTGCTTATAAAAGATGACTTTTTGAAACACAGTGGCAAATGAACTGCTAGACGCAGGTGTAACGAGCGGCTGTAGTCGAGAGTCTGCCTTGGGCTGTTCTGAGCAGGACCGAGCCCGGGCTTCCCATATTCCAGGCAGATTCTTTACCGTCTGAGTTCAGCCCTCTGAACTGGACAAATAAGGCTCGTTGGGAGGAAGGTTAGAATTTTATTCCCCCTTCCCCAGGTGTAAAAGGTCCACCAGGTTCACCCAGGGTGCAGGAGGGGAGTGAGGAGGGTAAGCAGAACTGTGTGCACCTGACAGTGAGTGAGAGAGCCGGGGATAGTTTGCAGCTCAGATCTCACGATGACTTCTCCATTTTGCAGCCCTTAATCTGATGGTGAGGCAGGGGAGGACGATCAGAAGTGGGAACCAGCCAGGGATGCACTGCCTTCACTGGGAGGAAGGCAGCGGGGACTGGGCCACGTGGAACAGGCCTCTGGCAACTGTGGGATGCAGGAGAGAGGAGGTCTGTGTCCATCCAGGCCTCCTGTCTGTGTGTCTGAGAGAGTGGGGGGATCACACACTGGGGCAGGTATGGAAAATCAGACCCCTGTGGGCAATCAGTTTAAAAGGTCCGGTTCAGGAGGCCATAAGATCCGTGAAGCCTGCGATTATGTTTACTCTTTCCATCAGAAGAAGTTTCTAGCATAGTGCCTGGCCATGATTTGGTGCTCAGTAAGTTTTTATTAATGAGACTTCCTCAGCAATCCACTAGTTAAGACTCCTCCTTCCAATGCAGGGGGCACAGGTTCAATCCCTGGTCAGGGAACTAAGATCCCACCTGCTGGGAGCTGTGGCCAAATTTTTTTTTTTTTTTTTACAATTTTTGTTCACTATTATCAAAAGTCTATGCATGCATGCATACATACATGCATGGATGACATTAGGGTGCTTATATCATGCTGACTCTTGGAATGATAGGTCTGCAGTCCAAGAGCGAGGTCCTGGCTGGAGACAGAAGAAATGGTGGTGTGGAGTTAAGTGCTGGAGACAGGTATCCATTTGAGGGTGGCCGTGTAGCTTGTACAGAAATGTATTCTGTTTCTGAAAGGAAGGGAATTCCGAGTCGAGTGACAGGCTGCTCTTCTGTGTGGCTGATGAAAATACTCCATGGTTTGATTGTAAAACATCACTTAGGTTTTGATTTGTCACCTGATCACCCTTGGAGGCATTAATGTGAAATTGTAAATATAGGTCCAACCCTTGATTTTTACCTAGTTTTCAGGCAAGGAGAATAATGAACACTTAAGATGATAACTTTGATTTCTTGGAATTGAAGTAGCTGTTTACTTTTCAGAATCCCATCATTTCATCAGGCAGTTGTTACTTTCCTTGTAATGCCTGTTTTTCTCTTGCAGAAAATTTAGCGGGGGCGGGGGGAATCATGCATATTGCTGAAGCACAAAACTCTTGTTTTTCCCTTTCAGTCAAAGTTTTTGCTGTTCATTTTTGAAAGGCAACTCAGATGGATATTGCAATTTGCTAAAATCAATATAATTAGAGAAAAAAATTGATGTGCTGAAAAGAATACAGTTCAGGGAACTATTGAATGTAATTGAAATGTCTAATGAGCTGTCTTCAAGATCAGGATTTGAGCGTAGTGAAACCTGGACTTTTGTAATGGAAATTTTACTTGAAAGCTCTAAACTCTTTGGGGCTACTCCATGGCAGACAAATATTCAAAGAAACCTGAGTGAGAACTGACATCCCTTTGAAAGGATGTGTGTGTGTGTGTGTGTGTGAGTCGCTCAGTTGTATCTGACTCTTTGCGACCAGGCTCCTCTGTCCATGGAATTCTCCAGGCAAGAATACTAGAGTGAGTTGCCGTTCCTTCTCCAGGGGATCTTCCCAAGCCAGGGATTGAACCTGGGTCTCTTGCATTGGCAGGCAGATTCTTTACCATCTGAACCAGCAGGGAAGCCCCTTTTGAAAGGATGAACATGCTGCATGAAATGTCATGCTCACACCTAACTTCTTCAAGTTATTAGCATTCACCTCCAGGACCAGAGTTGGGGTGTAAAACTGTTACATTTTTTTTGAGTACTGATTTGTTCGCTTAACAGTTTGATTCTCCTGGGTGTTCTTCTGAGTCTTTTGTTGTATTAATAACTGTTTCCTTTCTTAGAGGTGAACTTGGAAGGCAGTTTGGGGAGCACTGAATGTTTACTCAAAAGATTTGGCATTTGAGACTAGCGTCACTGACTTGATGGACATGAGTTTGAGCAAGCTCCGGGAGTTGGTGATGGGCAGGGAGGCCTGGCATGCTGCGGTCCATGGGGTCACCAAGAGTCGGACATGACTGAGCGACTGAACTGAACTGAACTGAACTCTCACTCATCGTGTGGGTTCCCAGCTCAGTCCTGCGGAGCCTGGAGCCTGACGCGCACCCAGGCTGTGGGCTGGAACAGTCCCTGGGGCCCCTGGCTCGTGGGTTTGCTGCCTGCTACTGTGGTCGGTGCTCGGTGCCCTGTAGGGAGGACTCCCGTTTCCGTCCGGGGCCAATCCCGTGTCCTGCCCTGGCTTCCCGCTTCAAGAGCTGCTGTGTTTCTCTGCAGCTTCCACTTCCTGCTCACAGTTCGATGCAGGGACATGGCCATGCCTCAACCCACGTTCAGAGGAGTGTATTTTAGGTTAGACTGGAATTGAAAAGGGTCTTTTATTGTGCAGAACCCTGGTCTTTTGATGCTTGATGAATAATAGTAAATACATTCTGTAGGCTCCATAGTCTGGGATAATTATGTTCAACTGCTGTGTGTCCCTGTAGTCCTGTGAACTAGAGGCATGCCTGTTACCATCCTGCCATAGCAGTTCCCTCTTATGGGGCCCCCAGTGGCTGCCGGAAACTGCAGACATTACTGATCCTTATATACACTATGTTTTCTCCTATTCATACATATCTGTGCTCAAGTTTAATTTCTAAATTGAGCACAGTAAAAGGTTAACAACCATAGCTAATTATGAAATAGGACAATTATATTAATATACTATAATAAAATTTATGTGAATGTGGCCTTTCTCTTTTTCTCTCAAAATATGGTACAAATTTAATGCCTTTTCCAGCTTAACTACTATCACACCGTGGCTGTAACTTTGGCAGCTTGAGGTGTGACAGCAAAACTCACACAGATTTCTTTTTCCTTCTTCACAATTTCATGGTTAGAAGATTCATTCTTACTACGGATCTCAGTCAAGAACTTTCACCTTTTCACTTAGAGGAAGCTCTTTCCGGCTTCTCTCGGGCACATCTGAATTGTCAGCATTGATTCTCCTGAGCTTTGGGGTCACTATTAAGTAAAAAAAGGTCACTTGAACACAAGCACTGTGTTATTGTGGGAGTTGGTCTAGAAAACAAGTGGCTGCTAAGTGACTAACAGTTGGGACTCCCTGGATAAGGGGATTACTTCTATTTTCATGACTAACAGTTGGGACTCGCTGGACAAGGGGACAACTCCTATTTTCGTGGGAAAAACCTGACATCTTGAGATTCCATCATGGGACTCAGAATGGTTCACAATTGAAAACTTCCGAACTGTTTATTTCTGTAAATTTTTAATGTAATGTTTCCACACCAAGGATGACCTCTGGTTACCAGAATTACAGAAAGCCAAAGTGCAGATAATGGGGACCACTGCCCAGCTTTGGTGAGAGTGGTGGCCAGGTGCATTTGTGCAGTGCTTAATCTCCACAACTGCACATAGCAGTCCAGTTGGTTCTCATTCCTCCTGTGTTCCGGCTGCATCTTTTCCCTTGGCTTCTCTGGGACATCCCTGAATCCTCTGGGCTCTTTCTGCTTCCTCTAGCTTGAATTGTCTACTTTTATTTGTAAGCTGCTGCTGCTGCTAAGTCGCTTCAGTCATGTCTGACTCTGTGCGACCCCATAGACAGCAGCCCACCAGGCTCCCCCGTCCCTGGGATTCTCCAGGCAAGAACACTGGAGTGAGTTGCCATTTCCTTCTCCAATGCATGAAAGTGAAAAGTGAAAGTGAAGTCGCTCAGTTATGTCTGACTCTTAGCGACCCCATAGATGGCAGCCCACCAGGCTCCTCCATCCATGGGATTCTCCAGGCAAGAGTACTGGAGTGGGGTGCCATTGCCTTCTCCATATTTGTAAGCAAATAGGTGCTTTCCTGTCCTTAGGCTTCCATCCCTTTGGTTCATGAGAAATTTCAAAAAGGGCTTTCCTGTCTATGTTAGCATAAGTAGCTACTCTCTCTCTTTGGAAACTTTGTGCAAGTGTGAAAGTGGTTTGGAAGGTGTTATCTGAATTCAGCACTCATCAAGTCTCTTCCTGAAGGGGCTTGGCCTTTTTTCCTCTGACCTTTTATTTTTGGACAAAACACGTCTTAGACACCGTATTTCATATTGGTTTCCTTCCTTCCCCTCATTAGCACTATTTCATCTTTGACAAGTGATAAAAACATAACATGAAATGCATACTTTCTTATAACTTGAAGCGACTCAAATTAGTATGTATGAGACAGGAAAAAATAGATAAGAGGGGATTTGCTAATTAATTGAAAATCATGGTTATATTTAGAATAGTGTTTCTGAAACTATCACAATTGGTGATCTAAAGTAAATGTATTCAAAAAAATTGCCATTAACCAATCAAAGGTAAAATAATCATTTAAACAACTGTGGTAGCACTTCTTACTTATATCATCGAAAAGAACAACGTGGATTTTCCTGACCCTCTGCAGTGTCTTTAATCCTGCTGCTGCTGCTAAGTCATTTCAGTCGTGTCTGACTCTGTGCGACCCCATCCCTGGGATTCTCCAGGCAAGAACACTGGAGTCGGTTGCCATTTCCTTCTCCAATGCATGAAAGTGAAAAGTGAAAGTGAAGTCGCTCAGTTGTGTCTGACTCTTCGCGACCCCATGGACTGCAGCCTACCAGGCTCCTCCATCCATGGGATTTTCCAGGCAAGAGTACTGGAGTGGGGTGCCATTGCCTTCTCCGGTCTTTAATCCTACAATATCTTGAAACTACAGACAGTTCAGGGGTCATAGGTAAGATTCCAGAAATACCTAGTTTCTTTTCTTCATTTCCCCAGGATGAAAGTTTATGTTCATAGATGGTCAGGGTGGCAGTGGGTGTCTGGTTGCTCTGTGATACAGTCTTGGATAGTTTCAGATTTGGCCCCCAGGATTTACAGAGCATTTTCTTACTGCAAAAACTGTGAGGGACTACACTGATGAGCGTGTGTTGCACTCCGGGCTCCCTGAACATTTCCATGTATGGGGCGGCAGGGGGTGAGGTCCCAGTTCACCCTCCACCATGGTTGGGCCTAGGAAGGGAGTCTGTGTGTTATCTCCTTGCAGTGTGATTCCAGAGAGGCTCCTGGATGTGTATTGTGTTTCCGCCTGTGAGAAAACAGGGAAGAAAAGCTCTTTCTGGGTGGGCCTGGAGCCTCCGAGGGGTCCTTTTTGGACACCCAGGTTCCGCTCTCACCTGAATATTTGGACTTTCCTTCCTCACTCATGATAGGACCAGCTCTTTTCCATCTTTGGTTCTTGCTCCAGGGGTCAGCAGGGCCACCACTGACCAGCCTCTTCTAGAGACTGCCCCGTCTCCTCGCACGGCGCACTCCCATCATGGAGTGTGTTCCCTTCACAGAGTATTTGTTGATCACGTTTTCTCACTAGAACGTGAAATCCACAGGTGTGTGGACTGGATCCTACAGCCCTGATCTCAGGGCCTAGGATACAGTAGGTGCTCAGTAAACAGGACTAGAGTCCTAACTGGCTTCCTCTGCCACTGGATTGTGTCTTTTTAATCCTGTGAGTGCATTTAGACTTTTGTTTCTCTTTTGTCTTTTTTTCTTTTTCAGATGGAAAACTAATGTTGGAGGGAGGGCATTATTTTATGCATCTTCCTGGGAAAAAAATTAACTGGTTTATCAGAGAGTTTCTTTGAGATTGATGGGAGGGCTTTGACAGCTTTATGCGACCCTTCAGAAAAATTCACAGCTTCTAATCCACTGGGAGCAAATGGGGCACATGGATCACTGGTGCATGCAAGTCCAATTTTCAGATAGTCATGAATGGGTATTTTTTAACTCTATGGTGCTCTCTTTGTCAATTGTATATATGAAATCACACTTTAGGGCTTCCCAGGTGGTAGAAGTGGTAAAGAACCCACCTGCCAATGCAGGAGACATAAGAGACATGGGTTTGTTCCCTGGGTTGTAAAGATCTCCTGGAGGAGGAAATGGCAACCCACTCCAGTATTCTTGCCTGGGAAATCCCATGGACAGAGGAGCCTACAATCCATAGGGTGGCAGAGTCAGACATGACTGAGTCTACTTAGCATGCATGCAATCATACATTTGGGTGAAATGGTCCCAACACATACAATTTCAAATTCTGTGTGCTCACAAAAGTACTGTTCCCATTTGTTATGAGGTGAATTTTTCCCCCACCCCCACAAATTCATATATTAAAGTCCTAACCCCCAGTGTGGTAGTGTATGGAAGTAAGGCCTTCAAAGAGGTTCTTGAAGTCATTGAGGTCATAAGGGTGGGGCCCTGATCTCATACAACTGGTGTCTTTATAAGAATAGGAAGAGACGCTGAGATCCTTCTCTCTGCACCTTCTCAGGCAGATGAGAGGCCACATGGGGACACATCTCAGACCAGGGAGGTGGCTTCGCCAGAAACCAGCCTTGAGGACACTGTGATCTTGGACTTCCAGAACTCTTGAAAAAATACATTTCTCTTATTTAAGCCGTAATGTCCTCTATTGTTACCTCTCGACCCTGGTCCATGTCCTGGGATGCCGAACCCCACAGACTGCATCAGGGTTGGGTGCAGATGATGGGAGCGCTGGTGAGAGATCAGAGGGCAGGGGGCAAGCTCTCCATGGTGACCACCTCCTAATCCTGGCACCTGCACACACCTCCCTGTATGTGACAGAAGGGACTCTGTAAAGATCCAGTGAAGGATTTCGGGGTGGATTATCCAAGTGAGTCCAGTGCAGTCATGCGGGTCCTATAGGAAGGAGGCCAGACGATCATGGCTGGAGGAGGTGATGCGCTGGTGAAGGCAGGTTGGAGGGCGTGGCCTCGAGTCAGGCAAGACAGGGCGCCCCCAGGAGCTGCGGGAGCAAGAGGCACCTTCCCCAGGGTATGCGGCAGGGCCCGTCCAGTCCTCCTGATGCCTTGATTGTAGCCCCGTGGGACTCAGTGTGAACTTCTCACCTTCAGAACTTTTAACAAGTGAGTTTGTGTTGTTTGAAGCCACTAAGTTTTTGTTTCGTTTTTGTAATTTGTTACAGCAGCAGGGCTGTGCTGGGCGCTTAGTCGCTCAGTCATGTCCAACTCTTTGTGACCCCATGGACTGTAGCCCACCAGGCTCCTCGGTCCATGGGATTCTCCAGGCAAGAATACTGGAGTGGGTTGCCATGTCCTCCTCCAGGGGAATCTTCTCAATTCAGGAATCAAACTCAGGTCTCCTGCATTGCAGGCAGATTCTTTACCATCTAAGCCACCAAGGCAGGGAAGCCCACAACAGCAGTAGGGGATGAATATGGAGGGAACTAGACAATTGAGATTAGGGGCTCCCCCCCGACCCCAGGCTGTCTCCTTGGACAGCTTTATGGACTGGCATGTTCTGCCCTGTCCCCTTATGTTCTGGTCCCTCCCTTTCCGCTTCTCTCGGGCCCAGGGGTGGGGAGGGAGCACCCTGAATGCTGCCTGGCCCCACAAAAAGTCTTGGCACCAACTTCCTTACTTTATAGGATCTGGAACTTGCCATCTGTTCCCTGCCGAGCTGCTGACTGATCAAGGCTTGACCACCAGGAAGCAGGAGAGGCACCTGGGCAGAGGGCTCATGTGGTTACTTTCGCTCCAGCCAGGACTGGCTTTTTTTCCCCTGAATCCCTTTCAGGCTCTGATAAGACATGGAAACACGTTTTCCCAACTGGAGATCTTAAGTCCTCACACACCTGTGCTGTTGGCTCTTTCAAAGCAGAAAATGTGGTTTTCATGGAGGACACTTTTCTTTGGTTTCAAAATGTTAATTGTGAGGAAAGACTCAGGGGGAGGATGAAGATGCTGAAATTTATAATGCATTTGACTCTAAAAGGTTATTAAAACACTGCCATTAAGAAATTAAAGGAGCATGATGAAACTTCTCAGCAAACTTACTAAGAAAATACTTTTTTATTCTATTTTTATAACTTACCATAAAGTAGAATGAAGAACTCTTCTGTTGAGTGTGTTCTTATTTACTGTGAATGTTTGAACATAGCACTGGCATCTCTCTGGAGAGTTGAGATCCCACTCCGTGGAGAAAGAAGGCAGTCTGAGCAAAAAGTCCGTATGAAACAAAACACAGGAAGGTTGCACTTCTATTTTGGGGTTATGTGCTGCCCCATCCAGCCTCAAGAATGTAATCCTCTGCTGTGACTTAGTGGTAATTTAAAGCTTCATGCTAAATTTTCTGGTGGTATTTGAAAATATATGACTGACCTTTAGAGCATGTTTAAGTGGCAAAACTTTATCATTTTATTTTCATTTTCTCTTTTAACCTTGGGAAAGAAGTCTCTCTACTGTTTGTCTGAAATTGAATTGTTGCAACTGTTTTCCTGAACATGGGGAGTAAAGAAAAGTGTTCTAGGGGTTTCAAGTTATATTTTTGTAGGTAATTGATTTAAAAGGGCTGTAATAGGTAGATAGTTAAGTAAAGTAGATGAATGGATGGATAGATATACAGATACATAGATAAAGCAGTTGGATTGATGGATGGATGGATGGATGGATGGATGGATACCAATAGGAGGATATGTATAACATATAAACAATGTGTTTGTCTTTCTGCCATTGGTCTGAGTTCACTTTACTGTTACCTAGACACCCAGGGTGGTTGCCACGCCATCCTGGGTGCTTTGAGAGAAGACAGATGATGCGGGTATTGGATTCTGACCCACCCACCGCTCGCTTGGTGACCTATGAGCATTTGGTCATTCAAAGTGCAGGGGCTGTGCATGACCATGGTTACTTTCCAACACACGAGTTTGTTAGTGTTTTATGAACAAAAAAGGTGTTCATGAGAAGAGCAAGTAGGAGGGAAGGGATCCTTGAACATCATGGTCACAGAATTCCCGGGGTCAGGAAGCCCCTCCATGTGCAGTGCCTAGCGGTCCTGTTGGGCTGGATCCTGGGGGCTGTGGCCAAGCAGGGCTCTGTGGACCCGACGTGGGAGGGGAGAGGGGGAGCAGGGGTCGGGGGGACCTCCAGTGGGGCTGCTCCAGGGGACGGTCTGAGCAACTGTGGCACTCTCCCTCCCCAGGTCTGGTCCACAGTGTCTGTGACTGTACCGCTGGACACAGGCGAGTGAGGGGCAGGTAGGGTTTCCTGCAGCAGACAAATGACTTCACAGGGACAGGTCTTGTCTGTTCATGTCATCCAAGTGCATTCACGTGACTGGACTTTTAGTCATTGGCTGTAATGGAAAATGTATTCGTCAAGATAAGGGTCTGATGCCTGACTGTGAACATCCTATTTCTCCTTGAAGCTTCTGTCTTACTCTGCATCTCCTAAAGCTGGCTGGAACTTGATAATACACCATCTAATGTCTTCCCAATCTCTACAGAAAGGCTTGAGCTTGCTCCTAAGTGTGAAAATGTGAGTTGCTCAGCCATGTCTGACCCAAAGACTGGGACATTTGGGGCCCCAGGGACTGTTGCCTGACAGCCTTCTAAGTTCATGGGATTCTCCAGCAAGAATACTTGAGTTGGTTGCCATTCCCTTCATCAGGGAATCTTCCCAACACAGAGATCAGACCCAGGTCTCCTGCATTGCAGGCGGGTTCTTTACCATCTGAGACACCTAGGTTTGCCACATTCTGCTAAACTGATCACTTCTTTCAATATCCACAGCCATTTCCTTAAAAGGTTGGGGGAATGTTGTCTAAGTCTTATGCAACAGGATTTAGAAAAACATGAATAATTCCTGCATCATTTTGTTTTGGAAGACCTAGAGTCTGAGAATCCTAGATAAATATCAGTCCTCCAGCACCTCATTAAATGAACTCTCACTCAATGAACTCTTCTCCATTTCCTTTGCAGCCTAATGCTCTTGATCATTGATACATCTCCCCTTCCTTCCTAATTATTTCACCTGGAAGTGCTGCTTTTAACATAACTTTCCTGGCTCCTCAAACTTTCCTTATTAATTTTCCCTTAAGTTTTGTATCTTGGAGGCAGCCCATCCGTCTTTCCTGGGCTGCGTCTCTGCTGACATCCTCTTTCTGCCCTTCACTCCAAAGTTTGCTCTCTAAGATGCTTCTGGTTCCAATGCATAGTGCCAAGCTGCTTCAAAATAATTTCTGAAAACTTACCATTTTGCTGAAAGTATGTTTCTTTAGTGAAGTCTCCAGTGACAGATGGTCCATTTCAATTTTCTCCTGCCCGCAGAAAAATCCCTGTAATGACAGACAGGAAATGCAAGAAATGCTCTCTTGGTGGACTTTGGGTTTAGCTTCTTTGCCTGCCTCCTTCACTTGCTGGAAGTCCTTTAGGCGATGGCTGTGTCCTGTAGAGCTGGGTTTGCAGAGTGTTTCATCCACTGTCAGCAGGTGTGAGCTAAAATGTGATAATGAAGTAAAGGTATTTAAAGTTCCAGATAACTTAGTGCAGAGTCAGTCATGTGTGCTTAGCTGTCTAATTTAAGTACTTGTGTGTGTGTGTGTGTGTGTGTGTGACTTTCAATGTTCTAAGATGAGTAACCTTTTTACTTAGGATGAATTTTGTGATTTGGATAGAATTACACATACTTCCTTCTTTGGGCTTCCCACGTGGCTCAGTGGGTAAAGAATCTGCCTGTAATGCAGGAGACATGAGTTCGATCCCTGGGTTGTGAAGATCCTCTGGAGAAGGAAATGGCAACTCACTCCAGTCTTCTGGCTTGGAGAATCCCATGGACAGAGGAGCCTGGCGGGCTACAGTCCATAAGGTCGCAAAGAGTTGGACACAACTGAAGTGACTGAGCATGCATGCATGCACACATATTTTCTTTAAACTCTTTGGCCCAAATTGTGTTGGAAATTTCAGAATGGTGATTTTCAAGAGAGAATCCTCTTACGGTTCTGCCCCATTGAGAGTAGCTAACACTTGATGTTCATCTGTATTTCGGCAGCAGTAGGACAGCTACAGATTCATTTGCCCAGTCTGTTGGTAAACTGAAAACATTCTTTACATTTTGCTTCTGAAAGAGACAAAGGCTGGAGATGGTGAGAATGAGTAGGGAAATAAATAAATGTACTTATCCTGAGAAGGTCAAACCCTCAATCACGTCAGCATGGCTGAAAGTGGACAGAAGCCAGTGTGCAAAAGAGAGCAATATCCTTATGCTCAGATTTGCTACTGCTCTTTTCTTCCATCTGGAAACCTTTCCATCATCATCAATAGCTTATAAACTCTGATCGTCTGAGACTGCAGAGTCATGTAAATATATCCAGCGTATGTAGCCTTTCCTGATGGAGAAGCCTTTCTTTCTTACCCAGGATACATAGCCTTTCTATGAGGACGGATGCAAATTGCATAACTATTCTCTTTTCTTAACAGAGTTTTCAGACGGGTTGTGGGAACCATCAGGCCATGTGTAAAAGAAGGAGTGGCCTTGAGGGAGGGCACTCATATCCGTCACGGCCACAGCTTCCCACCCTCCTCTCTTCCCAGGGGAAATCCTGATTCCTTTCTTCCTCCTTCATCTGCAGCTAGCTTCACTTGCAAATTTCTGGAGTTTCTGTTTTTAAAATATTTATTAATTTGTTTGGCTGTGCTGGGTCTGAGTTGTGGCTCTTGGGATCTTTAGTTGTGGCACGTGGCATCTAGTTCCCTGACCAGAGATTGAACCCAGCCCCCTTGCATTGGGAGTGTAGAGTCTTAGCCACCAGATCATCAGGGAGGTCCCTGAAATTTCTTGACTGGGTCTTTTAAGTGGTTTTTAGAGGCTATGTGTACTCCTCTGAAATTGCATGACAAAAATTCGTGTGTGTCTATATGTGTACATGCACACAGTTTTCTGGGGGAGAGGCTCAAACATTTTCATCATGTTTCATCATCACTGAGGATTCTCAGAACTAAGGAAGGTAATGATGACTTCTTCTTAAGCCTGTTGAGCTGGCTCCTGCCAGTGAATTTAGACTAATGCTTCATATAGCCTATTAACTTGAGGATGGATTGTCAATGCAAAAGGCTGTAGCGGTCAGGTGGGTAAAGTAAGAGGCCATAGTCAGTGATGCACAGGACAGTAAGGAGTGGTGAGGTCTGTGGTTAATTTGGAGATAGGTGGCCGATTCTCCCACTCCCTAATTCAGGTTAAAACCCTACATTCTGTTCAGTAAATACAACTCAGCCCCCTGGGTTGCCATGGTGAACCCTTCTGCTTATTGAGGGCAAGAAAGGAAGGTTGCCTTCTTACGTCCATTTTTTTGTTTATCTGTTAGGAATAAGGTGCCAGGGCAGGTGGGCGGGCAAGGATTTGGTGATGGTAGATCCTATCAAATGCTGTCTTGACATGACTTGTGCATGTGTGCTAAGTTGCTTCAGTTGTGTCCGTCTCTTTGCGACCCTGTGGACTGTGGCCCTCCAGGCCCCTCTGTCCATGGGATTCTTCAGGCAAGAATACTGGAGTGAGTTGCCATTTCCTTCTCCAGGGGATCTTCCTGACCCAAGAATTGAACCCATGTCTCCTGTGTCACAGGCAAATTCTTCAGCCACTCAGTCACCTGGGAAGCCTGTCTTGACATGACCAACAAGGATTAAATCCCCCCAAAGTGGTATCATTAAATCTAGAAGGCAGGAGAGAACTCTTAATGTGGCCTCTTAGCTGGTCTATACCTACATCTCTGGCTTTCTCTGGGTGATCATTCTTGTCTTTTGCTAAGCTTTAGATTTGTTTCTTCTCCCTAAGAGCCACTTTTTTTTTTTTTTTTTTCACAGTGGAATGTGTGTTTACATTCTTTCCTCCACTTTGTAAATGCCTGTACTCACATTCCTGGCTAATTCTTGTACATCCTCTAGGTTTCAGCTTCCAGGTGACTTCCTCAGGTGAGAGTTTTATGGCTCTGCAGATCTAGAGATGGTGAGAACCTTACTCTTTAACCCTGAATCACTTATAAATAAAGTTAATATGCTTTTGAAAGGGTTGCTTTCCTCACTAGACCATAAGCTCCAGGAGGGCAGGGATTACTTTAATCACTTTAGGTCCTGTAACTTCCAGCTCAGTGCCTGGCACACAGTAGGTACAATACACATTCTTGAATGAATGAATGAATGGGAGCATCAATATCTAGACAGGAACAGAGACCTGGGGACCAGCTGAGCTCGTGGAATCACAGATGGTGGGGCATTGGTGGGGTCATCATCCCTAAGGCCTGATTCCCAGTGTTGTAGGTCCCTGAGCCCAAGGAGTTTGTCTGTCGGCCCTTAGTGATTTATGGACCCACCCAGCCTCATAGGAGAGACCTAGGTTTGAACCAGAATGTTGACCTTGGAATTGATGATAAGACAACTGCCAGGTGGTCAGAAGGCATAGGTCGGCTCGCTCAATGCATTTCTGTGTTAGGCATCAGTCAGCATAGAGGAACACTAGGACTCCGGATGGATCCTGAGAAAATATCAGAAAACAGGACCGCGCAGAGTAGAGTGTGTGTCTCCAGGCAGGGCCCACTGTGGCACTGGAGCTGTAGAGTTCATGGTAACTAGATGGATCAGAGGGTGCCTCTCCCCTTTAACAGGGTTGGAAACAAACTAAAGACTTATTTTTCTCATGGTTGATTCTTTTTCTAGACTCCATGTTAACTGTGGCCTAATAATGAGTGTTGTGTTTCCTCAAAAAAAAAAAAACAAAACTGAAAAGGACACTGTGATTCAACAGGTACTAAGCATTCGTGTTCAACACTGAGCGTGAGAGTGAGACTGTCCTTTCTGCTTTTGACCTTGGAGTCACAGCGCCTTCTGTGATTTCTGAAGACACCTGGTCTAGCCTAATGTGAGGTGATGTCCACCAGCTCTAGGAGGCTGAACTTACCTTGCACTTCTGATTCTTATCTGTGTTCTAAGTAACTTATTAACAGTTGCTAACAATTGTTGGTTGAATACATGTTGTTGGAAAGACACTGTGTTTTTACGATTTACTATTTACAACTTTACTTGGCAAATGGTGATGGAGAAATAGAGGCTCTAATATTTAATTTGGGCTTAAGTTCATTGGATATAGATTTTCTAGCAGGTATTGAAACATTTGCAAACAAATAACTTCTTAAAGTAGAAGAGACACAGATGGAATAAATGTTCAAGAAAGCAAATCTATGTTCTTTTAGAACCGATACAGTAATAACCATCAATATTTCACATAGCTACTCGTAAAAGAATATTCCTTCATCTTTTTATCTCATGTAAAAGCATGAAAAAAAAAATGCTTTTTTTCCCCAGGATTGGGAAGCATCATAAAATTGATAACCCTTAAAGCAACCTTATTGATTTCTGTCTGAGATCCCATTTTTGCAAAAAAAAAAAAAAAAATACTGCCAAGTTCACCATGCTGATGAGAGTGGGGGTATCACACATATTTAGACTTTTGGAAAGTGCAATTATAGGAGAAATCAACAAGTGTGAGTTTTCCTTTTCTTTCTAAACTCTTACTTACAGCACAAGAGCACAACCTTCAAAGCAGGGTACTGGGGCCATATTATGTTATTTATATGCCTTGAGAAGGCTCTTCGATAGATGCAGAGTCCCTCACTGCTAGGACAGCAGCCCCATGAAAGTTGTGGAGGCTACATCAGTTTTGCTGCATAGGACAATGCAGACAGAGACTCTGCTTTTGGGTAACTACCTTTTGCCATCACACAATAAAAAGGTGAGTAGATGTCAGGCAGGCAAAGACAAAGCTATTTGCTATGGTTGTTTCATACATTTTGTGTTATTTTAGACTTGTCATATGATGCCAGGGTAAAAAGTTGACAAGCCAATATCCAGTTGACTTGTTTTACTCCAAGGAGATCCAACCAGTCCATCCTAAAGGAGATCGGTCCTGAATGTTCATTGGAAGGACTGATGTTGAAGCTGAAACTCCAATACTTTGGCCACCTAATGTGAAGAGCTGACTCATTTGAAAAGACCCTGATGCTGGGAAAGATTGAGGGCAGAAGGAGAAGGGGACGACAGAGGATAAGATGATTGGATGGCATCACTGACTTGATAGACAAGAGTTTGGGTAAACTCTGGGATTTGGTAATGGACAGGGAGACCTGGTGTGCTGCAGTCCATGTGGTCATAAAGAGTCGGACATGACTGAGCAACTGAACTGACCTGAGTTTTGACAGATGACTAAATATCTAATTTACTTGAATAGCAGGGCAGCAAAATAATGCCCCGTCCCACCCACCCCCACCCCCTGCCCCTCCAAAAAGAAGGATATCAAATCCTGATTCCTTCAAGCTGTAAGTATGATATTATTTGGAAAAAGCATTTTTGCAGGTGTGATTAAATTAGTAACTTTGAGACGAGACTATGCTAGATGGCCCTTGATTAACCGGAGGGATTAACCAGGTCTGGTCTGGAGATTAACCAGATGGTCCCTGAATGCCATCACGAGATCCCACAAGAGAGAAGCAGAGATTTAAAGATACAGAGGGGAAGGTGACGTGAGGGTGGAAGAGAGAATAAGGCACCGATGACCCTGGGCCCTGGAGGGGTGTGGCCGCACGCCCGAGCGAGAGGCAGCATGGGAAACGGGGGCGGGGCTAGGCGGACTGCTGCAGAGCGAGAGATGAGTTCTGCCCTGGAGCCTCCGCCGAATTCAGCTCTCCTGACACCTTGCCTGTGGCTCAGTGGCCCTGATTTAGGACTTCTGACCTCCAGAACTCTGAGAGAATACATTTCTGTTGTTCTGTGTCACCGCATTTGTGGGAGCTCGTGACAGCCGCCACAGGAAATGATTACAGCTAGGATCCGACACAACAACTGCTTTAGTATCTGAAATCTTGAAAATGTTGTAAGTTCATACGATAGACTTTGGGCTTCATTTTCTGCTCTGCTATTAACACCGAGCTCATTTTCTATCTCTAATCTATTTTTCAGGGAGAAAGTTCAGATTCGGAAAAGCTAAAGAAATTTCCATATCTTTGTTATAGCCAGATTTTTTTTTTTTCTGGGCAAAAGAGGGCATTTGTTATATTACTAAATGTTCCCCTATGTACATTTCAGCATTAAAAATGGTATATTATTTTTCTGACATCATGCTTGCTTGCTGGTTCCATATTCCTGTACACAATATTCAACTCTGATTTTAGCTCTGTGAAAGACTGTACAATCCACAGAAAACTGGAAATATGATTATTAGAATTAAATTAGTCCAGAGGATTGCTCTGATGATTCTTATGAAGGCATAGGGCAAATGTGCTTTGGGGGTTTTGTTGACACTCATTTTAGAGATGTACCCTCTACATGCATGATCACGCCTGCCTTTCTCGTAACCCAAAATTGCAATATGAGTTTTAGCTTCCAAAAGCAGTTTTGATTTCTTGCGAAGGTAGGAAAGAAAAATATAGAAAATGCTAAAACTGAAAAAAAAAAAGTAGAACATACAGGAGTAAATACCCTCAAGGAACCTGTATTTTTTACTTAAGATGAGGTATAGTACACAATGAAAGAGCTGGATTGTCATAGCAAATCTTTTAAAACTTTAAATTCCCCACTACTGTCTGACATAAAACTTCTAGAGAGGCTATAAAATCAACTTCCATTCCAATAAGACAGAATCATTATATTTTTATGACTCTATGGTTGACAATAAAAGAAGTGATAGCAATTTTCAAAAACATAGGTAGCTTTTTTGAGGGGTTTTATTAATGCTGATGGGGGTAGAAGCGGCCCCCAGGAGCCCCTTGGAGGTCTCTAGGTGGACAGGTATAGTACATATATATTAGCAATTAACAATATGGAAATAGTCTTTATGGACTTGTATGTTACACAAGATACAATTTAAAGTTGGCTAAGTGTCAGTTTCTTTCAAGTATTCTTGACTTGTGGATTGAGTTGCATACATATTACATAGGTTCAGTGTACCCAGCCTGATTGCTGTTTTATTGGAGATGTATTTTTAGGTCTTACAAAAATAAATATGATATTGCTTTTCAATAATGATTTCATATTTGCTCTTGGATGATTTTAAAGGCCCCATTGAGAACATTTGGGATGATGAGTGTTCACGGATGATAACATGATGCTTTTATTAACAAGTGAACCAAGTGAAGCCACGTTGGAGAAATGTGCATCAGTAGCCATACCTACAGTTCACACTTCTTTCTTATCAGTGACTCATCTTTGACCACGTGGGGAAAAACTATATCCTACCATCATATCTCAATGGAATAACTGAATGTACTTGTATTAAAAATTATTTAAATCTCACTTTTGGTAGAATATTATATTTAGTTTTGACTTTGATACTATCTCAGTGAATTTGTTTTGAATTTGTGGAAATGGTCAGTCTCTCAGAGCTTAATAAGCTAGCACATATTAGTCTCAATTTTCTAATCCTTTAGCACGAATGAACCTCTAGACCTTTCTAAATATTTATAATTTCCAGTCATTCAATTAATTGATGCTTAAATATTAAATGACTTTGGATGGCCTTTATACATGGTTCATTCATTAAACTGAAGCTAAACTTCTATCCTGAATTTGGGTTATTTTATACTCTATTACACTCCAGCTAAATTTTGCTTACTATACTATATCTTCATTAAATTACATATATCTGCAAAGTAGACAGCAGAACACTTCTATAACAATGAATGACGTTAAAAACTGATTAAAGTTCATGAAATCACTACTCATTTCTGCTTGAGTTGCTTTATGAAGATTATTTAATACAAGAAGAATCTACCTACTAAAAATTCCTCATTCTGAAGTTATACATATATGTATGAACTCATCAAATGATCTCCAGTCTCAGATAATAGACCAGTGTTTAGATTTCCATTTCATATATTGATAGATGCACTATGCTGCTTGCTGCAATATTATTCCATCTATCATGAGAATACTGCTAGTGGTGAGAAATTATTTGTTAGTTAATCAAACTGTATTATAAGATTAAGTTTTCTCCAGCAGCATTCTTCTCTCAAGAGTGGTATAAAAAAACCAAGTAAACATTTCAATGAAGATGACCTAAGTGGTAGTTCAAAATATAGATGAAAATAAAAAATTAAAGTCTTCTAAAGTATAATTGAGATGATATCCTCCTCCTGAGAACTGTAGGGTAAAATAATCTCAGATTCTTAGACTAAATTACTCTTCCCAGAGGCAGAGAAATGATAAGTTCCTAGAAGAGGAGGAACAGATGATAGCCAAAGTATTTAGATTTGGAAGACTGTTCACTGATAAGACTGAATGAGTGTTTTGGGCCATGGTGAAATAACCATATCATTAGTCATCTCCAGATGAAGCTTGGATTGCTTAGTTTTATGAGACAATTTGAGTGGGTTGCTTGAAAGTTTCAAAATAACTGAAAGGAATTAACTGAGGGCATAATATATCTTTGGGTTTCATGTGAGTGGGCCTTTGGACAGAGAATGTAGTGTAAATTAGTTTCATTGCCTTGCTGATTTGATGGATAGATGGGTATAGAGTCTCATTAATGTATGTGGCTAACAGATGTTACTCAAGCTGCCCATGGCATCAGGCACAGATGGACTGGATATGTAGCCTGCCAACAAGACAACGCAGTTGGTCTTGGTATCCACAGGGGATTGGTTCCAGGACCCCAGTGAATACCAAAATCCCTGAAAGCTCAAGTCCCTTATATACAGTGGCGTATGTGGTGTATGCATGTAACCTATTCATATCCTCCAGGAGACATTAAATCATCTCTAGATTACTTACAATATCTAATGCAATGTAAATTCTATGCAGATGGTTGTAAATGCTACATAAATAATTGCTGGTGCACAGCAAATTCAAGTTTTGCTTTTTGGAAATTTCTAGCATTTTTTTTTTTTTTGAGTATTTTCAGTCCCTGGTTGGTTGAATCCATAGATGCAGACCTTGTGGATACTGAGGGCGACTGTAGATGGACTTTGCCCCTATGGCTCTATTTTGATTTACTAGAGAAGTGCAATTGGTCAACAAATGCCCGAGGCTATCCAAAATAAAAGTTTGAAGTTCAACCACTGGAAAGAATTAAATTCTACAAATGTTGCCTGAGTTCTGCATGCTGAGGGTTAGGCATGGTGTGTGGTATGTTTTCAAGCTCTTTATGATTTACAGACATATGTGCAAGTAACTATGCATGCGTGTGTGCTAGATTGCTTCAGTCACGTGTGACTCTTTGTGACCCCATGGACTGTAGTCCACCAGGCTCCTCTGTCCATGGGATTCTCCTGGCAAGAATACTGGAGTGGGTTGCCATGCCTTCCTCCAGGGGATCTTCCCAACCCAGGGCTGGAACCTGCATCTCTATGTCTCCTGCATTGGCAGGCACGTTCTTTACCACTTGTACCATCTGGGAAGCCCACAAGTACAACTCAAAATTCAAGGTTCACCGTGAAGACAAGGATAAAATCCCTTTGGAAAGGGAAACATCTTAAGAGCAGAGTTTATAGAGGAGGATGAATCCGCACAGGGCTTTGAGCCATGGTGGGATTTATGTACGCAAACCTCCTGATGACATTCTGGGAGAAAGGAGCTGGGTGATTGAATGATGGAGGCAGGAATATAGGGCATGTTCAAATAGGTACCTAGATTGCACAAACCTTTGTGAAAGTCCAGGTTTCTGGTGCAGAGGCTCCAACACTCCACTAGAACCCAAATATCTGAGTTTGGACACATGAAGACGGTCAGAGGGACAGTTTGACTTTACCCACATCACTTCTCACCCCAGCTTCACAGCTCAGAGAGTCATAGATTCTCACCTGTGGTTTCTCCCTCAAGGGAAAGGGAGAGCATGGGAGTGGATGGCCAGCTTGCGCAGGTGGGTGGGGTGCTGCTTAAGACACCTGTGTCTCTCTCAACCCATGCAGAGCCCTGACTCAGGGGTGGGTGGGAAGAGTCTGGGAGAGCAGCAGATGGGACTTTCAGAGGGCCTTAAAGGGAATCGGATGCTGTTACTCTGTTTCAAACTCCAACAGGAAGCCCTGGGATGCCTCTGGGATGTCTTGCCTGTTGATTTTCCCCAACGGGTCCACATACACCCCCAACACTACATGGACCTGGCCCACTCCCACCCTGTGGCCAGCTCCCTATGTGAGCTCTTGATGGTGACAGAAAGTATGAGCTCCAACAGGTGACTGCTGAGCGTGTGCAGAAAGCCAGTGGGCCAGGGAGAGGCCACAAACTTCAGCTTCACTGCCACCCTTGGGAAAACAAATGGCAGAATCCTGGGAGAGCATAGAAGCTTAGGAATTCTGCCGAGAGAGCAAACTTCATGGAGCAGAAATAGCCTTAGTTGTTCTAAGACACACAGATGGCCATCAGGTACACGGTAAGATGCCCAGTGTCACTCATCATTAGAGAAATACAAGTCAAAACCATGAGATGTGGCCTCACACCTGTCAGAATGGCTGTCATCAAAAAGACCACAAATCACAAGTGTTGGCAAGGAGACAGAGAAAAGGAAACTGTTGTGCACTGTTGGTGGGAATGTAAATTGATGCAGCTGCCATGGAAAAAGAGTACAGAGAGTGCTCCAAAAACTAAAAATAGAACTATCATAAGATCCAATTCCACTTCTAGGTATGCACTCAAAGGAAATGGAGTCACTGTCTTGAAGTGGTATCTACACTCCCTTGTTCACGGTGGCATTATTCTCGATAGTGAAGAGCCTGAGAGCCTGGCTGTGGATAAACAGATGAAGAAGATGTGGCCTGCACACACAGGGGAATACTGTGCAATCACGAGAAAGAAGGACATCCTGCCATTTGTGACCATATGTACAGACTTTGAGGGCGTTATGCTAACTGAAGTGGTTCAGACAGAGAAAGGCGAATACCATGTGGCATCACTTATACACAGACTCTGAAGAGTCAAAGTGATGGAAGCAGGGAGCAGAATGGTGGTTGCCATGGGCTGAGCAGGGGAACATGGAGAGATGCCTGGTCCAAGAGTATGAGCTTCCAGGTATGAGATGCATAATTTCTGGCGACCTAACGGGCAGCATGGTGACTACAGTTAACAACACTGTATTATACATTTGAAAGTTGCTAAGAGAGTAGATTTTAAGTGTTCCCACCATGGAAAAGGAACGGTAATTATGTGAGGAGATGGAGGTGCTGATTCACACTGATGTGATAATCACTTCAAAATACAGACGTGTATCAACTCATCACATTGTATCTCTTAAATGTACATGTGTTATATGTCAATTATATCTAAAGAAAAATGGAAGATAAATCCATAATTCTTCCATTAATTTTATATCACCTCTGTGTTCCATGACAAGATCAAGGATGGAATCAAATCTATTTGTTACCACATGGTTTGAACCTCAGAATTACAAAATAAATATTTCTTAATAATCACCACGCAGAGCTAGGTCAGATATTAAGTGTTTTAGTAGCAGAATACCCTGATATTCAAATCCTCAAATGAGTGTTTGGCCAAGTGTAAATGTAAGATTATTTTAGAGCAGTTTTACAGCCAGAGATATTTTATTCAATCATTTCCATTGACCTTGGAATTGAAGATTCTATACTAAGTTGTCATACAAAGGTTATTGTCACTATGTGAGTTGGAAGAATGGTGTGAAAAGAAGAAAAAGAATTACTTGAAGAGTAGGATGCATTATTTTATAATATCTGCATTATAGCAGGTTTATAGTTTGAATGTAAAATCAGTGCTAGATGTCCTTGTAGGCTGTTTACTCATATTTTAAGGGAGAAAGTACAATTCTCGAATGTGTCATGATATGACATTAACTTTCCCACCTAACAGCCTTTGTTGATTGAATAGTCCTGAATGTTCAGGTGCAACCTCTTGAAAATGAAGCAGAAGTGAAGATCGAAACATAATAGTCTCATTGTCGGTGGATAAATTAAAGAAAAATAAGCTTGTTTTTCTAGGTAACATGTAATTTGGAAAATTTCTGATGCAATATTATAATGCCCAGAATGTTAAAATGGTGGACAATATTAAGAATTTTAAGAACTGTATTGTCCTCACATCTGGCCAGTAAAAGAAAATTTTACTGTAGAAACTTGACAGAAAAAAAAATATATAGTACTTTCTCCTATTAATGGTAGTATGAATTCAAAACTGTTCTTTGCAATTTCCCCCAAATTTAAATGGTTGATAGTACTTTCTGTCTCATATTTACTTCATTAAGAGATGGAAATGTTCTTTCAAAATTTCTCTTGGATGTATCCTTTTCTCTCCATACTTATTTTTACCATTTAAGCTGTGCTGCAATGGTGAAAATTTCACCATTTCTTTAAAAGATTGATTTTAGTGGCCTCCTCCAAGTTCTTCCATTTCTAGGAAATTCTTGACCTAGTTCAAACTTCTATAACAAAAATACTATAGACTGCTGTCTTATAATCGATAAACGTTCATTTCCCCCAGTTCTGGAGGCTGGAAGTCCAAGGTCAAGGTGCAGGTGTATGTGGTGTCTATCAAGGGCCCCTCCTGGTTCACAGACAGTGTTTTCTCACAGAACAGAAGGGGGCTGAAGGAGGAGGGCTCCATTCTCATGACCTAATCACCTTCCCACCACGCCCCACCCAGTACCATCACAGGGGGTATTAGGTTTTACATGCAAATTTTTGGAGAACATAAAACATTTACTCTTAGAGCAGTTTTGCTGGGCCACTGTTTTCCAGGATTGCTTATGTCACATTCCTGCTCTGGAATCTTTTATCGCTCCCCATTTTTGGTTCTGTCTCATCCAGTAATTAATTGTTTCTCCACATTTTTATGGGCTTCCCTGGTGGCTCAGCAGTGAAGAACCCACTTGCCAACTCAGCAGACAAGGGTTTGATCCCTGGGTCGGGAAGATCCCCTGGAGAAGGAAATAGCAATAGAATCCTGGGAGAGCATAGAAGCTTAGGAATTCTTGTCTGGGAAATCCCATGGACTGAGGAGCCTGGGGGCTACAGTCCTTGGGGTCGCAGAAGAGTCAGATATGACTGAGTGGCTGAGCAAAAACAGCAACACACTTTTATGCTCCACAACTCAGTTCCACCCCGTCCATCTAATGTGATCCTTAGCACTCCTCAGCTTCATTCTCATTCACCATGGCAACCCCCGTGCAGACGTTGGGCCCCCACTTCCACCCATCTCTGTGTCGGGTCTGAGCTCTCCTTCCTGTGCAGATCATGCTGTTGGCTCCACACCCTTTGTCTTCTGGACCCACCCACCTCTCTGGAACTGTTCTGTCCTCCAAAGCCGTTGTGTGGCGAGTTTGGTCCTGACCCACAAAACACAATCTGCTCTCGGCAGTTCTCTTGCTACAGTACTGATGGCAGGAGCCCCACCACACGGCAAGTACAGACTCCAAACTCCTGATGACCTTTAAGGATTGAGGGGTCACAGCTGAAGTTCAATTTCCCTGCCCACTGCAGGACTTTCGGGAAATCAGGATGAACTGCCTATTATCTTATCTGCAAGGGAGCTTCACCGCTTAGAGTGATGAACTGTCTAGGAGTGATAGCTGAGTTCTGAGATTCATGGCGATTGCAATACTTGCAGAATTTCTAGACACAGCGGTCACTTTTTCATTTGGTGAAGATGCAGTAAATGAGCTTTATGTGAGATATAAATTTTAAAAATACAGTGAGCCTTAGACTTGGAAATATTATAATTTTTAATTGGAAAAGTGTTGCATTTTACTGAATATCAAATAAATCTTTGGTAATACATACATATAAGGTTTCCTTGGTGACTCAATGGTAAAGAACCCACCTGCCAGTGCAGGAGATGCAGGTTTGATCCCTGGGTCAGGACGATTCCTCCGGAGAAGAAAGTGGCAACTCACTCCAGTATTCTTGCCTGGAAAATCCCATGAACAGAGGAGCCTGGAGGACTACAGTCCATAGGGGTTGTGAAAGTCAGACATGACTTAGTGATTAACAACAGCAACAATATATACATATGGAGAAATAATAATTGAAGAGGAAATTTATGTTCTTTAAAATTTTTATTTTTATTGAAGTATAGTTGCTCTATAATATTATATATGCAACAGCTATTCAATATAGTGATTCACAATTTTTAAAGGTATACTCCATTTATAGTTATTATAAAGTATTGGCTGTATTCCCTGTGTTGTACCATAGATCCTTGTAGCTTATTTTATGCCTAATAGTTTGTACCTCTAACTCCCCTACCCCATCTTTCACATCACCGCTCCTTCTCTCTTCCCAATGGTAGCCCCTGGTTTGTTCTCTATGTCTGTGAGTCTGAAGCTTTTTTGTTACATTCACTGTTGTATTTTTTAGAGGAATTTATATTCTTGAGAATATAAATGTTATTTTGGGGGCTTGGCCAAAACATGATCATGGGATTAATGCTTTCTGCAAAACAAATAACTATGAGTTATAATTATTCAAAGGAAAAACTGAAAACTGAAAATTTATCAACTCCTAATATATTTTTTAAAATGAATCAACTTCTTTTCCTTGTGTCCAATATCATTTGTATGTTATTTTAGAAATAACATGTGTTTCTCCAAACATTTTTAAGTGGCCAGAAATTAGGGGTAATTGGGTTCTCCTGTGAGACACAGTAAAGAACAGTTTTTCTATAAAAGGAATGAGTTAGAGGGAGAGTTTTCTTTCTGTGGGTCACAAAATTGAAAGGCAATATCAGGCTTCCTTTTTAGCAAATCATATTTCAGTTCCTGACAATACTGCCTTCAGCTTTTCCTAAAATTCCCTTCCCCTGACATGAGCAGAAACAGAAGCTAAGGCTTCTTGAGTTTTAAGTTCTAAGGCTTTCAGGCAATGCAGTCACCTTCCATTTCCAGTGGGAAATGGATTAATGAGAATTTCAGAGCTGCTGATTCACTTTCTGGGGACTCAGGTCACCAACTCTGACTTGTCCCCCTTCCTAGGTTTGATGTGCAGAAAAGGAGAAGTCTCTTCTCACAGTTTAAACTGATGATCCCACACGTCACTTCCTCCCACCAGTCTCTTCTTTCAATTTACAGTTTTCTCCCTTGTGCCTTAAAAAAAGAAGTTTTTATTTGTTTGTTTGTTTTTATTGAAGAAACGGTCCTTGTCAGCAATTCAGCTTGCATCCATTGGTGTGACAGATGCACTTTATATAGCCGTGTGCCCATTCAGGAGCACTTCGCGCCAGGCGGTTCTCCTAGGCCTGGATGCCAGCCAGCATCAGGAGAAGCATCGTACATGGATCAACACAGAAGTGGATTGCAGAAGCTGACAGGTCCTACATGGAAAGGCCATTTCTTATGTACAGGGTGGGGGTGTTAGCAGCGTGCTGGGCAAGGATCACTGTGGATTCTGTGGGAAGACTTGGAAGCTTTTCAAGTGTAGATTTTTTTTTTCTTTGAATGAACCAAAGAACAGGTTGCAGGGGTTTGTGAGAGCTACCCTCTCAACATTTAGTACATCCATATGGAAAAAATGGGTATGGGTTCGTGAGCTGCTCAGAATGCCAAATGAGACAGATGTGTGTTCTGCTTGGAATAATCGTTTTTAAAATGAGTCATTGGGTCACAAAATGACAGACCTCCACTTCCTCAGGGGGCGTTGGTGGCTTTGAGGCTCTGGTGCTTGACTTTTCTCTGCACCAGTAATCTAAGGGCACAGGAAGTGTGTCAGGAGTCAGAAGACCTGGGCTTGTGTTCAGCTGTTTAACTAGGAGCAACTTAGTCCTTTGGATCAGTTTACTACCCATAGGCTTGTTACAAAGATTAAATTAGATGATTAACAAGATTGGAGTGTCTTAAATGTTCAAGGCATCAAGAGCTGAGAAAGCTAAAGGCAAGAACATTTATAGCAAAGTTCTAGTTCCTTAGCATATTAATGTATGAAAAATTTACTTTCCTTCTTGGTAGATTGTCATCTTTTCATTTGGATAAAAAGTACCTATTGTAAAACTTAATATTATCTTCCTTTCTCCTCTTTCTTTTAATGCTTCCTTCTTTCCTCCTTCCTTCTTTCTCTTTTTAATTGTTTGGTTTTTTTTTTTTTTTTTTGGTGAGCAGTGTATGTAAAAGCATTTCTGTCCTCATAAGAAGATATTAATTCAAAAGGATATGGGATAAATTGTTCTTACATTTTGGTTATCATATTTATGACTTCATTTCATTTCCACTTAATTTTTAATATTAACACATTCTAAATTATGTGGACAAATAATAAAACAAATGTCTGATTTAGATTTTTAATGCATTTTTTTGGAGTATGTTTGCTTTAGTTGCCTTTATTGAAAGATGTAAAATATTTGAGAGTCGACATCACAGACCTGTGTGCCTTCTCTGTTAAAGGGATTCTGCCTTCTTTCTATGCAAGGTTCTGGACTTTAGTAACAAAGGAATGTCTCTATATGCAAGAGAAAGTCTTTTTCTCTATTTTGAAATTTATACATATTCATTCATTCTGTGTTTGTGTGCTAAATCGCTTCAGTCATGTCCAACTCTTGACCCCGTGGACTGTAGCCTGCCAGGCTCCTCTGTCCGTATGATTCTCCAGACAAGAATACTGGAGTACACTCATTTTCACTATATTGATTCTTCCAATCCACAAACATGGTATATTTCTCTATCTATTTGTGTCATCTTTGATTTCTTTCAACAGTGTTTTATAGTTTTCTATATATAGATCTTTTGTTTCTTTAGGTAAATTTATTCCTAAGTATTTTATTCTTTTCAGTGGTGAATGGGATTGTTTCCTTAATTTCTCTTTCTCTTTTTCATTGTTAGTGTATAGGAATGCAAGGGATTTCTGTGTATTAATTTTATATCTTACAACTTTAGTATATTCATTGATACTACCCAAAGCAATCTATGGATTCAACACAATCTATATCAAGCTACCAACAGTATTTTTCACAGAACTAGAATAAATAATTTCACAATTTGTACAGAAACACAAAAAAACCTTGAATAGCCAAAGCACTCTTGAGAGAAATGAATGGGACCGAAGGAATCAACCTTCCTGACTTCAGATTATACTACAAAGCTACAGTCATCAAGACAGTGTGGTACTGGCACAAGGACAGAAATATAGATTAATGGGACAAAATAGAAAGCACAGAGATAAATCCACACACCTATGGACACCTTGTCTTTGACAAAGGAGGCAAAAATATACAATGGAAGAAAGGCAAGCTCTTTAACAAATGGTGCTGGGAAAACTGGTAAACCACCTGTAAAAGAGTGAAACTAGACCACTTTCTAACACCATACACAAAAATAAACTCAAAATGGAATAAGATATAAATTTAAGACCAGAAATTACAGAACTCTTAGATGAAAGCATAGGCAGAACACTCTCTGATATAAATCACAGCAAGATCCTCTATGATCCACTTCCCAGAGTAATGGGAATGAAAACAAAAATAAACAAATGAGACCTAATTAAACTTAAAAGCTTTGCATAATGAAGGAAACTATAAGCAAGGTGAAAAGGCAGCCTTCAGAATGGGAGAAAATAATAACAAATGAAACAACTGACAAAGAATTAATCTCCAGAATATACAAGCAGTTCATGCAGCTTAATACCAGAAAAATAAGTGACCCAATCAAAAAGTAGGCCAAAGAACTAAACAGACATTTCTCCAAAGAAGACATACAGATGGCTAATAAACACATGGAAAGATGCTCAACATCACTCATTATCAGATAAATGCAAATCAAAACCACAATGAGGTACCATCTCATGCCAGTCAGAATGTCTGCCATCAAAAAGTGTGCAAACAGTGAATGCTGGAGAGGGTGTGGAGAAAAGGGAACCCTCTTACACTGTTGGTGGGAATGCAAACTAGCACAGCCACTATGGAGAACAGTGTGGAGATTATCCTTAAAAACTGGAAATAGAACTGCCATGTGACCCAGCAATCCTACTGCTGGGCATACACACTGAGGAAACCAGAATTGAAAGAGACTTGTATACCCCAATATTCATTGCAGCACTGTTTACAATAGCCAGGACATGGAAGCAACCAAGATGTCCATCTGCAGACAAATGGATAAGAAAGCTGTGGTACATATACACAATGGAATATCACTCAGCAATAAAATAGAACACATTTGAGTCAGTTCTAATGAGGTTGATGAAACTGGAGCCTATTAAACAGAGTGAAGTAAGTCAGAAAGAGAAACACCAATACAGTATATTAATGTATACATATGAAATTTAGAAAGAAAGTAATAATGACCCTATATGCAAGACAGCAAAAGAGCCACAGATGTGAAGAGCAGACTTTCGGACTCTGGGAGAAGGTGAGGGTAGGATGATTTGAGAGAATAGCATTGAAACATATATATTACCATATGTAAAACAGATGACCAGTGCAAGTTCAATTCATGAAGCAGGACATCAAAGCTAGTGCCCTGGGACAACCCAGAGGGATGGTGTGGGAAGGGGTGTTCAGGATGGGAGGGACACATGTGCACCCCTGGCTGCTTCATGTCTATGTATTGCAAAGACCATCACAATACTGTAAAGTAATTAGCCTCCAATTAAAATAAATAAATTAATAAAGATATTGGAGTGGGTTGCTGTGCCCTTCTCCAGGTAATCTTCCCAACACAGGGATCGAACCTGCATCTCTCATGTCTCCTGCATTGGCAGGTGGGTTCTTTACCACCAGCTCCACCTGGTGTGTTTACCATTCTCCAATTTGCTTTTTCTTTACCAATATTAGACTTGTTAAAACATATGCATCTAGTTTGTTAGTGTTTACTATCACATATCATTTAATATTATGAACATTCCAGAATTTATCTATTTTTAATTGATGGACTTTATAAAGTTTCTTTGTAAGTTTCCACAACTCTTAATGTATCTACAGGAATTTTTCTTGTATGTATGTATGTGAACTAGCTTCTTTGGATTATATGCCTTGCAGTGGAAATGGCTGGGCTGTAGTGGGTTTACATGTGCATATGAACTAGATATTTCCACCTGTTCTTTAAAATGCCTGCAACAACTCCCAGCCCTGCGGGCAGGCAGCATGTTTACACTCCCTTAAATTTATTCAGTTTTGAAATGTGTGTCAAACTTTTCACTGTGGTTTACTGTGCATTCCTCAGTTACTCATAATTTGATAGTAATTTGACCATGTTTCTATTGGCTATTCAGATTTCATCCTTTGTTCATTTTTTTGTGTTCTTTGTTTAAAAATATTTATAGGAATTTTAATGTTTTCCATACTAATCTTTTGTCAGTCATGTGCATTATAAATATCTTCTCTCTGTCTGCTTTACATTGTTTTGATTATTATGTTTATATGTATTTTATAACAGATTTCTTTTTCCTTTGAATCTAGGTAGATTCTTCCTTTATGATTTGCTGTTTTGCATTTGTGTCTTGTTTAAGTGTTCCAGTTCTACCTAAATGTCACAAATATATATTTTCTTATATTCTGTTTTGGATGGTGTCAAAGATATTTAGGTCTTAATAATATAGGTGTCATGCATATAGTATGAAAAGAAAATCTGTATTAGAAAATACAGTGGTAGCTACTTTAACAAATAAACTCCCAAATCTCAGTGGTCTAACCCAATAAAAGTTTACTTCTTTCAGCTAGGGCTTTGCTGGTGGCTCAGTGGTAAGGAATCCATATGCAATACTGGAGGCCTGGGTTCAGTCCTGGGTTGGGAAGATCTGGAGAAGGGAATGGCTACCCACTCTAGTATTCTTGCCTGGAGAATTCCATGGAGCCTGGCAGGCTACAATCCATGGGGTCACATGACTGAGTGACTCACTGTCCTTCAGCTAAGTCCAAAATGGGTGTTTCTGATTGGCAGGAGTCCCTCCTCTAAGACTTGCCTCAGAAACCTGGGCTTCTTCCACACTGTGAAGTGAGTGAAAGTCACTCATTTGTGTCCAACTCTTTGAGACCCCATGAACTATAGCCTGCCAGGCTCCTCTCTCCATGGAATTCTCCAGGCAAGAATACAGTGGCTCTGCTATTTGACACTGGGCTTCAAGGCTGCCAGAGGAGTGGGGAAGCCCCAGTGACCACACTGGAATCTTCTGTGCATCAGGCCTGGGGGTGTGTTGATCCTGCCCACCTTCCATTAGCCAGGGATCAGGTTCAAGGTCATATCTAAATTCAAGAGAGGCTAAGAAAGACCATTTAGCCATGTGCCCATGAAGAAGAGAAATCCCTCCCCCCTGCAATGATAGGCAAATGCTCCACCACTTTTTAAAATAACCTCACTTAATTATAATAGCACCTCTATTATATACCACATTCCTATCTGTATGTGGGGTTACTTTTTGACTTTTGGTTCATTTGTCTGTTTGCCTGTCCTTAAACCTTACTGTTCTTATTAATAAGTTTATGATTAGTTTTGACATTCAGAAGAATAATTCTCAGTTTACTTTTATTCAGAGTGCATGTGCTGCATACCTAGAAAATTACAAAAATGTGAATTCCAAAGTGGTAATAATATACTTGTCGTTGTGGGTATTTTTTTTTTTTTTTGAGTCTTTGCATGATCTGTGTACAATTTTTTTGCACCATCTGTTTCACACGTCTTTGCCCCAGGCTGGAAGTGTTTCACCTGTAGGATGAATTTCCTCTGTGAATCTGATAGCCAACAACTAGACCACTATTTATTCAGTTTCAAAAGATGTCAAAGTCACCTCTAGTAACTCTTTGTTATTATCTTTTAAAGTAAATGGAACATCTTAAAACCCTAAGGAGGCATCACTTTTAGACAGTTCAGAGGCCCCGGCTTCTTAGACTCCTTAATAATAAGTAGATTAACAGCAAGGGCAAAACAAAGATTATGCCATGTCTTGAAGTAGACATGATTACAGATACATTCACAGGGATTTGCAGCAAGGCATTTAAATACAAAAATCTTAATCTTTCCCAATTTATTTTCTTTGTGTGTGAGAATAGATAAGGAAAACCCTCTCCTTAAGGATAGTTTTTTTTGTTTACAAGTGCTTTAAGATACATTGCATGTGGAAAAAGCAGATGTTCTCAGCATCGGGAGAAGATGGGATGGTGTTTCCAAAGTCTTATTTCACTGTTTGTTTTTTTCCCCCCCACTTTTTGGCCATACCCCATGGCATATGAGATCTTAGTTCCCCCAGCAGGGATCAAACCCGTAGCCCCAGCACTAGAAGGCAAAGTCGTAACCACCGGAGCATCAGGGAAGCCCTAGGACTTCCTGTTTTGCCACGATAATGGCTCATGGGTGTGGAAAAGAAGGAAGGTGACCGGTAGGAGGCTACAGAGGACTGAATGTCCTGCGCTGCCCACAGCTTTCCCCATGTGGTGTTCTCTCTCCTCGCATTCTCACCAGAAGTGTCAGGAGCTAAAGCAGAGTGTAAAGACTGAGTTCCCGCACTGCACGTATGTTTTCACCTCTCTCCCGTGACTGCTGCCTAAGCTTCTCACTTCCTTGAGCTTCCACAGGTTCTGCTTTCCTGCCTGGTTACGATCCATGAGCTCCGTCACCTCCCAAAGGGTCCTGCCTTTAGAACTTTGTTTAGCTCGCTGGCCGTGGAAGCCGTGGAGACAGGCGGGCAGGCTGACTAGCGACCGTGAGGGGGTTCCACACGCAGGCGAGCCTACGGGGTAGTTTCTGTGAGCGGTGGAGGCCGCGGCCGCGGCTGATTCTCTAGTTGGTGAGGTTGGGCTGCCTTCATATGTCTCACCTCACTTTCTATAAGCAAACACTGCTGGATGCTGGGTACGCCACCCTCCACTTGCTTCCGTATTCATTAGTTGATACAAAGGCACATTTTAAAATAATTGAACAACTATTCAGGAAGTACCGACTATAAGCCAAGTTATGCGAAGTGCTGGGGTTCGTGTTGAATGTTTAACAGTGTAGATATGGTCTCTGCTCTGAGGGACCTTAAGGTTTAATGAGGGAGGGGAACAGACACACACACACACACACACACACACACACAGATACACTGGTAAGGTTGTGAAGGACAACAGCAAGGGATGGTAGAGGATGTGGTGGGGCAGAGGTGACCTTTTGAGGAAAAGGACTGTGGCTGGGGTGGAGGACAGAGCCCTGAGCAAAGAGTGTGGGTTCCACCAGGGCTTTTGGGAGGGATGAGGAGCATGGAACATTCTAGAAACTGAGGGAGCCTGCCATAGTTTTAGGGTAGAGACTGCATGGGAACTGCTGCCCAGTGAGGTCAGAGATGTAGTAAGAATCTTAGGATGTAGAGATTTAGAGGATGTTAGGAACCTGAGATTCCTGTTTCTCCTTTAGAGCAGCTGTAATGAGATCAGATCAGGGGACACAGTGGCAGGTTTGGTTGAACTGGAGTCGCATGAAGGGGTTGGATGTGACGTGACTCCAGAAGGTGGCGATGGCCATAGAGAAGATGGACAGGTGTTAATGGATAGGATCTTGGAGGGGAGGTGGGCGAGGGTGACTCAGAGAAGAAATGCTTGACAGTGGGGCAGAGTTAAAATGAAGCTAAAAATCAAAGCTTTATGAATAAATGCTATTTACTGCAAAGCTGCCCAATAAAAGAGTAATGACCTTCTTGTTGAAGTTGGGAAGTAGAAAGCAATTCTCTTTCTTATTGAGATTTCATGTAAGTGGAAAAAGGTTGCACAGACTATAAGGAAATATCAAGACACTGCAGTCAATTCTGATACTTTCAACAACAAAATTCTATTCTCTGCTGCCATTTCTATTTTGGGATCTAATTAATTATAAACATAGATACCAGATTGAACTCACATGTAGGCAGCTTAAGAGATAAAATATGACAGGCAGAATAGGACACTGCAATTATAATCTACCTTTCAAAGCACTTTGAGGATGAAAGTCAAGTGATTTCTGTCCTAGGAGGGTTTGAAAAATTATTTGGAAGCAAACCATTAAGAACTTTCCATCTAAAATAAGGATACATTCAGAACTTTTATTTACATAATTTAAAATGTACAAAACAGTATTTTATAGTGATATAAGTACATAAAGAATTTATATCTTTAAGTAAAATACTTGAAAGCATTCAGAAATACCAAATTGAGGTTAGGGGTTACTTCTTAGGAGTGAGAAAATGCAGGGAGCTAGGTATATGGCAGTGACTGGCTCCAGCTATACTTTTTTAAGTTAAAACCTAATAAAGATATCAATCATATAGATTAAAATGTTAATAACTAGATCTAAGATTCTAAGACTCTAAGATGGTGCCTATTATTTTGCTTATTTTCTGGATGGTTGAAATATCTTATTATTAAATGTTTAAAAATTTTAAAAATGAATTTTGTTTATCATAGTGTGGTGATAGGAATGATCACATGGCTTGGAGAGGCCATAAATTGTGTTTTCAAACTTCTTGTGGACAAAATGTTTAATCATCATATTTTTATTTTTGTTTCTTTCTTCTCTTTGAAAACACATATTGAACTATACAAATGATTGAAATATTTGCCGCTTTGAATAGTAAATTATGATTCAGTAATTTCATGAAGATGATCACTGGTAATAAGTTATAGGACTAGCCTTTTTTGGCTATTTTACTTTCTTTTGTTTTGATGAGGAGAAGAGTATTAAAGTATGTTGTGTGGTAGGAAAAGTACTGGAATTTTAAGCCAGAAAACTGGATCTCATTTGTCCTCTTGTACAAAATAAGTAGGGCTTTCCAGGTGGCTCAAAGGTGAAAAAATCCTCCTGCCAATGCAGGAAATGTGGGTTTGATCCCTGGGTTGAGAAGATCCCCTGGAAGAGGAGATGGCAACCTACTCCAGTATTCTTGCCTGGAAAATCTTATGGACAGAGTAGCCTGGTGGGCTGCAGTCCCTGGGGTTACGGAGAGTCGGACACGACTGAGTGACCTCAACAACAACAACAAAGAAAGTATATTAATTTGACCAAATCAATGACTTTTGTTGGCTTTATTTTCTTTAGCTGTAAGGAAAAGAAGATTGGAAGTTAATGTGTTTCTGTTGTTGATGTTATTCAATTGCTAAGTCATGTCCGACTTGTCAGTGATGCTTTATGTTACAGTCCAGCTTTTACGTCCCAGGCTTATGTTCCTGTTTTGCTTATGGTGATACCACTTATGGTAACAATACTGTGCCACATGACTGTACTTCATAAATTTTTTAAATATATAAATAAATTAATTATAATAATTTATTTTAATATAGAAAATAAATACTTTTTATTGACAAAAATGTAGACATTGTAAGTGAACAAATAATAAATGTGTCATTTGACCAGAGTTCAGATCAAGAATTGGAAGATCGCCAGTGCACTGTCTGGTCACCACCCTGCCACTCAGGCGATTTTTACCCCAAATTCCAACAACATTAGATGAGTTTTGTAGATATTAGAACTTTACATAAAGCGACAGCTCAGTGTGTGCCTGATGTTTTTGCTCATCAATTTGTTAGAGGAATCATCCATACATTTTTTAGTTGTGAACTGCTGTTATTTGTTAAGACGTAACAAAGACTGGCAAGCTTTTTTTTTTTTTTTTCAAGGTGCAGTTGTAAATGTTTATAACCACTTGCAGTGTACAAGTGATTGTAAATATTTTCAGCCTTTTGGGCTCTTTTGCTTTAAATGAAGAACCCAGAGAAATATTACAACTCTATCTATCCATCTAATAATTACTAAAAAGGGAATGCTCAAAGTAATTCATTAGGGTGCAAGAGAATATATTAGACATTAATTGATATTTACTTTACCTCTGTATGCTTACTTTTATTTTTATGATTTTTATTTATTATCTGGAAAAGAACAACAAAATAAATCTTTTTTCCAAGTCTGTTCCAAAAAGAGAAAACACAATGTTACAAATGTAAAGCAAATGTAACTGCAGATTTGGGGATTTAAAATGTTGTAGGACATTAACAAATTGAAAGATAAAAACCATATGATTATCTCAATAGATGCAGAGAAAGCCTTTGACAAAATTCAACACTCATTTATGATTAAAACTCTCCAAAAAGCAGGAATAGAAGGAACATACCTCAACATAATAAAAGCTATATATGACAAACCCACAGCAAGCATCACCCTCAATGGTGAAAAATTGAAAAGCATTTCCCCTGAAATCAGGAACAAGACAAGGGTGCCCACTCTCACCACTACTGTTCAACATAGTGTTGGAAGTTTTGGCCACAGCAATCAGAGCAGAAAAAGAAGTAAAAGGAATCCAGATAGGAAAAGAAGAAGTGAAACTCTCACTGTTTGCAGATGACATGATCCCCTATATAGAAAACCCTAAAGACTCTACCAGAAAATTACTAGAGCTAATCAACGAATATAGTAAAGTTGCAGGATATAAAATTAACACACAGAAATCCCTTGCATTCCTATATACTAACAATGAAAAAACAGAAAGAGAAATTAAGGAAACAATACCATTCACCATTGCAACAAAAAGAATAAAATACTTAGGAGTATATCTACCTAAAGAAACAAAAGACCTATACATAGAAAACTATAAAACACTGATGAAAGAAATCAAAGAGGACACAAACAGATGGAGAAACATACCGTGTTCATGGATTGGAAGAATCAATATTGTCAAAATGGCTATTCTACCCAAAGCAATCTATAGATTCAATGCAATCCCTATCAAGCTACCAACGGTATTTTTCACAGAACTAGACCAAAGAATTTCACAATTTGTATGGAAATACAAAAAACCTCGAATAGCCAAAGTAATCTTGAAAAAGAAGAATGGAACTGGAGGAATCAACCTGCCTGACTTCAGACTCTACTACAAAGCCACAGTCATCAAGACAGTGTGGTACTGGCACAAAGACAGAAATATAGACCAATGGAACAGAATAGAAAGCCCAGAGATAAATCCACGGACCTATGGACACCTTATCTTTGACAAAGGAGGCAAGGATATACAATGGAAAAAAGACAACCTCTTTAACAAGTGGTGCTGGGAAAACTGGTCAACCACTTGTAAAAGAATGAAACTAGAACACTTTCTAACACCATACACAAAAATAAACTCAAAATGGATTAAAGATCTAAATGTAAGACCAGAAACTATAAAACTCCTAGAGGAGAACATAGGCAAAACACTCTCCGACATAAATCACAGCAAGATCCTCTATGACCCACCTCCCAGAATATTGGAAATAAAAGCAAAACTAAACAAATGGGATCTAATGAAACTTAAAAGCTTTTGCACTACAAAGGAAACTATAAGTAAGGTGAAAAGACAGCCCTCAGATTGGGAGAAAATAATAGCAAATGAAGAAACAGACAAAGGATTAATCTCAAAATATACAAGCAACTCCTGCAGCTCAATTCCAGAAAAATAAATGACCCAATCAAAAAATGGGCCAAAGAACTAAACAGACATTTCTCCAAAGAAGACATACAGATGGCTAACAAACACATGAAAAGATGCTCAACATCACTCATTATTAGAGAAATGCAAATCAAAACCACAATGAGGTACCATTACACGCCAGTCAGGATGGCTGCTATCCAAAAGTCTACAAGCAATAAATGCTGGAGAGGGTGTGGAGAAAAGGGAACCCTCTTACACTGTTGGTGGGAATGCAAACTAGTACAGCCACTATGGAAAACAGTGTGGAGATTCCTTAAAAAACTGGAAATAGAACTGCCATATGACCCAGCAATACCACTTCTGGGCATACACACTGAGGAAACCAGATCTGAAAGAGACACGTGCACCCCAATGTTCATCGCAGCACTGTTTATAATAGCCAGGACATGGAAGCAACCTAGATGCCCATCAGCAGATGAATGGATAAGGAAGCTGTGGTACATATACACCATGGAATATTACTCAGCCATTAAAAAGAATTCATTTGAATCAGTCCTAATGAGATGGATGAAACTGGAGCCCATTATACAGAGTGAAGTAAGCCAGAAAGATAAAGAACATTACAGCATACTAACACATATATATGGAATTTAGAAAGATGGTAACGATAACCCTATATGCAAAACAGAAAAAGAGACACAGATGTACAGAACAGACTTTTGAACTCTGTGGGAGAAGGTGAGGGTGGGATGTTTCAAAAGAACAGCATGTATACTATCTATGGTGAAACAGATCACCAGCCCAGGTGGGATGCATGAGACAAGTGCTTGGGCCTGGTGCACTGGGAAGACCCAGAGGAATCGGGTGGAGAGGGAGATGGGAGGGGGGATCGGGATGGGGAATAAGTGTAAATCTATGGCTGATTCATATCAATGTATGACAAAACCCACTGAAATGTTGTGAAGTAATTAGCCTCCAACTAATAAAAAAATTAAAAAAAAATGTTGTAGGAACATTTTATGACAATATATTGTATTTTTTCATATTAAAATTATGCTAATTACATAATTACTGGTCGTTTACAACTATTACTTGCTATATATATTACATGGAGAAGGAAATGGCAACCCACTCCAGTCCTCTTGCCTGGAAAATCCCATGGACGGAGAGCCTGGTGGACTGCAGCCCATGGGGTCGCAAAGAGTCGGATACAACTGAGCGATTTCATTTTCACTTTCACTTTTCTTTTTTTTTTTTGTAAAGGAACGAATGTAGCTGTGTTCCAATAAAACTTTATTTCTCACTTTTCATATATATTACATATGATTATCAGCATAGATCAAAGACTGGTTATTATTATCCCTTTAAAATTAAGTCTTAGAGAGGTTAAGTGACCTACTTCCATTGACAATATAGCAAAATCACGAATCAAACTCAGGCTGTCAAATTCCAGTACCACTTTGCAATAGTATCTTTTCAAAGAAATAAATTGTAAACTGATAATGAAAAAATGATGCTTTTTCTGGTCAAACTGACTTCTTCTACTGAAGAGACTCACCATTCTGTGATCCTAAGTGCCTGAAAACCAAGTCAATAGGTCCTGATACAGATTGATTTGTGTTCATTACAGATTTCCTTGGGGGCATCACTCTGTGTTGTTTCTATAAACTCTTGTTAGTATTAAGGGAAGATTTAATTGGTTGTTTCTCTGTCTAAGTTCAAAGTGCAAGCTAATATTGAATATGAGATTGAGGTTTGTTTTCCCAAAGGAGAAAGAGAGAGAGAGACTGCCTCAAATGAAATATTATTGACCCATTTTTTCCTTTCCTTAGTAATCCGTGTATCGAAGTGAATGGTGACTAGTGTTTCATCTTTATACAGAAAAGCATAGAAAGTCAGAACTATATTGAATGAGATGAAATGAGTTTACAGTTTTTTCTTCCTATATCAAAATGGAAAAAAGGGCATTTCCCAGGCAAGAATATTGGAGTGGGTAGGCATTAGCTTCTCCAGGGGATCTTCCTGACCCAGGGATTGAACCTACATCTCTTGCATTGCAGGTGGATTCTTTACCATCTGAGCCACCAGGGAAGCCCTTTAAAATAAGACACCATCTTAAATACATGCATAATTTTCCACTGACTTCCACACGTGGTGTAAAGAAAATAGTCTAATTTCTTCATAGTTGCATGTGCATGAATTGTGGTAAATACAATAAGCAAGAAATTATTGAAGTGGATATCTGTTCCCTGATCCTAAAGTCCTGGTCTCTCCGTGCTCAGTGATCACTTGTGTCCGGCTCTTTGTGACCCCATGGACTGTAACCTGCCAGGCGCCTCTGTCCATGCAATTTCTCAGGCAAGAATACAGGAGTGGGTTGCCATTTCCTCCTTCAGGGGCTCTTCCTGGCCCGGGGAATGAACCTGAGTCTCCTCTGTCTCCTGCACTGGCAGGTGAATTCTCTAGTCTCTTTTGGAATTCTAAATAGTGGTTAGAATTATTTGGGAATTATATTGATACTATTAGAACCACCACACAAAAATCCCTGAAGAGGTTTTCTGTTAAGAACATCTATCTCAATATTGGCTTGGTTCAGGGTTAAATTGTGAGATAACCCAGAAAATGGAGATTTAGAATCTTTGTTCTTTGATATAATGGCAATGATGAGAGGTTGTATGAGTTCCTATGGACTTCCTGACAGCAGACTTATTTTGCAGCTTTCTTTCTACTCTAAGTATTTGTGAGTGCATGGCAATTAGTAAGCAGTCAATATATATTTGTTGAAGAAATGTACAAAAATTCATGGAAAGATAATTGTATCATTACATTGAAAACTTCAAACATGGTGATTATATGGTGCAATTTAGAAAGCTGAGCTTTGTTAAGCATAATTTGTGTCTTGGGTGGTTTGTTGGTTTTGCAAGCAATTATTTTCCAGAAATCCCAAGGTGTACAATTGTTACAACTGAGAGCCCAGAGATAGAACTTTCTAAGTTCTCAGCTGCTGAATTAATGCACATATTCTGCACAACATATATTAAAAATCCCTTTAGGCTCTTCTATGCAACTCAAAGTTTTACATAAAAAAGTTGACTTCTTGGGAATGAAAATTTATTTTGTTAATTTTCAATGGAAATATTTATACAATTATTTCATGACATGTAAAATATGCTAATTTTTATTTTTAAAATTTAGCTTGTACAATGATATAGTTTAAAAGTCAAGAGTGTTAAAAGCCTTACAGTAAAACCACCAGTCATTCACTTTCCCTCCCTCAGCCCCAACTAGACGATATATTTCAATTATTTTTGTTGTTGTGTTTGTTAGGTCTTTATTGCTAAGTACTGTGCTTTATTGCTTTAACAAATTTCCATTTTAGATATTATTTATTGGTTTCTTTCTCTGACGGGTGAAGATTTAGCTCATTACTCAACCCCCTCCGTCACACTTTTTCTCTTTACATGCTTTTAATGTGCCTGCATTGCATTTTTGGAAGCAATAGCCAGACTTTTATTAATGTTCCTGGCCAAATGAAGTAGTGAGCTCATGCTCACTTTTAATCTTTCCTCAAGGAAATATTTGCCTCAGTTTTGGTACAGGATTTTTATGTTCCCATCAGTATATATATATTTGGAATGGTTCAACATATATGCCAAATGTCTGTCAAGAATATTTTCCAACTACTCCAATGTACCAAATGTTTTACCATTTTCCTCCAGGAAACCTGTTTCTAGAGATTTCCTGTTTCTGCTGGGCCGGGTGCCCTCTAGTACACTGCACCACCCTCACCCTGGGCTCAAGCTCCTCATCACCTCTCTCCCTGTAGGCTATGGTCTTGCTCTTGCTTCCTGAACCCTTTTTCTTGACTCATTGCCTCATTTGATGATATCTTTATTGAGAGCCTGGTGGGTCTTTGTCTCCTTAAGACAGAGACTTTGGATACTTTTCTTCTACTACTTCACAGATTGTTTTTAAAGCTAATTCCTTAGCCTCCTGCTTGGCATTGCTTCAGAAACTGGCAAATATCTTGAGAGGAGACTAGTTGTATTGATACACACAAGCGTCCAGTTTTGATATTCCGGCCCCTTATGGACACCAAAATCTCTACCATTTTTTTCTGCCCCCTAGCTGTGGCTTCTGCCTAAAGCAAACCTTATTTCTCAGTGGCTTGGCAAATGCCCCCAGGGAAAGGCATCCGCAGGTACTCAGCTGACTTTCTAACATTTCTTCCTTCCCTGGACTTTGGGTCCCTTCGGGCCTGTGTATTCAGAAGCTCTCTGACACTTTTAACATCTGATTGTCTCTTTCCTGAGTGGTTTAAATATTGGATGGGAACCCAACTCTTGAGTGGTTTAAGTAAATCCAGACTGAAAGCAATTTAGAAGAGTAAAGGAATTCCAGCAATTTCTTTCCTCTTTGTATGCAGTCTAGGTATATAAGGTCAAAGCACTCTGCCCAGTTGGTTAAATCACAGTGCTCTGGACGTAGAGATCCCTCAATGAGTAACTTAGCTTCTAGCTGGAAAAAAACATTTTCCTTTAAGAAATTGCATGCCAAAAGCTGGAGAGTTATATTCCACATCTGAGGCAGCAAGGCTGGAGGTGTGATTAGCAAAACCGAAACGGATGTCAACATGAGGAACCTAGGGGAAATCTATGGTTAGTGAAAATGAGTGGGTGGTACCTTCTCAGATCAGTGCTGGGTCCTGATTCTTTAGTGTCAACATGGACTTTTGTTCAGTAGTTCAGTTATGTCCGACTCTTTGCAACCCATGGACTGCAGTGTGCCAGGCTTCCCTGTCCTTCACCATCTCCTGGAGCTTGCTGAAACTCATGTCCATTGAGTTGGTGATGCCATCCAGCCATCTCATCTTCTATCATCCCCTTCTCCTCCTCCACCTTTAATCTTTCCTATCAGGGTCTTTTCCAATTAGTTGGTTCTTTGCATCGAGGTGGCCAAAGAATTGGAGCTTGAGCTTCAGCATCAGTCCTTCAAATTAATATTCAGGATTGATTTCCTTTAAGACTGACTGGTTTGATCTCCTTGCAGTCCAAGGGACTCTCAAGAGTCTTCTCCAAAACCACAGTTCAAAAGCATCAATTCTTCAATGCTCAGCCTTCTTTATGGTCCAACTCTTACATCCATGCATGACTACTGGAAAAACCGTAGCTTTGATTCTGTGTACCTTTGTTGGCGAAGTAATGTCTCTACTTTTTAATATGCTGTCTATGTTTGTCATAGTTTTCCTTCCGAGAAGCAAGGGTCTTTTAATTTCATGGCTGCAGTCACCATCTGCAGTGATTTTGGAGAAAATAAAGTCTATCATTGTTTTCATTGTTTCCCCATCTATTTGACATGAAGTAATGGGACTGAATGCCCAAATCTTAGTTTTCTGAATGTTGAGTTTTAAGTCAGCTTTTTCACTCTCCTCTTTTACCTTCATCAAGAGTCTCTTTAGTTCCTCTCCATTTTCTGCCATAAGGGTGGTGTTATCTGCATATCTGAGGTTATTGACATTTCTCCTAGCAATCTTGATTCCAGCTTGTGCTTCATTCAGCCCAGCAGTTCAGTGATGTACTCTGGATAATTCTTAAAGAGATGGGACTACCAGACAACCTGACCTGCCTCCTGAGAAACTGTATGCAAGTCAGGAAGCAACAGTTAGAACTGGGCATGAACAGACCGGTTCCAAATCAGGAAAGGAGTATATTGTCACCCTGCCTATTTAACTTATATGCAGAGTACATCATGAGAAATGCTGGGCTGGATGAAGCACAAGGTGGAATCAAGATTGCTGGGAGAAATATCAATATCCTCAGATATAATGATGATACCACCCTTATGGGAGAAAGTGAGAAAGAAGTAAAGAGCCTCTTGATGAAAGTGAAAGAGGAGACTGAAAAAGTTGGTTTAAAACTCAACATTCAGAAAACTAAGATCATGGCATCTAGTCCCATCATGTCATGGCAAATAGATGGGGAAACAGTGGAAACAGTGGCTGACTATTTTTTTGGGGGGTGCTCCAAAATCACTGCAGGTGGTGCCTGTGGCCATGAAATTAAAAGACACTTGCTCGTTGGAAGAAAAGTTATGACAAACCTAGACAGCATATTAAAAAGCAGAGACATTACTTTCCCAACAAAGGTCCATCTAAGTCAAAGCTATAGTTTTATCAGTAGTCATGTATGGATGTGAGGGTTGGACTATAAGGAAAGCTGAACACCAAAGAATTGATGCTTTTGAACTGTGGTGTTGAAGGAGACTCTTGAGAGTCCCTTGGACTGCAAGGAGATCCAACCAGTCCATCCTAAAGGAGATCAGTCCTGGGTGTTCATTGGAAGTACTGATGCTGAAACTGAAACTACAATACTTTGGCCATCTAATGTGAAGAACTAACTCCTTTGAAAAGACCCTGATGCTGGGAAAGATTGAAGGCAGGAAGAGAGGGGACGACAGGATGAGATGGTTGGATGGCATCACCGACTCAATGGACATGAGTTTGAGTAAACTCCAGGAGTTGGTAATGGACAGGGGGGCCTGGGGTGCTGCAGTCCATGGAGTCGCAAGGAGTCAGGTACGACTGAGCGACTGACCTGTACTGAACTGAACTGGCATATAAGTTAAATAAACGGAGCTGACAATATACAGCCTTGACATAGTCCTTTCCCAATTTTGAACCAGTCAGTTGTTCCATGTCTTGTTCTAACTGTTGCTTCTTGACTGGCATACAGATTTCTCAAGAGGCATGTCAATGGTCCGGTATTCCCATCTCTCTAAGAATTTTCCAGTTTGCTGTGATCCACAAAGTCAAAGGCTTTAGCACAGTCAACAAAGCAGAAGTTTTTCTGGAATTCTCTTGCCTTTTTTTTTTTTTTTAATGATGCAACAGATGTTGGCATTGTGATCTCTGGTTCCTCTGCCTTTTCTAAAACCAGCTTGTGTATCTGGAAGTTCTTTGTTCACATACTGTTGAAACCTAGCTTGATGGATTTTGCTAGCTTGTGAAATGAGTGCAATTGTGCAGTAGTTTGAGCATTCTTTGGCATTTCCCTTCTTTGGGGTTGAAATGAAAAGGAGCTTTTCCAGTCCTGTGGCCACTGCTGGTTTTCCAAATTTGCTGGCATAGTGCGTGCAGCACTTTCACAGCATCATCTTTTAGGATTTGAAATATCTCAGCTGGAATTCATCACCTCTACTAGCTTTGTTCATAGTTATTCTTCCTAAGGCCCACTTGACTTTGCATTCCAGGATGTCTGACTCTAGGTGAGTGTTCACACCATCATGGTTATCTGGGTCATTAAGATCTGTGTATTCTTGTACCCTCTTCTTATATCTTCTGCTTCTGTTAGGTCCATACCATTTCTGTCCTTTACTTTGCCCATTTTTTTGTCATGAAATGTTCCCTTGATATCTCTAATTTTCTTGAAGAGATCCCTAGTCTTTCCCCTTTCTATTGTTTTCCTTATTTCTTTAAATTGTTCACTTCAGAAGGCTTTCTTATCTCTCCTTGCTATTCTTTGAAACTATGCATTCACATGGGTATATCTTTCCTTTTCTCCTTTGCCTTTTGCTTTTCTTTTCTCAGCTATTTGTAAGGCCTCCTCAGACAACCATTTTGCCTTTTTGCATTTTTTTTCCCCTTGGGGATGTTTTTGATCACAGTCTCCTGTACAGTGTCACAAACCTCTGTCCATAGTTCTTCGGGCACTCTGTCTATCAGATCTAATCCCTTGAATCTGTTTTTCACTTCCATTGTCTAATCATAAGGGATTTGATTTACGTCATACCTGAATGGCCTAGTGGTTTTCCCTACTTTCTTCAATTTGTGTCTGAATTTTGCAATAAAGATTTCATGATCTGAGCCACAGTCAGATCCAGGTCTTGTTTTTGCTGACTGTATAGAGCTTCTCCATCTTCAGCTGCAAAGAGTATAATCAATCTGATTTTGGTATTGGATATCTGGAGATGTCCATGAGCAGAATCATGTCTTGTGTTATTGAAAGAGAGTGTTTGCCATGACCACTGTGTTCTCTTGGCAAAACTCTTTTAGCCTTTGTCCTGCTTCATTCTGTACTCCAAGGCCATACTTGACTGTTACTCAGGTATCTCTTGACTTCCTACTTTTGCCTTCCAGTCCCCTATGATCAAAAGGACATCTTTTTTGATGTTAGTTCTAGGGCCTCTTTTAGGTCTTCATAGAACTGTTCAGCTTCTTTGGCATTAGTGGTTGGGACATAGACTTGGATTACTGTGATATTGAATGGTTTGCCTTGGAAACGAACAGATATCATCCTGTCATTTTTGAGATTGCACCCAAGTACTGCATTTCAGACTCTTTTGTTGACGAGGAGGGGTACTCCGGTTCTTCTAAGATATTCTTCCCCACAGTAGCAAATATAATGGTCATCTGAATTAAATTCACCCATTCCAGTCAATTTTAGTTCAGCGATTCCTAAAATGTTGATGTTCACTCTTGCCATTTCCTGTTTGACCACTTCCAGTTTACCTTGTCTCTTGCACCTAACATTCCAGGTTCCTGTGCAATATTTTTCTTTACAGCATCAGACTTTACTTGCATCACCAGACACATCCACAACTGGGCGTTGTTTCTGCTTTGGCTCAATCTCTTCATTCCTTCTGGAACTATTTCTCTACTCTCCTCTAGTAGCATATTGGGCACTACTGACCTGGGGAGTTCATCTTTCAGTGTCATATATTTTTGCCTTTTCATACTGTTCATGGGGTTCTCAAGACAAGAATTGCTGAAGTGGTTCACCATTCCCTTCTCCAGTGGACCACATTCTGTCAGAACTCTCCACCATGACCCGTCCATCTTGGGTGGCCCTACAGGGCTTGGCTCATGGTTTCATTGAGTCAGACAAGCCTATGATCCATGTGATCTGTTTGGTTAGTTTTCTATGATTGTGGTTTTCAGTCAGTCTGCCCTCTGATGGATGAGGGTAAAGGGCTTGTGGAAGTCTCCTGATGGGAAGGACTGACTGTGGGGAAAACTGGGTCTTGTTCTGGTGGGCAAGGCCAAGCTCAGTGAATCTTTAAGGACTATTTATACTCCAAACAATACGAATCTTGACAACACCTAGCGCCTCAAGTTTTTTACTTTATATACATTTGAACTGCATGGGGCTTGGGATGTGCTGGACTAGGATGCTGAAACTGACCCAGGTGCTCATGTGTCTGGCTTTGATTCGATCCTATGAGTTCGCGTGCAAGGTGAGCTGTTGAGTAGATTTTGGCTTTAATGTATTTTTATAACTGCTTATTCTCTGATTTCTCAGTACTCCCCTAAATACTATAATTAGCAAATCCTTTTTTGGTTGATGGTACTAGACATAATCACCTTCTGTTCTTCATCTGTGATTTAGGCTGACAATTTTAAAGTTCATTTATAATTTTTCATTAACTTTTCTTTGCACCTTTATTAGAACAATACAGAAGAACTAAATAGACATTTCTCCAAAGAAGACTTACAGATGGCCAACAAACGGATGAAAAAATGCTCAGTATTGCTAATTATTTGTGCTTGTGCTGAAATGCTCCAGTCATGTCCGGCTCTTTGTGATCCTATGGACTGTAGCCCTCAAGGCTCCTCTGTCCATGGGATTTTCCAGACAAGAATACTGGAGTGGGTTGCCATGCCCTCCTCCAGGGGGGTCTTCCAGACCCAGGGATGGAACCCACATCTCCTGCATCTCCTGTACTGCAGGCAGTTCTTGGACACTGAGCCCTGGGGGAAGCCCATCGCTAACTATTAGAGAATGGAACACACGTACACCCACGGCTGATTCATGTCAGTGTATGGCAAAAACCACTACAATACTGTAAAGTAATTAGTCTCCAATTAAAATAAATAAAGTAAAATAGAAAAAACACTACCTTTGCTACCCCATGGACTGTAGCCCACCAGGCTCCTCTGTCCATGGGATTCTCCAGGCAAGAATACGGTACTGGGTTGCCATGCCCTCCTCCAGGAGATCTTACCAATCCAGAGATCAAACCTGGGTCTCCCTCTCCCACATTATCATCTGAGCCATCAGGGAAGCCTAATAAAATGTCTGCAAAGAGTTAAACTAGAGATGGTGTGGAGACAAAGGAAACCCTCATACACTATTGGCAGAAATGTAAATTGGTGCAGCCTCTGTTGAAAACAACATGGAGGTATTTAAAAACTAAAAATGGAGCTGCCATAAGATCCAGTGATCCCGCTCCTGAGTATGTATCTGGAAACTTTGAAAACTATAATTTGAAAAGATACATGCATCTCAGTGTTCACTGCAACAATATTTACAATAGCCATGACATAGAAACAACCTAAATGTCCATTGACAAATGAGTGGATAAAGAAGATGTGGTGTGTGTGTGTGAGTATGTATGTGTGTATGTATGTGTGTAGATAGGCATACACATACATACACAGTGGAATAATATTCAGCCATAAAAAGAAGGAAGTATTGCCATGTGCAGCAACATGAATGGGCCTAAAGAATAGTATCCTAGGTGAAGTGAGTCAGACAAAGACAAATACGATATCGTATTACTTATATGTGAAATCTAAAAATGACACAAGTGAATCTATATATAAAATAGAAACAGACTCACAGACATAGAAAACAAACTTACAGTTACCAAAAAGGAGAGGGAGGGAGAGAGGGACAAATTAGGAATTGGGATTAACAACAAACTACTATACATCTATTTCTGCTTTATTGACTACGCCAAAGCCTTTGACTGTGTGGATCACTATAAACTGTGGAAAATTCTGAAAGAGATGGGAATACCAGACCACCTGACCTGCTTCCTGAGAAACCTGTATGCAGGTCAGGAAGCAACAGTTAGAACTGGACATGGAACAACAGATTGGTTCCAAATAGGAAAAGGAGTATGTCAAGGCTGTATATTGTCACTCTGCTTATTTAACTTATATGCAGAGTTCCTTATGAGAAACGCTGGGCTGGAAGAAGCACAAACTGGAATCAAGATTGTGGGGAGAAATATCAATAGCCTCAGATATGCAGATGACACTGAACTGAACTGAATTGTACAGAAAATAGATAAGCAACAGGATTTACTGTTTAACACTGGGAATTATACTCAATATCTTAGAATAGCCTATAATGGAATACAATTTAAAAAAGATAAGTGAGTCATTTTGCCGTACACCTGAAACTCACAAAATATTGTAAATCAACTACATTTAGAAAATCTGCTAGCTATCAGTTCAGTTTAGTCGCTCAGTCGTGTCCGACTCTTTGTGACCCCATGAACCGCAGCACACCAGGACTCCCTGTCCATCACCAACTCCCAGAGTCTACCCAAACTCATGTCCATTGAGTCAGTGATGCCATCTAACCATCTCATCCTCTGTCATCCCCTTCTCCTCCTGCCCTCAATCTTTCCCAGCATCAGGGTCTTTTCAAATGAGTCAGCTCTTTGCATGAGGTGGCCAAAGTATTGGAGTTTCAGCTTCAACATCAGTCCTTCCAATGAACACCCAGGACTGATCTCCTTTAGGATGGACTGGTTGGATCTCCTTGCAGTCCAAGGGATTCTCAAGAGTCTTCTCCAACGCCACAGTTCAAAAGCATGAATTCTTTGGTGCTCAGCTTTCTTTATAGTCCAACTCTCACATCCATACATGACCACTGGAAAAACCATAGCCTTGACTAGACGGACCTTTGTTGGCAAAGTAATGTCACCACTTTTTAATATGCTGTCTAGGTTGGTCATAACTTTCCTTCCAAGGAGTAAGCGCCTTTTAATTTCATGGCTGCAATCACCATCTGCAGTGATTTTAGAGCCCCCCAAAATAAAGTCAGACACTGTTTCCCCTGTTTCCCCATCTATTTGCCATGAAGCGATGGGATCAGATGCCATGATCTTAGTTTTCTGAATGTTGAGCTTTAAGCCAACTTTTTCACTCTCCTCTTTCACTTTCATCAAGAGGCTCTTTAGTTCTTCTTCACTTTCTGCCATAAAGGTGGTGTCATCTGTGTCTGCTAGCTATAAACACATGCACATTGAAAGAGGAGAGGATAAAGTTGCTGTCAGCCATATAGCTGTTATCACTGGGCTAATTGGAGCTTTCCCAGATAGTAAAATGCCCTGTGTTTCCATAGTGAAAGAAGCAAGTGAGTCCTGTGCCACTGAGTCACAGCCTGGTGTTGGGCCATGCTAACAGGTGAGGCTGTGGCTCTAGTACCACGGAGGCCTGGTTTGACCACCTGAGACCTGGGCTTGGCCTCTGAACAGAGTCTGACCGTGAACTTCCCAAAGACCATAGACTAGCTGACTGCTTCCTAATGTCCCTGGTACAGGTGGGCACAACGGACTGACTCTCCAGGACAAATCAGAGAAAAATCTGAAGAACATCGGGGAGCAGGTAGTATTTTCTTATATATTTCCCATTGTGCATTGGGACTTTGAAAGAAGTACAGGGCATTGGAATTGATTTTTATATATTTAATGTGGCTAGAGTTAATGGCTTATAGATTTTTATAACATTAGGCACAGCGAGAGGTGTCGGCCTTGAGCCGGTTTCCAAGGACTTAGAAATAATGCTTTTTTATTTATTTTTCAGTCAGATGGAGAAAACTCTCTGTAAGTTATTTTGGTTTACATATATACATGAAATCTTGAACGTTGAGTATTTCAGATAAGCATCATAAGATTTTTATTTTTTTAATTTCTAGGCTGCTGATGTTGGTGTGCTTGGGATCCTGGTGATAGAGATGTGAATGAAACATTCCACACGTGTCCAACAGAAGTGCCTGTTCTCCAAGCTGATAGAGTATGTTTGCGTAGAAGAGGTTAGTTTGTGTTTACTCTAGGGTGTTTTATTCTGGATCGTTTGTGTAACTACCTCCAGTTTTTCATGCTTTTGGGTTTGGCTTCCAAGCTGGTTCAATAGTAAAGAATTCACTTGCCAAGTAGGAGACTCAGATTCAATGCCTGGGTTGGGAAGATCACCTGGAGAGGGAAATGGCAATCCACTCCAGTGTTCTTGCCTGGAGAATCCCATGGCAGAAGAGCCTGATGGGCTACAGTCCATGGAGTTGCAGGAGTTGGACATGATCTAGTGACTGAGCACACACTCATGCATACCTCTGTTTGGTGTCTAAAAGTGCAATTTCTCCAACTCCTTCCCATCCGAATTCTGGGAAATGAGAGGAGTTAAAATTTTACTTTCTGATGCAGGGTTCAGGATCTTGAAACACTAAGTATAAGTTTAGGATTATGGGAAAGAATAGGTTATTTGGAGAAATGCATATCTAAGCCAAAGGTCTTAAAACTGAAACTAGAAGGTAAATAAATATGACCCACACAGCAAATCAGATGGTACAGAAACATTGAGCAGGATGGTGAAAGAAAAAACAACCCTCAAATAAAAGAAATGGTGACAACAGAAGAAAGACCCCAGTAATTCCCAGGAACCCTTCACCAGGATAGGCATTGTTGGTTGATTAAGACTTCAGAAGTATTCAAACCTGAGTCCAGAGTGTGGAAAGGCAAAAAGAATGGAAAGTTTCAGAAATATGATAATGAAGGAGGTGCTTTGTTTCTTATTTTAGAATGCATGCATGGTCAGTTGCTCAGTCGTGTCTGACTTTGTGACCCCATGGACTCTATCCTACCAGGCTCCTCTGTCCAAGGAATTCTCCAGGCAAGAACACTGGGGTGGGTTGCCATTCCCTTCTCCAGGAGTTCTTCCCAATCCAGGGATAAAATCTGGGTCTCCTGTATTACAGGCAAATTCTTGACCACTGAGCCAGCTGGGAATCCCCAATATTGAGATGCAATTTAAATACAAAATACATACAAATATTAAGGGTATAACTCTATGAACTTACACACACCTAAGCAGTACCCAGACCAAGATAGGGATCATTTTCATCACCCTAAGGTCTTCCTGATGCCTCCCCCCATTCACTATTGGGCCATCTCGTTAATCACCTTTCTTATTTCTTTCCTTATGTTTCTTACTAGAAAATAGTTTGGCCAACTCTGAACTTCATGTGGGTGGGATTATATAGATTTTGGCCAGTGGCTGGACACATACCTATCTTTCATATTCAAGTTCACTTCAGTTTAGCCACTCAGTGGTGTCTGACTCTTTGCAGCCCCATGGACTGCAGTATGCCAGGCTTCCCTGTCCATCACCAACTACCAGAGCTTACTCAAACTCAATGTCAGTTGAGTCCGTGATGCCATCCAACCATTTCATCGTCTGTCATCCCCTTCTCCTCCCACCTTCAATCTTTCCCAGCATCAGGGTCTTTTCAAATGAGTCAGTTCTTCCCATCAGGTGGCCAAAGTATTGGCCAAAGTATTCACCTTCCAACAAATATTCAGGACTGATTTCCTTTACGATTGACTGGTTTGATCTCCTTGCAGTCCAGGGACTCTCAAGAGTCTTCTCCAACACCACAGTTCAAAAGGATCAGTTCTCCAGTGCTCACCTTTCTTTATAGTCCAACTCTCACATCCATACATGACCACTGGAAAAGCCATAGCTTTGACTATATGGACCTTTGTCAGCACAGTAATGTCTCTGCTTTTTAATATGCTGTCTAGGTTGGCCATAGCTTTTCTTCTAAGGAACAAGCATCTTTTAATTTCATGGTTGCAGTCACTATCTGCAGTGATTTTCAAGCCCAATAAAGTAAAGTTTGTCATTGTTCCCATTGTTTCCCCATCTATTTGCCATGAAGTGATAGGACTGGATGCCATAATATTAGTTTTTTGAAAGTTGAGTTTTAAGTCAGCTTTTTCACTCTCTCTTTCACTTTCATCAAGAGTGTCTTTAATTCCTCTTCACTTTTTGCCTTATGGGTGGTGTCATTGTTATATCTGAGGTTATTGATATTTCTCCCGGCAATCTTGATTCCAGTTTGTGCTTCATTCAGCCCAGCATTTCACATGATGTAGTCTGTCTAGAAGTTAATTAAGCAGGGTGACAATATACAGCCTTGATGTACTCCTTTCCCAGTTTGGAACCAGAATGGTGTTCCATGTCTGGTTCTAACTGTTGCTTCTTGACCTGCATACAGATTTCTCAGGAGGCAGGTCAGGTGGTCTGGTATTCCTATCTCTTTAAGAACCACAGTTTGTTGTGATCCACATAGGCAGAGGTTTTAGCGTAATCAATGAAGCAGAAGTAGGAATTTTTCTGAAATTCTCTTGCTTTTTCTGTGATGCAATGGATGTTGGCAATTTGATATCTGGTTCCTCTGCCTTTTCTAAATATACCTTGTACATCTGAAAGTTCTTGGTTCACTGTTGGTACTGTTGAAGCCTAGCTTGGAGAATTTTAAGCATTAATTTGCTAGTGTGTGAGCGTGTCAGATACTACTGTGTGGTAGTTTCAGCATTCTTTGGCATTGCCTTTCTTTGAGATTGGAATGAAAACTGACCTTTTCTAGTCCTGTGGCCACTGCTGAGTTTTCCAAATTTGCTGGCATATTGAGTGTAGCATTTTAACAGCATCATATTTTAGTATTTGAAATAGCTTAGCTGGAATTCCATCAACTCCACTCGCTTTGTTTGCAATGATGCTTCCTAAGGCCCACTTGACCTCTCACTCCAGGATGTCTGTCTCTAGGTGTGTGATCACTCCATTGTGATTATCTGGGTCATTAAGATCTTTTTTTGGTATAGTTCTGTATATTCTTGCACCTCTTCTTAATATCTTCTGCTTCTGTTAGGTCCATATCACTTCTGTCTTTATTGTGTCCATGTTTGCTTGACATGTTCCCTTGGTATCTCTAATTTTCTTGAGGAGATCTCTAGTCTTTCCCCTTTCCATTGTTTTCCTTATTTCTTTGCATTGATCGCTGAGGAAGGCTTTCTTAGTTCTCTTTGCTATTCTTTGGAACTCTGCATTCAGATGTGTATATCTTTCCTTTTCTCCTTAGCCTTTGCTTCTCTTTTCTCAGCTGTTTGTAAGGCCTCCTCAGACAACCATTTTGCTTTTTTGCATTTCTTGGGGATGGTTTTGATCATCACCTCTTGCACAATGTTACAAATCTCCATCCATAATTCTTCAGGCACTCTGTCTATCAGATCTGATCCCTTGAATCTATTTGTTACTTCCACTGAATAATCGTAAGGGATTTGATTTAGGTCATACCTGATTGGTCTAGTGGTTTTCCCTACTTTCTTCAACTTAAGTCTGAATTTTGCAATAGGCCTTCACGATCTGAGCCACAGTCAACACCCAGTCTTGTTTTTGCTGACTTTATAGACCTTCTATGTCTTCTATTGGAAAGAATATAATCAGTCTGATTTCAGTATTGACCATCTAGCGATGTCCATGTAAAGAGTTGTCTCTTGTGTTGCTGGAAGAGGGTGTTTGCTATGAGCAGCTCATTCTCTTGGCAAAACTCTGTTAGGCTTTGCCCTGCTTCATTTTGTACTCCAAGTCCAAACTTGCCTATTGCTCCAGGTATCTCTTGAGTACCTGTACTTTGACTTCATGTTAATATCTTTGGCTCATGTTCAAAGACACTCTTTTCTAGGTTATATACCTAGCAGTAGAATTGCTGGGTTGTAGGTGGACATGTGGTTAGCTATTTGTCTTTAGGTGTGATTGCTCCAATCCCATTCTGTCTTTACTTCCCAGAATTGAAAAGAGGGGAAAATGCTACAGTTAGCAGTTATCATGTGCATGAAGTTCCTTGTGGTTCTATAACATGTTTATGTGTGTGGTATGGACATACATGTCTGTATCCGTAATATACAGAATCCTATATGTTCCTATAAGATGTAGCCTTTTGTAGCTAACTTTTCTCACATAACTTTACATTGTCCTAGCATTTCCTCCTTTGTTATACATGTAACTCTTGTTCATGTGTATTCATTGTGGTATTGTATTCAGGGAAATCCAAAAAAGGGGATAGTCATGGCATTTAATGTATTTTAGTTCTTTAAAAAAGTTCTAAGCAAATATAACATTATTTTGTTAAATACAAGTATATGAGTATATCTGTGGCTTTTATTCAATTATTGAATGTACTTTTTTGTATATTTTAACTATTTCATAATTATAAATTATTTTAAAATGTAAATGTGGCCTCCCTCATGTCCCCCTTAAAGATAGACATACGTCCCTGGAACAAGAACAATGATGAGGAAAGGTCACACATACAAAAAGGTGAACTGCAGTGACAGCTGACCAAGAGGGTGAAGCCCAGGTCTTCTATCTTGGCTCTGGTGGTCAGAACCCGGTACAACATCATTTTTCTTCTCAAGGACCCCTCTGCTATAGTTATATGCTCAGTAGGTGCTTATACTTGGAGATATGATACCGTGAGGGAGAAATACTATAGGATTTAGAATCCCCAATATATGTATATGTAAAATATATGCTAGATAAAAACCCACAAGTAAGAACAGTGAGACCAATTCAGTGAGATGATGTTTTTTTAACAGGCATTAAAAAGAGTTCCACACCCAGATTCAGAATACAAGTTGGGGGAGATGTACAGAGAAGTCCTAAGTGAGCCCGAAGGTTCGTTCAGATGTGGAAAGGACCACTGCAGGATATCGAGATGAGTCTTTGTCTGGGGACTCTGGCAGGCTAAACTATGTCAGAAATTGGAAGGAAGCCAGTCTCCCATCAGAACCAGGAAAACCAGTTCATCCCAGGAGCCCAGCCTGTAACAGAGCTATCTGTGCCCACTCTGGTGGTCTCTCTCTGTTTGTCTCAGTTCACGGAATTGGGTGAACTGCGTTGCTGCACTTTACCCTGAATAGGGCCAGGGTCAGCCGTGAGTCACCGCTGAGTGAATCTTCATTATAATCCTAAGTTATCACCACACTGGTGATGATAAAGACTTCCTTTGTGCATAAAGAACTTAAAAACATCAGTTTGCCTTTAGTGATAAAAATGATTGATGGTTATAACTCCCAAAGAGAAACTTTTGGAAATCCTGGTGGTTATTTCAAAAGATAAAAACTATAGTTTTTTTTAAAGTGCCAGAAAATTTGTTGGTGGAAGAATTTTCTCACCTTTCTTTTGTTAATCAAAATGATTCATGAAGGGTTATGGGAAAGTAAGGATATTTGGACAATAAATTGAAAGTGAAATGAAAAATTTGTTCAGGTGAGAGAATGACTTGTTAAAATCTATAGGGATATGATATATATGTATATAAATGTATAAATTAAATTTTTTGCTTAAACTCCTATTCATTAGAAAAAGAGAGTGACTAGTGTTTTCCAGATGAATTCAAGTGTTTAATGCTCCTGTTACCTTGTTTGCTGTCAATATACAAGGTTAGAATAGGTTGGAATGTATCCTAAGACAAACAGGAATCTTGTTTCTTGAAGCATTTTTCAAGTGTATGAGTGTACATGAATGTATGTACATGGATGTGTACTAAATCTTAATGCAAAATGTATTCTTTGTTGTTCTAATTGAAGTATTGTTTATGTACAGTAGAGCACATAAACACTAGAGGTATAGCTAATGATATTTACATATATGTCCACACTTATGCAATCATCCCAAAAAAACTTCATGAAAATTCCCCTTTTCATAAAATGTTCCCTGTTATTGTTTTACAAGTTTATTGATCTTCCCATTTAAGTCTCTATCGTTCTTGGAACAATTTACTGGTCTTGATCTTTCATATCTTCCATCCTCGCCACTCAGTGTGGGTGTGATTTTTTTTTTCCTTAAAATAAGTGTAAAGTAATAGCTAGCATACTTATTAATACTAGCTGAAGCTTTTATTTTAATTATGATATAATTTATATACCATAAAATTCACCCACTTAAAGTATGTAACATAATGGTTTTTAGTATATTCACAGTATTTTGCAATGATGACCATTATCTGATTCCAGAACATTTTCATCACTGTAAAAGGAAACATCCTTATTAGGAGCCCTATGTCTCCTCCCCCAAGCCCTGACAGTTACCTGACAATAACCTGACAGTTATCCACTTCCTATTTTGATGGATTTGCCTATCCTGAACAATTCAAAGTGAAACTGTGTAATATGAGGCCTTTCCTGTCTGACTTATCTTACTTAGTGTAACATTTTCAAGGTCCAAGCAAGTTGCAGTACTCTTTTTTATGGCGGAATGCTGTTCCATTGTATGCATATGCCTTTTTTTTTTTTTTTGGCTTATCTGTTTATCAGGACCTTTGGGTCATTTCTACTTTTGGACTATTGTGAATAATGGTCCTCTGAACATCTGTGCACAGGCTTGTGGGGGGATTGTGTTTTTAGTTCCCTTGGTTCTACACCTTCGAGCAGAATAGCTAGGTCATATGATAATTCTGTAAGTAAATTTTAAGCAATTGCTAAACTGTTTCCCAAAGTGACTGCACCATTTTGTCAAGAAGTAACCTGTTACCGGGTTTTAGTTCACAATTCCTTTTCTGTATAAACTAATGAGGTGGAACATATCTTCACGTGAGACATCGTTTTCAAGCATTTTGTTGATTGCCAGAGTTCTGGTAGAGTTGATATTGACAACTTGGCCAGTGTTTGCTTTAGGGAGGAGACGATCGATTTTTTGGAGGTTTTGACTACTCCACTATTTCCAATAATATCTTTCTTTTCTCTTACCTCCTGCCTTTTTTTAATGTCGAAACTAGCTCACACAAGAGAACAGTAGTTGTCACTTACTGGACTCTGTCCTCCTGTTCTTACTGACTGGCTTCAGGAGAGGAATACCTTCACCAATCAGCCCGGCTAGGAATTCTGATGCTTGCTCAGACCTTGTCTATGGGGATTCCTGTTTCACACCTCTTGTTCCTTCTTGGGGTGGGGGTTTGGAGATGGCATGCCCTCTCCAGATCCCACAGAGTCAGCTGGGTGCTAAGAGTGTCTTTGTTTTCCTGTGGTGGTCCCTGGATGCCCAAGTTTGTAGCCCTGCTCCCAGTATCTCAGGGCTGCGCCAGCTTTCTGCACATGCTGGAGAGACACATGCAAAGTCTCTCACTCACTGACCCCGGGGGCTTGTCTGGGGAGCAAGTCATGGGAAGAGGTGAGGTGCTTGGCACACTGGGAACCCACAGGGGGTGCCTGGTGGGCCAGATGAGGGGCTCTGCTCTGCCAGGCACAGAGGGCTTAGAGCCTATGATTGGAAATTTGGGTTTTATTCTAAAGGTAATGGGAAGCGGCTGGAAGATTATGGGGAATGATGGGGGATGACTGACTCACACGTGAGATATGTGTGGCAGATGCATAGTGAGGAGATGCCATGGGTAAGGGCAGCACTGGACTTCCCTTGTGGCTCAGATGGTAAGGAATCTGCTTGCAATGCAGGAGATGCAGGTTCAATCCCTGGGTGGGGAAGATCCCCTGGAGAAGGGAACGACTACCCACTCCAGTATGCTTGCCTGGAAAAGCCCATGGACAGAGGAGCCTGGCGGGCTACAGTTCATGGAATCGCAAAGAGTCGGACACGACTGAGCAGCTCACACACACACACACACACACACACACACACACACACACACACACACACTACAGTCCATGGAATCGCAAAGAGTCGGACACGACTGAGCAGCCACACACACACACACACACACACACACACACACACACACACCACACACTACAGTCCATGGAATCGCAAAGAGTCGGACACGACTGAGCAGCACACACACACACACACACACACACACACACACACACACTACAGTCCATGGAATCGCAAAGAGTCGGACACGACTGAGCAGCGCGCGCGCGCGCACACACACACACACACACACACACACACACACACACACACACACACACACACACACACACACACACACACACACACACACACACGGGGTGGCAGTATCAGGCAGTGCTACCCAAGATGCCGAGAAGTATCAGGAGCTCTGTGATCGTCCAGGGCAGAGGCAGAGATGATGTCAGCCTGGACCAGGGTGAAGCCAGTGAACATAAAAAAAGAGTAAGGCAACTAAAAACATTTTTTGGGAATAACACGACCAGGACTTACTGAGGACTTTGAAAAAGGAAGAATCGAGGGAAAAATCTAGGTTTGTATTTTCAGCAACTTAAATCCACTTAGGTGGCTGATGCTGCCATCGACCGAGATGGACAAAACTGCGCAGGCTGGAGTTTGAGGACAAGCAAACATTTTGTTTGCACTCTCACCAAGGAGGGCTGGGATTGAACTGGAAATGCTTTGGGGCTCTGATGTGAAACAGGGCTTCATTCACCGAGCTCACACTTGGTCCTGGACGTAAGGTTGGTTTTCCTCCCCTGCCAGAGGATGCCAGAGCCCTTGAAATCTATTCAGCCACAACCACGCAAAACGTGAGATATCGACATTCACTTTATGGAACTCTGTTCCTAGTCACTGAAATAGTGTCTGTATTCACACATCGTGTAGCTGTTGCCATGGATGCAATTTTTCCTTTAGTTTTCTCTCCTTATTAAATCTGATTCTTCTCCTGAGAACTATTTTGGTCAAGCTCTTTGACCTCAACTCGAGAAGACCAGCTGCACAAGCAGGTGAACCAAAAGGTACTTAGAAGGCTGGAGTCAAGTGAGTGTAGCTGGGGAGGGTCCGGTTACAACACACGGGGAAGGGAGGGAGTTCATGGGATGCCAGTTGGCTGGCCCTGCTCTAAATCTTTATCACCAAACCTGCAAGTAAAAGGCAAATCTGGTTTCCTAAAAATGCACAGTCCAGAGTTATTAATGCTCCAGATTGTATTGCTGCCTCTGTGCAGCTGGCATCTTAATTGGCTGTGCTATTTCTGTTGCAGTTGCTGGAAATTCTGCCCTTTCTCCGGCCTCTTGGCCACCTTCATGCCCACAGCACACCAGACGCGTTTTGGGTTTGTAGTTGGCACGAGATGTTGATGGCTGCATTGTTCATTCCCAATAAAGCCTACCTCCAGCGGCCACTCAGGAGACCAGGGGGAAATGAACTGCCCAAGGGAAAGGCTTTTGAGAAAAGCTGGAGAAAGCTGCAGTGGAAGCCTGGGAGGGTCTCCACAGAAGGTTTGTTTAAGCCTGGCGGTTGCCAAATAGGAGCGCTTCCCAGTTGGCTCAGGAGTAAAGAATCTGCCTGCCAATGCAGGAGATGTGGGTTCAATCTCTGGGTCGGGAAGGAAGATCCTCTGGAGAAGGAAATGGAAACCCACTTCAGTATTCTTGCCTGGGAAAACCTATGGACAGAGGAGCCGGGCAGGCTATAGTCCATGGGGTCCCAAAGAATCCTACAGGAATGAGCACGTGTGCACACCTTGCCAAATAGGAGATGGATCTCACAGGAGCTCATTATTCTGAGTCAGCAAGCAGGTTCTATGGTAGGAGAGCTGGGGCTCGTGTGTGATCAGGTGAGGCCGCTCTGCAATCGCCTGGGCGGCAAGGCCCGCGCAGACCCAGGTGAGGGCAATGCTCAGTGACTGACTGCGCCTCTCCAGGCCTGGAACCCAGTGTACTTTACATCCTCGCTGGCTCAGCAAGGAGGGAGAAGCTCGACTGGACCGGGTGCAGCTCTGAGGTGCTTGCTGAACTCTCCTCCTGCTCCGCCTATGTGAGGTCCCCGAAGCCTGCGGTAGGAGATGAGGACTGTGTTCTGAACCTGCCCCGTCACTTATCATGCTTATTGTACTTGTTACATGAACTTGGGAAGCTTGTTTCTCCAGTGGGCCCACTTGCCTCTCATCTGATGATATTGGGGGAGACTTTTTCAAGAGTCCATCTGGTCCTCCTGTTCTCAGTTCCCTTGACTTCTTCGAATTTTTCTGGACTGACTTGGAGAGTCAGTGTCCCACACAAGTTTGCATGCAGATGAAAATTCAGTGCGAGTGAGAGGGCCACGCTGCGTCTCTGTTTCTGGCTTCAAAGGTAAGAATTGTGTTGCCTGGTCTGTCTGCAAAATGGCCCAGTCGGGGGGTGCAGCTGAAGACCCCATGCCCTGAGAATCCTGGTTCACTGGGGTGATCATGGCTTGATGTCAGTTTTCAGCAACCCTTAATCTTCCCATTAGTGCCCATCAAGAACTTTAAAGATTAACCCCTTTGCTCTGAACTCCCTTAAAGGTCAATCAAGTGCATCCTAATGCCTGAATGTGTCCTGGAAGTTTGGATTACTTTCTTTTTCTTAGTAGTTGTTTATTTTTATCAAAATGCACTTATGTTTCTTATTCTCTGTGAAATTGGTTTTCCCTGCTACATTTTAAGGGAGTCTTTCTCCATTTGTGAAGGAAGCAACTATATCTTTAATCTATAATTTAATCACAAACCAGAGTTTACCACTTAAAATTATGCAGACTGATTTGGGTATTTTAGGAAAATTTTATCAATTGCAAAGAGCCAGTTATTTTATGTCAGAGAATAAATTAGAGACTAGGATCTAAGACTCTTGAAATGCAGGAAAAAGTGGACTAGACCATGAGTGTGTCATGAGGAATTAATTTCCTGGATGATTCCTGGAAATGCCCTTAGGATATTGCATGGCTCTTAGGAAACAGCTAACAGATGTAAGTGCCCAGTGGACTGACATTGTTTACTCTACTTTATTTGGAAAATTATTATGGCAACTGAAATTAAAATGGCAACTCCTGAGCTACACAAAACAAGAGGGGAGATGGCTAAGCTCACAGGCTCCTAGCCTCCTCGTGAACGGCTGTGCCGCTGCAGGGACTTACGTGCCCTCCTTGTGCCTTGCTGGTCTGGTCTCATTTTAAAATGGGGTGTCTAGTTATAGTACTTTTCTCAGGGTGGGCCGTTGTTGTGAAGATTAACTAAACTCTTAGAAAAAGTACTAAAAATGGTACCTGGTATATATTAAACAACCAGCAGGCTACCACCGAGTTTGGGCAGGAATGGATATTGAACATTTTCCAGATTAACAAATCCGTGGGTACTAAACTGGAATGTGAGGCCTGTGAGTTCATTCACTGCTCTGTGAGTAACAGTCTTTAAGAATCCACCACAGCGTTCCAGTTACTCAGGTATCAGACGTCCATCCATTGTGTAGTTTATAAAATGTCATGGTCAGCCTGGGCGCACGTGACACGGTCCCTGATATCACCGGAAGTGCCTCCATGATCACAGGCTTTGCCTCTGGAGGCGTAGTGGGCGGGCTGCACCCTCTCCTCCACGCATGCGCTGATGGCCGGGCGTCTGTTCCGTGGGGGTGCTCGGGATTTACGTGTGAAGGCTGGTCTTGGATATGAAAGAGGTCAGTTCATGTGTTGAGGGAAAACTGATAATATGGGGAAGTGTTTTATAAAGTTTAGAAAGATTTATAACCTAAAAGGAATGAAAAGAATAATCGACCCTTGAAGGAACAAACATTTGGTACATGAGGAAACCTCGCGTGTGGAAGACTGTGTTGCTTAGTTACCTGTGTGTTAATGAAGGATTATTCAGGGAGAATGATGAAAGCCATATTTATTATTAATAGAGCAAAATGAGCCACAATCTGATAAGTCCAGTGAGTTACTTAGGCTCTTTCATGCCTGCAGCTTCATGAGATGGCAACAATCTACATTGAACATTTTCACAATAAAAGGCATGCATCAGCCCAGTATAACTACTTGGTTCTATCCATGTTTCCTGCCCTTTTCCAAGGCTGGGAGGTACCATCTCTGCCAGGAAGTCTTTCTGATTGCAGTTAACTCTGTTAGTTCTCTCTGCTCGAAGCCTCAAGGCATTCCCGTGTATTTCTCTTATATTCCCATGTTGTTTTTTGAGGTAGTGGTTTGTGAAACTCCCAACCTCTCTACCAAATGAAAATGCCTTAATGGTCAGGGATTTTGTTCTTCCGAGGTGTGAATGACACGATGCCCAGTTGCAGACTGTGTCTGGTAGACAGAAGTCAATCCATAGTGGTGGTTCATTTGCTAAGTCATGTCTTACTCTTTGCTATCCCATGGACTGTACCTGCCAGGCTTCTCTGTCTATGGGATTCTCCAGGCAAGAATACTGGAGTGGGTTGCCATTTCCTTCTCCAGAGTTAATTCATAGGTGTGTGTAATACTAGTGGATGTTCAGCATGAAATCAAGGATGAGAATTAAGATTAGACATGTGAGAAGAAAGAGACCACTAGTGATTTGCATTAAAGAAATGAATCCCATGAGGAAAAATAGAAGGTAGATAAATATACAGTTTCTGATAATCAGGAGTTTGGCTGTGACCAGTATGGCATTCCTTTGAAATGCTGGGTAGGACGCTTTCAGGTGGAGCAGATAGGTGACATTCTTGGGCTCTGGGCCCTGGTTCACTCTGGGACCCTCAATATGGAGCAATGGAGATGGACCCAGAACGGCTTCAGTGGAGGGTGGAAAAGTGACTGGAGGACAGACGGTTCAAAGTCTTACACTGTCAGGTCTCCTGAGTGACAACAAATACAGAAATTTTTGAAAAAGGAAAAGTAGGAAAAAAATATTTAGTTTAATTTGACAGAAGGATAAACTGTAGACTAATACAATTGATATTTTGAGCTGTGGTGTTGAAGAAGACTCTTGAGAGTCCTTTGGACTGCAAGGAGATCCAACCAGTCCATCCTAAAGGAAATCAGTCCTGAATATTCATTGGAAGGACTGATACTGAAGCTGAAACTCAAATACTTTGGCCACCTGATGCGAAGAGCTAACTCATTTGAAAAGACCCTGATGCTGGGAAAGATTGAAAGCGGGAGAAGAAGGGGACGACAGAGGATAAGATGGTTGGATGGCATCACCGACTCAGTGGACATGAGTTTGAGTAAACTCTGGGAGTTGGTGATGGACAGGGAGACCTGGCGTGCTGCAGTCCATGGGGTCGCAAAGAGTCAGACACGGCTGAGTGACTGAAGTGAACTGAAAAAATTGATCTCTTATATTCTCTTATTTTCTCATGTTTTTGAGGTAGTGATTTGTGAAACTAATAAAATTGGGCCATATCTTTTAAGGGAGGCTGGTGAAAGTGGGTGAAGTATCTTGATAGCTTCCAACCAAAGAGAGCTAGTTAGTGTAAAATACATGATGAGACAGAAAAGACTGACAAGCAAAAACAGGCTTTCAGTTTCATCTGCTTTTGCAAAGATGTTGGATTCTATTTTTTCTGCTTCCTCTTTTCTTTCTTGGCTGTGAGTCTTGGACAACTTGGAGAATCTGCAGAGAGAGATGGAATTCTCCCCGAGAAAATGTACACATATGAGCACACTTTGGACTACAATTCAGGGGATCATATCTGGGAACCTTACCATGGACCTTCAAGGTCCCTTGGACCCACAGTGATAGCGCCTGCCCTTCCATGGCTGCCAGGCTGCTCCTTGCCCAGGCTGGCCCTGGGCCCTGGCCCAGGTGCCCTTCCAAGGGTCTGTGATGTCCCCTGGCCTCCAGCCAGCAGTCTTCACACAGCTCTGCACATTTCCTTATCTAAGACGGCAGCAAGCCCGTGCTGAAGTGCTTAGGCGGAACTTCCTTTTGATTTTCTTTTCACACAATTTTTCAGTGTCTTCAGCAAGCACAGCGCCCTCTCTGAAGATTGTGGAACCTTGGCGGGGAATTACATAGGGACCAATCAGGCCTTTGGCATTTTGTGCCTCTTACTTGCCATCTTGGGTCTGTTTGGACAGAGGAAGCAGAGCCCTCCTGCTCGCCAAGTTTTGGATTAGTTTCTTTACTAATGAGGCAGCGCTGACAGTCTACTTCTAGGAGCCAGCATGTGCCAGACAAAGCAGTTGAATTTTATGGCATTGCATAGAGTTGTGAGGAAGGGAACGCTATCAGGGCAGTCAGAGTTTAATGAGAGTGGGGGAGTGTTGGAGAAGCAGAGGTGAGTGAGATGTGGGGTTCCACATTAATTAGGCACCAACTGTATACCAGGCAGCTGTAAGTCGCTCTATGAGAAATAGTTATCCCCATCCCATACAAACAGTTATCCCCATCTGTTATCCCCATACAGATGAGAATGTAGTTGACAGAAGGGCAGTAGTCTTCCTCAGAGGCCCTGTGTCCACGTTGAGGAGGATTGGGATTGAGGCTGAGATGGGGTTTGGGCTTGGGAGCAGCTTGTCTGAGGATTGAATTTTTGAGGTCAAAGAGACAGCCAGAAGCAGCTTTAATAAATAATTTCAACTTAAATAAAACTATAGTATTTAAACAAATGTGCTCTAGGCACAGGGTCAGAGATATTGAAGGGTGGACTGGTATATGTAGAATATCTGATGGGACTTATTCTAAATTTGTGTGCGTTCTTATTCTCATATTTTAACAGTAAAAAAATAACATCTAACCTTGGTATGAGAATGTTGATACTGGGTGTATAAAATGGATCAATTGTTCTGAAAAGCAGGTTGGCAATATCAATATACATCCAAAAAAAAAAAAACCTAAGCAATTCCATTTCTAGCTTTCTATTTTGGAAAAGTGTTTGCCTAATACATTGTTTATTAGCACAGTGTTCATCATAGAATCATTTGCAATGAAGAAATGTTGAAGAGAAGATTAAAATAAGGTGATGGTTAGAAAATTAATGAGCTTCCCCAGTGACTCAGCAGTAAAGAATCCACCTGCAATGTAGCAACTGCAGGAGACATGGGATCGATCCTTGGGTTGGAAAGATCCCCTGGAGGAGCGCATAGCAGCCCACTCCAATATTCTTGCCTGGAGGATTCCATGGACAGAGGAGCTGGGTGGGCTACAGTCCATGGGGTTGCAGAATTGGACACAATTACAGTGACTTGGCATGCATGCATACAGATAATTAATAACAATTAATAACTGAAAAGAAAGGCATGTCCATGCTCTGATATAGTTTCCAGTAGTAAAACGACTGATGTATGCCTGGATGCTTGTGAACACACTAACACATGCATATAATGCTATTTTCAGCATCTTAGCCCATCCCAATCCCCATGCAGTTCAGGTGTATATAAAGTAATAATTCTATTTTCAGAAAGATACAAAATATCACCCCAAATAATAAAATATTCTTAAGGAACAAAATAATTTTTTTCAAAAAATGTGTCTAGTATACTTGCATTTATGTGAAAGCAAAAGACTTGCATATGTGCAAATATGCATCTAAACACTTCTCAGATATTCTGGAAACATTTACATCAAAATGGTAATAGAATTTGCCTTTAGAGAGGGCAGTGATATTGGTGTGAGGAGTGATGAATGCAAATTTTTATTTTTCATTTGTATTTTTCTGCATGAATTACTTGGGACTATATTGGTATATTCTTTAGATAATAGTTTCTCTAAATTCAAGGATGACATTCCTCTATGCAGTAGTAAAATTAAAATTCCATATGTTAATCAATATAGCCAGTAGAATTAGGACTTCTGAATGGGCACCTTGGAAACCTCTGCTGAGTGATAACGTCTTTGTGGGTGCAGAGCTCATGTTAATTGCAGTCTACCAATGATATGTGTGTAAATCAGCAAGATTGAAAGTGTGCATTCTGAGGTGCTCAGCGTGGACTTTGTGAAATAGAAGTTCATTGAGAATTAACAAGGTAAACTAGTTAAAATCATTAAGTTCATACCTAAACTAAACTATAAAAATGAATGCAACACATTTCCTGGTGGGAGATGGAGGTGGCTGTCCTCTGACTATAGGAGAACCTAGCTTTATAATATCACAAAGAAGCATTAAAATATAAAATATTTAAATGATAGAAAATAGACTCTGAAGCCCAGTGAAATAATTGGTGGAGGTGGTCTCCTGTAAGATCCCATGGGCCTATGCTTCTAGTACTTTCTTAGTGGTTGACCTAAACTGGTTGACTTTTAATCACCATTTGAGATCAGTAGCTCCTAATTTCAGGAAATAAGTCAATCTTGAACTCTTGCTCACAAATACCCTGATTTCCCATTAGGAGAAGGGACAAGTTGGTGCCTGGAACTCCCTTTTTTGCAATAACTTTCCAGGTCATGAGTATAACATGACGAAAGGAGAGGGAAAGATTAACCTAGCTTGGGCTGAAAAAGCAAACCCCTGTACTCAGCACTGTGGCAGACTGCTTGGTGTAAGAGGCAATAAATAGATTCAGTGTACATTTTGAGGTTCAAGTTTTAATAAGAAGTCCTCTGCCTCCTTTAACCTCTGTATTTCAGAATCTGCATACATCACCTCTTACAACCTGAGCACTAATTTTGCCACTCTTGCCCTAAGTATTTTCTGTGTTATTCTATATCAATGATAACTTCAGGCAGATTATCTAATAATGGCCCTCAGAATACTAGGTGATGTCTTACTGACCTTAATCTTATTTGGTGTGCGATCCTGGAATACATTGGTGAATGGTCTGTTACTGGAAGGTTTTATTTTATTTTTAAATAAATGTTAGGGTGTCTAACTAGAAGGCACTACACAACCTAAACAAAAACATTTTTCTCAAGGTTATTCTCAGGCCCCTGGAGCTGGTGGAGTAAATTTGACCACATGTGGTAATAGTGGTTCTCAAAGGCTAATCCCTGGCATCTATGTTAAAAATGCAATTACATGGGCTCTCTCCAGACCCCCTGATTCAAACAGTTTGTGGGAAAGAGGGGGTGAGGGCGGTGGTCTGTCACTTGACTAGCCCCTCTTGGCAATTCTCACATGTGTTCAAGTGTGAGCATCATAGCTGTGAATATTAGACCATGGGGCATGTTGAAAGATTGATTGATTGCTCTCATCTGTAATCTATTAAGGGCTATTCAGACCAGTGTTAAAACATAACATGAGCCACATGTGTAATTTCAAATTTTCCAGTACTCACATTAACATAAAAACCAGGTGAATTTAATTTTAGTAACATCTTAACGGGATATACTCAAAATACCATTTTAACACGTAACCAGTATAAACCTATTTATACTGGATGTTGTACATTTTCTTGGTACTGTATTTTGGAAATCCAGTGCATTTTGCATTTACAGCTTAGTTCAGTCCACCTGCAGTTTAAGTGCTCAACAGCCACACATGGCTGATAACTGCCATGTGGAAACACAGATTAAAATGCAGTGGCAGTTACAGCCCTTGTCTGAGGGGAATCGAGGCATCAATTACATACTTTATTGTGAACCAGCAGTATTGGGTTGAGTGAAGAATTACTTCTTAAATGGAATCCCGGGTCCTCAGCCACCTCTCCTTTCAGCCATCTGCTTCAACGGGCAACAGATAGAGCCTCAAAGTATCATAGCATCGGAGGGTCTCTGCTGACCAGTCTCCATATGTGCCCTGCTGAGACTGAATATTTGTGTGTCCCCTGCCCCAAGCAAAATACATATGTTGAATCGTAACCCCCTGTGTGACGGTTTTGGTCAGGGGACTAGGTGATTAGGTCATGAGGGTGGAGCCATCATGAATGCAGTTAGTGCCCTTACAAAAGAGACCCAGAGAGCTCCTTCATCCCATCCACCACTGGGGACACATTGAGAAGACACTGTGTAGATCCAGGAGGTGGGCCCTCTCCAGACACAAAATCTGGCGGTGCCGTGATCTTGGACTTCCTGACTCCAGAGCTGTGGGAAATACATTTCTCCTGTTCACAGACTGCTGGGTCTATTGTATTTTGTTATAGCAGCTCGAACAGGCTGAGACGTGCCCCTTCTGCTGTGGGGGAGCCAAGGCACATCTGGCACTTTGGTAAATAGTGGTCGGTGGCACTTATTCCAGCCTAGTGGAAAGTCTAGAATATCTTTCCTCAGGCTTAGAGAATGAACAGAACAAACACCCCATTTTCCAGGAAAAGAAAAACAGGATTACTGGCAAGTACCAGGGATTGGGTGCTGGAAGCCAGCAACCGAAGCCAGCATTTCTGCCAATTTGCTTAATCTTACTCCTCTTGATTCCTGTAGTGGGTAATAATTGCCTCATGGGGTTGTTGAAAGTCAAATATACAAGTGAAAATCCTTGTACAGTCTGTGGTCCGTCAGACACCTGTCTTGCACCTCCGCAAGTATAACTTTTTGCCCAAATCTATTTCAGGTCCTGTTGCTTACACCTCAACTTGTTGCATGTAGTCTTTGAACCCTCAAATCTGGGCATCTTGGCAAGAGGTTTCAGGGGCCCCTAAGTCCTTGCAGGTGGTCCAAGCAATTTCACCTTGAAGTGGGATGAGTGCAAGAATGTTCAGTTTAGTGAGACATCGTTGAGGATCAAGATCCTTCCTGCTATTTATTGGAAGTGTTAGCCCAGATTCCTGTGCCTGATGCACAGTGAAGTCAAACAAATAGAAATGTCAGCGTTCAGAGCAGAGAAAGGTTTGTTGCAGGACCATGCAAGGAGACAGGTGACTCATGCCCTAAAAACCCCAAGCTACCTCCCACCCCCAAGCACTTTTAAAAGTCAGGTGATGGCGGTGGGAGGAGGGGAGTTGCAGGGTGTGTGATCAGCTTGTGCACAGTTTTCTGACGGTAAGCGAATCTGGTGGTGTCGCAGGGAGTATCTTTATTAGCCTTAGGCTCCAGGAGGCATGGGACTGCGTGCTCATGGTCATTAAGTGGTTAAATCTTCCACTTGGTGGGGGGTTTTCACATCTGCAAAATGACTCAGGAAATGTACCTGGAATACTGTTATCTCAGTACTTCAGAGAGGAGCTAAAACAGAAGATGTGGGGGAAATCTGTCCCTGCCACCTTGCCCTCAGAGAGCCCCATGGGGTCCCTCTCATTTTCAAAAGGAAGATGTGTCTATGGCTGTATCTTGGTAGTTGTCTAACTATTCTCCATTCATACACCTTGTCTTGCATTTCTTTGTGTGAATACGAAGAGTTTTTAGCCTTTCAGCTAACCAGTTGCCTGTCTTTGTATTCATGATCAGTTTCATTTGCAGACTGGAAACAAGACTTTCTCCATCCTTAAAAAAAAATCCGGTGTTTGTTTCATTAGTTGCTATAGTTAATTATACTAATTAGCGGCGTTCTTCATGCTTAGTTTTATTTATTCTTGGTTTGTGTCAGGAGTAGACCACCCACATTCCTGATATTTTCCTTTCTCCAAATTGTTTAATTGGTCTTATTCATCCTGTCAGTAAGGTTCTGCAGTGATCTCTTCATGCACGGTTATTCCTGTTCCCTCTCTCAGCCCACCCACCACCATCTGTGGACTGAGAAACACCTCAGTCCTCAAGCTTGTGGGTCTCAGCACGTGTCATTTTGCCTTCACAAAAAGTGACGGCTTGGCTTCTTTCATTTCCTGGCTTTCTTGCGTCACAGTTTTTGAAGGATTCTTAGACAATCGTACTCTTACATTCTCACATTAACATTTTGTTATAAAATCACCCAGAGCACCCCCTGCTATGAAGAAAATCTCACTTTTCCCCTCTCCACCCTCTGTCTCCCTATCATCTGCATCTCTCTCAATTAATCTCTGTTTCAAAAAGCAGAGAATTCTTAAATTTTAGAATAAAGAATTGGAGAATTTTATCAGTATTTGTCTTGCCGTTGGTTTATATTTGTTAATTTTTACTTGAGGCATTCTTAGACCACTTGGACTTCCAGCCTTTTCAATTCCTTAAATATATCCTTCAATTATACTTAAAAAATTTTTTTATTCAAGTATAGTTGACTTAAAATGCTTTAAGTATACAGCAAAGTGATTCAGTTACATATATATGTTCCTTTTCAAATTATTTTCCATTATAAGTTATTATAAGAGTGATTAGCTCTAGAGGGATGGGATGCATGGGAGGTGGGAGGGAGATTCAAGAGGGAGGGGCTGTATGTATACCTATGGTTGATTCATGCTGATGTATGGCAGAAACCAACACAATATTGCAAAGAATTATCCTCCAACTAAAAAATAAATAAAAAATTTAAAAAAGAAAAAAAAAGTGACTATAGATCCCTGTGTTATACAGTAGATCCTTATTGTTTATCTGTTTTACAGATGTGTGTGTTTGTTAATCCCAAACAGCTATTTTTTTCCCCCTCTTCTCCTTTTCCCCCTTTGGGAACCATAAGTTTATTTTCTATGTCTGTGGGTCTATTTCTGTTTTGAAATAAGATCATATGTATCATTTTTTTTTAGATTCCACATATAAGTGATAGCATATGATATTTATCTGTCTTTGTCTGACTTTGCTTAATATGATAATCTCTAGGTCTAAACATGTTGCTGCAAATGGCATTACTGCATTCTTTTTTATGCTGAGTGGCATTCCATTGTATGTGTGTATGTATATACACACATCTTTATCCAGTCATCCATCAATGGTTGCTTCTGTGTCTTGGAGGTTATAAACCGTGCAACTTTGAACATTGTGGTGCATACATCTTTTCAAATCAAGAGTTTTCATCTTTTCCAGATATATGCCTAAGAGTGGGATTGCAGGATGGTATGGTAACTCCATTTTTAGCCTTTAAAGGAAACCACACTATTTTCCATAGTTTCCACCAACAGTGTAGGAGAGTTCCCTTTTCTCCACACCCTCTCCATCATTTGTTATTTGTAGCCTTTTGGTGATGGCTGTTCTGATGGGTGTGAGGTGATACTTCATTGTAATTTTGATTTGCATTTTTCTAATAATTAGTTGCATTTCTCTAATAATTAGTGTTGTTGGCCATTGTATGTCTTCTTTTGAAAAATACCTGTAAGTTCTAATTGGCAGATTTTTGATGCCAGTATTAATGTCCTACTACCTCTTCATGTATTCATGTTCATTGTCGTGGTGATGCACTTGGGCAAACTCCAGGAGATTGTGAGGGACAGGGAGGCCTGGGATGCTGTGGTCCATGGGGTCTCAGAGTCAGACACGAGTGGGCAACTGAACACAACACTTCTTCAATGGTATACTTTTGTTCCTAGTTTGTCATTCTGTGAAAACTGGACTACAGTGCCCAGGGTTTTATCTTGATTGACTACAGTCTAAATTTAATTTTTTTTCAGATTGATGGAGATGATATGAAACAAGGTAGGGATTCTTTATCTTGTAAGAAACAAATTTACATGCTACTAAGTTTCAGTATAGGTCCTTTGGCTGTCTCTAATATTATTGATTTCAGGTTTCTTTGTCTGTCCCATACTAGATGATGAATTTATAAAGGAAAACAAAGGCACACACTTTCCCCTGCCTGCACCAAAGCATTGTCAAGACAATCTGCAGCTTATATCTGTAGAGTAATTTCAGATAGTACCGTATTCATCTTTTAGATATCCAGTGTTAAAGTGGCACTTTGCTAATATTTTCTAGCTGCCAAAATTACAAACAGACATGGTCTTAAGCACTATGTGTTCTTGCCTGGAGAATCCCATAGACAGAGGAACCTGGTGGGCTACAGTCTTTGAGGTCACAAAGACTCAGACATAACTGAGCGACTAGGCATGGCACAGTGCTGCTACTAGTTAAAGTGGGCTCCAGGTGTGACACACGTGGAAGGGAAACTTTGTAAATAACTGAAGCTCCACCAAGGGGATGAAACCCTCATGACACGTGGAATACAGTCACCTTGTGAGGTGTGTGTGCATATGTGTTCATGCATGTGCTTTGTATGTAACTTCTATTACAGCCTTATTAAAGCATTGTGAAAGCCTTCAACTGTGCTAATGGAAATCTTCTTCTATATATTGTTTTAAATCCGTATTTCTGGCTCATTTGCTACTCTTTTTGCCTTGTGCCAGTCTGTTTTGGAAAGGTTCTGGCTTTTTGTAAGGTTTTTCAAGACTTCTTCCAAAGATTTCTCAGTCTTTTGTATGCATGTGTTCAAAGGCTAAATTTTAATTATAATCTTTATCAGCACTTATTAAAGGAGGTGCTTTTCATTAACAAGCACTGTGGCCTTTCTCACAATTATTCTGTTGGAAAGAGCTTCTCCTCTAGGTGCTTGGTGCTGGGGCTTGGCTGTGAGTTGGTATGTCTGCTCAGAGGTCTCTGTGTCCTTGGATGTCTACCTTTAAAAACGTTGAAACAATTTAAAGTGCTGCAACTTTGAGTTGGAGGATACTTTTAGATTGAATTAAAGCAGGAGTTGGCAGAATGATGGGCTCCACCATATGTCCACTGTAACCTGACCGAACATCTTTAGCTGCAGTAGCCTGGAGTTTTGCAAGATGATGATTGTGTATCCAGTCATGATTTCCTTGTCAAAAGATGGTTATGTTTGTGGATATATATCTGTGGCTGAGAGTTGGACCATAAAGAAGGCAGAGCACGAATGCCTTTGAACTGTGGTGTTGGAGAAGACTCTTTAGAGTCCCTTGGACTGCGACTCCTCGCAGCTGGAGCTCCAATATTTTGGCCACCTGATGCAAAGAGCTGACTCATTGGAAAAGACCCCGATGCTGGGAAAGATTGAGGAGAGAAGGAGAAGAGGGCCACAGAGGATGAGATGGCTGGATGGCATCACCGATTTAATGGACATGAATTTGGGCAAACTCCAGGAGATGGTGAGAGACAGAGGCCTGGTGTGCTGCAGTCCATGGGGTCGCAACGAGTCAGACACAAGTTGGCGACTGAACAACAATAACAATGAAATTGTGGCTGCACCTCAGACTCTGCTTTGTGTGTGCATATGTGTGATTGTGTGTGTGGGTTAAGGGATTTTTTTTTAATTCATGATATGAGGGCCCAAGGCAGGTGATGTAACAGGCTCTAAGAGAAAGTCAAAATAGTCAAATTTATAAAAGGGAATGTTTATTTGTTTTTTTAAATTAAAGTATAGTTGATTTACCATGTGTAAGTTTCAGTGTACAGCATCGCACTTCAGTTATATACATGTGCGTATATAACTCTTCAGATCCTTTCCCCTTAATTACACAGTATCGAGTATTTGTTCCCTGCGGTATCCTGATGCTGCTGCTTAGTTGCTTCAGTCATGACCGACTCTGTGCGACCCTGTGGTCTGCAACCTGCAGGGTCCTCTGTCCAAGGGATTCTCCAGGTGAGAATACTGGAGTGGGTTGCCATGCCCTCCTTGAGGGGACCTTCCTGACCCAGGGATCAAACCTGGGTCTCTTGCAGTGCAGGCAATAGGGAGGGCACATATGTATGCTTATGACTGATTCATGTTGTATGACAGAAACCAACACAACTTTGTAAAACAGTTATCCTCCAATTAAAAAAAAAAAAAAGAATCCACTGCAAAAAAATCATCTTTTCAAAATGCAGCTTATAAAATTTATTCAAATATTTTATTATGAATTAGAACTATGAGATTTTACTCTTTTCAAATCTCATTTTGAAATAAGAAAATAGGTTTTCTAATGAAGAAACCCATTGACCTTTGAATTAAAGCAAGATGCCATGAATGGTCAATCATTTTCCATCATGGCATTCTCAATGAGATACTTTTTATGAAATAAAGATTGTATTAACCAAGGTTAATCTCCATCTGCACTTACCTTCATTTTCTTTGCAGTACTTAGGTATTCTATATCTTTTCTATTCAGTATTTGTATGATTTTACTGTATATAGGCTAGCTCCTCTTTGTTAATACAAATTTTATGAGTTTACTTGAACAGTAGAAGCAGGAAGTTGGTGATATTTAAAACCTCTGTTAATGCATTCAACAGCATTTATTGGGCTTCACTGAGTACCAGTCACTGTGTTAGCTGCCTAGGCTATAACTGTAGCCCATGCCTTTTACCTGTTCACAAGGACCTAAGGGTCTGATGAGGAAAAGTGACATGGACACAGTTACTTTCCGTGTGGGTGGATATTAATAAGATGAATTAGCAGTGATGCAGGGCAGAGGGAGGAGCAGTAGAAAACGTCAACGAGGGGACAGCTGAAAACGTGCGTTTTATGGATGGTGGAGCTGGGGAGACGTGATACGGCATAACGTGGACACACACCACAGCAGACGTGGCTGGGAGGTGTGGGCTGGGCCACAGCAGAGGGGGACTGCCCTCAGGTGAGGAGGCAGGGGGAGGTGTGGGCAGGGCCACAGCAGAGGGGGACTGCCCTCAGGTGAGGAGGCAGGGGGAGGTGTGGGCAGGGCCACAGCAGAGGGGGGCTGCCCTCAGGTGAGGATGCAGGGGGAGGTGTGGGCAGGGCCATAGCAGGGGAGGGGCTGCCCTCAGGTGAGGATGGAGGGGGAGGTGTGGGCAGGGCCACAGCAGGGGGTGCTGCCCTTAGGTGAGGATGGAGGGGGAGGCAGGTCTGCGCTTGGAAGCGGAGTGCCAGGCTGAGGAGTTTGGACTGTATGCTGTAGACGGGGCGGGGTGGGGGGGTGGGAGGCGTTGAAGTAATTTAAATAAGGGACTGTCACAACAAGCGTGTGTTTTAAACATTTGAGTCTGCCTATGGTGGTTACTGGCTTAGAAGGGACCACGAATGGAGGCAGGTTGTCGCACGGCTCATGCTAGAGGCAGACAGCTTACCTGAGCAGGGGGCATGGAGAGAAGGCAGGCTTGGGGCTGGGGGCTGTTGAGTTGCAAGGATGTGTTGGCCATGGATTTGAGGAAACAATGGAGTGTAGGTTTTTGGTATCACTCTAGGGGGAGTGACAGGTCGCCTGTGCCACACAACTCTGTGTGTGTGTTCAGTCACTTAGTCGTGTCTCCCTCTTTGTGACCCCATGGACTGTAAGCCCGCCAGGATCCTCTGTCCAGGGAATTTTCCAGGCAAGAATACTGGAGTGGGTAGTCATTTCCTTCTCCAGGGGATCTTCCCTATCCAGGGATCAAATCCGCATCTCTTGTGTCTCTTGCGTTGACAGGCAGATTCTTTACCACTGAGCCACCTGGGAAGCCCCTACACAACTCCAGGGGACCATTTAATACTGCACGTTATGTGAATGGTACCAGGGAGTTAGAAGAGCCCTATACAACTGTACATGGTGGCCCTGAATTTGAATGACACAATTTATAATTGTAATTTATAATTATATATATATATTTATATATAATATATTTTAATTTTATATTATACATTATATAATTTATAATTTAATTTATATTATAAATATAAATACAAATTTATAATGTAAATTTATACTATAAATTATAATTATTTTATAATTAATTATAATCAGTAAAAGAGACTTGGCAGAAGGTAATAAGTTCAGGTTTTGGACTTGATAGCCTACGTGTTAATCATATGGTGTCCTTGGTTTCTCAGTAGGGTCTGACTCTTTGTGACCCCATGGACGGTAGCCCACCAGGCTCCTCTGACCATGGCAATTCTCCAGGCAAGAATACTGGAGTGGGTTGCCTTTCCCTTCTCCAGGGGATCTTCCCAACCCAGAGATCGAATCCAGGTCTCCCGCATTGCAGGTGGATTCTTTACTGTCTGAGCCACCAAGGAAGCCCGAGAATATTGGAGTGGGTAGCCCATCCCTTCTCCAGGGGATCTTCCTGATCCAGGACTCACACTGGAGTGTCCTGCGTTACAGGTGGACTTTTTACCAGCTAGCTACCAGGGAAGCCTGTTAATCATGTAAACAGCATACAAGTTTTGCAGTACAATGTTATATTTGATGCTCTTGCAAACCTCGGTTGGGATCTCCCTTGTAGAGCTAGATAGCGCTGCTCAGGTCACAGATGGTTATAGGGGTTTGAACAGGAGAAGCAGTTTGTGAAAACCGCCTAAACATACAGAATGACGGTCTGTATATCTGAGTGACAAGTCTGTGCAGCCTTGGCATCTGCCTGTGTCTGTGGGGGACTCCATGAGTCAATTTCTCTTTGATTCTAAACACAAAGTCCATCTTGGAATCATTCTTAGCTCAGTGCTATATGAAACCTATTTTTCGTAACTAAGTGAAAAATCAAAATGTTTCAGGTACATTTTGCAGTAGACTGGTGCATGATCATCCATCTTCAAAAGCTGTGTATTTCTAAGTTTTGTGTTACTTCATATTGTCAAAAAAGTTCAACCTCACCAGCTAACTGTTTTCAGTAAAGTAGAATTTACTATCCATTGTATGACTGTTTTTGCCAGTGTATTATGAGTAATAGTTATTTTTTAGACAGTGTGCTCAAAATTCTTATGTGAACATTAATCAATTTTTAAAAGTAACACATTTCTTCATTCTTTTTTTTTTAAAGAACTTCCAAGGGTAATATTTAAATAGCTTCAGGAGTTTAGAAACATTTGAATTTCCACCTCATAAGAGAAGAATATGATGACATCATGAAAACATGCTCATAAACTGACTCCTTAGAATTCTACCACGGATTACTCTCCATAAAAGGATTGTCTGGGTCATGGTAGAAGGAGAGAAAGGTGACTCCAGGGTTTCAAATTTTGTGCAGCCGTGTCTATAAGATAACATATTAAATCCATCATAAGGGAAGAAAACGAAGGACAGTCTTTGTTTAGGGTGTGTGCATACCCTGATTCTCTGAACCAGGCCTGTGGTTGGCCCCTTGTGTCTTGAGGGCAGAGGAGCATATAATTATGTAGCTAAGGGCATTGTCAGATAGTTTTTAGCCTTAAGATAGATCACAAGATGATCATGATATTGGAAAATTCATTTATATGAAAAAAATCGCATCATTCATCCAAGGTGAAAATTTATGTGGTGATAAGCATAAGAACAGGACAGTGTATACTGAATTTAGTCACAGAACTAAAGAACTTTAGTATTTAAAAAAAAAATCATGACAAAATATGCTGCCCTCTAGATAATGCTTCATATGATTCATGGTGCTTTCAATTGAGTCACACAGCTATGGAATGAGGTATTATTATACATACTTCTACAGACTTGAAAGTCATTCACTTAGTGACCCAGGGACATCAATCAAGAGATTTGATGTACAAATTCAAAGTGATGTAAATCTATTTGCCTTTAATGGCTCTGTCACTTATACTTCAAATACATACACACAGAAATGCATATATACACATAGATACAGGTGGGTGTGTGGATGGTCAATGGATAGATGGGTGGGTGTGTGAATGGGGGTCAGTGGGTGGATTACTTGTTATGACATAAAGCACTGGAAGCTGCCTTTTTGCACTGGGTCTTTCATTGTCAGCTATTACACAGAATAGGGGAAAGGGAGGTTTAAGACTTGCTTTTTCACTCTTAGTAGTGTATTTAGATGAAGAGAATTTCTTAAATTGATATTGTCAATTAGTACCTTTATTTATGTTTATTGTTTACATATTCTGCTGAAGAAAATTTTGGCATTCACCACATTGCTTTACTTCTGTGTCTGGGTCTAGAATTCCCTTGGAAATCATTTTCCCACCATGTGAGGTATAGGAGTCAAAGTTAGTTTTTTCCTTTTTTAATGTATGTGTTTACTCCAGAATCATTTATTGAAAAAAATCACTCTTTCTCCACTGCACTTCTCTTAGAGTTTTGTCAAAATATAGGAAGCTGTATATGTGAAAGCCAGTTTAGGGGTTATTTATCATATTTGTTAGTTCTCTTTGTCTGTGTAGACATCATGCATATCTTCCTAAATTTGATAATTTTCAGATGCTATTGTAATGAAGATATTTAAAATTGTTATTTTCCAGTTCATTAAGTAGCAATACCATTGATATTTTTTTAAAATAACATTCAGAGATTGCTAATTTTTTTCACTAATCTTAATACTTTGTTTCTAGATTCTTTTGGTTTTTCTGTAAAGAAAATATCATGTGGAGAAAATGACTAAATTTTTCCCAATTTCCAATTTTCAGATTTTCTATGTTACTGCAGTATTGCATTGGCTGTCCCCTCAGTAAAGTACTGAATAGTAATAACAGTGTTGAGTGTCATGATACATTCTCAGTGAGAAAGCTTTTTTTCTATAATTCATCAAAAAGTATGCTGCAGTCTGTAGGCATTTTTCTGCATATTTTTTACCAGATTAAATAAATTACTTTTTATTCCTTGTTTGCTAATTTTTTAAACCATAACTAGGGTTTGAATTTTATCAAATGCTTTTTCTGCAGTTATCAAGTTGATCACCATGATAAATTTGGGGAAGTCCTTCTTTTTTTCCTTCAAATTAACTGAATACCTTTAATTAGATTGGCATTATTTTTAGTTACTGGAGGAATTTACTGATGAAGACACCTAGAGTTTTGTTTTTGAAAATATTTTTAACTACAAATTAATTTTTAAAATAACGTAAACAATCACATCCTCTAGTGGCTCAGACAGTAAAGCGCCTGCCTGCAATGCGGGAGACCTGGGTTTGATCCCTGGGTTGGGAAGATCCCCTGGAGAAGGAAACGGCAACCCAGTCCAGTACTTTTGCCTGGAAAATCCCATGGATGGAGGATCCTGGCAGGCTACAGTCCATGGGGTCGCAAAGAGTTGGACACGAATGAGTGACTTCACTTTCTTTCTTTCTTATAAATTAAATTTTTCATGTAATTTAGTTCTTTTAAGTAACCTTCAAAACTTTATGCTTGAAGTCATTTATAATAGAACTGTTATATTTTAGTATTTCTTTGACTTTTAGTGATACTCTCTTTTCATTCCTGATATTATAATTTGTGTTTATTTCCACTTTTATTTAATATTTTTCTTACTAGATATTGAGATTCCCTGATAGCTCAGCTGGTAAAAGAATCCACCTGCAATGCAGGAGACTCTGGTTCAATTCCTGGGTTCTGCTCAAGAAGGGTTAGGCTACCCACTCCAATATTCTTGGGCTTCCTTGTTGGCTCAGCTGGCAAAGACACTGCCCACAATGTGGGAGACCTGGGCTCGATCCCTGGGTTGGGAAGATGCCCTAGAGAAGGGAAAGGCTACCCTCTCCAGTATTCTGGCCTGGAGAATTCCATGGACTGTATAGTCCATGGGGTCACAAAGAGTTGGACACGACTGGGTGACTTTCACTTTCATTGCTATATGTTTACTGGTTTGTTTATTTTTTTTCTTCTAAAGAATCAACTTTAATCTTTCTTGAGAGCCTATTTCTCTTCTGAGATTCTCCAAGTTTTCATTGTTTTTCTCCATCAAACATATTCATCATAGTTATTTTAAATCCTTTTAAGTTTCATATCTGAGTGAAACATGAGTCTATTTCTATTATTTTTATTGATGAGTTGGTTTCATGTTGTTTTATCTTAGTATGCTTATTCATTTTTATTGAATGAGAAAGCTTTTATAGATAATGTAGAGGATCCCTGCTTTATCCTCTTCTAGGGAGAAAGAATGGGTCAAAGTTAGGAACTGCACTGAATGGCAGCTGGGCTGCATTCTGGACAGGGTAATGTGTCTCTCCTCTCAGCTGCTGTGGCGTAGAAGACATGGCACCTGGGGGTCAAAAGCCTCTTCTGTTTGCATGCTGTCTCTTGAACTCCAGTTTTTGTCTCTGCCACACTGTGAAAACTGGAAAACTCCACTTGCTTTGCAAAACTTATCCCGTTAGAAATATAGTTTCCTGTCTAGGCAGTTTCAAGGTACAGGAGACATCTTGGGGAAAAATGCCCATGCTTTTGTCCATCTCTCAAGCATTCATTTTTTGTCTTTCTGGCCCTGGAAGATGGTCAGAAATTCTGCTGGTTTCTCAACTCTGCAGGGGCAGCAGCTCCAAATTCTTATCATTTCGCTTTGTATCTAAAACTGGCAAATACCCAGGCATCCTGTGACTTCACAACATTGGTTAGGATCTGAAGTCCACTAATTCTCACTTTGCAGTATTTCTTCTATGCCTTCAAATAGTTTTTTTGTGTGTGTGGGGAGAATAGTTCATTTTATTTTCTAGTGACTTAGCATTTCCCACAATTTGCACCACTCTCCCTAGAAGCAGAAGCACATTGTCTTTCAATATATCTCTCAATTTTATTACTAATGTTTTATTGAGGACATTTTTTCTTTATCATGCCCTCATCAGATTTTAGCGGTGAGCTCCTCTGGCCTCCTAACAAATTAAAATTGGAATTAGTCCACCTTTTTTTTAGTTTCTGTAAATGTTTGGCTTTATTTCTTCTTTAAAGTTTTGGAAGAATTACCAATGAAGCCCTGTAAGCAAAGAGTTTTCTTTTTAGAGAAGTCTTTAGTTCTATATGTAATTTTTTAGTACATAGAGGAAAATCTCATTCCAAATTCCTAAAATGCTTAGTTTGGTTATTTGTGTTTTCTAAAATTATAGTTGTCAATTTTACCTAAATGTTTTATTTACTGGCAAAGAATTGTTCATATCCTTATAAAAGATTATTATGTATGTTGGATCTATACTGTTGTTTTTTCCTATTTCCTGATATTGGTACTGTTACCTTTTAATTTTTTATTAGTCTTCAGTTCAGTTCAGTCACTCAGTTGTGTCTGACTCTTTGCGACCCCATGAATCGCAGCACGTCAGGCCTCCCTGTCCATCACCAACTCCTGGAGTTTACTCAGATTTCATGTCCATAAAGTCGGTGGTGCCATCCAACCATCTCATCCTCTGCCATTCCCTTCTCCTCCTGCCCCCAGTCCCTCTAAGAATCAGTGTCTTTTCCAGTGAGTCAACTCTTTTTATTAGTCTTACTAAGGGTTTATTGATTTTATTTAAGAAAAAAAGCAATCAGTTGAGCATTGCTGCCTTTTTCTAGGCTCTATTTGTTTCCTACTTCATTAAACTTTGTTCTTTACTATTGCCTTGTTTTGGTTGCAAACACAGGTTAGTAGAGGGAAGATCTTTTTGTTCCAAGTGTGCATGGAGACCTGTGAGGAGGTGGGAATCCAGGTAGCATGGTGGGAGTGGGAGAAGCCTCTTGTCCTGGTTTGTCTGCGTTTATAGTGGCTCAGATGGTAAAGAATCTGCCTGCAAAGCGGGAAATCTGGGTTCAATCCTTGGGTCAGGAAGTTCCCCTGGAGGAGGGCATGACAACCACGCCTGTATAGGGTTTCCCTTGTGGCTCAGTCGTTGATGAATCCACCTTCAGTGCAGGAGACCTGGGTTTGATTTCTGGGTCAAAGGAAACGGCAACCCACTGCAGTATTCTTGCCTGGAAAATCTCATGGATGGAGAAGCCTGGCGGGCTACAGTCCAAGGGGCTGCAAAGAGTGGGACACGACTGAGCAACTAACACTTCCACTTTTTTCACATTAAAAATAGGTCCTGGCGTTTGTCTGGTATCATTTATTTCCCAGGGTGGGGTGGTCTCGGGGGCTATCTGGAAGTTCAGCTTCCTCCCGCTCCTTCTCCCACGTCTCAGGTCTCACTGCTTCATCCAGGAACACAGGGGCAAGACCTGTGAGGGCTCATGCAGGAGAAATTAAATTCCCATTAACTTCCTGTTTGGACTGTCATAGACAAAACTGTTGAGAAATTCTCTCTCGTCTGCATTGTTCCTAAGGGTCTTTGAAATGAAGTGTAGGTACTTAGCAGCTCTGAGTATGAAGACAGAAAACTCAGCAACAGGGAACCACACCTCCTCCTTAGTTCTGTCTGGAAAAAGCAACTGTGTCTGTATGGTGTGGTCAAAATAGAGACCTGGCATTATTCGACTTACTTGACTGTATACATTTACATGACTAATGAGAGAATTAAAATTTAGGAACCATGCAGAAGAAGCTGTGGAAGGGCCCTCCTGATAAGAATCACAGTGCAGACCTCAGTCTGGCAGACTGTAATTAACACCCTTTTTTTTTTTAATACTTCTTTATAAATTATGTTTTAGGATCACAAACAACTATGTAAAGAAAGTTGCTTAGAAATAAAAAGCATCAAAAAAAAAAAAAAAAAAGAAAAAAAGAAATAAAAAGCATCAACTTAAGTTCCCTCTTCAAACATTTGGATAAATTATAGTCAAGGAACTGGATACAATATTTTCAGTAAATCAACTTTGGTATTCACTTGCCAATTCAATCCCAGAAGAATCAGTAAAGAGTTCCACCAATGCCTAATTAAATATTTGGCTTGTTTATTTTCGCTGGCTTAGGAGTGAAAGGAGTTAAGTGCGGATATTTTCTGTTAAATATGTGTGATATCCTCATTAAAATAAAGCATTTTCACCACAAGATGCACCTTACCTTGGTAGCTTTGTTTTAGTGCTATGGAGAGTTGGGTAAAAAAAAAAAAATCTCTCTAAAGAAAAATTCTCCTAAAATATCAAATCCATTTAGTACATATTGAAATTCTGAAACAAATACACTGTTTAATATGCCCTATTTATTTTGATGTGGAATTTAAGGAGTACATAGGTGAATTAAATGATTATATGTATGGAAACATGGCCTATGAGTTTGAAAATCTTCTGTATAGTGTGATAAATAGGAGCTCCAAAATAAAACTGCTCTCACGTCTTCTCAGTGAGAGGAAATACGTCTCATTATAATAAATTGTTCTGTGAGTGGAGAATGTTGCCAAGAATTTTTGGCCTCTCTTTGGGGTGCGTACTCATAGAGTTGTTTTTATGATCCTATAACAATATTTTTTCCTTCTGTTTTAGTTAAAGGATTGTCAGGTTCTCATTAAACTCAGATTCTAATTTCTAGGTTGAGTCTGTTTCATCTTGGCAAATCAACAAGTGCAGATCTTATCATAAATAAATGTCAGTTAAAATATTCTGCGCCACAGAATATGACATGGGGTTCTTGGCATCTGTGCCCTCAACTCAATTTAATGCCAGTTCTGGGTAGTTTGGATTGTAGGGGCCTGTAGTGTGTTGGGTGTGTGTGTCTGTGTTGGGGGGAAGGGTAGGAAAGAGGGTTTTAGAAAATTAGTATGGATGTTTCATTCTAAATCAATGATGGACAGTTCATACGGTCCAATGGAATCAATTTAAACAAGAGCACATAGAGGAATAATTAATAAAGTATTTGGAGAGGTAGCAGAACTCAATTGCCTCTGTTAAATGTCCAAATTACTTTTTTTTCCTTATGAATTCTCATTTTGAAGGTTGAAATAGAGTACATAAACTTTAATATTATTGCATGCATAATATTAAATTTTAATATTATTAGATTATAAGAGTGCTGTTTTCCTTCTGAATTCTCAAAATGCTGGTTCGGTATAATGAAGCAACCTTATCTTCTTTTGCGTCTTGTGTAACATATTGAGAATACGCCATGCATGAAGCCTTTTCACCTCTTGAGGAGGGATTAGTTATATTCAAGATGCTGTTTTGACTGGTATTGCCAAGGGACTGTAGTTGGTTGATAAAAGAAAGTTATTGGGTGTTAGGAGAGCATATAAAGAATGGAGATGAGAGAAGAAACGCCAGGGGCATCTGTGGCATCTGCTGGAGTCCCCTGGGGTAAAGCAAATAGCAACAGTGCAAAATACTGGACCACTTTCAAAGAGTTCCAAATTGTACGGCACCATGCTCCAGGGGGCTTTAACTACCTAGACATCTGCTGGGTTATAACTGCAGCCATCAGATGGCTCCTAAATTCTGTCGAGGACAGCTTTATGAGGCAGTGAGTGAAAACCCAACCCGAGGTGAAGTCATTCTGACCTGGCTTGAGAACGGGCGGGTGTGCCTCCAAGGATGAGGGGCCCTCAGAGAGCCGGGCACAGATCTGCTCACGAGATGGAGGCTGATACAGCTGCTGGGACAGAGGTGTGTTTCAAGCAAATGATTTCACAGAACAAATTTCCTTGACAGTTTCTGAAAGCAAACAGACCAAGAACCACTGCATCTGTGGGAAATCTTGATTAGTGATGACAACTGCAAGTGTTTCTCGTGGGAGAGGATTTTGAGTGTTAACTCAGATTTTCAGGAAGGTATATAAAGACTGAGGAAAGTGATTGTTGAACAATTTAGAATCAAAATGCTAGAGTATAGTTTCTGTGCTGTTTCCCCCTATGAATCCTTATGTATGGGCCAAAGGAATATAACACCTCTTCAGATGTTACAACACAAGAGCAGGCAAGTCATTTATGTATCAGTGACTGTCTAGCTGTCCACTAGACTTCTTTCTTCTCTGGTCATACAGTTACTGTACATATTATACTCCCTTCTCAGGGGTGGGCATCATATAGCTGATTTTCAGCCAGTGGAATGGACTAGAAGTGATGGACCTGATCTTTTTGACCATTGGCTAATTGCACCAACTGAACCCTAGAGCAGGCTCTGAAACAAGGAGCCAGGGTCTTTTCATGACTAGATGGAAGCCTCCCTGACGGCCATGGACACCCTTTTTGAATTTCTTGTGGGAAACAAGTAAACCTATTGTGTTTAGCCTCTGAGATTTTGGAAAACGTACACATTCGTGATGGCTAGCATGTTTCTGATGAATGATTCTTAAATCAGAATTGCATAAGTCAGCACAAAGTTTAAAGAAATCTAATACAGAATCAGATTTTTTTCTATTATACAGTAAGTTGGCTTCTGGCATCGGAGAAGACATTTGCAGAAATCAATTTAATGAGTTACTATAGAAATGAAATGAAAAGGACATCTTTTTTGGGTGTTAGTTCTAGAAGGTCTTGTAGTTTTTCATAGAACCGTTCAACTTCAGCTTCTTCAGCATTACTTGTCGGGGCATAGACTTGGATTACTGTGATATTGAATGGTTTGCCTTGGAAATAAACAGAGATCATTCTGTCCTTTTTGAGATTGCATCCAAGTACTGCATTTTGGAGTCTTTTGTTGACTATGATGGCTACTCCATTTCTTCTAAGGGATTCTTGCCCACAGTAGTAGATATAATGGTCATCTGAGTTAAATTCACCCATTCCAGTCCATTTTAGTTTGCTAATTCCTAAAATCTTGATGTTCACTCTTGCCATTTCCTGTTTGACCACTTCTAATTTGACTTGATTCAAGGACCTAACATTCCAGGTTCCTATGCAATATTGCTCTTTATAGCATCGGACTTCTATCACCAGTCATATCCACAACTGGGTGTGTTTTTGCTTTGGCTCCACCTATTCATTCTTTCTGGAGTTATGTCTCCACTGCTCTTCAGTAGCATATTGGGTACCTACCGACCTGGGGAGTTCAACTTTTGGTGTCATATCTTTTTGCCTTTTTGGTGTTGGAAAAGACTCTTGAGAGTCTGTTGGACAGCAAAGGGATCCAACCAGTCCATCCTAAAGGAACTCAGTCCTGAATATTCATTGGAAGGACTGATGTTGAAGCTGAAACTCCAATACTTTGGCCACCTGATGTGAAGAACTGACTCATTTGAAAAGACCCTGATGCTGGGAAAGATTGAAGACAGCAGGAGAAGGGGACAAGAGAGGATGAGATGGTTAGATGCCATCACCGACTCAATGGACATGAGTTTGAGTAGGCTCTGGGAGTTGGCGATGGACAGGGAGACCTGGTGTGCTGCAGTCCATGGGGTCTCAAAGAGTCGGACACGACTGAGTGACTGAACTGATAGAAATGAAATAACCTATGAGAATCTCACTACAAGTTAGTTGTTAGCTGGTTTGGGTGACTCAGGAGCTCAGAAAACAAATGGGTTATTATATGCTAGTTAAGTTCTGTCAGTAATATTAAAAAGCAATAAAAAGGCACAAGAATTCTCTCCATAAGTTAAACAGTTTGTTTGGAATTTGTTGTTGTTTAGTCACTCAGTCATGTCCGACTCTGTGACCCCATGGACTGCAGAATGCCAGGCTTCCCTGTCCTTTACCATCTCCTGGAGCTTAAAACTGCTTCACAAACTAGAGATTTCCCTGTTGTAAGACACTTGACATTCTTGCAGTTTTCACTGCAATCATGTTAGGAAGTAAAGTGTTTATATCTTGCTAAAAAGATGTGATTTATTCTAGAAGCAGTGGATGGAGGAAGAGATCTTCAGTAATGTATGTGTATGGGCTCAGTAGTGTCTGACTCTTTGTGACCCCATGAACTGTAGCCCACCAGGTTTCTCTGTCCATGGACTTTTCCAGGAAAGAATACTGGATTGGATTGCCATTTCCTTCCCCAGGAGATCTTCCTGACCCAGGGATCGATCTCCTGCTTCTCCTGCTTGTCAGGAGGACCCTTTACCACTGCACCTCTTGGGAAGCCCATCTTCAATAATAGGGTACTCAAATTTCAGCTGAGGAGTTAATACATGTAACTCTTTTTCCTGTCTTGTTTCAACAAAAATGTGTCTTTAAGGATGAAAATGTTCTTTGAATACTTTGCTTACCCTTTGAACATAAGTTTATTTGATCTATTATTTCCTCTTCTTCATCTGTTACTCACAGTCTTTTTCTTTTGATATCATTACAAGTAGTAGTATAATAGAAATTAAAGTTGGATTTCTGTAACAACATATTCAACACTGATGCTCTTTCATGTGTATTTCAAGTAAATGTGATAAAAATTATCTACATAAAGCAATCACCCTTTTCAAAAGCATGTTATTTTGCATCTTTTGTTATCACTTAAAAAGTGTTTGCAGAATTTGTATTTGTTATTTAAATTTATCATGGGAACTGTTGACATATTGTTTAATGAAGCAAGTGTTTTTTGTTCAGAGCAAATGAATGTCTATTCTTTGATTAGCTGTTATTTAAAAATGTGCTGATAAAAGCAAGTTAGCTATTTTTCAGTTGGCTAATCTACATGTTACTAACTTTTAAAAGAAAATGATGCTATAGGTACATATTTACAAACTGACTATGACTCAGTATCATCTGATTTAAGCCATCATCTAAAAATCAATGGGTGGAAATTTTTTAGATTGATAAATGTAACTGAAATTCAAATCACTTAAAAAATTTAAGGACATAAAAAATGTTCTAAAAAAATTTTGTTTTAAGCAATGAAAACTCTCTGGGATGGGATACCTTTTAAGTTTTATAGGTTTACCTATAAATAAGATTAATGAAGTTTTCTTCCTTCATTTAAACTTGTATTTCAGCGCTTGTATTAAACTGAACCTCAGCTTGGGGCATAATCGTCTCTTTTTTTTTTTTTCTTTTTCTTTTTTTTTTTTTGTGGCTGCTAGCTGTTAGCATTACCACCTTCAAAGATTGGTAGTCTTAATTGAGATCTAATGATTTTTGATTTTTAAAAATTTGTTGCTGGCAAAACAAAAGTATATTTTAATTGAAACCTGTTCTTAAAATTATTGATTAAACTAAAATTATATTGAAATGCCAGTTGACACTAATGAGAACAGTTCAGTTCAGTCGCTCAGTCGCTCTTTCTCTGCAACTCCGTGGACTGCAGCACGCCAGGCCTCCCTGCCCATCACTAGCTCCCGGAGTTTACCAAACTCACGTCCATTGAGTCGGTGATGCCATCCAACCATCTCATTCTCTGTTGTTCCCTTCTCCTCCTGCCCTAAATTATTCCCAGCATCAGGGTATTTTCAAATGAGTCAGTTCTTCACATCAGGTAGCCAAAGTACTGGAGTTTCAGCTTCAGCATCAGTCCTTCCAATGAATATTCAGGACTGATTTCCTTTAGGATGAACTGGTTGGATCTCCTTGTAGTCCAAGGGACCCTCAGGAGTCTTTTCCAACACCACAGCTCAAAAGCATCAATTCTTTGGCACTCAGCTTTCTTCATAGTCCAACTCTCAGACCCATGCATGACTACTGGGAAAACCATAGCTTTGACTAGATGGACATTTGTTGGCAAAGTAATGTTTCTGCTTTTTAATATGCTGTCTAGGTTGGTCATAACTTTCCTTCCAAGGAGTAAGCATCTTTTAATTTCATGGCTGCAGTCACCATCTGCAGGGATTTTGGAGTCAAAAAAAAAGTGTGTCACTTTTTCCACTGTTTCCCATCTATTTGCCATGAAGTGATGGGGCCAGATGCCATGATCTAAGTTTCCTGAATGTTGAGGTTTAAGCCAACTTTTTCGCTCTCCTCTTTCACTTTCATCAAGAGGCTGTTTAGTTCTTCTTCTCTTTCTGCCATAAGGGTGGTGTCATCTGCATATCTGAGGTTATTGATGTCTCTTGATTCCAACTTGTGCTTCTTCCAGCCCAGTGTTTCTCATGATGTACTCTGCATATAAGTTAAATAAGCAGGGTGACAATATACAACCTTGACGTACTCATTTTCCTGTTTGGAACCAGTCTGTTGTTCCATATCTAGTTCTAACTGTTGCTTCCTGACCTGCATACAGATTTCTCAAGAGGCAGGTCAGGTGGTCTGTTATTCCAATCTCTTTCAGAATTTTTCACAGTTTATTGTGATTCACACAGTCAAAGGCTTTGGCATAGTCAATAAGGCAAAAATAGATATTTTTTCTGGAACTCTCTTGCTTTTTTGATGATCCAGTGGATGTTGGCAATTTGATCTCTGGTTTCTCTGCCTTTTCTAAAACCAGCTTGAACATCTGAAAGTTCATGGTTCACGTATTGCTGAAGCCTGGCTTGGAGAATTTTGAGCATTACTTTACTAGTGTGTGAGATGAATGCAATTGTGCGGTAGTTTGAGCATTCCTTGGCATTGCCTTTTTTTGTGATTGGAATGAAAACTGACCTTTTCCAGTCCTGTGGCCACTGTTGAGTTTTCCAAATTTGCTGGCATATTGAGTGCAGCACTTTCACAGCATCATCTTTCAGGATTTGAAATAGCTCAAGTGGAATTCCATCACACTCACTAGCTTTGTTCATAGTGATGCTTTCTAAGGCTCACTTGACTTCACATTCCAGGATGTCTGGCTCTAGGTCAGTGATCACCACACCATCATGATTATCTGGATCATGAAGATCTTTTTTGTACAGTTCTTCTGTGTATTTTTGCCACCTCTTCTTAATATCTTCTGCTTCTGTTAGGTCCATACCATTTCTGTCCTTTATCGAACCCATCTTTGCATGAAATGTACCCTTGGTATCTCTTTTTCTTGAAGAGATTTCTAGTCTTTCCCATTCTGTTGTTTTCCTCTATTTCTTTGCATTGATCAATGAAGAAGGCTTTCTTATCTTTCCTTGCTATTCTTTGGAACTCTGCATTCAAATGGGAATATCTTTCCTTTTCTCCTTTGCTTTTTGCTCCTCGTCTTTTCACAGCTATTTGTAAGGTCTCCTCAGAGAACTATTTTGCCTTTTTGAATTTCTTTTCCATGGGGATGGTCTTGATCCCTGTCTCCTGTACAATGTCATGAACCTCCATCCATAGTTCATCAGGCACTCTGTCTATCAGATCTAGTCCCTTAAATCTATTTCTCACTTCCACTGTATAATCATAAGGGATTTGATTTAGGTCATACCTGAATGGTCTAGTGGTTTTCCCTACTTTCTTCAATTTAAGTCTGAATTTGGCAATAAGGAGTTCATGATCTGAGCCACAGTCAGCTCCCAGTCTTGTTTTTGCTGACTATATAGAGCTTCTCCATCTTTGGTTGCAAAGAATATAATCAGTCTGATTTTGGTGTTGACCATCTGGTGATGTCCATGTGTAGAGTCTTCTCTTCTGTTGTTGGAAGAGAGTGTTTGCTATGACCAGTGCCTTCTCTTGGCAAAAGTCTATTAGCCTTTGCCCTGCTTCATTCTGTACTTCAAGGCCAATCTTGCCTGTTATTCCAGGTGTTTCTTGACTTCCTACTTTTGCATTCCAGTCTCCTATAATGAAAAGCACATCTTTTTTTGGGTGTTAGTTCTAAAAGGTCTTGTAGGTCTTCATAGAACCATTCGACTTCAGCTTCTTCAGCTAACTGGTTGGGGTATAGGCTTGGATTACCATGATATTGAATGGTTTGCCTTGGAAACAAACAGAGATCATTCTGTCATTTTTCAGATTGCATCCAAGTACTGCATTTCTGACTCTTGTTGACCATGATGGCTACTCCATTTCTTCTAAGGGACTCCTGCCCACATTAGTAGATATAATGGTCATCTGAGTTAAATTCACCCATTCCAGTCCATTTTAGTTTGCTGATTCCTATAATGTTGACCTTCACTCTTGCCATCTCCTGTTTGACCACTTCCAATTTGCCTTGATGACCTTCACTCTTGCCATCTCCTGTTTGACCACTTCCAATTTGCCTTGATTTAAGGACCTAACATTCCAGGTTCCTATGCAATATTGTCCTTTACAGCATCAACCTTGATTCTATCATCAGTCACATCCACAACTGGGTATTGTTTTTGCTTTGGCTCCATCCCTTCATTGTTTCTGGAGTTATTTCTCTACTGATCTCCAGTAGGCATATTGGGCACCTACCAACGTGGGGAGTTCCTCTTTCAGTATCCTATCATTTTGCCTTTTCATACTGTTCATGAAGGGACCACATTCTGTCAGACCTCTCCACCATGACCCGTCTTGGGTGGCCCCACACGGCATGGCTTAGTTTCAATGAGTTAGACATGACTGTGGTCCATGTGATCAGATTGGCTAGTTTTCTGTGATTATGGTTTTAGTGTGTCTGCCCTCTGATGCCGTCTCTCAACACCTACAGTCTTACTTGGGTTTATCTTACCTTGGACGTGGGTTATCTTTTCACGGCTGCTCCAGCAAAGCGCAGCCACTGCTCCTTATCTTGGACGAGGAGTATCTCCTCACGGCCACCCCTTCTGACCTTGAAAGCAGGGTAGCTCCTCTCAGCCCTCCTGCACTCTGGCAGCTGCCGGTCCTTGGATATGGGGTAGCTTGTCACGGCTGCCCCCCTGACCTTGGCCGTGGGGTAGCTCCTCATGGCCACACTTTTGCGTGGTCCATCGCAGCCGGCACGCTTCTGCGTGTAGGTCTGGGTGTCGTAAAATGTGAAAAAAAGAAAAAGTGAAAGTGTTGCTCATTCAGTCATGTCTGACTCTCTGTGATCCCATGATGTGTAGCCCACCAGGCTCCTCTCTCCATGGGATTCTCCAGACAAGAATACTGGAGTGAGTTGCCATGCCCTTGTCCAGGGGATCTTCCTGACCCAGGGATCGAACCCAGGTCTCCTGCGTTGCAGACTGATTATTTACCCCATGAGCCACCAAACATGAAATGTATGCAAATATTTCAGGCTGGAGTGGGGGAGAGGGGTGTTAGGGTTCTCCAGAGAAACAGGACTAAAAGGTTTGTGTGTGTATAAATGCCAATTATCTACACTAAATAGGACATAAAAATTAAAAACTTTAAGAATGCCAATTACATATAATGAATCATGTATGTATGATTTACATGTATCATATATAGTCATCTATATTATTTATAATCATCTATGTATTTTGCATATATAGTCATTTTGTGATAAAAACCGTTTCTATATCTCTGTCTCATCTATATTGATTGTAAAATGTTGTAAGAAACTGGCTCATGTGATTATGGAGACTGAGAATCTCCATAATCTGCTGTCAATATGCTGGAGGCCAGAGTTGAGGGAGAAGGCACTGTTCCTGGCCAGAGTCCTGGGTGGCTCCCCCCGGTGATCTCCCACTCAAAATACTAAATTGACCCTATTCTTTTTTCATGAAGTGAAATTAAGTGTTTGGCTAGAAGAGAAGTAGAAACAATGAGTTGCCTCTATTTAAATGCTCTAAATTTAGGTAGCTGCATCTTTAGGGCTTCCCAAGTGGTGCTAGTGGTGAAGAACCCATTTCCCAAAGCAGGACACTTGAGAGACATGGGATCCTCTGGAGGAAGGCATGGCAACCCACTCCAGTATTCTTGCCTGGAGAATCCCATGGGCAGAGGAGCCTCTGGAGGGCTACAGTCCATAGAGTCACACAGAGTTGGACCCAACTGAAGCGACTTAGCATGCAAGCACCTGCATCTTTAAATTTTACTTTTCTGTATTTGTTGTTAATTCCATTGTCTCCTGTTCCCTAACATTAAAGTAGTGGAGCCATTGATACCGACGTCATTGATATCACATGGGATCTTGACGTTTCACTCTCTGGATTCTGGTCCTAAATCTCCTAACTATAATGTATATGAAGACATTGATGACTGAAACTTATTCTGTATTTATAAATGAGGATGATGCTCCCCACTTTATGAGGTGATTGTGAAGATATAGTGAGATAAAAATATTTTTAACTATGAAGCACTCTGCAATTATAAAGTATTAGTAGTTGCAAATAGTCCTCTGTACTGCAATGTCATCCCACAAACCTCTATGAATTAGGTAAGGCTTCCCTGGTGGCTCAGAGGTTAAAGTGTCTGCCTGCAATGTGGGAGAACTGGGTTCAATCCCTGGGTCAGGAAGATTCCCTGGAGAAGGAAATGGCAACCCACTCCAGTATTCTTGCCTGGAGAATCCCATGGATGGAGGAGCCTGGTGGGCTACAGTCCAGGGAGTCGCAAAGAGTTGGACATGACTGAATGACTTCACTTTCACTTTCACATCAATGATTTAAACATAATTTAAATTCATCCCACATCTAGAGAAATGCACTGTGCTTCAAAAATCTTCCTAGAACACAGCTCTGTTATTTCTTTGTTTAGAAATCTTCTATGCCCATTCATTAAAGTCCACAGTTATGAAATGAAACATTCTAAGAATGCATGTGGGCATAGTGCAGGAATAAATTTTCTGCAGGTAAATGATTTTTTCTTTTTTTGCAAACCCAGTATGTATGTAGATTCTGAAACCCAGAAGAATAAGTAAGCATGAAACACATACCAGTTTAATGGTTAAAGTGAAAAGCAGTCAAGGGCAGAGACAGGAGTCCTGAGAGTTGTCATATTATCACCATGCTTAGAAAGGATAGTGTCATTAGTGTTACACATTTCCTATTAGCAGTATTGGCTAACTGTTCTTTTTTTTTCACTCAGTAGAATATATTGATAAATGCAAGGAAAGGAAGATGATTGCATTTTCCATACTGCTTTCTGATAATGACATTTATTTGAGTTGGCATCCTTTCTTTATTTTTCTAAGTTTGATGTGAGCTTCTTTTCTCTTATTTTTCTGTAGCTATGAATTCAGGTATGTTGTGATTAACATGATATTTAACATGGTTCATAGAAACAGAGATAAGTCTCAAGAGCCCCTCTTAAGGGGTTAAGAGGAAGTTACTTCAGTCATGCCCAACTCTTTGCGATCCCATGGACTGTAGCCCACCAGGCTCCTCTTTCTTTGGAATTCTCCAGACAAAAATACTGGAGTGGGTAGCCATTCCCTTCTCTAGGAGACCTTCCCAACTCAGGGATAGAACCTGGGTCTGCTGCATTCCAGACAGATTCTTTACCAGCTGAGCCACTGAGGGGTTAAGAGATGGCAAACAAACAAGAATTCTGAGCTTAACTGCTCTGAAAGTTTTTCATGGGGTCTTGCAGGCAAAGTCTTGTGGTGAGGGAAAGTGGCTACACCATGTTACTGTAACGGGGGGCTTTCTACTTTGAAAGCACAAGAGAGAAGAAGCAGGACACAGATTTCCAGCATTTCCCAGAGAAGTCAAGAAGGGAAGGAACATAGAAGGAGAACAGGTGAAGAATGGAAGTTATGAAAAATGCAAGTGTGTGTGAGTGAATGCCTGAAAGAACTAGTGAATAGATGAACACGGACATGCGTGAAGGGACAGATTACTGAATGAATGACAGCAGACGAACAGGAACTTAAGATACTCAAGTGACTAAAATAATTTGAACATGAGCTTATAGAACGAAAGTATTGATAGTTCGTTTTGATTGCTTTAAAAACTCTGAAGCCCAGAAAATTAGATGAACATGGCTGTTAATTGTTTATAGATAGTAGCTGTGACAGCATTTATCTTAATTAATGCCAATATTTCTTCACATGGTACTTCAGTATTTTTTCCACTTTAAGTCATTCATCTTTATTCATCAAGTCATCAGTATATATTAAGCATCAGCTTCGTGCTCGCTGCAAGGGAACCCTGGCTAATACCATGTGATCACATCAGAATCGTGTGATTCAAAATGTATTAACAATTACTGTGTAATCACCATAAGCTCTGCTACTCTGGGCACTCTGCACTTAGGAAGAAGTCAAAATGTATTGATTTGTGAGTTTTATCCCTGTGTTCATGTATCAATACCTTATCATTTGTTTGTGCTAATCAGTGCTCTTTCGCTACCTGTGGAGTTTCTTAAATCAGACACACGGCAGGTGATGGACCAACAGGGGCAACTTGCCTTGCAAGTCCTGCTGTTTCCTCCATTATTACACGTCTTAACTCCTTCATGGTATCAAGTCTCCCTGTGGTTGCCATTGTAAGTCATTTCTCTTTTCTACAGGCTCTTCATAATTTTTAGGGATGGCCGAATACATTTTTACTTGTTATTGCTAACTCCCCCCCTCCCCCCCACACACAAAAAAACCTCCTAGTATTTGTATCCGAGCCCCTGAAGGAACTGTGTTAATGAATAAGGATGGTCAAGGCTGCTCTTGTAGGTCAAAGTAAATATCAACTCTAAAATATGCAGCTTAGGTACTAACTAATTCCAGCCATGTCTCAGCTGTTCTCCTTCCCCAATTCATCACTTTCAATGAGAAAGTCTGAAGCAGGTCAGAGACTCCATCATTTATCAGCACTTTGACTTACAGATGCATGTGAGTGAGAGGTGCGTGTGTGAGGCCCATTTTTCTTGTGGCATTTCCCGGGGATATTTTCAGACATGTTTTGTAGAGTACAGTTTAACCTAAAGTCTCCCCAGTTTCTTGGAGGGGCTGATAGACTCCAGGGTGGAAACTACATTGACTTGTTTATTATTTTATTTGCTTATCCTTTTTTTTTTCTTTCATAGACTCTTTCCTTCCCATGTAAGAACAGTGGATATGTAACAATAAATTTAGACTTCCCACTTTTACTTCCTGTCATAAATTTTAGTTTGAATGTATTTGCTCTTAATTTTTGTCTCATTGCATCTTGTCATTCCAGAGACAGTCATTAGGAAGCTACAAAATGCCATACGTGGATTTCTTTGATAGAGGTACAGTGATGAGCAAGGTGGGCATGGCGCCTGACCTGGAGACTTCTGTTTTTTGGGGAGGAGCACCTCATTTTCAGGCTATCTTCAGGGTATCTGCAGGTGTTATCTTGTGAATGAAAAGTTGCAGTTACAGTTTGGGGCATCATCAGCCTGACTGTGGATAGTGTCCCATGAACTATCCACATGTGGGGGAACTTTTCAACCATGCCTTCTCTTTAATGTACTTCTGTATCTTGTGCTATATTCTGAAACCTATTCTTACTTCAACTGCTGAAGAGTTAGCAGGAGGCCATGTCTTCCATTAACTCCAGTTTGTCATCTGTGGCAGGGCTCTGGGGCTCTTCCTGAGTGCTTTTTTTCTCAGGAGGGAGTAGAACTGGGAGGGCATCTAGAATTCCTTCCTGGGAAATATTATATTTGTCTCTGTTCCCACATTCTGCTAGCTTCCCAGGTGGTGCAGTGATAAAGAATCTGCCCACCAATGCAGGAGACTCAGGTTTGATCTCTGGGTTGGGAAGATCCCCTGGATTAGAAAATGGCAAACCACTTTAGTATTCTTGCCTGGAGAATCCCATTGACAGAGGAGCCTGGTGGGCTATAGTCCATGGGGGTCTCAAAGAGTCAGACATCACTGAGCATACATGCACACCCGTTTTCTGCCAATATTTGGTCTTTGATTTTGTTTCCTGACATGTAACTCCTAAAACCTTTGTGATTTTCTGAGCCATGGGTGTGATAAGAGCTTACAAGAGCTCCTGAATTCCTTGGAATTTCCTGGGTGGTAGAAGCATCTTTTGTTCAGATGAGCTGACTGTTGATGGCTCCTGTGTGAGGACCGTCACAAGAAAAATCAAGTGTGATTAGAAACTTAGGACTTGTAGTCTCACCTCTGTCCTTTAGAGATGAGAAAGGGGCTGGAAACTTGAGTTAATAATTAATCATGCTGATGTGATGAGGCCTCTAAAAAACAATCTCTAAATTATGGGCTTCCCTCATAGCTCAGTCAGTAAAGAATCTGCCTGCAATGCAGGAGACCTGGGTTTGATTCCTGGGTTGGGAAGATCTGCTGGAGGAGGAAATGGCAATCCACTCCAGTGTTCTTGCCTGGAGAATCCCATGGTCAGAGGAGCCTGGCAGGCTACATCCGCAAGAGTTGGACATGACTTAGCGACTAAACCAACCAACCAAATGACGTTCCAAGAGCTTTGGGGTTGGTGGACACATCCATGTACTGGGAGGGTTGTTGTTTAGTCTCTAAGTTGTCTCTGAGCTCCTCTGTCCATGGGATTTCCCAGGCGAGAGTACTGAAGTGATGGGGTACTGCATCTCCATGGGAGCAGAAACTATGGGCCCTTCTATACTCACCCTAATCACCTTCATCTGACTGCTCATCTGTATCCTTTGTCATTGCCTTTATTGTACAATGAACTGGTAAATATAAGTAGTGCTGCCCTGAGTTCTGTGAGCCATCCTAGCAAATTACTGAACCCAAAGAATTGTTGTGAGAACCCTGGTTTACAGCTGGTTGATCAGCAGTGCATGTGATAACCTAATGAAGCACTTCTGAGCTGGGGGGTCTTTTGAGACCAAGCTCCTAACTGATGGGGTCTGTGTGAATGAACCCTGGGGTAGATAGTGTCAGAGCTAGATTGAGTCCTAGGTCATCCAGCTTTTGTCTGGAGAATGGGAGAATTGATTGGTGTGGGGAGAACCCACAAAACCAGTCACAGAAGTATTCCAGGTGAGCAGTAGGGGAGAAACACGAGAGCTTTTTCTTTTCACCTGAGTCACCCAGGTCTTCACTGTTTGTCTAGTATTTCTGTTGTGTGTCATGTTTCTGAACAACAACAAAAATTCCACTACAAACAAAAATCGAGGTTTTGGGAACGACTTCCTGGGCACAGACCATCCCTTTGCAGACGTTTGAAGGTGGGCTGAACAGTGCAGGGACCGGGTGGTGGCAGAGCCAGGCTGGCTGATGTGCCCTCGGTCCCCTGCTGTCCCCTGCCAGCTGCTGCTTTCATCCACAGTCTCCCCTCAACCCATGTACTTTGCAAGAGTTGCTTCAGTTGCATTCAACCCTAACAGAGTCAAAATCAGAATCCCCAGGTGGTCCCAGAGGATTTTCAATGGTCATCCCAGGTGATTTACACACAGGAGTTTGAAAGCAGAAAGCAGAGATTGCTTTTGAAGATACAGGTTTTTATGAATGGACTCCCCACCCTAGCAGAACACCTTTCATCACTTCTCCGGTGGCACAGGCTGTGACATGTCCATCAGAAGCATCAGTCCTTTCATGCTCAGTAAACTCCTCTGTGGGAGGCACTCCTCTGTCTGTCCCTCCCTGGCCTGGGAATACCAGCTGACCTCCCAGAGCAGCCGTCAGTGACCTTGTCCAAAATGCCAGCTCACCCAGCAGCACCGAACTTGAGGACTGTGTGCTTCCCGTGTCCCAACCCACATTTCTCCGAAAGCACATATGTCTGACTTTGTCCTCTGCCAGAACATGAGCTCCCCGGAGGCAGAAGCTGTGCTTGTCTTTGTGGGCCTCAGAAAAAATAAAAGCACTTGGTCACTAGTGAGCTCCCAAATGATTGAGCAGATGAATACACAAATGAATAAATGAGCAAATGAATACATAAGTGAATGAGTGAATGGACTAAATTCTCCTTGACTGTATTCTCCTTGACAACACAACTGTGTTGTGTTGAATGGGTCATTCAACTATTTGATCATACTTCCTTATCTTAAACATGAAAGTTTTTTCCTCATAAAGAGCTCACACAACTAAATGGCAAAAACAACAAATCACCTCATTAAAAAAATGGGCAAAGGACTGAAATAGGCATTTCTCCAAAGAAGACATAGGAAAGGCCACAGGTACATAGAAATATTTTCAGCATCACTAATCAGGCAAATGCAAAATAAAGCCTGTTGGAGTTACCATCATCAAAAAGACAAGTGTTGGTGAGGATGTGGAGAAAAGGGAACACCTGGGTGCTCTTGGTGTGAATGTGAACTGGCGCAGCCACTACAGAAAAAGGCATGGAGTTTCCTCAGAAAAACTAAAACTAGTTATGATCCAGCAATTTTACTTCTGGCAATATAGCCAAAGAAAATGAAAACAGTGACTTGAAGGGAGTTCCATGGCATGCAATGGAATACTATTCAGCTGTAAAAAAAAGTGAGGAAATGCTTCCGTTTGCAACAAAATTAATGGGCCGTGAAGGCATTGTGCTAAGTGAAGGCATACACAGAAAGACAAATACACCGTGCTTCACTTATATATGGAATCTTATGAAAATAAATCAAATTATTTCTCAGTTAAACTGGGGACAAAAAGAATGCTTTAAATTTGTTAAAAGACCAGATGAGGAAAGTACTATGTACAAACCACTTTCATTATCAGATCTAAGCTTATACTGCTCACCCCATGACAGGCGAGTAGTTGAGAGATGAGTCTTGAGGGATGAGTTGTCGGGGAAAGGAATAACAGCCTTATCTGGAAAGCCCAGGAAACCGAGAAGATAGTCAGCTCCTGCCTCAAAACACCATCTTCCTGAGTTCGGGCTCTTTTTATACTAAAAAGGGAGGGAAGAGGTCAAACACTTCCTGGTTCACGTCAGTCTGCAGAGGGGGTGGGTGGATTTCTCCCACCTGCAACCTGGTCAGGATGCATCCTATGAGCGAAACAAAGGTGTTTTAGCTTAAAACTCATTACCCAAGAGGCAGGATTCCCAGAAACTGGCCATTATGTGTAATTTAGGCTTACAGGCAACATTCCTTTAGTGATTAACTTGTTATAGAATACAAAAAGTGCTTCTCTATTACACGTTCACAGTATTTTTTTTCACATTAGGTCATTGTAATACAGTTAATAAATTTATAAATATCTCCTTAAATATATTTGTTATATAAAATATTGCTGTTTAATTAGGTCCCATTTGTTTATTTTTGCTTTTATTTCCATTACTCTGGGAGGTGGGTCATAGAGGATCCTGCTGTGATTTATGTCAGAGAGTGTTTTGCCTGTGTTTTCCTCTAGGAGTTTTACAGTTTTTGGTCTTACATTTAGGTCTTTAATCCATTTAAGGTTTATGTTTGTGGAAGGTGTTAGAAAGTGTTCTAGTTTCATTCTTTTACAGGTGGTTGACAGGTTTTCCCAGCACCATTTGTTAAAGAGATTGTCTTTTCTTCATTGTATATTCTTGCCTCCTTTGTCAAAAATGTGTCCATAGGTGAGTGGATTTATCCCCGGGCTTTCTCTTTTGTTCCATTTGACCTATATTTCTGTCTTTGTGCCAGTACCATACTGTCTTGATGACTGTAGCTTTGTAGTATAGTCTGAAGTCAGGCAGGTTGATTCCTCCAGTTCCACTCTTCTTTCTCAAGATTGTTTTGGCTATTTGAGGTTTTTTGTATTTCCATACAGTTGTGAAATTATTTGTTCTAGTTCTCTGAAAAATACTGTTGGTAGCTTGATAGGGATTGCCTTGAATCTACAGATTGCTTTGGATAGTATACTCATTTTCACTCTATTGATTCTTCTGACCCGTGGACATAGTATATTTCTCCATCTATTTGTGTCATCTTTGATTTCTTTCATCAGTGTTTTATAGTTTTGTATATATAGGTCTTTTGTTTCTTTAGGTAGATATATTCCTAAGTATTTTATTCCTTTTGTTGTGATAGTGAATGGAATTGTTTCCTTAATTTCTTTCTGTTTTCTCATTGTTACTGTATAGGAATGCAAGGTATTTCTGTGTGTTAATTTTATATCCTGCAACTTTACTATATTCATTGATTAGCTCTAGTAATTTTATGGTGTTGTCTTTAGGGTTTTCTATGTAGAGGATCACCTAATTAAACTTAAAAGCTTTTGCACAATGAAGGGAACTATAAGCAAGGTGAAAAGACAGCCTTAAGAGTGGGAAAAAATAATAGCAAACAAAGCAACTGACAAAGAATTAATTTCAAATATATACAAGCAGCTCATGCAGCTCAATTCCAGAAAAATAAATGACCCAATCAAAAAATGGGCCAAAGAACTAAACAGACATTTCTACAAAGAAGACATACAGAGGGATAAGAAACACATGAAAAGATACTCAACGTCACTCATTATCAGAGAAATGCAAATGAAAACCACAATGAGGTACCATCTCAGGCTGGTCAGAATGGCTGCTATCAAAAAGTCTACAAACAATGAATGCTGGAGAGGGTGTGGAGAAAAGGGAACCTTCTTACACTGTTGGTGGGACTGCAAACTAATACAGCCACTATGGAGAACGGTGTGGAGATTCCTTAAAAAACTGGAAATAGAACTGCCATACAACCCGGCAATCCCACTGCTGGGCATACACACCAAGGAACCCAGAATTGAAAGAGACACGTGTATCCCAATGTTCATCACAGCACTGTTTATAATAGCCAAGATGTGGAAGCAACCTACATGTCCATCGGCAGATGAATGGATAAGAAAGCTGTGGTACATATATACAATGGAATATTACTCAGCCATTAAAAAGAATGCATTTGAATCAGTTCTAATGAGGTGTATGAAACTGGAGCCTATTATACAGAGTGAAGTAATTCAGAAAGAAAAACACCAATGCAGTGTACTAAGGCACATATATGGAATTTAGAAAGATTCTAATGATGTCCCTATATGCAAGACAGCTAAAGAGACACAGATGTAAAGAACAGACTTTTGGACTCTGTAGGAAAAGGTGAGGGTGGGATGATTTGAGAGAATAGCATTGAAACATATATATTATCATATATGAAACAGATCGCCAGTCCAGGTTCGATGCATGAGACAGGGTGCTCAGGGTTGGTGCACTGGGACGACCCTGAGGGATGGGAAGGGGAGGGAGGTGGGAGGGTGGTTCAAGATGGGGACACATGTACACCCATGGCTGATTCATGTCAGTGTATGGCAAAAACCACTACAATATTGTAAAGTAGTCTTAATTTTAAAATGTTGTTGTTGTTCAGTCTCTAAGTCGTGTCTGACCCCACAGACTGCAGCACACCAGGCTTCCCTGTCCTTCACTCTCTCCTGGAGCTTGCTCAAACTCATATCAGTTGAGTCAGTGATGCCATCCAGCCATCTCACCCTCTGTCGCCCACCCCCTCCCCCCAACCTCCCGCCTTTTCCTCCTGCCCTCAATCTTTCCCAGCATCAGGATCTTTTCCTTGAGTTGGTTCTTCATATCAAATGGCCACAATATTGGAGTTTCAGCTTCTAGTTGGAGTTTCAGCCCTTCTAATGAATATTCAGGGTTGATTTCCTTTAGGATTGAATTGTTTGATCTCCTTGCAGTCCAAGGGACTCTCAAGAGTCTTCTCCAGCACCGCAATTTGAAAATATTATATTAGTTTCTTTATTTGCATTTATTACATTTATTTATATATGTTTATTTTGTATCTCTATGTCTCTATGTATATGTCTAGATATATTTTATATACTTGTATATATGTAAATATTTTTGTACTTATATATTTGTTTATAAAGCACTTTCACGTAATATTTTCTCATTTTGTCATTGTAATGTACTACATATATTATTGTGTGTGTGTGTATATATATATGTATGTATATACATACATATATATATCTTCTTAAGGTTCAAAGAAGAAAAATTAAAGAATATTAAATCCCTGACCTGTTAACTGAGCAAGAAAAAGAAAAGCGTTCATGGCAACAATCCCTCAAAATCCCTCTTTCCATGCAAACAACTGATCATGCTAATTCCCTTCTTCCTCAGTGGTCTCCTCAACTTCTGGATAAATTATATACCTTTCTTCAGGAACTGTACTCTCTCAAAGTAAATCAACCTGACCTGTAAGAGTGTTTGGTTTTGCCTCTGTATTTGTTGTGCCAGTTTTTCACGCGAGGCAGCAAAGGCAACTCTCTGGGGTGGGCAGGGGTTGGGAAGGCTGAGTTTATACACACAGGCTCATAAATACTGAGGCATGTCACCCAGACATAAGCAGGAAGTGTTTCCTGTGGTTGTTGTTATTATTTCCTACTGTTCTCTGAACCTTGCTAGATCTATGGACTTAAAACTTCAACTGAGTCTTGTATTCATGATTAATGTTGAAATGTGAAGAATGGAGCATATACAAAGCAAATGCAATGATCAGGGAGGTTTACCTTTTAACTGGGAACCTGTGTGTGTGAAATTTGTTTTGAATAGGTAATACCTGCAAAGGATTAAAAATAAAAATCATGGATTCATCTCCCCATTTCATATATGTGAGATGCTGTCCTGTAAACCACAGTTCTGCCCTTTTTGTTTTATTAGTACATGAAAACTTTCTTCATTCCTTTTAAAACTGCATATAGTTTTCTCTGCTGCTTATTTTAGCTTTAGTCTATTTTAGCTTTAGTCTGCCTGATGCATTGTAGCCCATGTTCTGCTATTCTTGGGCTTGCTCTGCCATGTATAACATAGTCAGTATATGAAAATGCCTATTTTCTAGCCAGCAAATTTGAATGAGCAATGCTTTCTGTAATTTTTTTTAAATCTTCTCTCCCTTTCTCATTTTCTGTCTTTTTTCATCTTGTTCAGCAAATTCTAGTTACATTAATTAGATCACAGCCCTAAAAATGCCCTAATATTTATGTTTCCTGTGAGCATTTAACATTTTGATTGTGCTTCTTTCTGACCACAGATGTGTCTGTCTGTCTTTTCTCTCCCTGTCCACTGTACTCTTACTGAATGATTCTGTATAGCTCTGGTTTATGTCCAGGCTAATGGAAATGACAAGATTCTTATTTTCTTGGATAATCTTTGGATCATCATCTTGATTCCCTCCTTGATGCTTCTGAACTCATCAAGAATATGAATGCTTAATCATAAAGTATTTTATTGACTTTTCTGGATTATAGTGAAGATCCCCTGGAGAAGGAAATGGCAACCCACTCCATTATCCTTGCCTGGAAAATCTCATGGACAGAGGAGCCTGGTGGGCTACAGTCCATAGGGTCTCAAAGAGTCGGGCACAACTGAGTGACTAACCACTTATCCACTATTATCTGCCTGTAAAAAATAAGATCATAAACTCTGAATAGTTTTAGTTGAATTCTCTTTCACTTCACTTATTAATTACTATATGCAAAGCATTCTACTGGGTACCTAATGGGGAAAGGAGTGGAAAAAAAAAAAGCAATAATCATTTTTTTTTTTTTGCCATAATCAGTTCATCATGTAGAAAGAAAGACTTTATTTCCTCATGTTATAGATTAGAAGTAATTTCCTTATTTATTAAAACCTCTCTATTAGATGCAATTAATGTTTGCATATCTCCAGCAATACTGAACCGTGAAGTGTTTTTCACTCAAGGTAACTTTCCATATTGTTTCAATTGACCCTGATTTGGACCTTTCCAGATATCTTTATATTATAGATTTTTAATTTTATTGAGTTTAAGCACAACATTTGTTTGATTTTATTTCTTTTAATTTGATTATGACTTTTTATGGCCCAGAACTGTTCAGTCTTGGTAAATGCTTCCTTTATATTTTAAAAGACTGCATTCTGCATTTTGACTAGACTGTTCCCTAAATATATATTAAAATACATCCATAGCATTCACCTATTCTAAAACCTATTGTCCACTGTTCTGTCATTTACCAGTATTCAATTATTTGACCATTCCTTGTTTTTCTTCATGTAAGAACTCTGTTATTTCATGCATAAATATTTAGGATTGTTATGTCTTCTTGACGAATTAATTCACCCCTTCACCATTATGAAATACCTTCTTTGTCTCTGCTGATATCCGTTGTTCTGAAATATATTTTTCTGATACTCATATAGCCACTCCAGTTTAAAAAAAAAAAGTTTTATTATGGGAGATCTTTTTCTTTTACTTTAAACTAGACATGTCATTGTTAAGCTGTGTCTTTTGTAGGCAATAGTGTGTCTTGCATCATATTTGGTCTTACAATCTGTACCTTTAATTAGATGTTTAGATCATTTACATATCATATGATGACTTATATCGAAGAGTCTAAATTAACCATTTTGCTATTTGATTTCTGTTTGTTTTAATTTTCTTTTCTCTTGTTTACTTATTTTCCTGCTTTATTTTGAATTGAATGTTTTAAAAAATTTTGTCTAATTTGTTGGATTATTAGCTACAGATCTCTCTGGTATTATTTTAATACATAGCTTATAGCATATAGTGTAAGTTACATATGTTTTATATGTTGTATATAGTTATATATAAGTTTAGCATATATATTAGAATAAATATGTACTGGGTTGGCCAGAAATTTCAGCCAACGTCTGTAACATCTTACAGAAAAGCTCTAGTGAGCATTTTGGCCAATCAAGTAACAGACTGTACAGTATACATGTACACATTGTAAATCTACTTATACTACATTACATAGTACATATATAGTATATATTCCAATGTATATGCTATTATATGTTATAAGTATAAATATTTACTGAAACCTGTCTTCAAATAATAATGATCACTATCCATAAAATATATTAGAACATAACATGGAATACAGGCATACCTTGGAGATATTTCAGGTTTAGTCCAGAACACTGCAATAAAGCAGATATCACAGTAAAGCTAGTCACAGAAAATTCTTTGGCTTCCCAGTGCATATAAAAGTAATGCCTACACTGTACTCTAGTCTATTAAGTGTGTAATAGCATATGTCTAAAAGCACAGTGTGCATAGATTACTTAAAAAATATTTTATTGCTTAAAAATGCTAACCATCACCTGAGACTTCAGCAAATCATAAGAGTAACATCAAAGATCACTGGGAACAGATCATTATAACAAATATAATAGATAATGAAAGTGTTTGAAATATTATGAGAATTATCAAAATGTAACACAAAGATACAAAGTAAACAAACACTGTTGAAAGAATGCCATCAATAGACTTGCTCCATATTGAATTGCCACAAATTTTCAGTTTGTAAAAAATGAGTATCTGTGAAGTTCAATAAAGTGAAGCACAATTAAATGATGTATGCCTGTGCTTTCATATTTTTCCTCTTACATAATTGGTGGCATACATATTATTCTTAAGAATGTTATATTATTCACAGTTCATGCTATAATAGTTATATATCTTTATATCATACATGTAATAAGTTCTTTGTTAACTTGTTTTTTAAAATTAATTTATTTTAGTTGGAGTCTAATTACTTTACAATATTGCAGTGGTTTTTGCCATACATTTGACATGAATCAGCAATGGGTGTACATATGTTCCCCATCCTGAACCCCCTTCTCACCTCCCTCCCCATCCCATCCCTCAGGGTCATCCCAGTGCACCAGCCCTGAGCGTGCTGTCTCATGCATCAAAGCTGGACTGGTGATCTGTTTCACATATGATAATATACGTGTTTCAAGGAAATGGCAACCCACTCCAGTACTCTTGCCTGGAAAATTTCATGGACTGAGGAGCCTGGTAGGCTACAGTACATGGGGTTGCAAAGAGTCAGATACAACTGAGTGACTTCACTCACATTTTATTCTTTCAAATCATCCCACCCTCACCTTCTCCCACAGAGTCCAAGAGACTGTTCTTTACATCTGTGTCTCTTTTGCTGTCTCGCATGTAGGGTCATCATTACTATCTTTCTAAATTCATATATATGTGTTAGTATACTGTATTAGTGTTTTTCTTTCTGAATTACTTCACTCTGTATAATAGGCTCCAGTTTCATACACCTCATTAGAACTGATTCAAATGCATTCTTTTTAATGGCTGAGTAATATTCCATTGTATATATGTACCACAGCTTTCTTATCCATTCATCTGCTGATGGACATGTAGGTTGCTTCCACATCTTGGCTATTATAAACAGTGCTGTGATGAACATTGGGATACACGTGTCTCTTTCAATTCTGGGTTCCTTGGTGTGTATGCCCAGCAGTGGGATTGCCGGGTCGTATGGCAGTTCTATTTCCAGTTTTTTAAGGAATCTCCACACCGTTCTCCATAGTGGCTGTATTAGTTTTCATTCCCACCAACAGTAAGAGGGTTCCCTTTTCTTCACATCCTCTCCAGCATTCATTGTTTGTAGACTTTTTGATAGCAGCCACTCTGACCAGCCTGAGATGGTACCTCATTGTGGTTTTCATTTGCATTTCTCTGATAATGAGTGACGTTGAGTATCTTTTCATGTGTTTCTTATCCCTCTGTATGTCTTCTTTGTAGAAATGTCTGTTTAGTTCTTTGGCCCATTTTTTGATTGGGTCATTTATTTTTCTGGAATTGAGCTACATGAGCTGCTTGTATATATTTGAAATTAATTCTTTGTCAGTTGCTTTGTTTGCTATTATTTTTTCCCACTCTTAAGGCTGTTTTTTCACCTTGCTTATAGTTCCCTTCATTGTGCAAAAGCTTTTAAGTTTAATTAGGTCCCATTTGTTTATTTTTGCTTTTATTTCCATTACTTCTGGAGGTGGGTCATAGAGGATCCTGCTGTGATTTATGTCAGAGAGTGTTTTGCCTATGTTTTCCTCTAGGAGTTTTATAGTTTCTGGTCATATATTTATATCTTTAATCCATTTTGAGTTTATTTTTGTGTATGGTGTTAGAAAGTGTTTTAGTTTCATTCTTTTACAGGTGGTTGACCGGTTTTCCCAGCACCATTTGTTGAAGAGATTGTCTTTTCTCCATTGTATATTCTTGCCTTCTTTGTCAAAAATAAGGTGTCCATAGGTGCATGGATTTATCCCCGGGCTTTCTATTTTGTTCCATTGATCTATATTTCTGTCTTTGTGCCAGTACCATACTGTCTTGATGACTGTAGCTTTGTAACAGTCTGAAGTCAGGCAGGTTGATTCCTCCAGTTTCACTCTTCATTCTCAAGATTGCTTTGGCTATTCGAGGTTTTTTGTATTTCCATACAAATTGAAATTATTTGTTCTAGTTCTCTGAAAAATACTGTTGGTAGCTTGATAGGGATTGCCTTGAATCTATAGATTGCTTTGGATAGTATACTCATTTTCACTATATTGATTCTTTCAATCCATGAACACGGTATATTTCTCCATCTATTTGTGTCATCTTTGATTTCTTTCATTGATTCTTTGTTAACTTTTAGAAAGCTTTATTTAATGAGAAAAAAAACTTTATAATAACCCACGTTGTTACTATTTGCAAGTTTCTTTAATTTTTTTTCATAGATCTAGATTTCTACCTGTTTTCTATCATTTTTATTTACATGAATAATTTAACCTTGACCTCCTATAGTTCCCTCATGGGAGGGTACCAGGTTGAGACTTCTGTCTGTCCATCTGTGCATATTATTCCTTCTGGTGTTCTTACCTGAACAATCTGGGCACATTCATTTCAGTTCAGTTGCTCAGTCATGTCTGACTCTGCAACCCCTTGGAGTGCAGCACGCCAGGCTTCCCTATCCGTCACCAACACCTGGAGCTTGCTCAAACTCATGTCTATTGAGTCGGTGATGCCATCCAACCATCTCATTCTCTGTTGTCCCCTTCTCCTCCTGTCTTCAATCTTTCCAAGCATCAAGGTCTTTTCCAAGTAGTCAGGTCTTCACATCAGGTGGCCAAAGTATTGGAGTTTCAGCTTTATCATCAGTCCTTCCAATGAATATTCAGGACTGATTTCCTTTAGGGTGGACTGGTTGGATCTCCTTGCAGTCCAAGGGACTCTCAAGAGTCTTCTCCAACATCACAGTTCAAAATCATCAATTCTTTGGCGCTCAGCTTTGTTTATGGTCCAGATCTCACATCTCTACATGACTACTGGAAAAACCATAGCTTTGACTAGATGGACCTTTGTTGGCAAAATAATGTCTCTGCTTTTCAATATGCTGTCTAGGTTGGTCATAACTTTTCTCCCAAGGAGCAAGCATCTTTTAATTTCATGGCTACTCACCATCTGCAGTGATTTTACAGCCCAAGAAAATAAAGTTTGTCATTGTTTCCACTGTTTCCCCATCTATTTGCCATGAAGTGATGGGACGAGATGCCGTGATCTTCGTTTTTGGAATGTTGAATTTTAAGCCAAATTTTTACTCTCCTCTTTCACTTCCATCGAGAGGCTCTTTAGTTTTTCTTTTGTTTCTGCCACAAGTGTGGTGTCATCTGTGTACCTGAGGTTATTGATACTTTCCCCGGCAATCTTGATTTCAGTTTGTGCTTCATCCAGCCTGGCATTTCACATGATGTACTCTGCATATGAGTTAAACAAGCAAGAATACAATATACAGCCTTGACGTACTCCTTTCCCAATTTGGAGCCTGAACCTGAACAGGAACCTTCACCTGGTGGCTCCTGTCTTTGCTACATCCTTGGATCGACCTCCAGGCAGGAACCTTGTGTTATTATAATATACAGTCTGTGGAATTCTCCAGGCCAGAATACTGGAGTGGGTAGCCATTCCCTTCTGCAGGGGATCTTCCCAACCCAGAGATTGAACTGAGGTCTCCAAAATTGCAGGTAGATTCTTTACCAGTTGAGCCACAAGGGAAGCCCATATAATTTATAGTATATATTTTATATGTAATATATACTTACATATGTTTAGCACATATATTAGAATAAACATGTATTGTGTTAGCCAAAAATATCAGCCAACATCTGTAACATATTATGGAAAAATCTGGGTTCACCTGAACCATTTTTATTCTCTCCAGGATGATTGTTCTCTTTTACCTGATTCTCAACGTCTTGTAAATCATTGTATCACATGTCTTGTTCTTTTTTGTCACTTGATTTGAGGTTGCAGTGTAAATACATTCCTTTATCATTGTATCTTAGCCAGCAGGGCAGTCTTGTTTTCATTTCTGATGGATTGTCTTGCTGGAGGTGGACTTCTTGGTTGACAGCTTTTTCTCTCAGTGCTTTGTCATTCCACTCCTTTCTCACCGATGCTATTTCTCATGAGAAGTCAGCTGTTAATAATCCTACTTTTGTTCCTATGTATGTGATGAGTACTATTCTTTTGCTGCTTTCAAGATTTTCTCTTGGTCATTGGCCTTTGCAGCTTGACTGTGATGTGTCTAGGTATAATTTGGTTGTCATTATTTGAGTTTCTTAGATGTATACATCAATAATCGTCATCTGATTTGGGAAGTTTTCAGTTATTTCATTAAATATGTTTTTTATCCCTTTCTTTGTCCTCCTCTGTGGGGTTCTCATTGCATGTATGTTTCATGCTTGCCTGGGAAACCACATGGACAGAGAAGTCTGGCAGACTACAGTCCATGAGGTACAAAGAGTTGGACATGACTGAGCTACTAATATTTCAACTTTAACTACCTATTTTCAAGTACCTATATTCAAGTACCTATTTTCCTGAGGAATGTGCAGGTCTGACTTCTGTGCTGTGTTTTTGAATTCTTATTTTTCAGTCTAGTTTTCTATGGCTTGATCCTGTGACTTAATAGCATAGTGGTCAGCCAGTGATATGGGGGAGAAATTGTGCTCAGTCTTCTTGAGCTGATAAGTTTTCCAGTCTCTACAGATGGATTTGTGCAGTGGGGCAGGAGAAGTATGTTAAATGTTCTTAAATCTCTGAATTTTCACTTTCCGCTGGTCTCTCGAGTTCTTCCCTCTACATGAAAATTTCTCCAGCCTGGAGTCTGTGGCGAGCTTCAATGACTCTTTCATTTCTGGGATCTCCGTGTTACACATCTGGCTGTGCTTCACTTCTGCCAGTGGACTAGACCTCGGGCTAGCAGAGGTGCAAGTTTTCCCATTTATTTATCAACAGAATTTGATATTTTCACTGGTAATGTCACCATGCATTTTCATTCACCATCTCTGGCACCAAGACTACTTGTTTTAATTTTCAGCTCTTCCCTGAATACGATTTCACTGTCACTGACTGAGTTTGGGGTGCTTGAGAAATGCACTGGGCAAGAAAGTCAGAGACATGTACCTTACTCATCCAAAGTTCCATTAACTTCTCAGGAGTTAAAGTTTGTCATTTGTTTTGCCCTTTCAAAAATTTTCTGAGCCTTTGATAATGTTGTTTTTGTCTGTTTTATAAAGTTTCTTTGTGTGTGTGTGTTTGTGTGTGAAAGGCATTCTGCAACCTCCCATGCTGTCATAACTGGAAATTTTATCTTTTAAAGACATGAAAATGAAAAGACTGTCATAGAGATATATGGTGTGTATATATACACAGACACACACATATAAATGTTAACATACCATTATGTATATATACACAGTATAATGTATAGATAAACAGCATTATAAGTGTGTGAGATGTATAGATGTAAATATACATTTATATATATTTTTTTCCACTTTTCATTTTTTGTATATATTCAAATTTTCACCTGGCATAATTTTCTCTGGTGTGATAAACTTCATTTAATCTTTATCTCAAAGATGGTATGTTACTGGCAGCTCTCTCTCTCTCTCTTTTCTGCCTTTTATTTTAGAAGAATGTTCATTTAGTAAAGAACTCTGGATTGCAGTTTCCTTTTTTATTCACCCCTGAATTCTGCCTGTGGTATTTGATGAATTATCGCTCATTCTTGTCCTTGTCTTTTGTGCAGTAAGCCCACCACCCTAGCCCCTTGAGATGCTGCTAAGATTTTTCTCTTTATCATTAGTATTCAGCAAAATGATTCTGATTGCCTCAGAGTGGGTGTTGATTATGTCTATTCTCCTTGCAATTTTAGTTTTTTTAATCTTTGGATTTATAGTTTATATAAAATTTGGAAAAAATTTGGTGTTATTTCTTAAAATACTTTAATATATTTTTTACCCTCAATTAATATGTATATTGGACCCCAAACTATTGCTCTCTAAACTTACTGAAGATCTGTTTGTGGTCTTTTATCTTTTTTCCCTCTATTTATTTTTTCTTTTTTGATTTATTTGTTTTTTAACTGAAGGATCATTGCTTTACAGAATTTTGTTGTTTTCTGTCAAACCTCAGCATGAATCAGCCATAGGCATCCATATATCCCCTCCCGTCTCCTTCCCATCCCACCCCTCTAGGTTGATACAGAGCCCCTGTTTGAGTTTCCTGAGACATGCAGCAAATTCCCAATTTGGCTCTCTATTTTACATATGGTAATGTAAGTTTCTATGTTACTTTCTCCATACATCTTAATTTGATCATTTTCTATTGCTGTGTCTTCAAGTTTACTAGTTTTTTATTCTGAAATGTAGAATCTGTTATTCATCCCAGCCAGTATGTTTTCTATGCCTAATATCATATTTTTAGTATCTAGAAGCTCTCTTCTGCTCTTTTTTATATCTTTTTTCTCCTCACCACTCTCACAGTTTTCTCGACCTTCTTGAAAATGCAGAGCCTATATCTAATTCTTGTGTTTTATCTCCCACTAGATATTCATTTCTGTCATTTTAATGTTGTTTATTTTTTTCATGCCTCATAAATTTTGATTGGATACCAGACATGCAAAACTTTATGTTTTTTGTTGCTGGATTTTGCTTCATTAATATACTGTTAGATTTTGTTCTAGCATGCACTTAAGTGATTGGGATCCTTTCAAGACTTTTTCATCTTTCTTAGGGTGAGTCCAGATAAGCCTTCAGTGTAGGGTAAGTTTACCCCTCTAGTAAGGCAGAATCCTCATGAAGACTCTACACCATGCATTACAAAGATTTTCCACTGTGGCTGGAGTTCTAGGTGAGCTCTAGGAATTTGTTCATTCCAATCCTGGCTTACATTTCTTTCCAGACTTTAGAAATCTCTTTATATGTGAACGTTAGAACTCAGCCAAGGGTTGACGAGGCCATCTGCCCACAGTGGGGGTGGGGTGGGATGTGGTGGAATTCCATCCCCTGAAAGGCCCAGGAGGGAACTGCTCAATTTCAGTAATTTTTAACATTTCAGATAGTGAATATTTTTTACTTCTAGATGTATATTCCTGTGTATTTGTTGCTGTTGTTCTGTCACTAAGCTGTGTTCAAGTCTTTGTGAGCTCATGGACTACAGCATGCCAGGCTTTCTTGTCCTTCACTATCTCCCAGAGTTTTTTCAAATTAATATCAATTGAATCGGTGATGCTATTTAACCATCTCATCCTCTCCATCTCTCTTCTTCTTTTGCCTTCAGTCTTTCCCAGCATCAGGGTCTTTTCCAATGACTCAGCTCTTCGCATCAGGTGACCAAAGTATCACAGCTTCAGCATCAATCCTTACCAATGAATATTCAGGACTGATTTCCTTTAGGATGGACTGGTTGGATCTCCTTGCCATCCAAGGGACTCTCAAGAGTCTTCTCCAACACCACAGTTCAAAAGCAGCAATTCTTTGATGTTGATGTGGATACTCAAAAACATATTTATATACTGTTCAATCACTTTGTTGAGATTTCCTAGTTTTCATTTATATAAATATATAATTTTTCCCTTTGTCCTGCTAAACATGTTTAAAATAGCTATTTCCAACATGAAGTGTTTGCTGAGACGATTTTCTTTTTCTATGAGAATATACTCAATATACGATTCTGGCCCTTTGTATATTGTGTAGTGATGGCATATATCCCCAACATTGTGGATATTATGTTGTAGACATATGGATTCTGTACTAGTCTTTGTAGGGATATGGCAGTTTTGCCTTAAAAAGCAATCAGACTGGCTGCATTCATGTTGCAGTTTCTGTTGAGTATGTGCCACGTGACTCTTCAGACCTTGGGTTGCGTTGTTTCTGTCTGCACTCTACACAGGAGTTCATGGTTCAGCTGGAGACAAAAGCAGAGCTTATACACAGAACTTGAGCTTCGGCTGTATGGCTCTCTCCTTTCTGCCATCCTGGTTGCCCCAGGCACCTCTCACCGGTTCCTTCAACAAGAAATGGAGCAGGATTTCTAGCAGAATCTCTCCCATCTTGTGGCCTTCATGACTGTTCCAGAAGTTGGGGAAAAGCTGAAAAGATGGGGGCCTCATTTGTAGCTGACTGCTTCCTTTAAGTTTCAACTCCCCTGAAAATCTGCCAACTTTGTGCAGGCTCCAGAGTGCTCAGAAAGGTTTTTGTTGTTTGTTTGTTTTTAATCTTGCCCAGAGTTCATAGTTGCTGTCTCAGGCTGGTCACTTTGTCAGGAACTCCCTGCCTCATAGTAGAAGTAGAATTTCTTGTCACCTGATTTTAAAGTGAATTTCTCAATAAAAAGGCTTGTTTCTGTTGGCTACTTGATGGCATATGACTTTGAGACTCAAAACTGTGTTTTTCTGTACAGGTGTTATATAATGTAGGCTTATCTGTGTGACCCTGTTTGTTAAATTGTTATCATGGCATGCATACATTTCATATATTATCATGAAGAAAAGATTGGGAGTAATGGTGCCTGATAAAATTGCTTGAAGCCAACTATCTCAAATTCATGTGACAAAGATATAGATTTAGGTCTTGTCTTTTGAATATTATGCCTGTTAGGATATTAGATAAGAGTCTAAATGAAGATTTTCTCAGTAAAGTATTACTATATGAGTTTTAGTACATATATTTTGTGATACCAATTATAATTATTCAGAAGTTTTTCTTTATTCATTTTCTTTTTTCTTTGTTGCGATCCATATAGAGGTGAATATTGAACATTTAATTAAGGAACATTACATAAATATTTTATTTTGCTAGTATTTTTAAATTGTGCTATAGCAAATATATTAGTGAATCTAATATATTAGAATTGATTGGTTCTGATGGTGGTGGTGGTTTAGTTGCTAAGTCATGTCTGAGTCTTGCAACCCCATGAACAGTAGCCTGCCAGGCTCCTCTGTCCATGGGATTCTCCAGGCAAGATTACTGGAGTGGGTTGCCATTTCTTTCTCCTTGATAAGTTCTAGACTGTTGTAAATATTCTAAGGCTCTGAGTGATGATGGTGAGCTATTAAATTTAATAGGTGAATTCAGATTTCAGTATCAAATAGGGAAATACATATTACTGTCCTATTTTCCAATTATTCTGTAGCATTCCTCTTTATTGCTTTTCACAGAGATTAGAGGCTCATGAAACATGATTATAACTTTGTTATGTCCAAGACACAACTTAAGATTCCTTTTCATGGCCATTAGGTAAATGTAATTGCTTGTTTTCAGAAAGTGTCCATTTGCAGATAGGTAAGAGAGTTAGTTCTACTTGGAGGAGAAAATCTGACCACTTGAGTGAGTGGTGAGGGTGTGACTGTTACAGCGCCATAATTTTAAGAGTCAATTGAGGGATTTCCCTGGTGGTCCAGTGGTTAAGACATCACTTTCCAGTGCAGGGGGTACAGGTCTGATCCCTGGTCAGGGAACTAAGAAGGTTCCAGGCACTTGACCATAAAATATGGTTGCTTTTTTTTCACTTCCATAAATATTTATACATTTATTACCCTAGGACCCAATAGTTATCGCTTCGTACAGACTTTCTTTAGGGTAGAAAAAAATCAAGAATAGTCCTAGTAGAACCTGCAGCAGATTGAAACTTACATGAGGTGTTCTTCCAAAATTGATATTAGTTTCCAGGTTTAAAAAAAAAAAAGAGGTGAACATTAAGGCCACATTGACCTCAAATCATGTTGCTCTTGGTCTAACATGCTTTTAGAGGAAGGTGTAAGTACATCAAAATCACCAGCATTGGCAAAGGGAGACTAGCATTCCAGCCCTGACTCTGATGGTCAGCAGATCCATGGTTACAAGTACTTCATCTGACCTCAAAATTAGCTTTTCACAAATAAAAAGCAGATGAATAAAAGCCTGAGCTACATTTAGTGACTAGGAAAATCTGCTTATCAACACTTTCACTGTTTGAAATAAAGTAGTAAAAACATGGGTGCTTTAAGACAGCAAAGCATAGGGACCTCTCTGGTGGTCTAGCGGTTAAGACTCTGCACTTCCTATGCAGGGGACATGGGTTAAATCCCTATCGGAGAACTAAGATCCCACAAAAATCCAAAGTCAGCTCCATCCACATAATAAAAGGAGGAATAGTAAGTATAAAAGTCAGGAAAGTTAATGAAAATTGTGAAGCGTTGGCCAAAAATTTAGACAAAAAACACAAGAAGACTGCCTTGGCGATTACACAGTAGCCACTGACCAGAAGCCTTGTGAAGAGCTAGTTATCCTTTGGCCATACCATTCCACCTGTTTAGAACTGGGCCATAATTCGAGAAGAAGTAACTAAAGAACCCAGAATGCTCTTGAACATTTCAGGTATTTAAATATCTAAGCCAAATGTGCTGGGGAAGGATGTTAAGCACTGAGAAGCTTCTTTGCATTAATTAGAAGATTGAATACAAGTGAAAGTCATCAATATCCAGCTTGGGCTCTGAAAAAAGCCGGACTTCCTATCTCAAAGCACATTTACCTTAATTGCAACTCACAAAGCTTCGAAGTCTTTTCCCCTTGAAATTATATGGGCTTTTATCAGAAAGGAGATCAGCTTATTCATGGCATTCATTGAAATTGTTTCTTCTTACACAGACCTTCAGCAACTTCAATATAGGAAATATTGCAAATGATTGTATGTGTTGTCTTTATCCTAGATTCAACTTTGATCAAATTTGTTCTTAAAATACCTGTAGTGCTCGCAGAGAACAAATTAAATTCCATGCAAATAATACTGATGCAACTGATAAGCTAATGATCTGTTATTGAAAAAGAACCAGTTAATTCAAAACTGCAGAGATCCAACCAGTCTATCCTAAAGAAAATCAGTCCTGAATATTCATTGGAAGGACTGATGCTGAAGCTGAAACTCCAGTACTTTGGCCACCTGATGCAAAGAACTGACTCACCAGAAAAGACCCTGATGCTGGGGAAGATTGAAGGTGGGAGGAGAAGGGGACGACAGAGGAGGAAATGGTTGGATGGCATCACTGACTCAATGGACATGAGTTTTAGTAAGCTCCAGGAGTTAGTGATGGACAGGGAAGCCTGGCATGCTGCTGTCCATGGGGTCACAAAGAGTTGGACACAACTGAGTGACTAAACTGATTTGAATTCAAAACTGGGTACCTATAATGCAGTCTTGCAGGGAAAGAGGTGCTACTGCTGTTACCCTGTCCAAGCTTGCTTTGCTCACTGCATTACAGGCTAATGAATCTGAGAGATGAGGTTTTGAGACAAAGAATATGACTTTATTGAGAAAGCCAGCTAACCGAGAAGATGGCAGACTAAAGTCTAAGAGTAACCATTTTTTTGGGGTCTGGAAGTCAGGTTCTTTTACAGAACCAGAAAGAGGGGCTATGAGGAACTAAAGTCAAAAGGCAGAAAGGGAGGGAGAGGCAGTGGGGAAGTAAAGTGAAGTGGTCTTTAGTCTTGCAAAACATCTCCAGGAAGGGCTAACTTTTGGAAGGAGTGTGTTAGTCTCTTTTTTCTAACCGCCATTCACAGGTTGTTGTTCAGTCGCTAAGTCACTTCTGACTCTCTTACAGGCTAAGCTTGGACTTTTATCAGTTAGGGGGGCTTGATTCTCAAAGGAGAAACATTTCTGCCACGAGAGATAGCAGTTTTTGACAAACAGCTCATTGATTTGAGCTTCTGATTCCTCTGAAAAAGCAGGCATGAAAGGAAGTGGCATTTCTGGCTGGCACCTCTGTCATTCTGACCATTTCCTTGGGAAGCACCACAGTGAAGGGTGTAGAATGTGATGCTTCTTGAGGTTACTGAAGTTCTCAGGCTGGAAGGGTGGGAGGCTGAACTTGAATTGTGCTTGTATGTTGTATTTTGTGTACATTATTATGCTTTGACATCTTTCAAAACCTTTCTGGCTGCCTCTCCCTATTGGCTGATTCTTAGAGATAACAAGGGCTTGGCCAGGAGCGTGCCTTTGGCAAAGTAACTCATCTGGAGCCTATTCCACTCTCTGGCCTGTGAACCCCAGGAGGAATGTTCTCCTGCTTTAATCATCCCACAGCCAGGTATCAGGCAAGGAGGGACTGTCTGTATAGCCCAGAGTCTGGTCAGTTCTTCAGACAAGTCGATTCCAAACTGTTCTCCCTGCTTTTTCCATGGAACCCCAATAAAGACTATGGCCTGAGTGTTCACCTCACTCTCTGACCATCCTGGTGCCTCCCATACCTAGGGCCTGTAAGTATGATATACTTTTTTGTTTTTTTTTTTACCTGAATCTCTCCTCTGCCCACTCTTGAGTCCATACCTGACCATCTAATAAAAGAATACAGAAACCCTACAAATAAGGAGTTGAAGAAAGGATGGTGCCCGCAGTTACATTTCCTTCCATCTCTCCTTTTAATGAATGGTTTGGTGGCAAGCTATTCATGAAATTATTGGGTTAGTAGAAAAGTTTGTTCAGGTTTTTCCATTGCATCTGAGAAAGATGCTAAGAAAACCCAAACAAACTCTCTGGCTAACCCAGTATGTCCAGAGGTGTATTGTAGTGCTGAACACCTGTCAGATTTAGTTCCCTTTTTCATAAGTGAAAATTGTAAATAAATGGTTCATATTACATATAGGATGGATGAACACCAAGGTCCTACTGTGTAGCACAGGGAACCAGATTCAATATCCTGTGATAAACCATAATGGAAACGAATATGGAAAACAATATATATGTTTAACTGAATCACTTGGCTCTATAGCAGCTAACACAACATTGTAAATCAGCTAGATTTGAATACAGTAAGTTTTTATAAAATAAATAAATGAATGGCTCAGGTGCATGCCGAGTATTTGCTTCCCATCCAAGATTTCCTGCCTCACTACCATTCTCACACACTTTTGCTGAGACTGTACCTCCCAATGAAATATTAGATCTTGAGTTTTGCCTCAAGCTCTGTTTTCCAGAGACCTTGCTCACCAACGATGCTCCTAAAATCCTGTGTCTCTGTAGGTGCTGGCATGACACCCTTTCCCAAGACTGTGTTCTTCCTGTCTTGAACTAGGGAAACATTGCATCATCCCTGTTCATTTTTTGTTACTTCTCAGTTTAGCTTTCTCTCAGTCTCAGTAGAATCCTTCATAAGACTGTGCCCCAAAGATCTCATCTTGTTTATTATACCTTCCAGTTAGTTTGAAAGAAAAACACACTTGAACTCTGTGGTGAGTTGTTTCCTTTCTTGACTAAATGTATAAATACTTGAGGTGCTTTTCTTTTTATCTTCTTTGGTGTGTACATTCTTATTCTAAATAACATTTTGCTCTGGGTTCTCGCTTTGGGTTGAACTCGGTTAAAGACGAGGAGCACATTCGCTTTGCCTGAATCGGAGAGTAGGCCAGGATGACCTCTGCACGGAGTTTCTTTCTTTCTCTCTGAGACTGCAGTCACTGCGAGTGAATTCACAGAGTTGTTCAGAGTGGGTCTCAATCAAGAGCAGCTGTCTGTTCAACAGAATATTTAACACTTAAGTCCTTGGAGTCAAGTCTAAATAGCTTCTTACTGTAATTTTCCTGGTTTATTAGAGACAGTCAGTGCAACCCTTGTAAATTCTTCTTCTTCTTCTTCTTTTTTTTTTTCATGCTAGTATATCTTTTCTTTTTTTTTTTTTAATTTTTTTATTAGTTGGAGGCTAATTACTTCACAACATTTCAGTGGGTTTTGTCATACATTGATATGAATCAGCCATAGATTTACACTTATTCCCCATCCCGATCGTTTTTTTCTTTTTTGGTATTTGTAGCCCCATGGCCATTCTCAAGCTCTGAGTTTATAAACTTTAAACAAGTGCATCCTATAAAATGGTCACTGTGCTGCATTCTCTTGGGAGACTAGGCTGAATTCTGTAAGGGAGAATAAGATGAGGGCTCTCCTGGGAGACACCTCCTGACATAAGAGAGCATCTGTGAACACATACAGACTATCCCTAGGACCAACTCTCAAAATGATGCTGCAGTTCTGAAGAGTGCTGGACACTCAGCCACAGTGGATGGAAGTTCTCAGTGATGTGCAATTTAAAATTACTAATACCATTTGTACTTTATGAAGCCTGAGAAAACATAGGTGACAGTTATATACAATATTTTAAAACAAATTTTATTTCTATTCTCTATTAGGTAAACTTAAATTTATGTTTTTCACTCTTCAGACTGTCAGTAATGCTATTCTTTTGCTTAAAAGTATCCTACATTTGAAAAAGGAATGATTGTCCTCTGGGCAGAATGAAGCTTCTGCTTTCTTACTTTGTTTTTCCACCTCCAAAAGCTGCCAAAATAATATAACTTAGTTAAATAATTCTTTAAAGTGGTTCATGCAGCTTTTGTAAAGATCTTTAAACTCCTGTTTTCCCCAAAGCATTCTTAGGAGCAGACTATTCACATTCTACAAATTAGCCTGAAGCTAATTTGAAGACAATGAGTGAACTGCTCCATATCAAACATCCAGGGAGGAAAGGGCTTGTGATCAGAACTTGGGTCTTCTCTTACTAACTGGTGGTCTGCCCCCTACATTGTTCTGATTCTTTGAACAAAAAGGTAAACGGAAAATAAAGTTATTCAAGCAGCACTGAGGGGTAAGGGCAAGCTGATTATGACGGAAGTGAGTTATTATATTAAATAGGTGTCTAGGTCGGGGTCTGCTTGCTCTGTGTTTGTAGATGAGGGATGTGAGCTAGAAGGTGGGGATCAGAGGAAGGGTCCTGGCACAGGGGGTGCTCCATACCAATACTGAGTCACATGGGGAACAGGTATCCTTGAGAGAAGATGAAATACTTGCCGAGGTGTGGTTGAGAACTGCACGGAAAGGTGTTGGAGGAAGGCAGCAGCATTAGTGTTAATGGTCTTTGGAGTCCCTTGGCTACAGTCCATATGGTCACAAAGAGGTGGACACAGCTGGGCAACTGAGCACGCGCTCGCGCGCGCACACACACACACACACACACACACACACACACACACACACACACACACACACACACACACACACACACACACACACACACACACACACACACACACACACACACACACACACACACACACACACACACACACACAGACAGACAGATATATGGGCTGTCCCAGGTGGCACAGTGGTTAAAGAATTTACCTGCCAATTCAGGGGACGAAGGTTCAATCCCTGGGTGGGGAAGATCCCCTGGAGAAGGAAATGGCAACCCATTCCAATATTCTTGCCTGGGAAATCCCATGGATAGAGCCCTGGCGGGCTACACTCCATGGGGTCACAACAACTTGGACATGGCTGAGCATGTAAATATAAGGCCCAGGAAAAATGTTCACAGAGTGAAGAGAGATGACTGGGTATGAGCTGTGATTGTGCAGATTCTGTGGACTGCTCCTACAGGACTGTCCTGTGAAGTAGACAGAGGCGGAAGGGGTTTGCTGCACACAGAGCAGACGTTGCTCCCCAGAGCTGCAATGTTTAAATGAAGCAGAGCCTGTCTCAGGAGGACTCTTCATATATATGCAGGAGACATGGTAATAGGAGCAGTGAAGGGAAACACAAGGTGTGGGGAGAATACAGTGGAGAAACCCAGGGAGAGTGGAGGGCAGATCTCTTTGAGAATATGGCATTTGATCAAAATCCTGAAAAATTATGACCTAAATCTTGAATTGTCTGAAAATGATGTTTTAGGGGCAAATTTAAAGTTACCATAACTATGTAATTTAGTATCTATTTTCTAACATGAAAAATTATTTTTCTAGTTGGTATTATTATTAAAATGTTTTTACATTAAATGTATAATATATGCTGTTACTCATATAACTGTTACATATTCATGCACACACATTCACACACACACACACATGCACACATGTGATACTGAACCCCAAATCAGATTACTATAAGAAAATAGAAGTATTAAGAGAATTAGTTATAAGCGACTGAACAGCAACTTTCAATCACACACACACACACACAGAACTGCAGAAAACTGACAAACTGAGACTCATCATTAATTTATGTATAGTTCAGTTCAGTTCAGTCACTCAGTTATGTCCGACTCTTTGCGACCCCATGAACCGCAGCACACCAGGCCTCCCTGTCCATCACCAACTCCCGAAGTCCACCCAAACCTATGTCCATTGAGTCGGTGATGCCATCCAACCATCTCATCCTCTGTCATCCCCTTCTCCTCCTGCCCTCAATCTTTCCCAGCATCAGGGTCTTTTCCAATGAGTCAGCTCTTTCTATCAGGTGTTGGAGTTTCAGCTTCAGCATCAGTCCTTCCAATGAACACCCAGGACTATGTATAAGATTTTTTCTTACATATGCCTTTTGATTAAAAGTAATAAAGTCTTTTGTGTATCTGTAACTGGTAGATAATTGAATATTTCTTCTTTGTTTTAACACACTTATGAAAAGGAAAAACTAAATTGTGAGAAAATAAGTCAAATATTAAGATGTAATTTTTGCCGGCTAATGGTATGCTGAAGACTTTGACTGTGTGGATCACAACTAACTGTGGAGAATTCTTAATGAGATAGAAATACCAGATCACTTTACCTGCCTCCTGAGAAACCTGTATGCAGGTCAAGAAGCAACAGTTAGAACCAGACATGGAACAACAGGCTGGTTCCAAATTGGGAAAGGAGTACATCAGGGCTGTATTTTGTCACCGTACATATTTAGCTTATATGCAGAGTACATTATGTGAAATGCCAGGCAGGATGAAGCAGAAGCTGGAATCAAGATTGCCAGGAGAAACATCAATAACCTCAGATACACAGAAGACACCACACTTATGGCAGAAAGCAAAGAGGAACTAAAGAACCTCTTGATGAAGATGAAAGAGGAGGGTGAAAAAGCTGGCTTAAAACTCAACATTTAAAAGATGAAGGTCATGGCATCTGGTCCCATCACTTCATGGCTAATTGATGGGGAAACAGTGGAAACAGTGGCTGACTTTATTTTCTTGGGCTCCAAAATCACTGCAGATGGTGACTGCAGCCATAAAATTAAAAGATGCTTGCTCCTTGGAAGAAAAGTTATGACCAACCTTGATAGCATATTAAAAAGCAGAGACATTACTTTGCCAACAAAGGTCCGTCTGGTCAAGGCTATGGCTTTTCCAGTGGTCATGTATGGATGTGAGAGTTGGACCATAAAGAAGTCTTGAGGACCGAAGAATTGATGCTTTTGAACTGTGGTGTTGGAGAAGACTCTTGAGAGTCCCTTGGACTGCAAGGAGATCCAACCAGTCCATCCTAAAGGAGATCAGTCCTGAATATACATTGGAAGGAGTGATGATGATGCTGAAACTCCAATACTTTGGCCACCTGATGGGAAGAGCTGACACATTTGAAAAGACCCTGATGCTGGGAAAGATTGAAGGCAGGAGGAGAAGGTGACGACAGAGGATGAGATGGTTGGATGGCATCACTGACTCAATGGACGTGATTTGGAGTAAGCTTCAGGAGATGGTGAGGACAGGGAGGCCTGGCGTGCTGCAGTCCATGGGGTTGCAAAGAGTTGGATGGGACTGAGCGACTGAATGATGACAAGTGGTAGGCAGCTTCTTGCTGCTGCTGCTGCTGCTAAGTCACATCAGTCATGTCCGACTCTGTGCAACCCCATAGACAGCAGCCCACTAGGCTCCCATCCCTGGAATTCTCCAGGCAAGAACACTGGAGTGGGTTGCCATTTCCTTCTCCAGTGCATGAAAGTGAAAAGTGAAAGTGAAGTCTCTCAGTCGTGTCTGACTTTTTGCGACCCCATGGACTGCAGCCTACCAGGCTCCTCTGTCCATGGGATTTCCCAGGCAAGAGTTACTGGAGTGGGGTGCCACTGCCTTCTCCCAGCTTCCTGGTGGCTCAGTGGTAAAGAATCTGCCTGCTAATACCGGTGCGCCAGATTCGATCACTGGATTGGGAAGATCCCCTGGTGAAGCAAATGGCAACTCACTACAGTATCCTTGCCTGGAGAATCCCATGGACAAAGGAGTCTGGCGGGCTATAGTCCATAGGGTTGCAAAGTGTTGGACATGACTTAGCGACTAAATAAACATTGAAAATTTACTGTCATTAGCTCTAAAAATGAAGTATGAATCCCCAAATGGCTGTGAATGCTCCAGGCAGTTCAGGAAAAGCATCAGTGCCTTCTCAGACTTTGTAAGTTTACTTCCACAAATTCAGACATCCTGAGATCTCTCTAGTGTATCTCTTGGATTTAGTATCTTTAGCAATCTTCAGCAAAATATGTTTGTAAGTGACGAGTGGTTTATGAGGCTAGTTCAGTTCCAAGAGTGGTCAGTGTGAGGACTTTACATCAGCAGCTCTTGCCTCGAGCATAAGGTACAGCTCTGTTCCCCCTGCCCGGGTCCCAGCACCCCGACTTTGGCCTTGCTTTCCCTGGCTGGATTCTTTGTGTTGTTACTCATGAACCCCACATGCTCTTTTAAGGCAGCAGCTCTCCTTTATCTCATAGAAATGAAAACAAGAAATCAGTATGTCACTAGAGCAAATGCCTGGGAAGTCTCCCTTTATCATCAACCGGCAGGAAGAGCCTGGCGGGCTATAGTCCATAGGGTTGCAAAGTGTCAGACATGACTTAGCAACTAAATAAACATGGAAAATTTACTGTCATTAGCTCTAAAAATGAAGTACGAATCCCCAAATAGCTGTGAATGCTGTATTACCCGTATATCTGAAATTATTAATATATTACCTGTATATCTGAAAGGTTGCATGAGAGGACTTTAGGACCCCTTGATCGCATGAATTGGGCATTTCAAGGTTTTCCAGCATCCTTGTGTTAAATACTGGGTCTTCCTTGGCAGCAAGACTGTGACTTCCTGATGACAGGAACTGCGTAGTACTGTCCACTCTGACAGCCCTCGAGCTTGCCTGCCTGGGTGAACACATTTGAACAAACGAATGAATGAATATGTGAATGGGCCAGGTGTGAAATTGCCAGTTCCAATTTGCTATTGCAGTACTGCGTTTCCGCCCCAGCGCTGGAATTCTAGTGTAGGAGATTTGGTTCTGCATGTTTTTTCATCCAATTTCTGTTCTCAAAGTGAAAGGTGAATTGTTCTTCCTGCTAAGAGGAAGCAGGCATACAGGCATCTGGGTGGCTAGCGATTGGGAAGGAAAAGCAGATTGCAGAGCAAAAGGAGGCTTTTGCAAGGAAATGTTTGGAGAAAGCAAGCCTGCTGTGGAAAGCAAATCTGTATTTCACATGATGCTCTTGGCATTTTAAAGGGAATATGTTGATTTAGGAGTCAGGAGCCTTCATCTCAGAGATGTAACAGCAGGGGTACACTGAAATTTGAATGAAGTCCAGAAAAGATTTCTTTTATCTTTATCTTGAAAAAACATATATATATGTGTGTGTGTGTGTGTGTATAAAAATCTAAAACTTAGCCACTCATCAAGGCAAGGTATAAGAAATTGAATTTTAGAGTTCATTGTGAACTTATTCATTGTGAATTGGTAAAAAGCAGTTTGCAATATGTAACACTTCATTCATTCTTGCAAAAGCAGTGTGCTGAGAACCTCTATGAGCTGGGCACAGTGACTGAAAGAGACTGTATCTTAGTGCTATAAGTGGGGAGAAACCGACGAGTGGAGTGAGATCTGGAGCGTTTCACATGCGATGATGGGAGCATGATGCCGGCTTTGCACAGTCTGAAGGAGCCGAGTGAGGGGCTGAGCTGGGACCGGGGGAAGGATGTTCGGGAGGGGAGAGTGAGCGTGCAGGTGCTGGGACAGGCATGAGCCGGCTGTGCGGGGGCCCCGGCAGCGCGAGCAGGACACTGTGATGATGCACACACGTTACAGAACACACACGTTAGCCTGGTGCCGGGGCTGCCTGCTCACCCTCTCCTGTCTCAGAACAGCCCAGCTCTCAGGACGCCTCACTCCTCCGGAGTCACACGGCAGCCTGCTGTGCATCCAGGCAGGGGCACCGAGTGCCTTACGTGGAAAACAGTGAGAATTCGTCCCTTTGAAAAAAAATAAACATAGAAAGAAAGCTCTAAAATGTTCCACCTCCAATGGGTGTTACTGTATGCTGTAAACTCTGGGAAATAGTGAAGGACAAGGAAGCCTGTCTTGCTGCAGTCCTTGGATCGAAAACAGCTCAGCGACTGAACAGCTCCATAACCCTCACTCGCGTTGTGTGTCCTGGTGACTAATAAAATTCAAATAGTGCTTTTTAAACCAATCCTGACATTATTTCCAAACTCTGTCTCAGGCTAAATTGCTTCGTGGTATCCCCTCTGCAGTGTGGGTTTTAGACACATTTGAGCAACAGGATAATTTAAAAGATTATTCTTTCCCACTGAAGATAAACAAGCCAGAAATGTATCAGCCAAATAAATGAAAGGGCAGAGTGCACCCTTGTGTGTGCTTACATATGTGTTTACGTGTATGTGTCCATATACATGCATTATGTTTGGGTGTGTTGGCGTGTGCACATGTGTGTACATGCTTGTTTCTTTGTGCGAGTATTTGTATTGTGTGTGTAGGTGTGCACATGTGTGTACCCATATTTGCATGTGTGCATATGGACATATATTGTACATTTTATGTGTATTGTCTGTGTATACATGCATGTGTATATGTGACTATGTGTCTGTAAGTGTGTGGGGCAGAGGCTGTGAGCCAGGTCATGGGGAACTTCTAGAATATGCTTTGTCTGCCCCAGTGGAAGGGCTTTGAGCAGAGCAGAGCTAGAACTTAACTTAGTTTTGCAAGGATCACGGAGGCTGTTCTGGGCAGAACGGCCTTCCGGAGGGAAGGAGACAGGCCAGAGACCAACTAGCCATGACTGTAGGGGCCCAGGCAAGTGAGGACTGTGGCTGGGGTCAGTGCAGGACAGATGGAGGGGCTGAGGAGAGGGGAGGATTATGAATCAGAGCTGTGGGTTTAAGTCCTAATTCTGTGATAAACTAGCTGGGTGAGCCTGACTATAGCATTGATAATTTCCCTAACTACTCGATCTTCTTCAAAGCAGCGTTCTGTGAATAAGATGATCTCAATATATAAAAGCATTTCCTAAAGTCTCAATGTCTTTGTAATTAAGCCTATTTGCTTAGGGCAGAATTCTTCAAGCAGCAAATCAAATGAGTGGGTCATGAAATTAGTTTAGTGGGTCTTTTTTAGCATTTAAATAAAAATGAAACAGAATAAGAAAGAAGAGAAGGCATTTTGATGGTTCGGAAAGGTTGGCATGGAGATTAAAGAATGAGGTTTGGAATCAGATGGACTCACCTTCCAGAATGCAAGATTCCACAAGTTAATTTTTATCTCTGATTCCAGTGTTCCTATCTGAAAAGTTGATAAGAGTTAAAACACATTTTTTTTAATGCCTTTGTAGAACATGATTAATCAATTTATTACTTCTGTTTATACCTTTTCAAAGCTAATGATTTACGAGCTCTGCTTTGATTACAGCAATTAGTAAATGAAAATGTGTTTGCATTTCCACCAGTCTGTTTACATTTCACAAGTCTTACTTTTCTCACAGGGGAGCCCTGTACTTACAACTCAAATCAGGGCCAACTATCCTGAACATACAATCAACAGATCTTAAAAAAACTAGCACCCATGATGGACTGTTTTCATGCTTTGGACAAAATTCAGTTTCTCTTCCATGTTGTCATGGGTAATTTAGTTAGGAAAACTAGCATAATGCATAGGAAGCAAGAGTAATTTCTATTGCATACTCAAATTTCAGACCTTCCTTTTGTATCTGAAATATAATTTACCAAATAGCATTGCCATGTAGCATTTTCAGAAACATGCACACGGGGTATGCCTCTGCATATATATTTTTTCTACTGATTCTTAAGAGGATAAGGAAAAGTAGTTAACAAAGGAAAGTTAAGAGCAAACTGTCTCTAAGATTTTATTTATTTAGTTTTGAATTTTTTAAATAGAAAAAAATTTAAATTTATTTTCCATATTGACATTCAGAAAGTGTTTTTCCAGCTTTATTGAGTTATAGTTGATATATAATAAGTTTAAGATGTACACCATAGTGATTTGATATGTATATATATTCTGAAATGATTACCACCAAATGGTTAGTTAACCCACTAAACATTTCACATAGTTCGCCTGTGTGTGTGTTGTTGAGAACATTCAAGATCTACTCTCATAGCAGCTTTCAGTTATACAATACCTATTATTAATTATAGTCACCGAGATGTACATTAGATTCCCAGAATTTATTCCTCTTGTAGGTGGAAGTTTGTACTCTTTCATCAACGTTTCCCCATTTTCCCTACCCCCAGGCCCTGGCATCTAGTAATTTACTCTCTGTTTCTGTGAGTTTAGCTTTTTTAGATTCCACATCTAAGTGGGATCAGACTGTGTGTGTTCTCTGTCTGACTTATATCACTTAGTATAATACCCTTAAGATTCCCATCTTGTCACAAGTGACAGGACTTGCTTTTTAAAGGCTGAATAATCTTCCATTCTGTATATATACCGCATTTTCTTTACCCATTTATCTGTCTACAGACAGTTTGTTTCCACGTCTTAACTATTGTGAACAACGCCACAGCAAACATGAGAGTATTGGTATGTCTTTAAAATAGTGATTTCACTTCCTTTGGATATATTTCCAGAGGTGGGATTGCTAGATGAGGTGACTTTTCAGTGGAAATATTGATATATCTTTAAAATAGTGATTTCACTTCCTTTGGATATATTTCCAGAGGTGGGATTGCTAGATGAGGTGAATTTTCAGTGGAAATATTGATATATCTTTAAAATAGTGATTTCGCTTCATTTGGATATATTTCCAGAGGTGGGATTGCTAGATGAGGTGAATTTTCAGTGAAAATAGATTAGATGGAGGACCAGAGTAGGAAGGTAATGTTACATTTGATAGAGATGTTTAGAGACCTTGATTAACAACTTAGAATATTAAAATTGCATCTTATTTATAAAAGCAATATATCATTTAAAAATACAGATAAGATATAGAAAAGTTTGAAACATCTAGACTGTTTAAAAACAAAAAAAGCAGATTTAAGTGTTAGTTTACTTCCTTCCAACCATTTTATCTGTCATACATTAGCCTCAGTAAAAATTGGTAAAGAAACTCATAGACATTCCTCCAAATAAGATATACAAAAGGTCAATAAGCATATAAAAAGGTGCTCACCAGCATTAGTCACTAGGAAAAGACAAATCAAGATCACAATGACATACTGCTTCATGCATACTAGAAGAGCTATATAAAAAAAACAAAACAAAACTAAGTATTGCTGATAATAATAAGTGTTGACAAAGAGGTAGAGAAATTAGAACACTGATACACTACTAATGGGGAGATAAAATAATGCAACTGCTTTGGAAAATACTGTGGCAGTTCCTCAAAAGGTTAAACATGATTACTACATGAGTCAGTGATTCTACTGGGTGTATATCCGAGAGAAACAGACATGATCACAGAAGAACTTGTACATAAATTTTCATAGCAGAATTATTCATAATAGTCAGAAACTTCAAATAGCCCACAAATCTTTCAGCGGGAAAATGTTTAATGTGACTGTGGTACATCCATACCATGGCATACTACTGAATAGTATACTGAATACTGAAATAGTGAATAGCATATACTGAATAGTGAAAAGTGGTGATACATGCAGCAACTTTGATGAATTGCAAAGGCATTGTGCTGAGTGAGACAAGACAGTATCAAAAGGCTACAGACCAGATGATTCCACGTATTTAATATTCATGAAGAGGCCAAAACTATAGTGATGAAAAAAATTAATGGTTGTTAGGGGATATGAATAGGATAAGGATACGACTATAAAGAGGACAGCATAAGGGAGTTTGTAGAGAATGAAACATTTCTCCATCTGATTATGGTGGTGGTTGTACAAATCTAGGCAGTTGCTAAAAATCCACAAAAACGTATACCAAGAGAAAAAAAAAATCAATTTTGTTTTAGGATAATTTTGAAAATAAAATATATTTAAAAAGTAAATGCTCAATAATAAGGAATTAGTTATACAAAACAAGATTTCTTATTAGAGTATATAATAATTTGCAGCCATAAAAATATATCTTAGATGTGTATTCAGTTCAGTTGCTCAGTTGTGTCTTACTCTTTGTGACATCATGGACTACAGCTCGCCAGGCCTCCCTGTCCATCACCAACTCCCGGAGTTTACTCAAACTCATGTCCATTGAGTTGGTGAAGCCATCCAACCATCTCATCCTCTGTTGTCCCCTCCTCCTCCCACCTTCAAAATTTCCCAACATCAGTGTCTTTTCTAGTGAGTCAGTTCTTTGCATGAGGTGGCCAAAGTATTGGAGTTTCAGTTTCAGCATCAGTCCTTCCAATGAATATTCAGGACTGAATTCCTTTAGGATGGACTGGTTGGATCTCCTTGCAGTACAATGGAATCTCAAGAGTCTTCTCCAACACCACAGTTCAAAAGTATCAATTCTTTAGTGCTCAGCTTTCTTTATAGTTCAACTCTCACATCCATACATGACTACTGGAAAAACCATAGCTTTGACTAAGATGGACCTTTGTTGGCAAAGTAATGTCTCAGCTTTTTAATATGCTGTTTTGGTTGGTCATAACTTTTCTTCCAAGGAGTAAGTGTCTTTTAATTTCTTGGCTGCAGTCACCATGTGCAGTGATTTTGGAGTCCAAGAAAATAAAGTGTGTCACTGTTTCCATTGTTTCCCCATCTATTTGCCATGAAGTGATGGGACAAGATGCCATGATCTTAGTTTTATGAATGTTGAGTTTTAAGCCAACTTTTCCACTCTCCTCTTTCACTTTCATCAAGAGGCTCTTTAGTTCTTCTTCCCTTTCTGTGTGGTGTCATATGCGTATCTGAGGTTATTGACATTTCTCCTGGCAGTCTTGATTCCAGCTCTGCTTCATCCAGTCCAGCATTTCTCATGATGTCCTTTGCATATAAGTTAAATAAGCAGGGTGACATGATGTCCTTTGCATATAAGTTAAATAAGCAGGGTGACAATATACAGCTGTGATGTACTGCTTTCCTGATTTGGAACCAGTCTGTTGTTCCATGTCCAGTTTTAACTGTTGCTTCTTGACCTGCATACAGATTTCTCAGGAGGCAGGTCAGGTGTCTGGTATTCCCATCTCTTTCAGAATTTTCTAGTTTGTTGTGATCCACACAGTCCAAAGAATACATAGATATGTATTAAAATATATTAAAAGTTGTATTAATAATATTTTAGGTTTTAAACCAATTATCAAATATTATTTTTAGTATTTTTAATTTTTTGCTTTAAGATTTTAGATTCACATTACATTATTATTGATACATTCTTTTCTACCTTCATGAGATAATTCCCTGTGAGCTGCGTGAGCATTCCCTCATTTTTCTACAAGTCAAGCAGTCAAATTCTACCTGGCTACTTATGGACACTTCATAGTTTGTCAGGGGACCTAATATCAGAGGTATCTTGGGCATTCCAGGATGGCAATATAAAATAACTTCTTCCTATAAGAATAAAATTAAACAAAATAAAAGCACAGAATTGAAATACATCAAGGCTTTTCTTCCCTAGCTTAAAAGCCATATTCCACTTGGGTTTTCCCAAGGGGCGGATCCGTGGTTCTTGAAGGTCAGATGGTTGCGAAAACAAAAGGATCTGGCCAGTCTCAGGGGTCCAGCCCTGCATCTTTATCCTTCATTGTTTGGAAGCTATTAGGACACGCTTCTTCATTCTAAAATGATAACATTCCCAAGATACTCTGTGTATAATACTTATTCCCTAGAACATTAGATCTTAGTGTAGGGTTTGTATCAGTAGCTAGATTTGACTTTAAAATAATTTTTATTTGACTAATGACTGTCCAGATGTCCATCTTAACTCTATCAACTATACTATATAAAATAAATATTTTTTAAAAAGGCAAAAATTAAAAAAGAAGTATTTGAATTTTATTAGTTGTCATAATACGTAGTGAGAGGGAAGAGTATAAAGGCTGATCCCAAAATAAAGTTTATAAGAATATATATTGGATTCAAAAAGAAAAATTTAACAGTTATTTTGTATATTTTTTCTAAATAGACAGTTTTTTACTATTTTTCATTGGTCATAGGGGCGCTTGCTTGGTTATGTGTTAGTCTAAGTTAGAGCATCTAGAGTGGGGAGTGAGGTGCCCTGACGGAGGAGTGGGGTTTCCATAGGAAGAGGTGGATGGGGCCATCTCCATCGCTGGGTTCACTTTTAAGTTTTATAGAATATGTTCATTGACCTTTGCCTAATAATGTGCTTCTCGGGTGGCACAGTGGTCAAGACTCTGCCTGCCAATGCAGGAAACACTGGAAACTCAGGTTCGATCCCCGGGTCTGCATGATCCCCTGGAGCAGGAAATGAAAACCCACTCCAGTATTCCTGCCTGGGAAATCCCATGGACAGAGGAGCCTGGAGGGATGCATTCTATAGGGTCGAAAAGTCAAACGCGACTGAGCATATGAGCACTAATAATGTAGATTGGTAAGGTATCCAATTTTCTTTACCAAACTAAACCTCACAAAATGACAAAAAGAAGTGAAAAAATATTTGCACAGGAAAACTGTAGAATGAAAATAATACCAGTGAGGCAAGCACAATGATTAAGAAAAGAGGGTAGACTTGTCCTAAATCAGACTTCATTCCTCAAGATCAGTCCTCAAGATCGTTATCTTCTAATGGGTCCTAAAGGAGGTACTGTCTTGGGGTGGGAAAGCTTATGTTATGGAGAGTCTTAGTTTGGAAAAAACTTTTTAGAAAAATTTTATGTTTTTTTTTTTCATGATTTCTATTTCAGAAAATGAGATTTGTCTGCTCTAAAAGCTTTTCATATTTACACATTGGAAGAAACAGCCTTGGAAATAAAATTTAAAATCCTTGAAATGAGAGCGGTATGAAATATTTTTTGTGTTAGAACAATTTTAGATTTACAGAAAAATTGTTAAGGTAGTACAAAGAGTTTGCATATCCTGTCCCTAATTTCTTCTCTCGGTAATCTACAAATGCAGTACATTTGTTACCATTAACGAATCAGTATTGACACATTACTATTAATTAAAGCTTTTGTTTTTGTCATGTTTCCCTAGTTTTTACTTAATGTTGTTTTTTCTGCTCCAAGGTTTCATCCAAAAATACCACAGTGCATTTAGGATCTGTGTGGCTCTGACAGTTTCTCAGACTTTCTTTTGTCTTAATAACCTTGAGAGGTTTCAGCCAGGCCAGTCGGGCATTTTATAGCATGTGTGCGCGCTTAGTTGCTCAGTTGTCTGCTCTTTGTGACCCTTTCAGAGCCAGGCTCCTCCACCTATGGGATTTTCCAGGCAAGAATGCTGGAGTGTGTTGCCATTTCCTCCTCCAGGGGATCTTGCTGACCCAGGGACTGAACGCACGTCTCCTACAATGGCAGGTGAATTCTTTACCCCTGAGCCATTAGGGAAACCCAGACATTTTATAGAATGCCCTTCAATCGAGATTAGTCTGGTGTCCTTTTTTCATGATTAGTTATGATTATGGATTTTGTGGAGGAATATCATAGAGGTAAAGTGCCATCTTCACCACATCATGTCAAGGGTATTACCATGGACATGATTTTACTTGTAGACATTAGCTTTGGTCAACTGACAGAGTGGTTACTATATCTCAAATACATTGGTGTCAGATATAAAATACAGCACCTTCCAACTAATTTGTTAGAAAACTGATACACACAAGGGGAAATGATAATTTACAAAACTTTGGTGTATTTGGTGGATGAGATAGTAAATGTAGGCCATGATCCCTCCTTCCATTTTTGAAGTCACAGAGTTTCCTAGTTATGATAGCCATGGAAGCATTGAAACAGTCTGAACTTAGATCCAGATCGCCAAATGGCTGTCTTATAAAGAGTTAAACAAATTTTTGAAGTTAATCGCATTCAGTAATATTCAGAACCATAAAATGGTTTTGTTTAATTATTAAATTGAACAAATAAACATGTGTCAGTATAATTAAATATATTTTAACAAAATAAAAATGTAATATATATTTTTATGTTTTCTTCATTAAAAATATCTCTTTTTCAGTGCCTCTGAAGGGTTGAAGCTATCAACTAGGCATTCAAATGATCTTCTATGAATACTAGAGTTTTACAGTTGGAGAAACTCATTTACTTATTTATTTAAACAAAAATGCATTGTTTATCCAATCTTACAAGAAGAACCCAAAGTTCTTCTTGTAAACAGCTAAACCAGTGCACAGAGAAGGGTTATAACTTTTAGGAGCAGAACTAGGGTTAAATGCCAATATTTGGGTTCAGAGAGATGTGGATTCTTGTCTCAGTTGTGAAATTTGAGTGACTTTGGACAAGTTATGTAACTTTGTGGAGCCATAGTTGTTTTATGAACAAAACTAGCACATAGTTTTTGTATTAAATACAAGCCCATGTGAGCTCCTGACTGATACCCATGAGTTCTAGTCCCTCCCTTTCCTCCTTCCTTTTCCTGTGATCATCAGTCATACTCAATAGGAGTTATAAAATTATTTATTTGAGAATAGGATGCTATAATACTTTTATTAATATATCAACTATTGTTTTTCTCCTTGACTTTAATATTTGAGTTTCTTTCACAATTTTCTTTTTTTTCAAAATCACTTCATTGAGGTTGACTGACATGTGAAAAGTTACACTTATTTAATACATACACTTCTCTAAAATTTGGGGATCATTATAGTTCTGTGAGACCACCACCACCATCAAGGCAGTAGGCAGGTCCATCAACTCTGAAAGTTTCCTCCCACCCTATTGGTTCTTCTTCTTATTTTTTGGGGGGGAGATTTTATTATTTGCTTTATTTTTTTAATCTTTTTTTTATTTTTTTCATTAAATTTTTTTTCCATTTATTTTTATTAGTTGGAGGCTAATTACTTTACAATATTGTAGTGGTTTTTGTCATACATTGACATGAATCAGCCATGGATTTACATGTGTTCCCCATCCCAAACCCCCCTCCCACCTCCCTCCCCATCCCATCCCTCTGGGTCTTCCCAGTGCACCAGCCCCAAGCACTTGTCTCGTGCATCCAACCTGGACTAGCAATCTGTTTCACACTTGATAATATACATGTTTCGATGCTGTTCTCTCAGATCATCCCACCCTCGCCTTCTCCCATAGAGTCCAAAAGTCTGTTCTGTACATCTGTGTCTCTTTTTCTGTCTTGCATACAGGGTTATTGTTACCATCTTTCTAAATTCCATATATATGCGTTAGTATACTGTATTGGTGTTTATCTTTGTGGCTTACTTCACTCTGTATAATGGTCTCCAGTTTTATCCATCTCATTAGAACTGATTCAAATGTATTCTTTTTAATGGCTGAGTAATATTCCATTGTGTATATGTACCACAGCTTTCTTATCCACTCATCTGCTGATGGGCATCTAGGTTGCTTCCATGTCCTGGCTATTATAAACAATGCTGCGATGAACATTGGGGTGCACGTGTCTCTTTCAGATCTGGTTTCCTCAGTTCTTCTTATTATTTTTAAATAAGAACAAAATGTAACGTGTCCAATACAGTATTATTTGCTACAACCACTCTGATGTGTATTGATTTCCAGACTGTATGCACCTTGCATAATTGAAATTCTGTCTCCTTTGACTTTAAATTCCCATCTCCTCTGTCCCTAAACCCTGGGCACCACCATTCCACTCTGTTTCCATGAGTTTGACGTTTTTAGGTTCCATGTATAAGTGAGGTCCTGCAGTATTTGTCTTTCTGTGTCAGGTTTATTTCACTTAGCATAACAAAGCCATTTAAGGCCACCCGTGTTGTTGCAAACGGCAGGATTTTTCATTTTTTAAGGCTGAATGATATTCCATTGTATGTATAGACCATATTTCCTTCATTCATCCATCCAGCCATGGGCATTTAGGCTGTATCAATATCTTGACTGTAGGAGTAATGCCGCCATGAACGTGTGAGCGCAGATGTTTCTTTGAGGTCCTGATTTCTGTTCCTCTGGACAAACACCCACAAGTGGGTGATGTGGTAGCTCAAGGATTAGTGCATCTTCCCTGAGTCACTGACCTCTGGATTACCTGAGCTTCCCCTTTTGCCCTGTCAGTTTACCTCAAATTCTTTAGCAGCTGTCTGTATTAAATGTGTTTTACTTTAAATATCCATTGTTTTTTTCAGCCAGCTATTTGGTACAATTATATTCAGCATGGAAGATGAGAAATGTTCAACAGTTAAGAAAAAATTGCATTCCTAGTGTTGACTATTTGGATTTAAAGACTTTTTATGAAAAATTATGATGCCATAAACATCATAAATAAATGAAAATTTACTCTAAAATAATAATAAAAAAATATATTACATAGTTTTTTGAGTGGTCCCCTGAATTTGTAATTTAACTCCAAGTGTTCTACCAAGAGATAGAAATAAATAGCTTTTAGTTTTGTTTCATTGCCTGAGAAAATCTCCAGCAGAGTAGTAGTTTTTTTTTAAACATGAATGGAAAATACTAAAGCAAACTGGAACAAAAATTAGTAGGCAACAGAAAAGACGTAAGAAGCAAAAGTTAAAACTAAAAATAATCTTCAGTTTCTCTATTTTCTCTTTCTGAAATTGTTGAATTGATAGGTAATTTAGCTTCTAAAACAAAGTTGTATGTATGTGTAGTACGTGTATTCTCTAAAGAAGATGATTTGGTTATAACAGTATTTCAGTCTCTAGGAACTCTAGCAATGTATCAACATTTATACCATGTTACAGGATTTTTAAAAAGTTAATAACATTATTATTTTAAAATAATACATTATTAATACATAAAATACATTATTTTAAATGTATTGTTTTAGCTCAGTTGGTAAAGAATCCGCCTGCAAGGCAGGAGACCCCAGTTTGATTCCTGGGTCAGGAAGATCTGCTGGAGAAGGGGTAGGCTACCCACTCCAGTATTCTTGGGTTTCCCTTGTGGCTCAACTGGTAAAGAATCCACTTGCAATGTGGGGAAACTGGGTTTGATCCCTGGGTTGGGAAGATCCCCTGGAGAAGGGAAAGGCTACCTACTCCAGTATCCTGGCCTGGAGAATTTTATGGACTGTATAGTCCAGGGTGTTGGAAAGAGTCGGACACAACTGGGCTACTTTCACTTTCACTTTCATTATTAAAAAGCACTGGCTTAGAACTTGTGCGGTATCTTTATATGGTTTTAGTTGATACATGAGAAGTTTAAAATCTTTTTTTTAAAAAATCTCATTTAAAAGTTAACGAAATGAAGTTTGGTGCATCAAGCAAACTCTTCCTGCAGAGGTTCAAACTGAAACATTCTGAGACTCCCTTCAAATATGGAAAATAATTTCAACCTCCCTTCCCTTTTCTTAGGTGTTGGCCACAGGCAGCCAAAATGAGTTTTGTTATGATGACATCAAGACAAATGCCCCCTTAACCTATGTGATATATCACCGACTCTGAATGTGTACACGTTAGCTAGTCTAAGAGTCCCAGGTCATGTTTTCTGTGACTTCTGTGAGACCTTTATGATGGGCATTAAATATCTTTTCAGGTGGATAATATCATTTTAGTAGAATGACAATCATCTTTCCCAATTCTGAGATTACTATAAGTACTTTACTTTTATTGACGGTCTTTACTTCACATGAAACATTTATCAGGTGAGGGTCAAAGTAACTCATTTCTAAATGACTGTATTTGGTAAATTCTTATCATTTAGCAGGGATAAACATGCCAAAAGGATTCATATGTTTGCCTTTATATACTCATTATTTTTTGTCTGAGAGCATGAAGTCATTGTAATCTCTTGAACCTTAATTATTTTAAATTTTGAATGAAATGGGCCTTTAAAAATGTATAGGCAGATAATTGCCTCTGTGAGTTATTAACACTAATTTTCTCCATTAGTCTCTTTGAAGCTCTGTGAACTTGATATCTACAGAGCCTGGCCTCTGAATTCATAGATTCTCTGGGTCCACTTAAAATTATTTAGAGGTTCTAACTTACTGTCCATATTTCCATGCCATTTAGAGTGAAGTGTTAGTCGCTTAGCTGTGTCTGACTCTTTGCAGCCCCATGGACTGTATCCCACCAGGCTCCTCTGTCCATGGAATCCTCCAGGCAAGAATACTGGACTGGGTTGCCATTCCCTTCTTCAGGGGATCGAACCTGGGTCCTCCATTGCAGGCAGATTCTTTAACATCTGAGCCGCCAGGGAAGCCCCATTTAGTAGTTAATAGTTTAAAAATATGCAAGTATTCACCTGCCATAAAAAGAGGAACTGAGGAAAAATGCTTTGGTTCTCAGCTCAAATAAAATTAATAAATAGCTTTAAATTCAGTCTGTTCCAATAACACAAATATGATTACATGCCAATTATTAAATTGGGGTGAATTACTTTCACTGAGAAATATACCAGAATATCAAATGTTTTCATTATAGCATGTTCCTGTATTCATCTGATACCAGAAACATCAAGTATGTTGTGTACATTTAAATATATGAAGTAAAGATAGAGACAGAAGGGTATTGTATATTTCACCAACAATATCATGAAAAATATCCTAAGGGAAAAAGATGGCATTTTATGTGAATATGTGCACTTATACTATATGTATTGTGCATATGTACATACATAGAAAATGGGTAGATAGAAAAATAATAATATGGCTGTAAGAATAACCACAATACAGATATGCTCCTTGTCTATCTTTAATTGTGACAATCTCAGCATACCTCTGAGACTGTTCTGTGATTTTCTGGGAGTCTTCTCAGAAAATGGAGTCGAGCATTTCCTCGACTGGGCCAGCTCAGCCTCACAAGCACTGTTTCAGTTATCTTTGTATCAGTGATGTCTCATCAGCCATTGCAAATGCTATGGCCAAACCCCAAGTCAGAGGCTGGGAAGTAAATCCCTCTTGCCATGAGGCTGAGATGTGAGTGCAGAGTTCTTTTAGGGAATTCAAAAATTAGAATCAATCTAACAAAATTATTTGTCCTTCTAGGAAGCTCCTTCCTTCTTCTAACGGCGCTTGCATTGCATTATGATTGTTGGCTGACTTCTCTTTCTACCATTAAGGACTGAGCCCCTCCATCCTCAGATAAAAAAACTGAGTCGTTTCCTGTGAGCTGATACCACCTAGTTGCCGTTCTATAAAGATGCTTAATATTTGTTCATTGATGGCAGCAAGATGGAAGCAATTGTTTCCTGTGATAAATTTTTATTTATTAGAAACACTGACATGTGAGAAAAGCTAAAGAGGGGAAATTATCTGGGTCATTGGTTGTACTTCTGGCAGTGCATTTCTTTCCTTTTCTGTGTCAAGCTTAAAGGAGATCTCAGAACTTCTAATGGATAATGATTTTCTAAGTGTTTCCTACTGCAGTCATCTTTGTCAAAAACCTTCAATCCACATAGGGACTTCTTTCCTAAAATGTATTTCTTCCTTCTCATATGCAGATAGAGAACTAATAAATCTCCACTCCTTGTTTTACTCAGATTATGACCTGTAACTGTTCTGAATCTTATAATGTAACTTTAGGAATGCAGCAGGATTTTTAAGTTGTTTGACATTTATTGGTCTTAAATACACAGTGAGAGAATCAAGAGACTTTTAAAATCAGCATATCATTCTTTGTGTGTGTGTGTGTGTATATTAATCTTTTTGTCTTGGTTACTTCTGTGTTTGTAGAAAAATGTTTATTTAATGTGGGTAATATTTAGCCTTAGCATAAATGAAAGATACTGAAAATACAGAAGCTTAAGAAAATTTATTAAAAGAATTAAGAAGGAAAAAGCCCATAATAAAATGGAAATTTGCGCTCATCATTTGTACTTAAATTTTGCGTTTTGACTCTGAGCTTTATGGGTGTGCAGAAGATCAAAGCATAGAATTATAGTATGAAGAGCAAAGTAAAATCAACTTGGAAAAGAATAATACCTATATGTCGGGCTTATTCCCTCCAAACTAAGGTAGCTGGAAGCTATATCACACTAGGGGATTCTGAGGAGCAGATAACTTGATTATTTAGCTTTAGAAGATTAAATGCACTAGTTGTGCTGTGCAAGTATCGTGGAAAAGCTTCAGAGATTTCTTATTTTCCTTCTTGGTCAGGTCACAGCATCTTCATTCCCTCATGATCTTTTTTTAATCTTCAATTCTTTTTCATCTTGAGTCTCCTTTTAGCTCCACAAGGCTAAATCTTATTCCAAATTTATTTACAGAGTGCCATTCATCAAAACAATGATCACAGCCCTTTCCCGAGCAAGACACCCTTGGGCTGAATCAAGAAGGCAAACAGTAAAATAATTATTTGGTTAAAGTTATTTCGGAAAGCACTCTGCTTGTCTCAGTCCAGCACACTCGCTGATTCACGAGGCTGGCAGAGGCTGCTGTTGGCTTGTTTATCAGCTGCTGCACCCATTCTAAGCCAATAGTCTGTGTCTTTGATCATTTACTAGAAGTTCTGGAGTCTCACAGAATGTGGCCTGGAGGGATTCTTTTTGGATTGTGGTGCCAGTGTGAAAAAAATCTCTCTCTTCCTGCCAACTGGTGGGCTTCCCCGCTCCCCTGAGTATAATAAGCTGGGACTTTGACAAATTCTTAACCACCATCAAAACATTTGCATCCTTTGTAGTGAGACTTAGGATGTGTGGTCGAATTTGGAATCCCTACATGCTCTGTCGTGCCCTGAGGCTGTCAGAAAGAAGAGGATGGACACCAGTACCCATAATGAGAAAGCGTGCAGAGGGAGGGAGGAAATTTATTGCTGAATGATGTTGGTGTTCTCCTTAAAGGTAGTAAGGTGGTCTGTGGAGTCAGAGAGAACAGCTGACATACCAAACAAAGAGACCAGGTGGGGATTCCTCTTCCTCTGTGGGTTCCTAAGTGCCCTATGCCCTTGGAGTTCAAGTGATCCCATAACTAAGAGTTACACATAAGACATATGTGAAGGGTTGTTAGGGAGAGTGAGTGGTCCAGTGGGAAATTTGTAGGCCTTCTTAGCCCAATATGCCTTGGTATACTGATTTAGCTGGTTGTCTGAGCCTACAGCATATGCCTAACCCTCTGGGCTCTTAGTGGGGCGTCCCCAGGATTAACCCCTTGTCTTCAGGATCTTGAATGTTGATTCTGTCTAGCTATCTAGACTTTTAGCCTTGACTTCCCTGGTGGCTGAGATGGTAAAGAATATGCTTGCAATGCAGGAGACCTAGGTTTGATCCCTGGATGGGGAAGATCTGCTGGAGAAGGAAATGGCAACCCACCCCAGCATTCTTGCCTGGAGAATCCTATGGACAGAGCCTGGTAGGCTGCAGGCCATGGGCTTGCAAAGGGTCAGACACAACTCTGACTAACTATCACTTTCTTTTCTTGGAAACATAGCTGCATGTTATGAACAGGATGTTTGTGTCCCTCCAAACTTCATATGCTGAAGCCCTCAACCCCAACATGATAATGTGTGGAGATCGGCCTTTGGGAGGTGGTGAGGTTTAGATGAGGTCATGAGGGTGGGGCCCCATGATGGGATTAGTGCCCTCATAAGGAGAGACACCAGAGAGCTGTGCTGGCGTTTCTTGCTCTCTCACCCCTTTGTGAGGACACAGTGTAAAGGTAGTCATCTCCAGGCCAGAAAGAAGGTCTTCACCAGGACCCAACAATGCTAGCACCTCAATCCCAGACTTGCAGCTCCCAGAACTGTGAGAAATAAGCCCCTGTTGTTTAGAGCACCCAGCCTATGGCATTTGTGATGGCAGCCAAAGCTCACCAAGCCGCTGCAGTCATGCACTGATGATGGGGATGCCTCTGATGACATCACTGCCAATAGTAGTTGTACCAGTGATGTGATGGTTACTCTCTTCTGAGTGTGATTAGAATACATATGATATCTTAAGGATCAGTGGAAAGGGGCTAAATATTACTTTTGGTACAGACCTAGAGAAGGAGTAAGAGTTAACATAGCATTTTGTATAGTCAGGAGTTCCTGATTCAAGAAACAGTTGTTCAGTGTTGACATGAAATTGGGGTTGAGGGCTTGGCAGAGGCCAGACACCAAGAGTGCTTTTGAGAGTTGAGAGCATGAAACATCTTACAGCTGGAAGAGCCTGTGTAGTGAGTTTACATCAAAGCCACAGTTGACAAAGCTCTGTTGAGAAATGACCTTTAATCATTTCCATTATTTTTGTTTGCATTTCCCCTCAAGACTTTAACCCTTTATTTATTTATTTATTTTTCATTTATTTTTATTAGTTGGAGGCTAATTACTTTACAATATTGTAGTGGTTTTTGCCATACATTGACATGAATCAGCCATGGATTTACATGTGTTCCCCATCCTGATCCCCCCTCTCACCTCCCTCCCCATCCCACCCCTCTGGGTCTTCCCAGTGCACCAGCCCTGAGCACTTGTCTCATGCATCCAACCTGGACTGGTGATCTGTTTCACACTTGATAATATACATGTTTCAACACTATTTTCTCAGATCATCCCACCCTTGCCTTCTCCTACAGACTCCAAAAGTCTGTTCTACTGGAGCCCATTATACAGAGTGAAGTAGGCCAGAAAGCTATACACCAATACAGTATACTAAGGCATATATATGGAATTTAAAAAGATGGTAATGGTAACCCTATATGCAGGACAGAAAAAGAGACACAGATGACTTTAACCCTTTAAAGGGAACTTTCACATGCCCACTCCTTCATGCCAGCACTCAGACAGGGGGTCTAATGCTCTAGGTTTCCATAGTTGTGGTGGGGCTTACCTTTTGCTGCACAAAATACAGAGACTGGAGGGAAATGATAATTCTTTATTGGGGGTCAGGATAGTGTCAGACATCAGCAAAACAAGCAACCACCACCATCATAGAAAAGATAAACAAGAGTTCTCCAGGTGGAGGAGAAACACTGTCATTCTGAGAAGTGAGGTCAGACACTATTGGGTTGGCTAAGAAGTTTGTCTGGGTTTTTCCACAACATTTTTTTGGAAGAAAACCAAATGAACTTCTTGGTCAACCCAATAGAAAGTTACCAAAGCACAAAAGAGCATGTTGAATTTATTAAAGAAAAATGTATGACTAGAGATTAATGCCCTTGGCCAAGCAGGTTGGTTTTGAATCTGGGAAGGAGAATTGGATTTGGGAGATGAAAATTTTGTACTCCAGTGTTCTTCGAGGACTGTTACGACCGGCTGGTGAGGGATGTCTAGGAGCTGGACGTTACTGTGATCTGATAACTGCGCTATGTGTCCTCCCTCAAATGCCCCCAAATGAATACTTTGAAATCCTAATGCTCAATGTGATGGTCTTAGGAGAGGGATGGGGTGAGGGGAGGCACTGGAATGTGATGAACTTATGAAGCTGGGGCCTCATGAATGGCATTAGTGCCCTTATCAAAGAGACCCCGGAGAGCTCCTCCTCCTCCTCCTCCAGGTGAGGACACAGTGAGAAGGGGCCTTCAGGGAACCTGAAAGTTCTCACCAGACACAGACTGTGCTGACAGCATGACTCTGGACTTCCCAGCCTCCAGAACTCTGAGAAGCATATTTCTGTTGTTTATAAAGCCACCCAGACTATGGTATGGTTTGTTATGATGCCCAAACAGATTGAGATAGACCTTTACTTGCCGTTATCTATTTGCAGTTCATTGTTAACCTCCCGTTTGCATTGGTAGTGTCAAATAGCAGCCTGCAAGGAGCCTAAATCTGTAAGATGAGCCTGCTTTGTTACCTTTTCCAACCAAAGTATTCCTATCAGCAGAGAAGACTTAATAGATGCTCCTGGGGAGCATGGAAAATAACTCAGAGCATGTCTACTGAACATAAATATGCATGTGTGTGTGCACATGCATGCTCAGTTATGTCCAACTCTTTTGAAACCCAAGGACTGTAGCACTTCAGGCTCCTCTTTCCATGGAATTTCCAAGTAAAGAATGCTGAAGTAGGTTTCCATTTCCTTCTCCAGGAGATCTTCCGGACCTAGGGATTGAACTCACATCTTCTGCATTGTCAGACAGATTTTTTACCACTGAGCCACCTGGAAAACCTGTCAGTATGCACAAGCATCTTTTCATGGCTTTTGTTTGAGCTTAAGAGTTAGGTGAATTTGTAAATTTTCTTCTTAAAATGTCATGGGAAAAAATAATTGTAGAATCAGATTGAAAATATGTTAACTTATTCAATCTTCATTCTCCCCTCCTTCTTTATCTGTAAACCTCTAGGTGTGTTCTTGTGTTTGCCATCCCAACATGACAGTATCCACAGGAAAGATGATGCTGTCTCCAGCACGTGGTCAATACCGATCCATCTAAGCCAGTCATGGGGTTCTCATCACTGAGGCCAGTCATTTATTTAAGTGTTACTTACAAGAAGGAGATAGAAAATTTTTTCTTGTTCTTAAAAAGTTGATGGTGACATAGTCCTCTTCTTTTCCAGACATTCTTGTGTCTGACATTCTTGTGTCTGAATGTGATGTCTTGGAGCTGTGGTATTTGTGCTGTGATTATGGGGTAGCCACAGCCTGAGGAGCGTGCTCCTCTGTGGAAAATGACAAAGCAAAACAGAAAACCAGTCTAGGGATTTGGGGCTTCCCAGGTGGCACAGTGATAAAGAATCTGCCTGTCAAGACAGGAGACTCAAGAGATATGGGTTTGATCCCTCAGTCAGGAAGATCCCTTAGAAGAGGAAATGGCAATCCACTCCAGTATTCTTGCCTGGAAAAATCCCATGGGCAGAGGAGCCTGGTCAGCTATAGTCCAGGAGGTCAAAAAGACTGAGACACAACTGAGCACATACACACACTATGGACTTGCCTCTCCATGGTTTCACTGAGTCTCTGGATTGAGCAAACTTGGAGTTCACCTGAAGACCTGCTGCTGTGGGAGACTATGAAATGTCCTTAGGACACTGAGTTCAGGCTTTCAGACATTAGCAAGATAAGGTATTCTTTCTTCTTTACCCCCAAACCTTTCAGAAAAGCTGATAATACACAATAATATTAATCTCATGAATTTGTCTCTCTCCACCCACCGCATGTCTTCGAACCCCTTAGATAATTCACACCTGCCTTGAGAAACTCAAGCTACCTCTTTCTTCATGGTGAATAGGCCATATGAACTTAATGCATTTACTTACTCGTGATAAAGTATGTAAAAGATAAACTTAAAAATATACATTCTGTGTTACTGAGTCCATCATACCACTCACTTCAGGACAGGTCCATAAATTGACAGATGAGTTGTTGGGGCAAGGAATAGTAGTCACTTTATTCAGAAAACCAGCACACAGAGAAGATGGGGGACTAGTGTCCCAAAGAACCGTGTTAACCCTAGTTAGAATTCAGGCTTTGTATACTAGAAGGGGTGAGGGTGTGACTGGTTGGTGCTGACTTTTCAGTGCTGGCCAGACCCCCGGGGGGGGATGTGTGATCCTTTGTTCTTGTTCCTGTCTGGATAGTGATGTTCTGGAAACCTCTAAGAACACTGATTTTATTCTCTGTTCTGCAACTTTGTATCTCCATATGAATGAAAATTGTTATATATTTAAAGGTCAAGTCTGGGAGACAAGGACTTGAGAAAGGGCTATTACGTATATTTCAGGCTACAGGTCGCATTCCTCTACAAAGGGGCAACCAAGCACAAAGGTCAGAGCTAAAGGAACCAATCCAATAAGGAGTCAGGTTTGTTCTTCTCTGTTACAAGACCATCATAATGAAATAGCTTCCTATTATATATATGCATATATACAGATGTGTGTGCTAAGTTGCTTCAATAGTGTCTGACTCTTTGTGACCCCATGGACTGTAGACAGCCAGGCTCCTCTATCCATGGGATTCTCCGGGCAAGTATACTGGAGTGGGTTGCCATGCCTTTCACCAGGGGATCTTCCTGACCCAGAATGTGAACCCTCATCTCCTGCAGCTCCTGTGTGGCAGGTGTGTTTTTTACAATTGAGCCACTGGAGAAGCCCTTATGTATATACATATTAGTTCAGTTCAGTCGTTCAGTTGTGTCAGACTCTTTGCGACCCCATGGGCTACAGCACGCCAGGCCTCCCTGTCCATCACCAACACCTGGAGCTTGCTCAACTCATGTCCATCGAGTCAGTGATGCCATCCAACCATATCATCTTCCGAAGTCTCCTTGTCCTCATGCCTAACTTTCCCAACATCAGGGTCTTTCCAATGAGTCAGTTCGTCACATCAGGTGACCAAAGTATTGGGACTTCAGCATCAGTCCTTCCAATGAATATTCAGGATTGATTTCCTTTAGATTGACTGGTTTGATCTCCTTGCAGTCCAAGGGACTCTCAAGAGTCTTCTCCAACACCACAGTTCAAAAGCATCAATTCTTCAGTGCTCAGCTTTCTTTATGGTCCTCCTATCTCATACATACCTGACAACTGCAAAAACCATAGCTTTGTCTAGATGAACCTCTGTCAGCAAAGTAATGTGTCTGGTTTTTAATACACTGTCTAGGTTTGTCATAGCTTTTCTTGCAAGGATCAAGCGTCTTTTAATTTCATGTCTGCCATCACCATCCACAGTGATTTTGGAGCCCAAGAAAATACAGTCTGTCACTGCTTCCATTGTTTCCCCATCTATTTCCCATGAAGTGATGGGACTGGATGCCATGATCTTTGTTTTTTGAATATTGAGTTTTAAGCCAGCTTTTTCTGTCTCCTCTTTCAGTTTCATCAAGAGGCTCTTTAGTTCCTCTTCACTTTCTGTCATAAGGGTGGTGTCATCTACGTACCTGAGGTTATTGATATTTGTCCCAGCAATCTTGATTCCAGTTTGTGCTTCATCCACCCAAGCATTTCACATGATGTGTTCTGCACATAATTAAAATAACCAAGGTGACCATATACAGCCTTGACATACTCCTTTCCAAAATTTGAACCTGTCTGTGGTACCATGTCTGGTTCTAAGTCTTGCTTCTTAACCTGCATAAGATTTCTCAGGAGGCAGGTAAAGTGATACGGTGTTCACATCTGTTTAAGAATTTTCCACAGTTTGTTGTGATCCACACAATAAAAGGCTTTAGCATAATCAATGAAGCAGAAGTAGATGTTTCTCTGGAATTATCTTGCTTTTTCTGTGACCCAACAGATGTTGGCAACTTGATCTCTGGTTCCTCTGCTTTTTATAAAGCCAGCTTGAACATTTGGAAGTTCTCAGTTCACATACTGTTGAAGCTGAGCTTGGAGAATTTTGTGCATTACTTGCTAGAATGTGAGATGAGTGCAATTATATGGTAGTTTAAACTTTCTTTGGCATTGCCCTTCTTTCAGATTGGAATGAAAACTGACATTTTTTCAGTCCTGTGGCCACTGCTGAGTTTTCCAAATTTGCTGGCATACTGAGTGTAGAACTTTCACAGCATCATCTTTTAAGATTTGAAGTAGCTCAGCTGGAATGTCATCACTTCCACTGGCTTTGTTTGTAGTGATGCTTCCTAAGGCCCACTTGACCTCATACTCCAGAATGTCTGGCTCTAGGTGAGTGATCACACCATCGTGGTTATCTGGGTCATGAAGATCTATTTTATGGTTCTTCTGTGTATTCTTGCCACCTGTTCTTAATGTCTTCTGCTTCTGTTAGGTCCACACTATTTCTGTCCTTTATTGTGCCCATCTTTGCATGAAGTGTTCCCTTGGTATCTTGAATTTTCTTGATCTTTAGTCTTTCCCATTCTATTGTTTTCCTCTATTTCTTTGCATTGATCACTGAGGCAGGCTTTCTTATCTCTCCTTGCTATTCTTTGGAACTCTGCATTCAAATAGATATATCTTTCTTTTTCTTGTTTGCCTTTAGCTTCTCTTCCTTTCTCAGCTATTTGTAAGGCCTCCTCAGACAACCATTTTGCCTTTCTTTTTCTTGGGGATGTTTTTGATCATGGCCTCCTGTACAGTGTTACAAACCTCCATCCTGTTTTTCAGACACTCTGTCTCTCAGATCCAATCCCTTGAATCTATTTGTCATTGCCACTGTATAATCATAAGGGATTTGATTTAGCTCATACCTGAATTGTCTAGTGGTTTTCCCTACTTTCTTCAATTCAGTTCTGAATTTGGCAATAAGGAGTTCATGATCTGAGCCACAATCAGCTCCCGGTCTTGTTTTTGCTGACTGTTTTGCTTCTCCATCTTCAGCTGCACAGAATGTAATCAGTCTGATTTCTGTATTGACCATCAGGTGATGGCCATGTGTAGAGTCTTCTCTTTTTTTGTTGGAAGAGGGTGTTTGCTATGACCAGTGTGTTCTCTTGGTGAAACTCTATTAGCCTTTGCCCTGTTTCATTTTGTACTCCAAGGCCAGATTTGCCTGTTACTCCAGGTATCTCTTGACTTCCTACTTTTGCATTCCAGTCCCCTAATGAAAGGGACATCTTTTTTGGGTGTTAGTTCTGGAAGGTCTTGTAGGTCTTCACAGAACTGTTCAACCTCAGCTTCTTCAGCATTCTTGGTTGGGGCATAGACTTGGATTACTGTGATATTGAATGGTTGCCTCGGACACAGAGATCATTCTGTTGTTTTTGAGATTGCACCCAAGTGCTGCATTTTGAACTCTTTCATTGATTATGAGGGCTGCTCCTTTTCTTCTAAGGGATTCTTGCCCATAGTAATAGATATAATGGTTATCTTAATTAAATTTGTCCATTCCTGTCTGTTTTAGTTCGCTGATTCCTAAAATGTCGATGTTCACTCTTGGCATCTCATGTTTGATCACTTCCAATTTACCTTGATTTATGGAACTAACATTCCAGGTTCCTATACAATATTGTTCTTTACAGAATCGGACTTACTTCTACACCAGTCACATCCACAACTGGGCTTTGTTTTCACTTTGGCTCAACCTCTTCATTCTTTCTGTATTTATTTCTCCACTCTTCTCCAGTAGCATTTTGGGCACCTATCTACTTGGGGAGTTCATCATTCAGTGTCATCTTTTGCCTTTTCTTGCTGTTCATATACAAATGTACATGCATATATGTATATATGGAAGCTTCCTGATGGGAGAGACTGACTGTGGAGGAACCAGAGTCTTGTTCAGATGGGTAGGGCCATGCTCAGTAAATCTTTAATCCAATTTTCTGTGGATGGGCTGAGCTGTGTTCCCTCTCTGTTGCTTGGTCTGAGGCCAAACTATGGTGAGGTTAATGATGGTAATGATGACCTCCTTCAAAAGGACTTGTGCAGACACTGTTGTATTCTGTGCCCCTAACCGGGTAACAGGCTACTGCTGACCCATGCCTCCACTGGAGACCCCTGGACACTCACAGGCAAGTCTGGCTCAGTCTCTCATGGGAACACTGCTCTTTTCTCCTGGCTCCTGGTGCACACAAGGTTTTGTTTGTGCCCCCCAGGAGTCTGTTTCCCCAGTCCTGTGGAAGTTCTCTAATCAAATCCCACTGGCCTCCAAAGTCAAATTCCCTAGAGGTTCTCCGTCCCTTTGCTGGATCCCCAGGTTGGGAAATCTGTTATGGGTCCTAGAACTTTCTTAACAATGCAAGAATTTCTAATTGTTCTGCCGTTTGTGGGTCATCTGCCTGATGGCTCTGTGGTGGGGCTAATGGCAACCTCCTGCAAGAGGGCTTATGCCACACGCTGCACAACCCAGATCTGCTGCAGCCAGAGCCCCTGTCCCTGCAGCAGGCCACTACTGTCCCATGTGTCTGCAGGCAATACCAAACATTCAAAGGCAGGCCTGGCTCAGTCTTTTGTGGGGTCCCTGGGTCCTAGTGAGCAAAAGGTTTTGTTTGAGCCCTTCGAGCATCTCTGGTGGGTATGGGGTTTGATTCTAAATGCAATTTCACCCCTCCTACTGTCTTGTTGGGGCTTCTCCTTTGCCCTTGGGTGTGGTGTATCTTTTTTTGGTGGGGTCCAACATTCTCCTGTCGATGATTGTTCAGCAGCAAGTTGCAATTTTGGAGTTCTTGCAGGAGAAGAGAACTCTCTGCATCCTTACCAAGCACCCAGGTCCACAGGAGAAGGGGTCCCCAGACTCTACTCTGCTCATAGTTTGCAGCCAGTTTCACCTGTTGCTGGATTTCCAAGGACATCTTCTGGTAGGCACTCTGAAATGACTGCATATTGGAATAGTCTTCAGTGGCAGGAGAGGAGCCAATAAGAATTCAGCTTCTTATCCTTTATAGCTTCTCATCTCCTTTCTTGAATGGATCAGGGGCCACCAGCCCTTCTAGGTTGCATTATCCAGCTCCTTCTTCTTTCCATCTTTCTCTCTCTTTTTTGTTCTAATTTAAGCTGCAGCCCAGTCATGCGGCCCAGTGGAGCAGGTGGGTTTCTGGGGGGAGGATGCAGGTGAAGGGAAGGGCACCTCCACCTTTTCTCTTTACATGACAGAACATATGTATATGGTCATATGTATGTGGCCATATATATTTATTATATGGTTATATATATATGTATATATATATATGCAATTTGTTAGAGATTGTCTAGTGACAAGGCTTGATTTTGATTTGGGGGATTCTATTCAATTTAACGCTAGGGGAAACATGTTCTGTGTGCAAAACAGACATCTTGTGAGAGCTAGTTGTTTTCCCCAAAGTCCACAAGTTTGTGAAATACATTCTCTGTACAATATAAACAAGTTGTTTTATTTTTGACATCTTAATTCCACCTTTCACTGTCCTGTTCAATCTGGTCTCTGCACTAATTTTCAGACAAGAACTTTGATACGTAACATGAGTCAGGGCCCCTGGGGGCTCCTCAGAGGCAGCCGTGGAAACCAGAGTGGCCATTCCCTTCCCTTTTTGTTTTCCTGTTCCAGTTGCTGTTGAAATAAGGGAGAAGAGAGAGAAATCGTCTGCACTTTTTCTCTCAACTTTTACTTCAAAAAATAAATGAGATACTACTTGTGCATCAAACAATGGAATATTTTTCCTGTCATAAATTCTAAAATGTAATTGGTTGGAAATCTTTATGGCCACTTTATATATATCAGTACATGTTAATTCTGACATAATTTTTCATGGCTTCCTTCCATTTATATGCATGTTTAGGGTTTGGGTTGTGCATTGTAGTGCTAATAGATACTTTGAAAGGATGTAATTAAGCTGCTTGAATTGAATCCTAAGTTGATATTTTGAGACCAAACACTAAAATAAATAGATTTTATCTGTTTACTGATATTTCTGGTAGGGGTGAATTTTTCTTACTGTTATTTGTGTATGAATGGAATGGATGTTTCTTATTATTTTTGTGTTTCATATCCCATTCATTTCTGGAGGAAAGAGCATATATTTTTGTCTAATAAATCTCTATTTTCTTCATCAGAACTTTTTAAGTAACTCTGTTTCTTTTAGGAGTATTCTTAAGTATGGTAAATGAAACAGAACAGAAGAAACACATCAGTTTATATGTGGATGAAATTAAACTAGAAATTTCATATATCTGGAGTTCAAGCCATGTCTTTGCAGCTGTATTTTCCACCTATATCTCTTCTTTATGGTTCGTCTCCTAGATTTTCGCCCTTTACAATACTGTGCTTTCTCAGTGACTCCTGTTATTGGAAGGGACACTAATCTTTAAGTCTGAATTTTAATCATTTCATAGCCAAATTTTAACCTTAACATGATTTTGTTTGAGCTGTCATTTCTTTTCCTTTATAGAAGCAAGATGTTAGCAACGTAATAGGGTGGTTTAAAATATTAAATTCACATAACCCGTGGACAGGAACAGAATAGATCATTTAGTACAAGGGAAATGATAGAACAAATGTTCACTGGATCTTATTCCTTAAATGTGGAATCAAAGAGTCACCAAACTAAAGGAGCTAATGTGTTTTCCAACCCTTCATCTTGATTTCACACACACGAAGACTCAAACTCCAAGGAGGGAATAACATGAGAAGGTCATAAAGCTGCCTAGTGACAGAGCAGAAGGCCGAGATCCAGGCCTTTGGATGTCCAGGGAGACATGCTTATCCCCCTGTCAGTGGACCTATACAACCAGACCTCATTTCAGCCCAAACCTGTATTTGTATTACCCGAGACATCCATCAAAATGCCAGTTGCAAATTGACCTTTCAAAGCATTAAGCGACTTAATTATTTTGCAAAATTTAATTTGATGCTCTGATGCCAGCTCACTGCTGGATCGAGACATTTCCTGTTTCATAAAGTATAATTATTTGTGTATTTTGAGTTTGTTGCTGATAGCAGCACTATTGTTTCTGGGATTAAGGAAGAGCTTTGGATATGCCATACATTCTTATACACATGAAAGTCTGTCTACATCTATGATTACCTTCTTCTAAAGTGTCCTTTGAAGAATACTGGTTTAAACTATACAATTGCTTTTTCCTGATTTAAAACTGGCTGAGCATTATAAAAGGTATTTTCAGAACTTTAAATAGATACATTCAATGTGAAAGAGAGTGGGGTTATGTTGGAATTACTGTTACTGATTTCAAGTCTGAAACGCCAGGGTTTGGAGCAGAGAAAGGTAAGGCCAATAAAGGAGATGGGTGGCTTTTGTCCCTAAAACCCTGAACTCCTCAAAAGGTTTGAGCAAAGCACTTTTTAATTTTTAATTTTTTGAGGCGTTTTTTCCTGTGGACAGTTTTTGAAGTCCTTCTTGAATCTGTTACAGTATTGCTTCCATTTTTGGGTTCTGGGTTTTTGGCCCCAAGGCACATGGAATCTCAGCTTCCAACCCAGGGACTGAACCCACACCCCTTGTCTGGGGGCGGTGGGGGAGAGAGGGGCAAAGTCTTAAACACTGGACAAAGGGAAGAGTCCCAGGAAAGCGCTTTAAAGGCAAGGTGGGGGAGGGGCATGGGAGTTTGGTTGTTGCAAACGCCTTTGTGCCAGAATCCTTTGTTCTTTCCTCTGTCCACTTAGGTCAGGTCTCAGTGTTCCTCTAAATCTCCAGCATGACAAATGTTATTCTCTGTTCTGTGACTTTCTATCTCTATGTGAATGGATTCCTAAAGCCCTGAGAATAGGCTATCCTGTATTTTTCTGGCCGTAGGCAGTATTCTTTTACAAAAGGTTCAGACCCAGTGTGACTACGGGCATGCAAGAAAGCACAAAGGCTGAAGGAAAGGGAGCAAATCTAATATGGAGTCAGATTTATTCTTCACTATTACACATACTAATCTAGGAGTCTTAAATCCACACTTTGGTAACTTGATGATTTTGAATAAGTCAGTTAATTTTTCTAAACTGTAGTCTCTCTATCCATACAGAATAGAATATATATGGTGCTGTCAGTATTTTTGGTGTTAAAACTGCCTACATATTTGAGAATAAGATTGATACGTACATAGTTGCCTCAAAGAAACAGAATGGACTTTGCATTTGTAGTTCTTATATATATATATATATAATATATATATATATATGTGTATATATATATATGATCTGTTTTAGAATAAATGTGTTTAAAGAAATAGTTACTCATCAGAAGAGGAGTTGGTCTGCCATGGAATCATAGGGGGAAAAGGAATTTTTGATATAAGCCATGACAGTCCCCTCAAATACATATGAGGGACAAGGAATATAGGTCCTTACTTCAGATAATCTTGTGTCATTCATATGGCCATTTCTATCATTGGATGGATGTGTCAGGGAGGCCTTGATTAAGTTATGAAATGTTCAGTTTGGTTTATCCTGCCTTGATCTACTTCTGGGCTTGTCAAATACTGTTCTGCTTATCACCTGGCTTCCCAACGGCTCTGTGGGCCTGGTAGCTACTGCATCTCTAACACTGTGTAACAAGGGACCCCCATCACCACTTAGGACAACATTTACTTATTCTTCCCATTGTGCCCGAGAGTAGGCTGTGCATGGCCCCTTCAGGCTGGCCTCAGGGGACTGACTCTGTTTCCACTTGTGAATCTGTTTGGAACTACTTCTCGCTGTGAGTTTGACTCAGATCTGCCCCACAGAATTTGTGGGAGATGGTGAGGGACAGATGGGCCTGGAGTGCCGCAGTCCATGGGGTCGCAAAGAGTTGGACACAGCTAAGGTCTAAGCCACCACCGCTACTGCCACCACCACAATATCCTTCCATAGATCCGATGTCCTGTGGTCTTATCTTCAATTACCTGCTCTGATGCCCCATGCCATAGTTCTTATGGGAGAGAAAGCAAAGTGTGTATCAGCCCATGGGAATAAGAAACAACAGCTCAGGTGTGTCTGTTGGAGGACACAGCTGGGCCCTTGGCAGTGTGCGGTCATTAGTCAACAGGAATAACCCTCAGTCTTGCCCGTCTCCTGTGTCTCTGACCATTCTTCCCACAGGCTAGTTAGTGCACATCATGGGAATAAATCACACAGAGCAGCAGACTCCTATGCTGGGCGGTTGCTGCCTCAGCGTAGAACAGGGCTCTCTCTTACCATCGCAGTCAAGTAGTTAACTTTATATCCAGTTTTCATTTTGTTGGTATTAACGTATCTCTATTCAAGTAACTGGTGTGTTTCCAGTTTTCTAAATGGACCTGCACGAATATAAAAGCATACGGCTCGCAGAGGTTATTTATTCTGGAGTGAATAAATAAATAAATAATAATAAATAAAGACAGAATATTCTGTCTTCCGTCAGAAGTCATGTGTTGAAACCTAACCTCCAAGGTGATGGTGTTAGAAGAGGTGATTACATCATGAGGGTGGTTTCCTCATGAGTGAGATTAAAGCCTGCAGACAGCTCCCTGGCCCCTTCTGTCAGGACACAGCAAAAAGAGGGCCATCTTTTACCCAGGAAATAGGCTCCTGCCAGACACTCCATCCACAGGCGACTCTGTCCTGAATTCCTGGCTCCAGAACTGTGAGGAAGAAGTTTCTGTGGTTTTCAGGCCCCTAGTGTACCGTTTGTATTCTGTGACAGCAGCCTGAGCTTATTAAGACAGCCCTAAAGTAGAAATGGAGACCATAAGATAGACACACGTGTTCTTTGGCTTCGTAGGAGGGAGTAAATACAACATGGGGCTTCCCTGGTGGCTCAGCAATAAAGAATCTGCCAATGCAAGTGATGCGGGTTCCATCCCTCGGTCAGGAAGCACGCCTGGAGAAGGAAATAGCCACCCACTCCAGTATTCCTGCCTGGAAAGTCCCATGGACAGAGGAGCCTGACGGGCCACAATCCATGTGGTTGCAAATGAGTCAGATACGACTTAGTGACTAAACCACAACAACAAATACCACACAAGAGTGTGATATTCTTGCAGCAAAATTAAAAGCCACGTTAGAAAGAGACCAAGAGTGAAGGCTTCATCAGTGTGTTCACACACGTGTGTATGGAGCACACACCATCTTTGGGGGGTCCTTCTGTGGGAACAGAGGTGGGGAGGTGAACGTGTCAGAGGGAACAGGAAATGCAGGATATTTTGAGACTCAGTGTATAAACCCCGCCCCGAAGCCTTCTCTGCTGCGTCTTCCTGCCTGCGATGCACTGGCCCCCACCCGACCAGGGCTCTCGCGGCTCCTAGTCTACTTCACTCCATGTCAGCTTACTGGATGGTGAATAAAGCTGGAATGAGCGGTGTGGCTAAGGATGTAAAAGGCATATTTGAGGAACTTTGTGTCAAATCTGGTGAGGCCACAACTGCCACAACCAGTTTTTTAATGCTTTCTGCCCTTGCAGTCATTTTGACGTGTACCTTACGTCTCCAGGTTCATTTTCTGTTAACCTGACTTGACAACTAACAGAAATATTTATTTGCCTGTCAATCAGATGCTAGTTTTTGAGTTTTCTCCTCTCTACTTTGCATAGTTGGCATACCTTGCAACCTCCTTTCTGTAGAAAGTTGCTGGAATCACTATTTATTTATATTAAAAAAAAAAATGGTGCTCTCTCTGACTGTGTGGTTTGGACCCACCTGGAGAACTCCCTCCTTTTCTGGAAATAGCTGCATGGTTGGGTTTCTGCTAAGAGCAGAATTTGATTTGCTCCCACACCTTTGTGTTTTTTTCAGTGCCCTTTTGGAGTTTGGCAAAATTACTTTTAATTATCTCTGCTGCTTCCTTTAATAAGTAGCTTGGAGCAGTTTCCAAGGGCCTCCTCTCATCTTCCTGCATGAGACTGCTCTTGCTTCTCCAAAACACATTAAAAGGAGATACTGATGGCAACTTGGCACCATTACATTTTACTCTCAGTATCCACGGGGGAGCCGGGAACTGCTAGGTTAAAGGTGGCACCTGCTTGCAACAGAACTTGGCCTATTTTGGGAATCTAGGCATTCAGCTGTTGTGATAATTACAATGGCAAATCCCCCTCCCCCCCACATTACGCTGTTCCTGGTGCTTACGGCGCAGAAAGCATTGCTAAACTCTTGGGGGCTGGGAGATCATGTGAATTATTTCCTCACTTATTTTGGGGCTCATTGAAATTTTGTTGTTGTTCTGAGATAGAGTGATACAAGATGGGGAAACTTTAGATGCAAATCATAGGAAAAAAAAAACAACCAAAAAAAAACCCAAACACAGGTGCTCAGTGTGTGGGCCAGGAAAGCAGACATTGGTTCCCTAAGATTAGTAACTTGCCTAACTCTTTCAAATTCCATCTTCCTGAGGGATTCCAATTCTTTCGTTGTAATCCTATCTTGTATTTCATTTGCCAGGATAAGATTCATGTGTTTTAGGAGGAAGAATCAAGCTTATTTAATTCCTTCAGCAGCCACTAGGTACCTATACTTGTTGGGTAAACAATTTATCGAGAAGTTCGACTCATTGGATTTGTTCTGCTTTAGCTTTGTCTTCTGTATCTATATAGGCCACTGGATATTTGAACATACACTCATTTCTCCTTTGGTGTAAGAGAATGAGTAACCCTCTCTTGATAAGGTCAACCTCGCCATTTTGCATATTGGCCACTGTCACCGTCTTCTCCTCACTACTCAAGCTGTGAAGCTAACAATTATCCCTCTGCCTTGTACTTTCCATGAAATCAGAAGATGATTGCTTCCTGGTAGGAAAGTGATGACAAACCTAGACAGTGTGTTGAGAAGCAGAGACATTATCCAGCCAACAAAGGTTTGTATAGTCAAAGCTATGGTCTTCCCAGTGGTCATGTACATTTGTGAGAGCTGGACTATAAAGAAGACAGAGCACCAAAGAATTGATGTCTTCTAATGGTGGTACTGGAGAAGACTCCTGAAATTTCCTTGGACAGCAAGGAGATCAATCTTAAGGGAGATTAACCCTGAATACTCACTGGAAGGACTGATGCTGAAGCCGAAACTCCAGTATTTTGGTCATCTGATGCAACAGCTGACTCACTGGAAAAGTCCCTGTTGCTGGGAAAGATTGAGGGCAGAAGGAGAAGGGGACAAGAGACGATGAGATGGCTGGATGACATCACTGATGCAATGAACATGAACTTGGGCAAACTCCGGGAGATGGTGAGGGACAGGGAGGCCTGGCGTGCTGCAGTCCATGGGGTCACAGAGAGTTGGACATGACTGGGAGACAACAACAACAACTTGTACTTTCTATCCTTCCTTTCTTCCAGGATATCTGTCTTTTACCCTCTCTCACTTGCTTTCCAAATCCTTATACATTTATCCTCCTTTTCCAAAAAAAGCAAGAACTAAGCTAGCTAACTAAAAATCAAATAAAAAAGGAAGGCAAATAAATATCTTGAGTTACCCAGCCCAATAATTGTTCTGTATTGTTTTCTTCGTGGGATGCTATTAATATCAGTTTATTTTGAAGGTTGAGTGGCAACAAGAACTATGGAAATGATTATTTTTTCCTAAGCATGTTGTTGAGAATATTGTTTATTATAATATACAATGATTTGGAAAAGAAGACTCACAGGAGAGAATTATTATATTAAAACTGATAGGCCATGAGGCTTCTAAGTAATTGATTTCTCTTTCTTATAAATGATCTTACAAAAATAGTTTTTTTTTTCTTTTCTTGGTAACAGCTTAAAAGCATAGAACTCAGGGTGCAGCTCACCCATGGCAAGTATTAATCCATTAAATGCTGTTCACTGTTTTATTAGGCTCATTCTTGGCTTCATTTCATGATCCTACCTTTCCTCAGACTTATTTTGAAGGCCAGAGTGAATATCAATAAATGGATATTCTTTTCCTTCCCCATGAAGTGACCAATAACTTCATAATCATGACCCGATGCTCAGGTGTCCTTTTAAGCCTTTTAGGTGCTTTTGTCTCCACAATTCATAAATTCTGGACTCTCTTTCTCTGCTCTTGGTTCTTGTATTGCATGGGTGTTCCCTGTTCCTAAAAGATGCGCCCTGTTTCCATCTCTTTACTTGCCTGTCTGTGTCTGTCTCAGCCACTGTCGTGTATTATCCATTACTTCAGTGGGAATAACCATCTGGTGTTTAGTCTCTGCCCCCAGTGTCTCTCTGCGGCTCATGTTGTACATACCCGTCTGTCTTCCAGGAGTCTTCATTTCTGACCTTGATGGTCCTCAACTTTCGGTTAACAGAGCTCACCATCTCCTGTCCTCCAGCCTGGCTGCATTATCTCCAGTTTCTGCTGGTTGTGCTAACACTCTCCCAACACTGGACCTCCAGCCCACTTTGCATACGTGTGTGCTCCGTGGTGTCCAACTCTCTGTGACCCTCTGGACTGTAGCCCACTTGGCCCCTCTCATCCATGGGATTTTCCAGGATGATCCTGGAATGAGTTGCCATTTCCTCCTCTAGGGGACCTTCCTGACCCAGGGATCATACCCGAGTCTCCCTGTCCTGCCTTGGCAGGCAGATTCTTTCCCACTGAGCCACCTGGGAAGCTCAGAACCCACTCTGACTTTGTACCGATTCTGTCTTCTTGTTACTGACCTCCCGAGTCAGTTCCCTACTGCTCACTCACTCACACGGGAACTGTGGCATCTGGCCTTCTCTTCAGTGTACAGTGCTGGCGGGTTAACCTTCATGTACTCATAACTCAGTGGCAGTCCTGAAGCATGTAGGAGTGAGCAGGGAGCCTGGGTTGAGTCCTCATGCTGGTTCTCACCAGCAAAACCGAGTTACTTTATCTCACAATGTCACTTTAAAGTTGGCTGTGTAAGTCATGATGGACTGGTTTATTATGACTAGCAAACAATTCCAGTGCTTCTAACAACAAGATTTTATTCCGTTCTTACATTCCATGACAAACATGGAATGGTAGGGGGTTATGATGGGAAAAGGGAGCACTGTGCTGTTTTGTTGCCTGTTGTGGTTCAATTGCTAAGTTGTGTCTGACTCTTTGTGACCCCATGGACTACAGTGTTCCAGGCTCCTCTGTCCTCCACTAGCTCCCAGTTCAGTTCAGTCACTCAGTCGTGTCTGACTCTGCGACCTAATGGACTGCAGCACGCCAGGCTTCCCTGTCCATCACCAACTCCCGGACCTGCTCAAACTCATGTTCATTGAGTCGGTGATGCCATCCAGCCATCTCATCCTCTGTCACCCCCTTCTCCTCCTGCCTTCAATCTTTCCCAGCATCAGGGTCTTTTCAAATGAGTCAGCTATTCCCATCAGGTGGCCAGAGTATTGGAGTTTCAGCTTCAGCATCAGTCCTTCCAATGAACATTCAGGACTTATTTCCTTTAGGATTAACTGGTTTGATCTCCTCACAGTCCAGGGGATTCTCTAGAGTCTTCTCCAACACCACAGCTCAAAAGCCTCAATTCTTCAGTGCTCAGCTTTCCTTATAGTCCAACTCTCACATCCATACATGACTACTGGAAAACCCATAGCTTTGACTAGACAGACCTTTGTCAGTAATGTCTCTGCTTTTTAATATGCTGTCGAGGTTGGTCATAGCTTTTCTTCCAAGGAGCAAACATCTTTTAATTTCATGGCTGCAGACACTATTTGCAGTGATTTCAGAGCCCCCCCTCTCCAAATAAAGTCTGTCACTGTTACCATTGTTTCCCCATTGATTTGCCATGAAGTGATGGGACCAGATGCCATGATCTTAGATTTTGAATGTTGAGTTTTAAGCCAGCTTTTCCACTCTCCTCTTTCACCTTCATCAAGAGGCTCTTCTGTTCCTTCTCACTTTCTGCCATAACGGTGGTGTTATCTGCATATCTGAGGTTATTGATATTTCTCCTGGAAATCTTGATTCCAGTTTCTACTTCATCCAGCATGGCATTTCACATAATGTACTCTGCATAGAAGTTAATTAAATAAGCAGTGTGAAAATACACAGCCTTAATGTACTCTTTTCCCACTTTGGAACCAGTCTGTTGTTCCATGTCTGGTTCTAACTGTTGCTTCTTGACCTGCCTACAGGTTTCTCAGAAGACAGGTCAGGTGGTCTGGTATTCCCATCTCTTGAAGAATTTTCCACAGTTTGTTGTGATCCACACAGTCAAAGGCCTTAGTGTAACCAATAAAGCAGAAGTAGATATTTTTCTGGAATTCTCTTGCTTTGTTGATGATCCAATGGATGTTGGCAATTTGATCTCTGGTTCCTCTGCCTTTTCTAAATCCAGCTTGAACATCTGGAAGTTCAAGGTTCATGTACTGTTGAAGCCTCACTTGGAGAATTTTGAGCATTACTTTACTAGTGTGTGAGATGAGTGTAAGTGTGCGGTAGTTTGAACATTCTTTGGCATTGCCCTTCTTTGGGATTGGAATGAAAACTGACCTTTTCCAGTCCTATGGCCACTGCTAAGTTTTCCCAATTTGCTGGCATATTGAGTGCACCACTCTCACAGCATCACCTTTTAGTATTTGAAATAGCTCAACTGGAATTCCATCACCTCCACTAGCTTTGTTCATAGTGATGCTTCCTAAGGCCCACTTGTCTTTGCATTCTAGGATGTTTGGCTCTAAATGAGTGATCACACCATTGTGGTTATCTGGGTCATGAAGATCTTTTTTGTTTAGTTCTTCTGCGTATCCTTGCCACCTCTTCTTAATATCTTCTGCTTCTGTTAGGTCCATGCCATTTCTGTCCTTTATTGAGCCCATCTTTGCATGAACTGTTCCCTTGGTACCTCTGATTTTCTTGAAGAGCTCTCTAGTTTTTCCCATTCTATTGTTTTCCTCTATTTCTTTGCATTGATCACTGAGGAAGGCTTTCTTATCTCTCCTTGCTATTCTTTGGAACTCTCCATTCATATATCTTTCCTTTTCTCCTTTGCCTTTCGAGTCTTTTCTTTTCTCAGCTATTTTTTGGCCTCCTCAGACAGCCAGTTTGTCTTTTTGCATTTTTTGTCTTGGGGATGGTCTCAAATACTGCCTCCTGTACAGTGTCACAAACCTCCATCCATAGTTCTTCAGGCACTTTGTCTATCAGATCTAATCTCTTGAATCTATTTGTCAGCTCCACTGTATAATTGTAATGGCTTTGATTTAGGTCATACCTGAATGGTCTTGTGGTTTTCCCTACTTTCTTCAATTTAAGTCTGAATTTGGCAATAAGGAGTTCATGATCTGAGCCACAGTCAGCTCCCAGTCTTGTTTTTGCTGACTGCATAGGGCTTCTCCATCTTTGGCTGCAAAGAATATAATAAATCTGATTTCGGTTTTGACCATGTGGTGAAGTCCATGTGTAGAGTCTTCTCTTGTGTTGTTGGAAGAGGGCGTTTGCTATGACCAGTGCATTCTCTTGGCAAAACTCTATTAGCCTTTTGCCCTACTTCAATTTGTACTCCAAGGCTAAATTTGTCTGTTACTCCAGGTATCTCTTGACTTCCTACTTTTGCTTTTCAGTCCCCTGTGATTAACAGGGCATCTTTTTGGGGTATTAGTTCTAGAAGATCTTGTAGGTCTTCATAGAACCGTTCAACTTCAGCTTCTTCAACATTATTGGTTGGGACATAGACTTGGATACTGTGGTATTGAGTAGTTTGCCTTAGAAACAAACAGAGATCATTCTGTTGTTTTTGAGATTGCACCCAAGTGCTGCATTATGGACTCTTGTTGACTATGACGGCTACTCCATTTCTTCTAAGGGATTCCTGCCCACAGTAATAGATATAATGGTCATGTGAATTAAATTCGCCCATTCCTGTTGGTTTTAGTTCACTGATTCCTAAAATGTCGATATTCACTCTTGCCATCTCCTGCTTGACCACTTCCAATTTACCTTGATTTAAGGATCTAACATTCCAGGTTCCTATGTATTATTGTTCTCAATGCATCGGACTTTACTTCCATCACCAGTCACATGTACAACTAGGTGTTGTTTTTGCTTTGGCTCCGCCTCTTCATTCTTTCTGGAGTTATTTCTCCACTGATCTCCAGTAGCATATTGGGCACCCACTGACCTGGGGAGTTCATCTTTCAGAGTCCTATCTTTTTGACTTTTCACAGTGTCCATGGGTTTCTCAAGGCAAGAATACTGAAATGGTTTGCCATTCCCTGCACCAGTGGACCACATTCTGTCAGACCTCTCCACCACGACCCGTCCATCTTGGGTGGCCCTACATGGCATGACTCATAGTTTCCTTGGGTTAGACAAGGCTGTGGTCCAGAGTTATCTCCTAGAGTTTGCTCAAATTCATGTCCATTGAGTTGGTGATGCTATCTAAGCATCTCAGCCTCTGCTCCCCCATCTCCTTTTGCCTGCAGTCTTTCCCAGCGTCAGGGTCTTTTCCAATGCTGTTTTGCAATGGCATTCAATGCTGTGTCCCTGGAGCAGTGCAGGGAACCTCTGCCCAGTTTCATTGCCAAAGCAATCCCACTGCCATGGATAACTTCAAAGGGTTGGAGGGTAAATTGATGACCCATTACTCTCAGGCTTGGCTGAGCAGAAGCTATGTGAGCTGCTGTAATTTATTTCCTCTTCCCACAAGACTGGCTTTATTCAGATAGGATGTGCCCCTTTAGCTTTGAGTAAAATGATGTGGAATGGAATTGTTATTGACTTGGGAAGAAATTGCAATATAATTGGTAAATAAACGTATGTTATTCTGGGCTACAGAAATTTAGGCATCATTTGTTACTGCAGCACAACCTAGTGAGTGCTAACTAAGACATCTAAATAATACTTAAAGAAATGGCTACTGTTCTTCAGTACCAGGGGAAGTGTTATAATCTATATGGTTCCGTAAACAATTTTGTAGCAGTTACTAGATTAATTGTTTCTAGTCAGGCCCTTAATCATACAGATCCCCTGCTTAAACATGTTTTTCTTAGAATAGTCATTTTCTTAGTCTATCTGTCTGAGATATTTTTTCGGTACTGACTTCAACCATTTTTCAAAAAATCATTATTTATTAATCTCAGCCATTGGCTTTATGTGCAAATCCAGTTGAGCTTCTAATGACCTCAGTTTCCTTCTTGTAATTTATTAATTTGTGATTCCCTTCTTTGTAATTCCTTCCTGTAGTGTTCTTTCAACATTTTCCCCTGAATAGTTTCCAATCTGTATTCTTTAAAGGCTGCCTTCTACCTATTTTCCATTCTTTAAAACTTTCCTCACCCATCATCTGCCCTCTTCCTCCAGTTTTTATAACATCAGAACAACATCACCAGCCAGCATATTATTTTCTTATTTTACAGCTGATGAATATGCTTTATTTATTTGAGAGAGACTCTGTATGAGAATCTCGGTAGAGCCTTTAAATCTAAGAGCACTTATTAGATATTGAATGGAAGAACACTACTATGCTTAATGTTGTATTTGGTTCTAAAACAAGCCAAATCTATTAAAAAAAAAAACTTTCAAAAGTAAACAGCATTTCATTTATATCAAAAGCTTTATTTATTGAAAAGAGCCTTATAGTGACCACAGAATTCATAATCAGAGTTTGTTAGGTTAGTATCAACTATAGAATGTATGTGAAAAGAAGATAAAGTAAGTGAAAGATCATGGCAGAGTTATTTCCTAAGGATTGATGTGAAAACGTGACTTTGACAATCTCAACTTTAATTCACACTGTTATTGCCTATCTTTTTAGAACAGATGTATATTCATCCTTGTTTTTAGAATACACTTTTGTCCCCTCAGAGATTCCTCCCAGGTCATTAACTGTTATACCAACCATCCCTTTTCTGAGCCTTTTTATCCTTGTGAAGACAAAGATACTTGTAGTTCTTATTATCAGTGCCTCACTACTCCTCTTCTCTTCAGGGGTCCCTGTATCTGTATTGACTTCATTAGCAGTCTTCCTGCATCAAAGGAAGAAACTTGGGCTTTTATAAGCCCTGGGGCTTCAGAGGTATATTGGCTGTGTTCACTTAGAAGCTCTTAGCTTGTTGGTCAGTTGGTATTCAGACTCTCATTAGCCTCAGGGATTCATGATTCAAATAATTTGTTCCAGATGGCAAGAGAGAAAGCCTGGGCATCGGCTTATAATTAAATCCAACTTTCAGAGTGTAAGTCCGAGATATGGAAAGGCAGTAGACATTCTATAAAGGAGACTCATGCAGTAGTTTTCAAAATATAAATATCATGCACTCATCTGTCAATACATAGAGAGCACATATGCTTGAGACTGATTATATATATGTACATTTATGTTGGAGAAGACTCTTGAGAGTCCCTTGGACTGCAAGGAGATCCAGCCAGTCCATCCTAGAGGAGATCAGTCCTGGGTGTTCATTGAAAGGACTGATGCTGAAGCTGAAACTCCAGTACTTTGGCCACCTCATGTGAAGAGTTGACTCATTGGAAAAGACCCTGATGCTTGGAGGGATTGGGGGCAGGAGGAGAAGGGGATGACAGAGGATGAGATGGCTGGATGGCATCACCGACTCAATGGGCATGAGTTTGAGTAAACTCCGGGAGTTGGTGATAGACAGGGAGGCCTGGTGTGCTGTGATTCATGGGGTCGCAAAGAGTTGGACATGACTGAGGGACTGAACTGACTGACTGACTGACATATATCACAAGTTTATATACACACACAGACATATACTTATCACGGGGAGGAATCAAGATGTATAGAAAAGACACTGAGTAGTTACATTGTTATAGATACAAAGCCTCCATTTAGGAAATAGAAAGTCATATAACACTATAATGATGCTTATGTACGTGGGGCAGACAAGCAAATCATTGTACATGAGACAGAAAAATCCACTACTACACTTAAAGACTTTCACGCTCCTCTCTCGGTGATTAAACATGGAGATGAAAAATAATTATATATATTTGAACAACACTACCATGACAACTTGAATAGCTAAGTACACCTTCTTTGTGAAGACACATAAAATATTTATCAATATATCTGGGCAGTAGAACCAATCTCATTAATTTCAAAGGCTTGAAATCATACAGAATTCATACACTGACCACAGTAGACTTGAATGAGAAATAATAACAAATACGATGTTTTAGTTTTCTGGGACTGCCATCACTAGGTACCACAGACCTAGTGGGTTAAACGGCAGAAGTTTGCTTGCCCCAGTTCTGGAGGCTGGGGATCTGAGGTTGAAGGTGTCAGTGCAGTTGGTCTCTGCTGTGGCCTCTCCACTTGGCTCACAGCAGGGGTCTTCCCCTGTGTCTTCGCATGGGCTTCCCTTGCTGCCTGTCACGTCCAATTCTTCTTTTCTTAAGAGGACCCTTCCATTGGATTAGGGCACACCCTAATGAGCTCATTTTCACTTAATCACCTCCTTAAAACTCTGTAATTCTCAGAGAGGTATTCGTAGCTTCACATGCTTATATGAGAAAACAGTGGCAATTCTAAGTAAAGAAATCTGATTTACCACCTCAAAAAAATTATTTAGAGGAAAGCAAAGTAAACCCAAAGTAAGCAGATGAAAAGAAATAATAAATGTATAAGAAAAAAAAATAGCAAACAGATAAATAACTCACAAAAGGCAAAAGCTGGCTACTTAAAAAGATTAATAAAACTGACAAAACACTAGCAAGACTAGTCAAGAGAAAATGAGTGGAAAGGAGAAAGGCATCAGTGCAGTTTAATGGGGAAAGGAGACTAACAGGTGTTGGTGGAAAAACTGTATATACATATGAAAAAAATTCGTTCTCATTCATATGCACCACACCCAAACATTGATCCTAAGTTGGCCATAAATTTAATTATAAAAGCTAAAATTTTCAAGCTCATAGACCACATATTCAAGGATTTTTGCAGCCTTAGACTAGGCGAAGATTTCCTAGAATGCAGAAAGCACTAAGCCTCAGAAAAATGTTAATAGTATTTCTTTTTGGATTGAGATGTAATTGACATACAGTATATTAGATGCATGTGTATGATCTAATCATTTGATATATGTATATATGTTAGAATGATCATCAAGATAAGTCTAATTAATATCCATCATCAAACATATGTATGCATTTTTCCCCTTGTGATGAGGTCTTCTACGATCTTCTCTCTTAACAGCTTTCAAATATATAATAGAGTTATTAGCTATAGTTACCATACTGTGCATTAAATCCCCAGGACAAGTTTATTTCATTTTGTCTACCTTCACCCATTGTGACCACCCCTCCAGCTCCTGCCCCTGGCAGCTACCAGTGTGTACTCTGTAACTATGAATCTTGTGTGTGTGTGTTTTAAATTTCACATATCTGTAAGATCACATAGTATTTGCCTTTCTCTGTCTTATTTCACTTAGCATAATACACTTGGAGTCTGTGCATATTGTCACAAATGGCAAGATTTCCTTCATTTGGATGGTTCAGTAATATTCCATTGTATACATATATCCCATTTTCCGTCTTTGTTCATCTACTAATGGAAATTTAGGTTGCTTTCACGGCTTGGCTATTGTGATTAATGCTTCAGTGAACATGGGAAGGCAGAGACTTCTTCAAGAACTTGATTTCATTTCTTTTGGATATATACCCAGGGGTGAGATTGCCGGATTATGTGGTAGTTCTATTTTAAAATTTTTTGAGGTGACTCCATATTGTTTTTCATAGTGGTTGCATCCATTTACATTACCACCAATAGTACTTGAGTTCCCTTTTCTCTACATCCTTGCCAACACTTGCTATTTCTTTTACTTTTTTTGACAATAGCTCTTCTAAGAGGGAAGAAGTGATACATCATTGTGATATTGACTTGCATTCCCTCGATGACTGGTGATACTGAGCACCTTTAAGGTACCTATTGGCTATCTACATGTCATCTATGAAAAAAGGTTCACGAAAAACCTCTGCTTATTTTTTTTAAAAAAATTATTGGGGCATAGTTGATTTACAGTGTGGACAGCAAAGTAAAACAGTTATATATATATATATATATATATATATCTCCACTCTTTTTTAGGTTCTTTTCCCATGTAGTACAGACTACTGAGAAGAATTCCTTATGCAGTACAGTAGGTTCTTATACCTATCTTATATGTAGTAGTATGTCTATCTATCTATCTGTCTCCCACGTTACCCCTCCCCTCCTTACCCCATGGCAACCATAAGTTTGTTTTCTTTACCTGTAGCTCTACTTCTGTTTTGTAAATAAGTTCATTTGTACCCTTTTTTTTTTTTTTTTTTTTGGTTTCATACATTAGCATTCTCATATTATGTTTTTCTTTCTTCGTCTGACTTGCCTCACTCAGTATAACAACCTCTAGGCCCATCTATGTTGCTGTGAATGGCATTATTCTGTTCTTCATTATGCCTGATACTGCCCATTCTTAAATCCAACTGTTTGGAGTATTTTTCTGTTGAGTCATAGAAGTTCTTTATTTTGGATATATTAACCCCTATATGATTTGTGCATGTTTTCTCCCATTCTGCAGGTTTCCTTTTCATGTTTTTGGTGGTTTCTTTTGCTATGTGGAAGCTTTTTAGTTGGATGTAGCCTGGTGTGTCTGTTTTTGCTTTTGTTGCCTTTACGTTTGGTGTCAAATCCAAAAAATTATCATCAAGACCCATGTCAAGGAGCTACCATCTGTTTTCTTCTAGGAGCTTTATGATTTCAGATTTTATATTCATGTCTTTAATCCATTTTGCATTAATTGTTTGTGTGGTGTAAAGTAGTGGCACAGTTTCATCTTTTGCATCTGGGTGACCAGCACCATTTTTTGAAGAGAGTGTATGAATATACAATGAATTGTATGCATATCCCCATTGTATATTCATGGTTCCTTTGCCATCATATATTAATTGATCTTATATGGGTGGATTTATGTCTGGGCTCCTTTTTTTTTTTTTTTTTTTTTTTAATCCACACAGCTTCTCTCTCTCTCCTGAAACACTGACTTTTCAGAGCTAGGTGGAGTCTCTCTGCCATTATGGATCCTCCCTTGATGCTTTCATGGGCCCCACTGGAGGCACACTGGGAACTCTTCTAGCACACCAGCCTTCATGGATCTGTTCCTCCCTTAAAATTAGCAACTCCATCCAGTTGGGTTCCTCAGTCAGCGGAGGACTCTCGAACACTGATTTGCTCACAGGAAGTAGACTCGGAAATGTGCTTAGGGTAAGTGTGTGCAGAAGTGAAGGGGTCAGGCTTGGGCAGGAGAAGCTCCACTGAGTCCAGAGGGAGGAAGACCTTCTCCCATACCATGGGGGACTCTCCAGCCTCAGGCAAGACCCAGAGATGCTCCGCTGACTCCGCTGGCAACTGGGGAGGGTCTGAAAGGAGACTGGGTGGATGAGAACTATCCAGAATTCTACCAGGGCAAGCAGAATTACAGCTGTGCCACAGTGAGAGATAACACAGCAATCTGGAAACAAAGGCAGACTGGAGCAGAACATTCTCTGTTCATTTGCATGATTTCTTTCCCCCTTTGCCCTTGAAAATCCTTACCACTGACTTGACCCGAATCCCTTGTATTTCAGTCTCCAGACCTGTCTCAACACCTTCCTTGACCAGGTGCCCTCATTAAGGGTAAAGAGAAGCACATTTTCTATTCCCCTTCCGGGCATGACTGGCACTATAATATACAATGATGTTTTCTAGTCTGTCTTCCCATTAAACTGTCAGGTCTCTTTTGAATGAGGGAGAATGAGACTATATTGCTTATCTATGCATTAAAAAAGAAAATGTTAGTTGCTCAGTCATGTCTGACTGTTTGGGGCCCCGTGGACTATAGCCCACCAGGCTCCTCTGTCCATGGAATTATCCAGGCAAGACTACTGGAGTGGGTAGTAGGGGAATCTCCAGGGGATCGAACCTGCATCTCCTGCATTGGCAGCAAATTCTTTACCGCTAAGCCACCAGAGTATTCCTAGCACCAAATCCAGTGCTGGTTGTAGAGCAGAATATCCACCAACTGCCTACCCGCACAGCAGAAGGTTCTGAGAAGAACACGGTAGGTGTGTTCTCACATAGAAGCGAGGAGAGGTCTCACAGGCAGAGACTGTGGGAGCCTGGCCAGCCTTGGCGTTCTTTCTGAGGTCTGAAGCTGGGTCATGAGGGTAACTAAGTATAACTAGGAAGAAATTGGCTTTCCAGTGTCAAAGGTTGGTAAGAACCACCTTGGGGAATGGAAAACAAAGCCAGTTAGGGGATAGAGGAATAATAGTGAAAACTCAACTCAATAAAAATTAAACGACAACAACAACATAAATGTGTAGGGATATGACCCAGGAGGTTTATGTGACTTTCTCTAGAGCTTGGCTAGAAGTAATTGCAAGAAAATAGTTGATGATATCTGAGATTGGGACAGGCAGAACAGGTACAGCAGGAGTTCAAAAGAGAACACAGTTTAAGGGTCCCAGTGAAAATGGAGTGGAAATTATTCATCCAATTGACGTCCCAGTGTTTTAAGATATTTCAATTGAAGGGTAACTTTGAGTGGAAACTTATTTTTCTAGTTGGGGGAAAATTAAAAACCTTCAAAGATTTACTTAAAAGATAGCCTTTTAATAACACCAGAATGAGATCTGAAGAACCTCACTTTAATTAACCTTTAACTGAAACCCCACAAAATATTTTTGATTACATGAGTGCTGACTTCGAACGAAAGTGGATACATCAGAGTTCAGTTCAGTTCAGTTGCTCAGTCATGTCCAACTCTTTGTGACCCCATGAATCGCAGCATGCCAGGCCTCCCTGTCCATCACCAACTCCCGGAGTTTACTCAAACTCATGTCCATGGAGTCGGTGATGCCATCCAGCCATTTCATCCCCTGTCATCCCCTTCTCCTCCTGCCCCCAATCCCTCCCAGCATCAGGGTCTTTTCCAATGAGTCAACTCTTCGCATGAGGTGGCCAAAGTACTGGAGTTTCAGCTTCAGCACCAGTCCTTTCAATGAACACCCAGGACTGATCTCCTCTAGGATGGGCTGGCTGGATCTCCTTGCAGTCCAAGGGACTCTCAAGAGTCTTCTCCAACACCACAGTTCAAAAGCATCAATTCTTTGGTGCTCAGCTTTCTTCACAGTCCGACTCTCACATCCATACATGACCACTGGAAAAACCATAGCCTTGACTAGACGGACCTTTGTTGGCAAAGTCATGTCTCTGCTTTTTAATATGCTGTCTAGATTGGTCATAACTTTCCTTCCAAGGAGTAAGCGCCTTTTAATTTCATGGCTGCAGTCACCATCTGCAGTGATTTTGGAGCCCAAAAAAATAAAGTCTGACACTGTTTCCACTGTTTCCCCATCTATTTCTCATGAAGTGATAAATCAGAGTAGTATACAGTAAATTAAATTTTTAAACATTTTGTGTCTTGTTGAAGACCTCTTTTGAAAGAATTACTAAAGCAAATATGTAAACACAATTTGAATTATGGACACAAAATATAAAGGAGACCATGTCTGCTTTTGCTTTCGGAAGCTGAGTTCCAAGGGAAGCAGAAATAACCACTCCTGAAGCCACAGGCAGTGAGTACGGTGCAGGACTTTAAAGCCTCTGAGGTCTTACAAGGTCTGGGAATTTCTAGGACACCGTCTTCATGTGATGCCGAAAAGTGTGACTCTAGCTGTGACCTCAGCCCTGTCGGGAGGATGTGAAAGTTCGTCCTGAATCTGGTGTGTGCGCTGGTGCTTAGTTATCCAGTCATGTCCGACTCTCTGTGGCCCCATGGACTGTAGCCCAGGGGGCCGCTCTGCCCATGGGATTCTCCAGGCCAGAACACTGGAGAGGGTTGCCATTTCCCTCTCCAGGGGATCTTCCCAACCCAGGGATCAAATGTATGTCTCCTGTATTGCAGGTGGATTCTTTACCAGCTCAGCCACATGGGAAGCCCAGAAACCTGGAATCTGGAGTAATGGGAGAGCTCCAGAAGCTACTCTAAACAGTGGACACAATGCTGAGTAGATTCAGTAGAAGCTCCCTGAAAGGCTGGCAGAATGTCACTCTCTGCCAACAAATGCAAGATCCAGGACCTGTGCTGCCCCCATCCTGAGATCTGTGTAGCTCTTGCTCTGTGCTTGCAGCTTGGAGCCCATAGCATGCACTATACGTCAATAGCCTGACACGGTGGTCACAGAAAACTTTTTTTTTCAACTTTTTAGAACTTTTTTAGGTCTTCTTTTGTTCTAATATTAATACATGGCCTTTTCTGGGTTTTTCATATGTATTTGAGAAGATCTGTTGTCTGAGAACAAAGTGAGATCTATATTGAGATCTATACAAAATGTACTGAACTGTTTAGATAATTCTTACCTCCTCTGTTCTCACTTATTTTTAGTTCTTTGCTCTGTGCTGAACTGAGAATGGTGTGTTAGCCTTCTTTGTGGTCTTCCATCTATTTCTTGGGTCTCCTTTAGCTTCTAATTAATGGTAGTGGCATCTGTTACATTTAGAGCATAGATATTTTTCAATATTGCATCGTTATTGGGAATTGGGGTCCTTTACATTATTTATGATTTTCTAAGAGCCAACTATCATAGCTTAATTCTTTATAAAGCAGAAACTGAAAATTGTTAAGTATTAGTTGTAAAAGTCACAAACTCGTATCTGACTCTAGTGACCTCATGGACTGTAACCCAACAGGCTCCTCTGTCCATGGGATTATCCAAGCAAGAATACTGGAGTGGGTTGCCATTTTCTTCTCCAGAAATTGTAAAAGTAGAAATAAATACACAATAATTACAAGAGACATTGTTTTGCTTCTTTCATTTCATAAGATCAACAAATGGAAGTCCTTAGTAGTACAAATAGATCAAATTGTATTTAGTATTAAAAGGGTACAACTTGGTCTTAAATGTCTAAAGCTTACAAAAACTGATCACAGAAATCCTTAATATTTCTGGACAGTAGCTAAACTCCCTTATTAAAACAGGGGAGGAGAGTCTTTTCATTCCATGTAATTTGGAGCTGTCTGTTCCTTATGTGTTGAGTTCATCTGCAAGGTCATCAGACACTGTGTGGGAAGTTTGGTTTAATTAATGATACAATTTTTGCAATGGCTATAATATTATTTAAACATCTTCTTTCTTCTTGAGTCAGCACTCCTGTGATTCTAATTTTTCTGACATCCAGTAGGGAGGAATCACCCTTGTATTATTCAGTTGTGCAGGAATCCACACTGGCATTTACTTAGCAGAACCAGAGATTTGGCTGCAGTAGAGCAAAAATGAACTCTTGAAGTACATTCATAAATATAAGTATCAGGTAACTCTTCTTACATAAAGATTCCAAATTAAATTTCCCTAAAAAGGTAGGGTTCTACTTTCACAGTATTTCAGTTTGCAGCCAGAGTTACTGTTAATTTACTGTTAAAATTTTCTTTTAAGAAAATCTGTCCTTTTGTTTTTGAGCCATATTTTGTCTTTTGTATTTTAGACATACAGTGTCTTTCCATAATTGACTAATCTGTCCTTTAAGATGGGCAGTTTAGTAGAAAGAATAACCAAGTAGCAAATTTTATGAAAAAAATTAAGTGTTTAGATATTGGACACAGTTCTCCACAGAACTACCTTGAGACATTGCCATGAACAGACACATGCATAAAGATGTCTTCCCAACGCAGTTTGGCCTGTGGTAAGAACAGGTGACTCATTCAAATAATAGATGCTATGTTGAGAAGAAGGGAGCACAAGTCATTTCTGGAGCAGTTGGGAAAGACTTCAGAGCAAAAGTGAGATATAGGTAGAATCAGAAGAAATATTGTACTAAGTGAAGGAACTCATTGTGCATTCCATTTTAGGTTTCCAGGAGACCTTTGTGTTTACAAAGAAAATGTTGAGAAACGGGCTCCAGTTTCCTTTCCTGATAAAGGGTTTCCCTGAGATAAACATGAGAGGTTTCTTAAAACAACTCCTGAAAGTGTGACTCTGAGGAAGCCAGAGAGAGAGCATAATGAGGAAGGGGCATTGCTCCTGAGCAGTTGGGGGGTGGGGGGGGGCACCACCCAGAAGTCTGGGAGGCAGGGCTCTGGTCTGTGTCTAACAGCCTCAGAGAGAAACATTTTCACCCCCAGGGCTGGACAGCTGCCTTGCTTTCTCCCCCCAGGGCTGTGAAACAAGTAGCTAAATCATCCAGGGGGAGAGTCCCAGAACCAGATTGGTAGGAAACAGGCCACCGCTGGGTTTTAGAACTTCCACTAAAGACCTGGCAGGGAGATCTATGAGAGTGAGGGGTAGACATTTTAAGGAAGTAAAAACCACCAAAATGAAACAAAAGGACAAGAGAGGGATTCTACCTAGACAGAAAGTCATTTGTTAAAACCACCTATGAAGAATCAGGCCATTTAGCTGCCTCCCCTCTAGATTTTCAGTAATATTTCTGTATCAGAGTATCCTTCAAGCATGAAATTTTTTTCTTTTGTCTCTATAGAGATAACATATTTCTTGAGACCAATATTATTTTCTTCCTTTTTAATAACATTGAGCAATTACGATCTTTATATTAACTGGTTTTTTTCCTTTAGCATATTTTCTTATGAAATCTTGTTTACTTTCTTTTTGCAGATAGTATCCAAAACCTTTTCTAATTTAGAAAGTAGGAAGATAGCTGAATGCTAATAAGGTGAATAAATATTTCTGCCTTAACCCTCTCTTAAAATGCTACAGTGTGGCACAAATCAGAAAACACTCTCACTCACCTAATAGAGAATAAGGAACCAAGAGTGAAATGTCTTGATTTCTTAAGGGACTTTTAGAGGAAGAAATGTCCTTGAAGGGTAAAAATAGGTAAGTACACACCCTATTCTGAAATAAAAAAGGTTGATTTGTTTTTCACCTTTATGTGACTAAAAAGTCATATGAAGATACTTCAGCAATTGATTTCTGTTGATGCAGGAGGCATGGACATTATCAAGAGAGAAGATAAGACCTGTTTAGCAGGGCTTCAGAATTCCAGGGGCACTAAATACTGAATGTAAGAATGGAGTTAACCTATGAGTCAATGGAGCAGAGTCTGACGGGAGTGCTTTCGAGAAAGTCACGTGAAAATCACTCTCAGTCTTCATCTTATCAAGGGGAATCTAAAAAAAAAAGGTGTCTTGGTCTATAAAAAGTTTAGCATTGCATTTTCCAGCATAATTTATAATCCATTCCTTTAAAAATTATTTTATATTTTTTAGAGCAGTTTTAGGTCCACAGCAAAATTGAGGAAAAGGTACAAAAATTTTCCAGTTGCCCCTGCCCCCACCCCATGCACAACCTCCCCCATGATCAGGATTGCCTACCGGAGATTACATTTGTTACAATTAATGACTGAAGGTAACAGAGTGCTTTTGCACTGAGAACCTCAACTTGATCAAATGACTTGTGTTATTGATGGTGGAGCATGAAACAAGTTCTGGGACCCAAGGAGGCCAGGTGGGGAGGGCAGAGCTGAAATCAAGCACAAGAATGAGCTGCTTAGAATTCCTCTGCTAGTAACACCACTCCTGCTACTGTGAACGATCCTCCTGAACATCCAGGCAGACTGATCTAATCAGGCTCCTGCCTGGAGTCAGGTACTTGATGTTCTTGGGGTGGAATATTCAGTCAGCTGAGCCTGGCTCTGGATTCCAAGAAGCTTGGTGCCAGGCCCTGCACCCCACAGATTCCTTAGAAAAGCTCTGACATTTGTCTCTTGAAGTGCTGCGTATTGGGAAGTTTCTCCCAAACAGAAAGACAGTTTGGATAATAGGCTCTCAGAAGGATAGCAAATGTCTCATTTAGAAACCACTGAAAAATACTGTGCAGGATGTTACATGATATGATTTGCATCTGGAAAAACCTCTGTAGTTTTAGATCATGAACTGAAGTGAGAGTTTACTCAGCAAAGAGGTGAGTTAGAGGTCTAATGTTATCGCTCCCGAGAAATGCTATGGCCCTACATTAACAGTGTTGGTTAAAGCAGGAGATGTTGAACAGAGGATGACTTAAGCAGGACTGTTGGTTATAAAAGATTGAAACCTACTTAGATAAAAGAAGAATGTATTGACTCATGATCTAGAAAAGAAAAAGATACAGAGTAACTCAACCATAGGAAAATGAAAACATACAGGTGTCCAGATGGGCCCCGGGTAGAGCTGGAACCAGGGACTTGAATGTCACCATCACTCTCTCCTTTTTCATCCCTCCCCAACTTTGCATATAAGCATCATTCTTTCCACGCAACAAATCAGCTTCCTACACACAGTGTAGCCCCCTAGATGTTTCCAAAAACTCTTTCCATAGTTGTCACTCCTAGAAGCCCACTGACCATCTTCCTCAGTTCCAATGATGGGGGGAACTAGTCTGAGGGGCTTTGGGTGGGTCAGGGTACTCACTGCTCTGTGTCAGTCTATTGGGATCAAGACATTGAGATCCTTTCTGACCCCTGATCCTGCCTGGGTGGAGGGAGATACAGGTTCTACAGGAAGGATGCATCCCTGATGGATACACCACTGCTAGGCTAGCTAGAGGTGAACATCCACCAGGTGGCAGGTAGAGATGTCAACCAAAATATGAAAAACCACTTATTGTCACAGTCCACAGAGATGGTGCATTAGCGCCTGCATGTTGCTAAGTTGCTTCAGTCATATCCGATTCTTTGTGACCCTGTGGACTGTAGTCCACCAGGCTCCTGTGTCTATGGGATTCTGTAGTAATGTTAAGACACATAGTTAATTGAGAGTTGATTGTGACTTGCTTTATTTTTATTAAATTGTTAGGTGTTCTGTGACAGACTTAGGATAAAATTGATATGGCTTCTCTATTAATAAAAGAGGCCATATATGCAATGTATGAAATACTGGACAAATATAATCCTGAGTGCTCAATATGCCAGGAAATTTGGAGAACTCAGCAGTGGCCACAGGACTGGAAAAGGTCAGTTTTCATTCCAATCCCAAAGAAAGGCAATGCCAAAGAATGTTCACACTATCACACAATTGCACTCATCTCACATGCTAGCAAAGTAATACCCAAATTCTCCAAGCCAGGCTTCAACAGCATGTGAACCATGAACTTCCAGATGTTCAAGCTGGATTTAGAAAAGGCAGAGGAACCAGAGATCAAATTGCCAACATCCGTTGGATCATCAAAAGAGCAAGAAAGTTCCAGAAAAACATCTGCTTTATTGACTATGCCAAAGCCTTTTACTGTGTGGATCACAACAAACTGTGGAAAATTCTTCAAGAGATGGGAATACCAGATCACCTGACCTGCCTCCTGAGAAATCTGTATGCATGTCAAGAAGCAACAGTTAGAACCAGACATGTAACAACAGACTGGTTCCAAATTGGGAAAGGAGTATGTCAAGGCTATATTGTCACCCTGATTATTTAACTTATATGCAGAATACTTCATGAGAAATGCTGGGCTGGATGAAGCATAAGCTGCAATCAAGACTGCTGGGAGAAATATCAATAACCTCAGATACACAGATGACACCACCCTTATGGCAGAAAGGAAAGAACTATAGAGCCTCTTGATGAAAGTGAAAGAGGAGAGGGAAAAAGTTGGCTTAAAACTTGAACATTCAGAAAACTAAGATCATGGCAACTGGTCCCATCACTTCATGGCAAGTGGATGGGGAAACAATGTAGAGAGTGGCAGACTTTATTTTTCTGGGCTCCAAAATCACTGCAGATGGTGACTGCAGCCATAAAATTAAAAGACGCTTGCTCCTTGGAAGTAAAGCTATGACCGACCTAGGCAGCATATTAAAAAGCAGAGACATTACTTTGCCAACAAAGGTCCATCTAGTCAAGGTATGATTTTTCCAGTAGTCTGAGAGTTGGACCATAAAGAAAGCTGAATGCTGAAGAATTGATGCTTTTGAACTGTGGTGTTGTAGAAGATGCTTGAGAGTCCCTTGGACTGCAAGGAGATCCAACCAATCCATCCTGAAGGAGATCAGTCCTGAATTTTCATTGGAAGGACTGATGCTAAAGCTGAAACTCCAATACTTTGGCCACCTGATGCAAAGAACTGACTCAATGGAAAAGTCCCTGATGATGGGAAAGATTGAAAGCAGGAGGAGAAGGGGATGGCAGAAGATGAGATGGTTGGATGGCATCACCAACTCGATGGACATGCATTTGAGTAAGCTCTGGAAGTTGGTGATGGACAGGGAAGCCTGGCAGGCTGCAGTCTATGTGGTCGCAGGGAGTCAGACACGACTGAGCAACTGAACTGATAATCCTGAGATTCAGGACCTTTTGCACTTCCTGAGAACCTCTCTATCATGATTTACCACCCAATTCCCCCTACCTTCCTGAACTTTGCACTAGAATATTTACCAGAATTTAAGCCCAATATCTTGATGCTCCTGCCAGTTCTAAGGGTCATGAAGTGTCCTAGGGGGAGTCTTGGTGCTGTGTTCTAGTTTACTACTGCCATTGGGTTATTTCTTGTCTTTCTTTCACTGCTGTTCTGCTCCACTGATGAATTGTTTATTTCTTCCGCCTTCTGTGGGTCTCTGCTACATTAAGATGCAAAGTAATATAACACAACAATGTCTGTGTGTATTTGCATGAGGGCATATGGTCATGGGATGCTGGTTAACGTTTGCTTCTCCCTCTCTTATTGGCATCATAGGATAAACTATCAGCCTTAATTTTAATTCTTCATTTATACCAGTAGACTTTGTGGCTTCCCACACAAAACAGGATTCTTGGGACCTCTTTGATATTATGAAATTCCTAAGGTGAGCCTGCCTGCACTATGATCATGGCTGTGTAGGAGCAAATAAAACCGTAGTCAGTCATAAGCTATGCAAAATATGGGTTTATAGTTTGAATTATTCATCTGGAATAGATCTTCAGTGTAGTGAGTGATGATGTACTTGACAATAAGTGATAAATAATAGTGATTTTGATAAATTCTTTTCGATGGATGGCTTATGGAAATGCATAAACAGCAGGAAAGCATTACATTTTAAATTGGGATCGCTAGCCTAATACAAAATAAACAGATGCTATGACTTGGCAGTTGCTGTTAACAACGAGAACCTAATATCTAAGGCAAAGAACAATGATTGAAATTCAAGAGCAGTGGTTCCCCCTGATGCTTTGGACTTAGTTTCAATTAGGAATAGAGTACATCAATGATGTTTTAGAGTTTGTGACCTTAGTCTCTTCTTTCCAGTGGGAGACATGATTTCATAACTGCCATGAACACGTTTATTGGTGATGAGTCTGGGAAAGGCAAAATGCTGATTCCAGAGGTGATACAAGAGTGATTAAGGCATTCAAGCCTATAAAAAAATTACAATTTAGTGAAACATTCCTGGACCCCTAAAGTAAAACTAGCCGAAAATGCTTTAATATGTTACTGAGTTTGCTAAAATTAATACCAAATGATCATCTGAAGACTTCTTTGTCCTTGTTTTTTTCTGTCTTTTTTTCCCCCTCTCTGAATAATAGGCATACCATAATGCAGAATCTCTAGAAACATATTAAGAAAAACCGGTAATTTGTGACAATTAGTATGAAAAGTTGATATACTCAAATTGCCAAATTTAATAGGCATCTAATTGGGCTAATTTTTTTTAAAGATTTTTTTAATGTAGGCTGTTTTGAAAGTCTTTAATGAATGTGTTACAATATTGCTTCTGTTTCTTTGTTGTAGTTTTTGACCATCAGGCATGTAGGAGCTTAACTCCCTGGCCAGGGGTGGAACCCACAGCTCCTGCCTTGGGAGCAAAGTCTCCACTGGACATCCGGGGAAACCCCCTAGCTGGGCTAATTTTAATATCTTAGCAACTTTTCCTTATAGAAAAAAGATTTAAGGTCTAGTAAAGAAATAGACTAGTATACTTCTTTCCCCTCTCTCTTCACTGTCAAAACTCTTTTCTTTCTTGAGTGCTTTTCTTCTCTGCAGTTTTCTGTCTCATCTCCGAATGGAAGCAGTGACTATTTCCTCCTCCTCCTTGGGTATCTTTTTGCAATAAGAATTATCCACTACCTTGAATGACAGCTCGCAGTGTAGAGGTTTCCTCCACGCCCCTGTCATCACCATGGTCCACCCACCTCTGAAATCTTCTGACATCAGTGGGCCAGTGCTGCTAGACCATCACCACTGTGAACCACAGCTCATTGTCTCTCTGCTACTCATCCAAGCTTCAGTATCAAGGGTGAGAGCATCTGGTCAGCCAGCCTCCATTGCAGTTCTCTGCTTCTGGGCAGAGAACAAATCTGTTTATCTCCCATGATGGGAGGTTCAGCTCTGCCTCTAACTATGACTAATATAACATCCCTGGTGGCTCAGATGGTAAAGAATCTGCCCGCAATGTGGGAGACCCAGGTTTGATCCCTAGGTGGGGAAGATCCCCTGGAAAAGGAAATGGCAACCCACTCTAGTATTCTTGCCTGGAGAATTCCATGGACAGAGGAGCCTGCTGGGTTACAGTCCATTGGGCTGCAAAGAGTCGGACACGACTGAGTAACTAACACCTTGATGCTTTACATAGAGCATGGCTCCGGAGCCGGAATCTGAGTGATTTGGGGCTTCCCAGGTGGTGCTAGTAGTGAAGAACCCAGCTGCCAGTGCAGGAGACATAAGAGACACGGGGTCTATCCCTGGGTCAGGAAGATCCCCTGGAGAAGGGCATGACGACCCACTCCAGTATTTTGGAGAATCCCATGGACAGAGGAGCATTGTGGGCTACAGTCCCTGGGGTCGCAAAGAATTGAACAGGACTGAAGCAACTTAGCCCAGCACATGACTAATACAGGTGGGTCCTTAAAACCAAAAGAAGTGGTGGATTGGGAGCTGAGTGGTCATAAAATGCCATGTCATTTATAGAAATATGTTTGCTGCTGCTGCTGCTAAGTCGCTTCAGTTGTGTCCAACTCTGTGCGACCCCACAGATGGCAGCCCACCAGGCTCCCCTGTCCCTGGGATTCTCCAGGCAAGAACACTGGAGTGGGTTGCCATTTCCTTCTCCAATGCATGAAAGTGAAAAGTGAAAGTGAAGTCGCTCAGTCGTGTCCAGCTGTTAGCGACCCCCTGGACTTTAGCCTACCAGGCTCCTCCATCCATGGGATTTTCCAGGCAAGAGTACTGGAGTGGGGTGCCATTGCCTTCTACGATATATTTTCTGAACATAATCAAAATGTTGACTTCAACTAACAATTCATACTCAAGAGTGAAACAATTAGAGATACTTCTATAAAAATCAAAAGAAGAAGGAAAATATACCATTACTGTTTAACTTTGTGCTAGAAATTTCTGACGGTCTGATAGGGCATGGAATGAAAGAACAAGGATACATATTGGATTAGTGCTCAGATGCTGACTCATGTCTGACTCTGCAACACTGCGGACTGTAGCCCACCAGCCTCCTCTGTCCATGGGATTTCCCAGGCAAGAATACTGAATTTCCTTCTCCAGGAGATCTTCTGGACCCAGAGATCACACCCGCATCTCTTATATCTCCTGCATTGGCTGGCAGATTCTTGAACACTAGCATCACCTTGGAAGTCCATATATTTGATTAGGATTGTCCCTAAATCCAGCAACTGGTGTCCCTATGAGAAGGGAGAAATTTGGACACAGGGACACAGAGAAAGCACACAGGATGAAGGCTACACGCCACAGGGGACAGGGACTGGAAATGTGTAGCTACAATCTAAGCAATACCAACGATTGCCAGCAACCACCAGAAGCAAGGAAAGAGGCGTGGAAAGATCCTCCCCTAGAGCCACAGATGGGAGTAGGAACTTACCAATGTCTTGATTTCAGGCTTCCAGCCTCTGGAAGTGAGAGAGAACAAATCTCAGTTGTTTTGGACTACCCAGTTGTTGGAACTTTATGATGGCAGCCGTGGGAAACTAATCCAGAGAGATATTTAATTTAAGCTATATTAGTATTAAATTGTGCTAATTCTAACTATTTATACATAAAAATATGTAGATAATTATGCTGTATTTGTAGATAGTGCCACTGGGGAGATCAAAGAATGCTTCTTCAGAAAATACAACAGAAGCCGATAGGCTTCCTTCCCAAATCTGCTTTGCAGACTGTCTTCACTTCCATGGTAATATAATTATTTGTACAAGGCCAATCAGAATATGTCATACTATACAACAGAATATGAATGGGAGAGCTGAATTTGTAACATTCTGTAGGTGACTCAGTTGTAAAGAGTCTGCCTGACAATGCAGGAGACACAGGAGATGTGGGTTTGATCCCTGGGTCGGGAAGATCCCCTGGAGAAGGGCAATAGCAAAACACTCCAGTATTTCTGCCTGGAGAATCCCATGGACAGAGGAGCCTGGTGGGCTACAGTCCATAGGCAAAGAGTCAGACACGACTGAGTACACGTGTATGATAAAAGTTGCACTTAAAATCTATTCAGGGGTGATGATTCCACCATTAATGAACAAGAGCTGTATTTCCTGTTTAGGAATAATGATTAGCTTTGGGGCCCTTAGTACCAACTCAGCAGCACATGATTAGATTTGTTGACTATCAAGTAAGGAAGACTATATCTGTTAATTTGCATTTCCTGCTGTATTTTCAAAAATCTGGGACTTTTAGAGCAAAATACTCACAGTAGGAGAAACTTATCCAGGGACCTCCCTTTCCAGCCAGGATAGGTTAACTGGGGTGAGGGTCAGTCTCCCAGCAGAATGACTGTGAAACCAGATATACAGCGACTTTCAGACTCTGAGCAGCACGCTGTCCAGGATTTGGGCCTGGAAGAAGAGGAAGCCGGGAGGTGAACGTCAGGACTGCCAAGCATCCTGCTCCGTGGGGACTTACTGCGATCGATAGTGCAGGACGTTAAACAATGAGCAGCAGTCCTTTTCACTAAGGATTCTCAGTGAAAAGATACAGACACGAGGTCCAGGTTTCTGTGCTGGCTAGAATTTGTGGGGAAGGGAATTCATGGCTGGTCTTTGGTTGAGGACCAAAGTGCTTTATATGCGCAGAGTGAGGCTCTGTGATACTTGGTAAAAATCATCCTCTGCTGCAGCTCTAGACATGAAGGGAGATGCTGAAGGCAGTGGAGTGCTTAGGGACTTCCAATACGTAGACTGGAGTACCTCTTTCATCATGGCAGAGAGAGGCACTGCCCATACTCTCTTTCATGGACAGTCCCAGAAAGGCCACGGTTAACACCTGGATAACAGTTCAACTCTGGGACCAAGATCAAAACCCAAATGGGTCCACCATAACAAAGAATAAAATCAAACATGATCTGAACAAAGGGCTCACCTGTGATTCAGCTGGCTTTCAGGAAAATACTACAGGGAAGACAGTCTCTCCACAGCACATTGTCAGTACGACCAGCATACAATTAAAAATTACTAGGCCTACAAATACACAGGAAAAGGCTATCAACTTGAAAAAATGTTATCAATTCAATAAAAATCTTATCAATTAAAAAAAAAAAGAAATGGAAATAGACCCAAAGATAAAACAGATGATCAAAATAGCAGCAAGAACTTTTTTTTAAATCATCTGTTGTTAAGTATGTCTCATGTGTGAGCTCAGCCATGTCCAAGTCTTTGAGACCCCCATGGACTGTGGCTTACCAGGCTTCTCTGTCCATGGAATTTTCCTGGCAAGAATAACTGGAGGGGGTTGTCATTTCCTACTCCAAGAGTTCTTTCGGACTCAGAGATCAAACCTGGGTCTCCTGCATTGCAAGCTGATTCTTATATATTTTTTTAAATTATTTTTTATTGCAGGATAATTGCTTTACATTGTTGTTTTCCGTCAAACCTCAACCTGAATCAGTCACAGGTATACATAGATCCCCTCCCTTTTGAACCTTCCTCCCGTCTCCCTCCCCATCCCACCCCTCTGGGTTGATACAGAGCCCCTGTTTGACTTTCCTGAGCCTCACAGCAAATTCCCGTTGGCTATCTATTTACATATGGTAATGTAAGATTCCATGTTACTCTTTCCATACATCTCACCCTCTCCTCCCCTCTCCCCATGTCCATAAGTCTATTCTCTATGTCTGTTTCTCCACTGCTGCCCTGTAAATAAATTCTTCAGTACCTTTTTTCTAGATTCTGTGTATATGCATTAAAATATGATATTTATCTTTCTCTTTCTGACTTATTTCACTCTGTATAATAGGTTCTGGGTTCATCCACCTCATTAGAACTGACTCAAATGTGATCCTTTTTATGGCTGAGTAATATTCCATTGTGTATATGTACCACACTTCTTTATCCATTCATCTGTCAATGGACATCTAGGTTGCTTCCCTGTTCTAGTTATTGTAAATCATGCTGCAATGAACAATGGGACACACGTGTCTCTTTCAGTTTTGGTTTCCTCAGATATATGCCTGGGAGTGGGATTGCTGGGTCATATGGTGGTTTTATTCCTAGCTTTTTAAGGAATCTCCATACTGTCTTTCATAGTGGCTGTATCAATTTATATTCCCACCAACAGTGCAAGAGTGTTCCCTTCTATCTACACCCTCTCCAGCATTTATTGTTTGTAGACTTTTTGATGATGGCCATTTTGACTGGTGCACTTGAGGAGAATGTATATTCTTCTGCATTTGAATAGAATGTCCTGAAGATATCAATGAGATCCATTTCATCTAATGTATCATTTAAAATGTGTCTCCTTATTAATTTTCTGTTTTGATGATCTGTCCATTGGTGTGAGTGGGGTGTTAAATCTCCTACTGTTATTGTGTTACTGTCAATTTCTCATTTTATGTCTATTAGTGTTATGTATTGAGGTGCTTATGTATTGAGGTGCTCCTATGTTGGGTGCATAGATATTTACAATTGTTATGTCTTCCTCTTGAATTGATCCATTGATCATTATGTAGTGTCTTTCCTTATCTCTTGTAATCTTCTTTATTTTAAGGTCTATTTTGTCTGATATGAGGATTGCTCCTCCATCTTTCTTTTGCTTCCCATTTGCATGGAATATATTTTTCCATCCTCATACTTTCAGTCTATATGTGTCTTTAGGTCTGAAGTGGGTTTCTTGTTGACAGCATATACGCGGGTCTTATTTTTGTATCCATTCAGCCAGTCTGTGTCTTTTGGTTGGAGCATTTAATCCATTTACATTTGAAGTAATTGTAATGTTCCTATTGCCATTTTCTTAATTGTTTGGGGTTGATTTTGTAGATCTTTTTTTTCTTCTCTTGTATTTCTTGACTATATAAGTCCCTTTAACATTAGTTGTAAAACTGGTTTGGTGGTACTGAATTCTCTTAACTTTTGCTTGCCTGAAAAGCTTTTTATTTCTCCATTAATTTTGAATGAGATTCTTGCCGGGTATAGTAATCTTGGTTGTAGATTTTTCCCTTTCAATACTCTAAATATATCCTGTCATTCCCTTTTGGCCTGCAGAGTTTCTGCTGAAAGATCAGCTGTTAAGCATTTGGGGTTTCGCTTGTTGTTTCTCCATTGCTGCTTTTAATAGTCTTTGTGTTTAGTCTTTGTTAGTTTGATTAGTATGTGTGTTGGTGTGTTTCTCCTTGGGTTTATCCTGAATGGGACTCTTCGTGCCTCATAGACTTGATTTACTATTTCCTTTTTAATGTTGGGGAAATTTTCAACTATAATCTCTTCAAAAATTTTCTCATACCCTCTCTTTTTCTCGTCTTCTGGGAACCCTATAATTCAAATGTTGGTGCATTTGACATTGTCTCAGAGGTCTCTGAGACTATTATCAATTTTTTTCATTCTTTTTACTTTATTCTGCTCTCTAGAAGTTATTTCCACCATTTTATCTTCCAGCTGATTTGTTCTGCTTCAGATATTCTCCTATTGAGTATGTCTAGAGTATTTTTGATTTCAGTAACTGTGTTGTTTGTCTCTGTATGTTTACTCTTTAATTCTTCTATGTCTTTATTAATTGATTCTTGCATTTTGTCCATTTTGTCTTCAAGGTTTTTGATCATCTTTATTATCATTATTCTGAATTCTTTTTCAGATAGTTTGCCTATTTCCTCTTCATTTATTTGGACTGCTGTTTTTCTATTTTATTCTTTCATTTGTGTAGTATTTCTCTGCTTTTTCATTTTTTTAAAATTTATTGTGTTTGAAGTCACCTTTTCCCAGGCTTTAAGGTTGAATTCTTTCTTTCTTTTGGTTTCTGCCCTCCTAAAGCTGGTCCAGTGGTTTGTGTAAACTTCGTATAGGGTGAGATTTGTCCTGAGTTTTTGTTTGTTTGTTTTCCCTCTGATGGGCAAGGCTGAGTGAGGTGGTAATCCTTTCTGCTGATTATTGGCTTTGTATTTTTGTTTCGTTTGTTGTTTAGATGAGGCGTCCTGCACAGGGTGCTACTGGTGGTTGGGTCATGCCAGGTCTTGTATTCAAGCGGTTTCGTGTGAGTTCTCACTGTTTGATACCCCTAGGGTTAGTTCTCTGGCAGTCTAGGGTCTTGGAGTCAGTGCTCCCACTCCAAAGGCTCAGGGCTTGATCTCTGGTCAGGAGTGAAGATTCCACGAGTGGTTTGTTATGGCACTGAGATTAAAACAAATATCCAAAAATGAGAAACCAAAGATGAACCCCAGACAAATGGCAGTTACAAAATCAGGCAAATAATAATGAAAATAATGAAATATACACATATACATATATACCCATGAGCAAAGTCAAAACAGTCCAATGAAAATAGAGTACAGTAGATTGACCCAGTGAACAAAGGAAATAAAAAATTATATTTACCAGTTAGGAACACAAATAGGAAGACAAAGCACAAATAGGAAAACAAAACTAAAGCAAGGTGCCAAGTGGGGAATAAAGCAATGACAACTAAACTAACAAGTATGTTGAGAGGAAAAAAAAGAATGAAAGAATAGATATCCAAAGTTAAATAGAGGTAGATGAAGAAGATGTATATACATTAAAGATTAACTGCAAGGGGAAAAGAATAGTAGAAAAGGCAAATAAAGGAATAAATGTAGACAAAAAGTAACAGGTTTAAAAAAATAAAAAATTGTAAAAAAGAGAAAAAAAAAAAAAAACATAAGAAAGAAAACAGGAACAAAAGGGAAAACTCCACTGAATTGCAAAAGCCCAATGTAGAGGCGGACATTTATAACAAAAATAAAAAATGTGACTGAGTATACACATATACATATACACCCATAAGCGAAATCAGAACAGTCCAACAAAAATAAAGTACAATAGACTGACCCAGTGAACAAAGGAAACCAAAAATTCTATCTGCCAGTTGAGAACAAAACTAAGTAAAGTACAAACTGCAAAACAAACCTAAAGCAAGGTGCCAACTGGGGAATAAAGCAATGAAAATAAAACTAACAAATATGTTGAGAGGAAAGGAAAAAAAGAAAGAAAGAATAGATATGCAAAATTAAACAGAAGTAGATAAAGAAGATTTATATACATTAAAGGTTAACTGCAAGGGGAAAAGAACAGTAGGAAAAGAAAACAAAGGAATAAATGTAGAAAAAATAATAATAGGTTAAAAATTTAAAAATTAAAAATAAAAAAGGAGAAAAGAAAAAAAAAAAAGAAAACTCCATAGAAATGCAAAAGCCCAATGTAGAGACAGAAGTTTACAACAACAATAAAAAATGTGACTGACAGAAAAAAAAAAAAGCTCAGAAGCTTAATTAGATTTCATAGTGCCAATAAAATAGACAACTCAACAGAGGGGGAAAAAAAGGAAGAAAAATCCAAAAGAATCTACAGAACAAATCAAAACAGAGGAATAATTAATAAATGTTTTTCTTAAGTCACTGCTGTCAGAGTCCTTTCCCTCACTGGGAGTCACAGTCCACCTCGCCTCCCTAGGATGCCCTCCAACACTGTACTGATCTCTGGATCTGCTGTGGGGGCATCTCAGACTCTATAGTCTGGTCCTCCTCCTGTGTGTTCTTGCCTCCAATGTTGACAGCTGTCAGGACTGGTGTGTTTTCTTTTGTGGGAGCTCTCGGTGTCCTTTTATATACTCCGTAGACACAGAGTCTGCCTAGCTGATTGTGTGGGTTTAATCGGCAGCTTGTACAGCTGGTGGGAAGGATTTGGGTCTTCTTCCTCATCCACACTGCCCCTGGGTTCCAATCGTGGTTTTATTTCCACCTCTGCATGTGAAGCATCCACTGGGGTTTGCTCCTGAGGCTGCCCTGGAGGACTAGGGTTGGCCCCTGTGAGGTGTGGAGCTGGTGCAGCTGCTTGGGTTTCAGGGGCTCTGGCAGCGCCAGGTACTCAGGAGGGTTGGCGGCTAGGGCAGCAGGAAATGTAGTGCTCTAGAAGGGGATGGCAGCCAGCATTGGCCAATTCGCTCCAGTGTTCTTGCCTGGAGAACTGCCCTCCCTGACAGAGGAGCCTGGCAGGCCACATTCTACAGGGTCGCAAAGAGTTGGTTATGACTGAAGTGACCCTGAGCACATAGACGCAAGACTTTTTTGCCTGTGGCAGCTCTGCCCCAGTGAGAGTTGACCATGAAGGAGATGCAGCTGCTTGGCTTGTGGGGACCCTGGCATCACAAGTGGGCAGGGACACGGACTGCCTCCACTGCGGGAGTTATGGCCCTCTCAGTCTTTTTTCAAGCCTCTTGTAGCTGGCAATCAGAGGGCCTCTTCGGCCAGTCTTTCTTTGTAGCTCCGCCCGTCCAGACTGAGAGGGCTCCCTTTCCTGAGGTCCTCCTCTGCAGATCAGCATGTCAGTCACTAAAGGGGCACCTGGTGGGGTCCTGCTCTGCAGTTCAGTGAGTCAGGTGTTTGGTGGGCCGGCCTCTCTATTGTTCAGCTGCTGATGCTGTCATGCGTGGGGAGAGAGGCTGTAGTGATGTCTGCACCCACTACATATCACTCAGCAGTATCGCCTTGCTTCCATGGCTGCCTGGCTTTCCTCCACAGGCATTTCCCACCACAGTCTCCTCCCTCACCTCCCCTCAGTCCGTCTCTCCATGGTCAACAGCAGCCCTCACCCTGGGATTTCTCCACAATCCCTAAGCTCCAGCTCCCAGCCGCTGCGACTTCTAGGGGACCAGCGTCCCTGTCCAGGTTATGCATGGCTGCGGCAAGGACTGTCTGATTCTCATCCCATTGAGGCTGCCACTAATCAGCCATTTCGCTCTCAGCCTTAAATGTTTCTCCTCTGACTCAGACAATTGCCCCCATGTGGGGATCTGACCCCTGCTTCAGATCCCCCACCCACTGAGGGCAGGTCCAGTCCTATTAACACTCCTGTTTTTCCCCCTAGTTCTTTCATCCTACTGAGTTTTGCATGGTCCTATATATTCTTTTGCACTGGTTAGGTACTCCTGTTCGCTCTCCACTGGTGTTCTGCATGCACTTCTGTGTCTCAAGGTGTATTCCTGATGTATCTGCGGAGAGAGATGTACTCCACGTCCACCTACTCCTCCACCATCTTGTTCTCACTACTTACTTGCAAGCAGATTCTTTACCTCTAAGCCACTGGGAAAGCCCCATCTGTCTTATAAGTATGCTCAAAGACTTAAGGGAAAAAATAATTTAGATACTATTAGAATAATATAATTAGAAAATAGATTGGGGACAATAGAAGACAAATGAAAGTATCAAAAAAGCGTATTAAAATTCAATAGTTTCACATACAATATTTGAAATAGAAATTTGAATGGGTGAACCTGACATCATATTGGATACTGCTGAACAAGTTATTATTGAACATGTAGCCAGATAAAAATAATTCATACAATAAGAAAAACAGAAGAAAAATAATGATGGCTGATCCAGGGCTACAGTAACCAATGATTTAGCATACGTGTAATTGTAGGTCCGTAGGAAAGGAAAGAAAACTCAGTGGACGTGAGTTTGAGCAAGCTCTGGGAGATGGTGAAATGCAGGGAAGCCTGGCATGTTGCACCCCATGGGGTTGTAAAGTTGGACACTGAGCAACAGAACAATAACAACAAGGAACGGAAAAGAAACATGTGAGTCAGAAAAAATATTTTGAATTATAATAAGCCTATTATACTAAATTAAATTTCAAAAGTCAGTTTGCAAAGCCAAGAAGCTCAACTGCAATAAATACAAAATGTAAATATGTCCAAACCAATAGAAATAAGAAATACAAAACTAAGAAACCTTGGCATATTATAATCACTTTGTTGGATGTAAAAGCTGAAGAGATAATCTTAAAAACAGCAAAAGACAATTGACACATTTCATGCAGAAGAAAAATGATATAAATGATGGATGACTTTTCATCAAGAATAGGGATGCCAAAAGACATCTAAAGTGCTGAGAGGGGGAAAAAAATTAAACTCTTCAAATTCCCTTTCTTCAAAAGTGAGAGGAAAATATACCTATTCAGTTAAAAAGTTAAAAAAGAAAACCTTGAGAATTTATTGCAAGCAATATACAGACTGAAATAAATGCTAAAGAAAATTCCCAAGGGCTAAAGGAAATTATACCATATGGAAATTAAGATCCAAATAAATGGAGGACACTGAAAATGATGAGTGGATGAATATAAAAGATGACTTTTTTTTCTTTGAAAGACAATTGGTGTATAATACAAATATAACATTTTATTGGGAGTTTATCACATATTTAGAGGTAAAAGATGTAAAAATAATGACACAAACTATTAGAAAGTAGAATTTAATAGTGTAAAGCCTATAACATTTTACATAAATAATGCCATGCCTAACTTAAAATAGACTCTATAAAGTAGAAGAGAATTAGGTAGAATACCTAAACATTTTTTGTTTGTTTGTAAAGATAGGTAGCTCAAAAACCTATAAAGAAATTAGGATCAATATTAAGTTAGCTCACTTAATCTAAAAGAATGTAGGGAAGGAGGAACAAAGGAGCAAAGACAGACCACACAGCTGGAAAACAATAGCAAGATTGTAGACATAACCCCAAACCTACCAATAATTGTTTTTATTTTATTTTATTTTTTTATTTTTTTTTATTAGTTGGAGGCTAATTACTTCACAACATTTCAGTGGGTTTTGTCATACATTGATATGCATCAGCCATAGAGTTACACGTATTCCCCATCCCGATCCCCCCTCCCACCTCCCTCTCCACCCGATTCCTCTGGGTCTTCCCAGTGCACCAGGCCCGAGCACTTGTCTCATGCATCCCACCTGGGCTGGTGATCAGTTCACCATATATAATATACATCTGTTTCTTTTAAACATCCCACCCTCACCTTCTCCCACAGAGTTCAAAAGTCTGTTCTGTACTTCTGTGTCTCTTTTTCTGTTTTGCATATAGGGTTATTGTTACATCTTTCTAAATTCCATAATATGTGTTAGTATGCTGTAATGTTCTTTTACTTTCTGGCTCACTTCACTCTGTATAAGGGGCTCCAGTTTCATCCATCTCATTAGGACTGATTCAAATGAATTCTTTTTAACGGCTGAGTAATATTCCATGGTGTATATGTACCACAGCTTCCTTATCCATTCATCTGCTGATGGGCATCTAGGTTGCTTCCATGTCCTGGCTATTATAAACAGTGCTGCGATGAACATTGGGGTGCACGTGTCTCTTTCAGATTTGGTTTCCTCAGTGTGTATGCCCAGAAGTGGGATTGCTGGGTCATATGGCAGTTCTATTTCCAGTTTTTTAAGGAATCTCCACACTGTTTTCCATAGTGGCTGTACTAGTTTGCATTCCCACCAACAGTGTAAGAGGGTTCCCTTTTCTCCACACCCTCTCCAGCATTTATTGCTTGTAGACTTTTGGATAGCAGCCATCCTGACTGGCGTGTAATGGTACCTCATTGTGGTTTTGATTTGCATTTCTCTAATAATGAGTGATGTTGAGCATCTTTTCATGTGTTTGTTAGCTATCTGTATGTCTTCTTTGGAGAAATGTCTGTTTAGTTCTTTGGCCCATTTTTTGATTGGGTCATTTATTTTTCTGGAATTGAGCTGCAGGAGTTGCTTGTATATTTTTGAGATTAATCCTTTGTCTGTTTCTTCATTTGCTATTATTTTCTCCCAATCTGAGGGCTGTCTTTTCACCTTACTTATAGTTTCCTTTGTAGTGCAAAAGCTTTTAAGTTTCATTAGGTCCCATTTGTTTAGTTTTGCTTTTATTTCCAATATTCTGGGAGGTGGGTCATAGAGGATCTTGCTGTGATTTATGTCGGAGAGTGTTTTGCCTATGTTCTCCTCTAGGAGTTTTATAGTTTCTGGTCTTACATTTAGATCTTTAATCCATTTTGAGTTTATTTTTGTGTATGGTGTTAGAAAGTGTTCTAGTTTCATTCTTTTACAAGTGGTTGACCAGTTTTCCCAGCACCACTTGTTAAAGAGGTTGTCTTTTTTCCATTGTATATCCTTGCCTCCTTTGTCAAAGATAAGGTGTCCATAAGTTCGTGGATTTATCTCTGGGCTTTCTATTCTGTTCCATTGATCTGTATTTCTGTCTTTGTGCCAGTACCATACTGTCTTGATGACTGTGGCTTTGTAGTAGAGTCTGAAGTCAGGCAGGTTGATTCCTCCAGTTCCATTCTTCTTTCTCAAGATTACTTTGGCTATTCGAGGTTTTTTGTATTTCCATACAAATTGTGAAATTATTTGTTCTAGTTCTGTGAAAAATACCATTGGTAGATTGATAGGGATTGCATTGAATCTATAGATTGCTTTGGGTAGAATAGCCATTTTGACAATATTGATTCTTCCAATCCATGAACACGGTATGTTTCTCCATCTGTTTGTGTCCTCTTTGATTTCCCAATAATTGTTTTGAATGCAAATGAAACTAAAATTTTCATTAAAAGGTTGAAAATTTCAGAAGAGGTACAAAAAGCAAGCCGCAAATACATTCTGTACACCTAGATGCTATAAACAGAAACAGAGAACTGTGAAGTGAAATCATTTGAAAATACTTTATGCAAATGTTACTGCTATCCCTCCATTAATATCAGACTAGTTAGGTTTAAAAACAAGTATTACCAGCATAAAGAGGAACATAAATGACAAAATTTAAGTAAGAAAGGAGAGAAATCCACATTGGAATTTACAATATTGTCTCAATATTTGATCTAAAGAATTATAAATATACAGAAAGTCTGTATACAGTGTTAACCAGTGTGCATGAAGTGTGTGTATGCATAGCACTGAGGACTTACACATTTTTTTTAAGGGCACATGAACTAGAAGCCATGATAAGACCCCATGTAGAGCCATAAGATACATCCAAAAAGTATCAAATACTGAGATATTGTGTTTCTTTTTGCATATTAAACTAGCTTTTCAAAAAACAAAACAACAGCCCTAATTTGAAGTGTTTGTGAATTCCCATGGCAAGTCCAATTTTAAGCTTGCTAAAATCCTGGAGTAGAAAATTGCAACCCATTCCAGTATTCTTGCCTGGAAAATTCCATGAACAGAGGAGCCTGGCGGGCTTCAGCCCACGGGGTCATAAAGAGTGGGGCATGAGTTAGCGGCTGAGTGCCCATGCACCGAGTTCTTAATACGTAGTAATCATCTCAAATCAGAACGTGCCACCAATAGTATGTATGCTAAAGCTATATGCTATATGCTGTTATGTATATTATATAACAAAACTAAATCATGAATCAACAAAATATAACAAAACTAAACTGAAGCAACAATAAAAAAATAAAATGTAAAAAGGATATAAATAACTGGAAATTTAAAAGATATATTTATAAATCAGCTCTAGATCAAAATGAAAGGACAAGAGACTCATAAGTATTTTGAGCTAAAACATAATGAAAATTATAACAAATATGGACAATAGCTAAAGGTTGAAAAAAATGTATAGTTTGAAAAATCCATGTCATTAAAAAACCAAATCATTTAAAATCATTTCTTTCTACTGTGAGAAGCTAGAAGAAAGAGTAAGCAAAGCAATTAATATATTAAGCTAAAATAATTATAAGGAAATAAATAGAAAAGATAGGAGAACTGAAAGAAACAGAAAATGGGGAAATTATAAAAAAGCTTATTTTAGCAGGCCAGAAATGCTGTCATTCTAAAGTTCTAACAAGAACATTGCAAGGCAAGAAATTATAAATAAAGATCTTTCATGAAGTTAGACACAAAAAAATGCATTATAAAATATTAGCAAGTCTAATCAAGCCATATGTAAAACTGATAATATACCCAGTAGGGATCATTGCAAGAAGACAAGATTGGTTTAACATTTGAAAATTAGTCAATTCAACATAAAGTAGTTAATTAACAACATACAGTAGAAAAATCATATATGTAAATAAATGCAGAAAAATTACTTGACAAAATTGAACTCACTCATGATAATACTCTCCACAAGCTAGGAACAGAAGAAAACTTCTTCAGCCTGATAAATAGCATCTACAAAATAACTCTTACTATAATAGTCAATAAGGCAAATTACTGAACATGTCCCCATTAAAATGAGGCATAAGTCAAGTACATCCCCTTCTCATCTCTTCTATTCAACAATATACTGAGGTTATAGCCAGTGCAATAAGGGATGGAAAAGAAATACAATACAAAAAGTTTAGGAAAGGAGACAATAAAATAAAGATAAAATAAAAATAAAACAGTAAAATAAAAATAAAAAAGACCATAAAATTGTCTTTGCAAATGACAGATATATTCACATAGAAGATGGTAAAGCACTTACAAATACATTTCTATAGCTGATAAACATACAAGAATATGTATATTTATGCTGACAAGTTAAAAATAATATGAAAGTTGATTTATAGCAAGCATGAATATGCATAAATACCTAGAAATAAAATTAACAAAAATGCAAAACCTCAATATTGAAAATTACAAAACTGTGAAACATTGATGAAGCAAATAAAGACCTCAATAAACGGAGAGATACACCATGGCCATAAATTGGGAAAACCCAGTTTTTTAAAAATCATTCTCCCAAATTGATATATAGTAAAATTCCTATCAAAATTCCAGAGAAATTAAGAAACGTGTCAAAAAATTACATAGAGTGCCTAATACTTTAACTTTTTCACTTCACTTTCAGTGAACAGAGTAAAGGCAGAAAATTCTTTGAGTTTCCTGTCTGAATGTAAGCAAAGTGTTTAATAACTCTGAGTTTCAGTTTTCCTTTTTTTAATTTGAATAATATAAAATGGATGTATTGACACTTAAATTAGATAATGCATATAAAGTGCCAATATTATATCTAAAGAGATCCAATAAATTATAACACTAGGTTTATATATATGTATAAATATATATATGCATATATATATCTCTTTATTTTTTTGTCTGAAAGTCTTTAGCTGAACTTAAATCCTTACTGGTGAGTAAAAAAAATAATAAGAAAAAGGACCTTGGTGTAAGTGGTAACTTATTGCTTTGGGGCATAACTTTGCTGCTCTATAAAACATGGGGGTTGTATGGTCTCCAGAGTACCTCTCCAGCTTTCATATCTTAAGAGTTTAAATGCATTTAAAACTGCCTTCTGAAGACTTGGCGAGTGAGTTATAGATTATTTCTCCAGGGTCCTATGGCAAGACTGATTCAGAGTCAGCATTTGAACTCGATGGCCCTCTTTTAAGTCGAAGTATTTATGTTAAGACCTCATCCTTCCTCCAACTTTTACAGCATCCACAGGAAATGGCCACAGAGTTGCTTAATCAGTCTCCTAATGAACCAATCACACATGCTCAATATATTAATGTTCAGTTTCCTCCTGTGGCCCCCAGACTTTCCTTCTCTTATAAATGGGCAAAGTCTCACTCATTGTTTTGGTCTGAATTAGTCTGTTTCGTCATGGTCCTCAAAGTGTTATAAGCACATCATTTCTGTCTTCCTCACATTTTTTATAGTTGAGTTGAAAGTGTTAATTTCAACGTTGACATGTATGCCTTAAAAAAACAGAGCTGATTGAGTGATTTTCCCCTTGAGTGCTTAAGTTCCTGTGCCTCATGCCAGGAGCATTCACAGCTCTGAAATTGTGGGAAGGGTTTGCTGCAGGCTTACACATTTAATAGGCTCTGTGTTCACAGGGCTGAACCATTCCCTCATTAGGTGTAAACAGCTTTAAATTGGTGTTCTAAATATTTCACAGTTCCCCATGAGACGGATTGGTTGCTTTATGTGTGTGTGAAAATAATTAGTATCTTAAGTATCACAACTTCAAACTCCTGTTAGGGATGACATAATCACATCTCCCTATTCCTGCCGTGTAATCAGAGGTGTTGTTTAGTAAGATGCTTTTGTCTGGTTGCTAGGGGATGATCCTAACAGGTTCGTCTGGATATGATGGTTCATAATGCAGATATTTTCATATATTTTGCCATTCCATCACACATGGAATGTCTTTCTATTTGTTAAAAATTTGAACATAATTCTGACTCAGTTTTTCAGTTCTCTGACTCAGAGTCACTTCAAAGAAGCTTTACTCAATAGCTCAAACCACATGAATCTGAGCCTGAGACTCTTTGGTTGTTAGGGTGTGTGTGTGTGATGGTGGTGGGGAAAATTCATTAATGATTCCATTTTGTTACTGTTTTGAGGAATATTTGGTGTGCCTCTTCTTTAGTCTTTTCTTTAGTGAGTTTTGTTTGTCCTTTTTATATAACATTTCGAACTTCTTGAAATAAAGTGCCTTATAATATCTTACTATCTTTTGAACTGCTGCAGAATTCCTAGAGATGTCCTATTTTTTTTTTTTTTTTGCAATTTCTGGTTTTGCCTTCCCTATTTTTTTTGTTAGCCTCATCAGAGTTTTGTCAGTTTTAAAAAAACATTTTCTCCATTGCTCTTGGTTGTTTGCAGTTATTCTAACACGGGGTCTTGTTTACTTGTGCTTGGATATCTTTGACTATGTATTGATTTGAAAAATAATTTTCAGAGATAATTTGAGGCTGAAGATGCAGATTTTAATTTTATCCTGCCCTCTGGCGTTGGGCAGGGGTGTGGGATGCTGAGTCTAGGCATTCAGCAGTTGCTAAATGGTAAATTCTCTGGGCCTGTCAGTGGACACAATTTGGTTGCATACGTTCACTCAAGCACACGTTTACTTCTGGTTCTCTTTCACTGTATCAGTTAGGAGTAAGGAGAACAAATGCTGCTCTGATGATCTGAGAGAAACCCGTCCTCATAAAGTCATTGTTGTAGGAAGGTCTGGGACGACCATGGGGAAAGCAGGACCTGCATTGCATGTGGAAATCAGGAAGTGTCAGGACTCCCTGGACACTGTTATGAGTGACCTAAGTCACTTGCACCAAAGATGTAGGTACTTTCTGGGAAAAGCCTTGCAGCTCTTGGGACTCTGGCAGCCTCTGGAAGCATAGACATTCTTTCTGTTGATTTGACAGAATCGAAAATGGACCCCTGCTGGATAAGAGATTCTTGGAAAGGAAATCCCCAGGTTTCCTGATTCTAAAATATAGAGAAGGATGCAGGAAGGAATGAGGATGAATACTGCACACCAAAAGGAAGTCAGAACTCAACATCTAGCACGCTTACAATTGAGGGTGATCCTTCCAGGCACCCAGTTAACTGGCACCATATCATGATTCTTTTTAACTAGTTGCTTTCAATTTCTCTTACCCTGTTAAGTCATCAGATTCTTTCCAGTTTCACTGATGTTTCTTCAGGAAAGGCAATTGCCTTCAATGCAAAAGAGAGGCTGGATTTACTTTCAGTTATGCCTTGGTTTTTCTGAGATTTGATTTCATAAATTTACCTATTCCTATAGGTCTTTGATGCTTTTACCTTTTTAAAAGTTTTTCTCAATGGGAATGCTAATGTGAGTCATGAATTTGCTTTACAAGTAGTGAAAGCCCTGCATTCTCTTTTTAAAGAGAGAAATACTATTCATTAATAGAAGGAGGAAGTCTAACCATGTTTTCTCATCCTTTCAAATACGTTAAAATGAACAGAACATGAAAGTGATGGTGCTAAATACATTTTTGAGTTGAGAAGTCTCAATTGAAAATTGAGTCCAGTATAGGAAAACTGAAGAGTTTTGTTTTAATTGCTCAGAATCTGTCGTGTTTTTTTTTTTTTTTTGAGATGGAAATGATCCAGATGCCTTCATTCAGCTTATTTTCTTCTTTAAAAGATGTTTCCCTAAAACTTCAAAATAAAAGCAAATGATGAAGAAAGAGATGGAAATAAAAGATGGTTGAGATTGGACTTTGCCAGGAAAAAATAATCCAACTACATAATAGAATAAAATTACTTTAAAAAGTAAAAATAAGACGATCTTACCCTTGGGCAGTCTGAAGAATCAAGCTGTCATTACACAAACCTCTTTGAAGAACGGCACACAAATATATGATGCTTTGTGCTTAGAGCAGTTCCCAAAAACATTTTAGAGCTTCCAGAAGAGTCGTGAGAAAAGAATCATTGCACATTGAACCACATAGTTCCAATGCCAAATAGTTCCCAAAGCTGCATCATTTACAGCCAAAAAGAAACCTTACATCTTCACAGAATCTGGTTCATTACCAGCAAAAAAATCCTCATGCCTAAAATAGTTCTGATTTTAAAAAATTCAGCCTACACAGAAAATGTCGATGATGAGTGTAAGACTCTGCAATACTGCATGCTATAGATATTTGGTTCAGGAATGCTACAGCACATTGAAAACAGCTTTTCCTTTTTTTAGTCTAGCCATGTGTTTTTTGTAAAGTGAAGTGCTAAAATTCACTGCCCTAGAATCTTATCTTATGTCTTTTCAAGACATACATGACTCTGCTAAGAAACATCCAATGTATGATTTTAAAAAGTAAGAGAGATGAAAGATTTGGCTCTGGAGAACAGAGTTTCCTTCAAAATTAAAGATATGAAATTAGTGGAAATGTGTTCAATGTGTCATTTAACAGATATCTGTGAACTAACTACGTTGATGCCATTGTCTACACTGTGTTAAAGAAATGGAACTTGACACCCACAAAGGAAAGAGCACGGTCTCTATAGCTACTTGCTTCTGTGTTTACATATTTGGGGAAATTGCAAAGTGTAATGGGATGTATACATGTGGAACCTGACCCAAATTTGAGGAATAAAGAAGTTTTACTTGAAGAAATGATGCATGTTCTGAAATCTGAATCATGAGAGGTTCATTCTGGTCAAAGAGGGCAGGGGTGGGGAAAGTAAGCTGAAAGCGCAGTACTTGCAGTGGGACACTCAAATTACATTCATTTGGCTAAAATAATGTTTTATTTTCTCTTTTTAAAAATTTTACAACTATAGTGGTGGTGCTGGTTTAGTCCCTAAGTCATGTCCAACTCTTGCAACCCGTGGACTGTAATCTACCAGGCTTTTCTGTCCATGAGATTTTGAAAACAAGAAAGCAGGAATGAGTTGCCATTTGCTTATCCAATTTTACAACTTTATTAAGGCATAACTGACAGATGAACAATCACACATTTAATATATACATTCTGATGCATTTGGACATATGCATATATCAGTGATACCATCACCACTATCAAGGTACCAAGCATGTCCATCATCTCTTAAAGTTTCCCGTGTCCCTTTGCTATGTGTGTGTGTATGTGTGTGTGAAGAACACACAACATGAAATCTACTCTCTTTGTAAATTTTTAAATGCATGCTATGGTCTGAAAATTTATTGTTATTATTATTCAGCTGCTAAGTCGTGTCTGACTCTGCGACTCCTGTCCTTCTCAAACTCCCAGAGTTTGCTCAAACTCATGTCCATTGCGTCAGTAATGCCATCTAACCATCTCATCCCCTGTTGTCCCCTTCTTCTCTTGCCCTCAATCTTTCGAATATTTTCTCCTGTTTGGTACATTGCCTTTTCACTTCGCTGTTGGTTTCCCTTGCTGTGCAGAAACTTCTTAGTTTAATGTCATCCTTCTTGATAGTCTTGCTTTTTGTTGTCTGGATTTTTGATGTCATATCCAAAACAAATCATGGCCCAGACTAATTAATGTCAAGAAGTTTCTTCTCTATGTTTTCTTCTAGGAGTTTTATAGTTTCAAGTCTGATAGTTTCAATTAAATCTGATAAAGAAATCTTGAGAAAGTTTGAGGAGGTGAATTGGGGCCAGACCATGAAAAAAAAAATTATAAATATGTGATTCCTTTTATGTTATGTCCTGAGAGCTTTTGAAAACCATAAAGGATTTTCAAGGAAGGGAGAACATACTCAGATCCACCTGAGAAATATCCATCGCATATGGTGGTTTATTAGATAGACACAGAGCCAGAACTAGGAACCCCAGCCAGGAGGCACTTCACCAATGTAGCAAAAAGTTACTGTGTTTGAACTAGAGTGCAGACAATTTTAATGAAAAAAAAGATGGAATCTAGTAACCGTTAGGAGATGGAACCATTAGGGTTGATGGTCACTGGGTCTGCTGGACTCCAGAATAACTATTTCTGAGCTGATTACAGTGTGGAGATTGTGGATATGAGGCAAAAGATGAGGAGCAAAGCTTTGGGGGAGAAAGTGGGAACTTAGTTTTTTAGATTATGACTTTGAGTTTTCTACGAAGGGGCAAGGTAAGAATAAAGGCAGCAGCTACACACGTGAGTGTGAATTCCAGGCAGGAAGTTAGCAATGAAACCACAAATTTGGAAGTAAGGGGACTGTGAATCCTACAACAGACTACAGAAATAGGTGTGGGCACCCAGAAAGTGTAGAAAGAGGCTTTAGGACAGAACCCCTAGCAACACTCTTCTGTGAGAAATGGTCCTGGAAGAGTAACCGGTAAGGAGGCCCAGTGAGAAGGATGCTTTTCCCGTCTTAGAGTAGATGGATGAAAAGTTTGCATCTAAAACCAGGGTCTCTCCAGTATTCCTCACACTTCCTCATGCTAGCCCCAGTGAACCTGCTCTTGAACAAGAAATTTAAATAAACAGGAAGACCACGCATATCTGATAAAAGAGCATGACCCAACAGATCAACCAAGCTGCCATTTGAAACCAGTCAGCGACTGGGAGAATGACTCTTGGTACTCAATGGACATGAAGCTGAGCAAACTTCCAGAGATAGTGGAGGACAGAGGAGTCTGGCATGCTGCAGTCCATGGGGTCACAGAGAGTCAGACATGACTTAGTGACTGCATAACAATAACAAAAGTCTCCTTGAGTTGAGTCTTCTTACTTGTCAAAAAAGCACTCATTATATCTACCTGAATGGGTCACCATGGAGTTTAAACAAGATAATCACGTGAAAGTACCCAGTACATGGTTACAAAACAGATGCAATCTGTGTTAAAACTGTATCTACAGTAAAAGGAAGGACATTCAGAATTGATCTTTCTATAACCATTCCCCCCACCACCCCCGCCCCAGCTCAGAAGGTGAAGAATTTGCCTGCAATGCGGGGGACTCAGGTTCGATCCCTGGGTCGAAAAGATCCCCTGGAGAAGGGAATGGCTACCAACTCCAGTATTCTTGCCTGGGGAATCTCATGGACAGAGGAGCCTGGTGGGCTACAGTCCGTGGGGTCCCAAGGAGTTGGACATGACTGAGTGACTAACACTTTCACTTTTCTGTCACCGCACAATAGTATTCAGATGCATTGACAGATGTTGAAATACAGAAAGATTTTCTATTGGAATGGGAAGTTACATCTCCTGAGTGAGCCCAGAGAACAAAGAAATAAACAGCGAGGAGGAAGCACCATGGCCAAGGCCCGAGAAGGGGAGCGTGGATGGAGTCAGCCCGAGCTCCTCAGCATTCGAGGGTTTCTCTGCCTGTCCGTCCACCATCACCGGAAGCAGCAGGAGCCGTGGGATGACAAAGGCGGCCTTCACAAGGGCAGAGAAGAGACCGACTGCCATTGGATGCTGACCCGAAGGCCTCGCGTGGGTCCCATGGGCAGAGGGTTCTCTGAGCAGCCACGCCCTAGCCCAGCAGGCTCATCATCAGTTTCCTCACCTGGTTTGTGTTACAGAATCACTGCAAACATTATTATTATTACCATTATTTTCCCCTTAATTTGAGATGAATAGGTATGCCTAGAAGTGGTTCTTTCAGTCGTTTTATGAATTCCTGGTTCCTTTCATAGGACAGGCACAGCATCCTTAGGTGAGGTCAGCAAGGTGCAGTCTGTGACCCCAAAAATGAAGACTAGCTATCTCATCACCAGCTGACTGGCAGTGAACAAGTCTAAGTCCTAGTTTCCAGAAAATAGAATTTACAATTTATTAACTGAACTTTTATTGGTTCTTACCATAAACTGAAGATAGATTATTAAAATGAACACATGAAATTTAGAAAATTATTAAAGAAAGAAAAAAGCCACCCATTGAGTCCATGTTTCTCTTCCTTGACATAGTAAATGGAACTCTTGGGCAGAGAACCAGGTATCTCTGGGTTTTAAGAATTTTAACAGAAGCAGAAGGTGAATTTGGGACTGGTGGAATAACTGTCCATGGAGATCTGATGAATCATCATGTCTCGATGGAAGATGTTCTCAAGGAAACTCCTCAGAACTGTGTCCTTTTCCTTATATTACTTAATAAGGAATTACTTATATTCCTTAAATTACCTTAAATTACTTAATTATATTACTATAATTACTTTAATTTCCTTAAATTACTTAATAAAAATACAATGTAGGTTATTCAGCAAATAATTTTAGAGCTGATTTTTACACACTCTTCAGTTTGCTGAGCACTGGCTATTTGAAAGTGAATAAGGAACAGTTCTGAACCTCAGATATCTCATAATTTATTGGTTTTATTAAAAGTAGACTGCACAAATGCAGAGATGTTAAATATTTGGAATAACACATGTTGAATATATTACTAGCAGTAATCAAAGAAATGCAAATGAGAACAAGAATTTTTTTGGTCTAACAACTTTTCCTAGCCTGCATCTTTTATCTTAATAGCATTTATAGCAAAAAATAGTATTATATAACATCATGTGGAGCATCTTATTAAAAACTGGTCTGTGAATGTTGAAATGGAGGCATGTTATCATACTATTATTGTCATTTAGATAAAGAATTTCAATGATTTGCTTAAAAAGCTAATCAGGATCAAAGCAAGTGATACCCTTTTTGAAAGACCAGCTCATGGCAGTAAACTTGATGCAAAGTTTTAGGCTGTTTTGAGTGTGATCTTAATGTCCCCGGTCCTCCATCAGAAATTGGGAAAAGGGAGAGGGAGAAGGAGAGGGAGAGAGAGACTAAAAAGGAAGGGGAGGGGGAAGAGGGGAGGGAGGGGGAGGGGGAGAGGGAAGGGGGGAGGGAGGGGGAAGAGGGGAGGGAGGGGGAGAGGGGAGAATCCACATGTCGCCCTTCGCATCTTTGGTGCTCCAGCTCTTGCCTCACTCAGTGAGAAGCCATGTTTAGCTGTTTATTACTATTATTTTTATTTGATGGTCATGACATTAGGACACAGACACACTCACTAACCCCTGAGCCCAGCTCAGCGCGGTTTCAGCGCCACGTTGTCTTTTGTTACTTTCTCCAGGGTGCTTTTCCAGCCCTCCTAAATGATGGTCAGAATGAATGAGGCTGGGTCCAATATACAAGCCTCTGTTTTTATGAATGAAACAAGATGTCCGAGTGAATTGGCTCTCTCTGACTAGACTAGGTATTTCAGAAGCTTTCTCCTCTGATTTGTTAGTAATTGATTTTACCAACTCGGCCGCATTGCTTTCTGTGTCCCAAGACAGGGTCTGTTAGAAAGGGCTTGATTTGCCAAAGATGGTCCTGAAGTGCTTAAAAAGAAAGTCAGGGGAAGTTGAGCTTTAGAATTTGGATTCCACTGGAGTTTTCATTGAAATATGAGCACGCTTTCCCCTGGGACCAGGCGCATTTAGCTCAGGCCCACCTGCTGCCTCCGCCTCGCATACCTGGCCAACCCCACTTGCAGCCTCTCCAGGCTTAAGGGCTGTTCTGGGACTGGGTGTGGAAACGCATCACTTCCTCACTTACTGTTCTTCTGACAACAGTCTTTATTTCCCTGACTCTAAATGTCGGAAATATTTTTCCTACATCTAAGGGGAAAAAGTATCCCCATGGTTGTCCAAAAAAAAAAACAAAACCCAAAACAAAAAACCCCTCCTTTTATTTTATACTGGGGACTCTCAAAGGGAAAACTTTGCCCTGCTTCTGTGTGATGTTGTTGGCAAAGAGGGGTCAGGTGAGCCCTTCCTCCAGGGCAGGGACAAAGGTGCTCCTCACAGGAGGCTGGGCTCCGTCTCCTGACCGAGAAGAGCTGCCAATCATTTTTCCACCTGCTTGGGTCCGGGCCTTCTCTGCCAGTTAAGTAGGCCCTGGGCACTTTGAAATGAGGGTTATTTAAATGTTGAATCTTCTGACAAGACTACCATCACTTTTTTTTCTGTAGCGGAAACTGGAGTTAAGAATTTAGATATATCCCTACGATCAGAGTTTGCAAGTGGAAGAACTGGGACGGGAGCCGAGGTTTCTCTGACTCCAGAGCATGTGTGCTGTGCGCACCTCGGATTTGCTGATGACAGCGCCTTCTGCCATGATCTGAGGGCTGGCCCTTGCTCTGCCTGCATGGTTCTTGCGAGAAGCTTTACCGGTATTAAATAGCAGTGACACAGCTTTCTCCCATTCTTTCATGCTATAAATGTCGAATTTTATTTTGTTATTTTGTTTTGTGGTGCCCTTTTTTAGAAAGCATGAATATTAGGGAATGGTTAGGGAGATATTGCAGTGAGTAGCTGCCCCTTCTGAATACTGTCTTTCCACACGCACAGAGACACCCATGTACACACACACACATGTACACACACACACACACATGACATACAAGGTTCTTCCATGGTTTCTAGTGATGAGAGGAAATTGTTATAGTTGAATGTGAAATTAACTAGTGTTACTAAATTTAGGACTTTTCCATGTGTCTGTTTTACTTTGGATATATACAACTAGCAAAACAAAATTCTTATTAATTTAGCATCTAAATATTATTAGAATCCTCAAATATTATGATATCAACATTTGGATTGAAAATTGTTCCACATGGCAGGATGAAGCGAATTTTAATGGTATTTTGCAAGGAGTCATAGTCATTGCCAAATTCTAGCTGGGGCTCTTTGCCCTGAGTTTCCTTGTGGAGCTAAAAGCACACATCACATGGCAGACACGTGTTTGGTGTTTGACACAATTCCCCTAGTTAGTGCTGGGCATTTTGTATCTTTGACTTAAATATGGGAAGCTATAAATATTTTTTTAGATAAAAAAGTGGAAATACATGCCCTTCAGAAACCATTATATAATGCTTAAGAAATGGCAAAATTAATTTTTTAAAAAAAATTGATATAATTGATGTAAATTAAGTAGAAAAAGGGTCTAGACATCATCCTAGCAGGTAAGTCAGTATGAAAAAAAAAATTAATAAACCTGAAAACAAGAACCTTGTCCTCGCAACACACAAAATACAGATGACCCCTCAGTACACACACACACACACACACACACACACACACACACACACACACACACACACACACACACACACACACACACACACACACACACACACACACACACACAATGTACTAGTAATCAATTCATTGTACAAGACCTGGGTCTGCTCAGAACACTTCTGTGGTATGAGACACATTTGGTTTTGGTCAGCCTTTTAATACTCAAACCTTCCTTGTACAAACAGTGAATCAGGTAACTCTGATACTCTCGTTCAAGGGAAATACTTACAGTGATGGTTGGATTGTGGTGTTTTTATTTGATAAGAATTTTTATGACTCGAGAGGAAAGCTCTAAAGGCAAAAAAAAAAAAAAAATACTAATGTTCCTTTATCTGCTTCAGACAGTGTGATGGCCTTGTCCACTTGAATTCACTTGGAATTATCCACTTGAGTTCCCTTTCTTGTTTTTCCAATAGGTCAGTGGTGGGGTCCCTAGACCAGCAGAGTTAGCCCCACAGCTGTGGAGAGTTCCAACAGGCCTCGTTTTGGGCATACTTTCCTTGAAGGTTTTGATTCCACATTCTGGTTGCAAATGAGAGAGAGAGAGCCATTAATGACCTATTTTCTGCTAGCCCTGAGGAATACACCCATCAGCCAATCTAAGAGAGAGGGGTTCATTCTATGAGTTTCTGTGTAAAGAGATACAGGCCCTTAAAATGGCTTTAGTTCCACCCTGACTGGTCAGTCTGGATACATGATCTGTTAATTTCTATAATTACTAGTAAGAAAGAAAGACCAATTGACTTGATCACAGAGAAGGAAAGTCTAGGTTTAAATTACTGACACTACAACAGTAGCTGTTGTTAAACTTGCTATTAGAAGTAAGAGGAGCTGAGAAATTAAACATCATTAGGAGAATCCTGGTCTACGGTAACGATAGATCACTGTTTCTCTTAGCTGAGAGCAAAGTCATCAGCAGCAGTCTCTAGACTGTGACTGAGGCTGTTTCTCTAATGACAAAGGCTCATCTGCACAAGGAGAGCATGTTTGTCTGAAGAGAAAAGCCTTCCTCTCTCCCCCACGTGCTTCCAGCGCTGTGACACATTTGCAATGCGTATGTTTGTCTATGGGATTTAAACACCCACCATGCACTTGGAGTGCGGCCTCAACATCATTAGCTCTGTGGTGTGATTTCCTTTGCTCTTTTAAAACCCTCTCTCCTGTGGAGTTTTACATCCCCCCAAAACAATATAACAACAATGAAACCATTGCATGGTAGTTTTGACTTGGTAAACATGTTAAAATAGATGTCTGTGTTGTAGTTTTCTACTGCTGCCACAAAATTATCACAGTGATCAGTGATAAAAGAAGCCAAATGCATGGTCCCAAATACCTGATCCTGAAATGTAATTATGGGAGGGAAGCCGGGGATTTGACAGGGCAGAGGGATTGACAAGGACAGCTTATTACACCTGAAAGAGCTGAGAAACCTCAGAAAAACTAGTACAAGTGAGTGGTCGGATGGAGGGATGGATGGGTGGACAGGAAGATGATTGGATGGATGACTGCAGGGCTGAGCCCTTGATCTGTGGAATCTGATGCTGTCTCCATGTAGACAGTGTCAGGACTGAGTTCACTGTCGAGCCCTCAGCCCATGTCTGAGAATTACTTGGTGCCGCGTGGGAAACCACCTCCAAACTTCCCACTTCACACACTCTTAGCTTGGAAATGGAGTCTCAGAACCATTTCGTCCTCCTGTGTTAAAGTTACCGGATGAGTAGCTTTATTCCATCTGCCAAATCCTTTTTACCACTGTAACCTGTTCACAGGGGCCCAAAGCTGCCCCCACAGTGTGTGAGGGAATGATTTCTGTTGAACTGATAAAACCCAGTCAGGATTGACTTCCGGATTGAGGGGAAATACGGGATAAATACAGAACTCTCATGGATCTGACAAGCCCAACGTTATAGAAGCTTCACTGGTCGCAGGCAACACCAGGGGCCCTGCTGTCGGGACACCGTCTGTCTGTCCCTCTCCCTGGCTTCATTCACCCTCTGGGAGGGACACCATCTGTCTGTCCCCCTGACTTCACTCCCTCTCTGGCAGGCTCTGCAGGGTGGCCCTGGTCACCTGCAGGCCTCAGTTCTACCCTCTGAGCAGCTGCACTGAACACACATCATCCCAAATCAGCATCTCTCATCCAAGGACCAGAGCATAGTCCCCTCGGAGAGTCTTGTGTACACACCCCTTCTCGCCCTCTTTAAGAGGATGGGCTGATGCAGTCTTTGGAAACAGAGCATGGGTCCCTCTGCCCTAACACAACCCACTGGCTAAGAATGAGGGAGAGAGAGTTCCTGAAGAAAAGCAAAAGTCACAGTGATCAGAAGACACCAGAGTAGATGCCCGCCAGCCCAAGCTGGATGTTTTGCAATTTGGGGTTTTGCCATCAATTCCAGGGTCATTGCTGAGGAATTCTTTGGGGGAGGGGGGGTGATTATGTAGATCAGTTTGGCACTTGAAGTATTAAAAAGTATCTTAGTCAAGTCTCTTGATCTCTACCCCACCCATGAACTCTCAATCCTGGCAGGCTTTACATTAAAGTAAACACATGTTTCTTCTGCAAATCTCAGTGTCTCTCTTTAGCGGTGAGGAAAGTGTATCAGGCTAGTTGACTTTGCCACAAGAACATGTAACTAAATGTTTCCACTGCAGTTCTTCCTCCTGCTCAATTCTCTGTTCCCTGGGCTTGACCATTGTCCCCATGGGGCCCTCTGCTCTCTGAACTGCCTATACTCTCTGTAGTTAGATGTATTCCATGGCATCTAGAAAATTAAATGTAGCCAGCCACAGATTTCCACAAGTGGCACAGGCCTCTTCCCCTTTTAAGGATTTCACAAAATGTGGTTCGCACCTTTGGAATACCGAGGGGAGGAGCTGACAGTAGACAGAAGATGAAAAATAAAGGATCCTTGCCTTTGGTCTTTGATAGGAGTCCCTGGACGCACTGGACGGGAGTGTGGCAACAGCCCCTCTGAAGGGGATTCTGGCGGGGGGAGCACATTGAACCTCCCCCAAGGTCTCCCATGAGCGCTATCACACGAGCAGGAGCCACTCACACGGATCGGCGGGCAGGTGAGTCTTTGTTCCAAAGGATGACAGCCCAGGAGGGCTGCAGCGCTGTTCTCGCTGGCAGGGTGGGGTGGCCGTCCTGCAGTCAGCTATGATGAGAGGCTGCTGCTCCGTGGGTGGGGTGTGCAGGCTGAAGGCGAGCACGTGGTGAGTGATGGCCCTTCTCTGCTGGGTGCCCACGGAGTCTTCCGCGATGGGGAGGCGGGAGCTCGCTTCTGCGCGTGCTGTGCCAATCTGAGACGATGAGGCCCGTGTGCTTGGAAGGAGGGACACGCGTGAATGTGTATACGTAGGCGTATCTGTGCATGGCATGTGTGTATATAAGACTTCCCGGGTGGCTCAGATGGTATAGAATCCGCCTGCACTGCAGGAAACGCCGGTTGGATCCCTGGGTCTGGAAGATTATATATACATATGAGTGTGTCTAGTTTGTATGCTGTCCTGTTATTCTAGATTTTTCTTCCTTCTTTATCGACATCTCTTTTAAAGACCCTTGCTCCGCTCCCTCTGGTGTGAAGACGGCACCCCTGCCCCATACCAGGCTGTGCAACCCACTACATTTATTTTTGTCGCCACATGCATCGTTGTATTGCCAGACCCATTTCTATTTTAAAATCACGTCATGTGTTGAGCTGAGTCTTGAGAACAGAGAAGGCCCTCAGAATACTTGTTGCGTGGATGAAAGAAAACCAGAACCCCCATTCATTGTGTTCTACGAGCTTGGGAAAGTCAAGCTCACTTCTTTCCTTTCCACCCTCAGACTTTGTCCTTGAGTCAGCACAATTTTGTGGCTGCATTAAGTACAAAGACAATCACTTTTTAAAAAAACATATTTTATCTTAAATACTTTTTTATGCTAGCCTTTCCATGGACCATTAACAAAAGTAAAGACAGTGATCCCGTGTGTCTGCCTTCTTCAGTGCTTCCCGGTGCCCGGCAGGCCGGGAGCATCGCTGCCGGTGCGGTCCTGCTTTGTCAGGGAGAGGGCGGAGCTGGCTGCTAGGGTGTCTCACGGAGGTTCTCCCGTGGCTTGGGGCCGAGACAGTTTCATGGAGCTTTTCTCCTGTGTTTTCTGGTTGGAGTCTGACAGGTTCAGGTCTTGTGTTTAAGTGTTTAATCCGTTTTGAATCGATTGCTGAGTGAGGTGTAAGATAAGGGTCTAATTCCGTTTTTCTGTATGCACACGTCTCATTTTCCCAGCACCACTGGGTGATGAGACTGTCCTTCCCCCATTGTATGTTCTTGGTGCCCTTGTTAAAGATCACTTGACCTTGTAAAGATCAGTATATGCGTGAGTTTATTTCTGGGCCCTCAATTCTCTTCCACTTGTCTACACCTTGGTGTTATACTATTACCATACTGTCGTAATTACTGTGTAATTATTCGTCATATATTTTGAAATCAGGAAGTGTGCCCCTGACCTCCAGCTTTGTTTTTCGTTTCTTAATATTATGTTGGCAATCCAAGGTCTTTTCTGGTTCCACATGTGTTTGGGACTATTTTTTCTATTTCTGTAAAAAATGTCGTTGGAATTTTGATATGGCTTGCGTTCATCTCCAGATCACTTTGGGCAGAGAAGACATTTTAACAATATTAATTCTTCAAATCCATGAACACAAGATGTCTTTCCATTTATTTGTGTCATCTTTAATTTCTTTCATCAGTGGTCTTGCCCGTGATTTATTGGATATGACACCAGAAGCACAAATAACAAAACAGAATAAACAAGCGGGACTACACCAGACTAAAAAGCAGCTACACAGCCGAATCAACAGGGTTGAAACATGGCCTAGGAGACAATAAACAGAGTAAAAATGCAACCTACCAAATAGCAGAATACACACACACACACACACACACACACACACACACACACCTGGTGTATATATCTTATATAGCTTATAAGTGGTTGATATCTAAAATATGTCAGTAGAACATAACTTGAGAGCAAAAATATGAATAACCCTTAAAAAATGACTGGAGGAAGGAACTGAATAGACATTTCTCCAAAGAACACATAAAAACGGCCAACAAGTACACAGAAAGGTGCCCAAAGTCACTAATCATGGGGAAATGCAAATCAAATGAGACATCACCGTATGCTCATTAGAATGGCTATTATCGAACAGAGAAGAGATAACAAGCATTGACCGGGACTTGGAGAAAAGGGAACACGTGTGTACTGTTGGTGGGAGTGTGAATTGGTGCAGCCACTATAGAAATCTGTATACAGGTTCCTCAAAACGTTAAAAATAGAATTACCACATGATCCAGCAGTGTTTTTGGATATATAACCAAAGGAAGTGAAAACAGGATCTCAAAGAGATCGCTGGACTTCTGGGTTTGTTGCGGCTTTATTCACAACAGCCCGGGTGTTGAAAAACCCAATTATTCATCAATGGATGAATGGATAAATGAAATTATATGTATGTTTAATGTATACATACATAGAATGGACTGTTACTCAGCTTTAACATAGAAGGAACCCTGGCATATGAGACCGCCTGGAGGATGTTATGCTAAGTGAAAGAAACTGGTCACAGAAGGACTAATACTCCACACACGTTCCCAGTGATATGACTGGGAGCATCTTAAGTAGGCAAACTCTGGAGACAGAGAGAATGCTGGTCCTCAGGGACAGAGAAGGTGGGTTATATGATGAGATTGCCGTTAAGCGGATATAAAATTTCAACACTGCAAGATGAATGCAATCCTAGACCCAAAGTTCATAAGAGTAAGAGGGTGAATCTCACATTAAGTGTGATCATCGCAATTCAAAATAATTAAAGTGACATCAAGTGGCTCTGGAGATCTCCTTAATGGGTGCAACCACCCCCAGCCCTCTGAGCCCCTCTCACCAGCAGTGTTTAAACAAAAGGCACCCCCCCATCTCTTGGCAGTGATCAAAAGTGATTATCCCACTGCCTCCATTGTAAATCTATGGGGAAAATTGAATTGCTTAAGTACTGGCAAGACTTGGCAGGTTGTTTCAGGGCTGCTGGCCCTGAAGGTATTAGAACTGGTGACTGTTTACAAAGCTTTCCCTTCTCACAGTGATGTTAGGGTGGTGCTTGTATCAACTGATGAATGTAAACAGAGTATGTGACCTTGTTTGGAAATAACAATGGTAGGGACAGTGATGACCACTCCATCCAATCAAATCATTTCACTGCACACATATTCAGTTTGCCCACGTGAAGGGGAAGTAGGCAGGGCTCTCTTCCTCCAGCTATTAGGAAACTCAGACTCAGAGACATCACATTAGTTAGGATCGCCCAGCACACGAATGGTGCGGGAGAGTTTATATCTGGCTCCAAAGCCTATACCGCTTCTCCAACCCTGATGGACTTTCTTACCAGGAATGGCGCTGTGCATGGCCATCACCTCTACAGAGATCTCCTCTAAATAAAGGAGAATGTGGTGATCGTTCCTCCTACCCAGCATTTCTGTAGGAAGACATGCATGCTCTCTCTGAATTATGGCTTCAAGTAACTGCTCTGCCCTCTGGAGTTGTTTCTGATTTTCTTTTCCTGGTCCTTAGTCCCAGGGAAGATCTGACTGTGTAGAGGGGAGGTAAGGGGAGGAAGCCAGAATGGCTGGATGAGGGGGTGGTTCTTCCAAGTCAGTGTGAGAAGAGGGGAGAGGGAATCATCTGCAGGGGGATCAGAAAGTGACTAATATTCAGATCATGCTTGAATGGGCCCTGATGGCCTATGTGAGGCTCCTCACCCCCACTGCTGGCAAGTCTTGCTCCTTGGAAGAAAAGTTATGACCAACCTAGACAGCATATTAAAAAGCAGAGACATTACTTTGCCAACAAAGGTCCGTCTAGTCAAGGCTATCATTTTCCAGTAGTCATGTATGGATGTGAGAGTTGGACGATTAAGAAAGCTGAGCACCACAGAATTGATGCTTTTGAACTGTGGTGTTGGAGAAGACTCCTGAGAGTCCCTTGGACTGCAAGGAGATCCAACCAGTCCATCCTAAAGGAGATCAGTCCTGGGTGTTCATTGGAAGGACTGATTTTGAAGCTGCAACTCCAATACTTTGGCTCATTTGAGAAGACCCTGATACTGGGAAAGATTGAAGGCAGGAGGAGAAGGGGATGACAGAGGATGAGATGGTTGGATGGCATCACCGACTCCATGGACATGAGTTTGAGTAAACTCATGAGTTGGTGATGGACAGGGAGGCCTGGTGTGTTGCGGTTCATGGGGTCGCAAAGAGTCAGACACGACTGAGCGACTGAACTGACTGACATCTGACTTGCTTTATGAGGAAACTGAGGCTTGGAGAGTCCAATATCTCTCCCAGGGTCACATGGATATTGAGTGACAGAGTCAACAGGGGGACTTGTGACTTTCAGTCCAGATTCCCTTTTATTCTCTGTCCACCTTAATGAAAGCTGAAGAATGACACCAGAAGAATGTTTCTCCTCAGAAAGGTGCTATGTAACATGTCTAAGGCATTAGGAAATGCCCATTCAGCAAAACAATCCCAACACCACAGCCCCCATTTTGCATATATTTTCCCTGTAGGATTCTTCCTCAGATTTACAAAATATGAGAAGTGGCCCTCAGTGCATTAAAAAGGGCAAGTGCCTTGTCATATAGCAACTGATTAGTAAAATGTGATGCCATAGAGGTGTTAAGCTAAGAGCATAGTTATTGTATTGCAATAAATAAGTCTATCAAACCAACAGGTTGCACAGCTTCAACCCACACAGAATCATGTGTTAATGACCTCTCAGTAGGAGAAGGGGTCTGTGCATGAGGGGGAGGCATTCAGATAGAATAAGCATGCGTTCACCCCCCTGCTCTTCAGTGGCTGCTCCACCCTAAAGAATCCTTCCCTGAATTCCGCAAGGTGCAGGTGTCAGACTCCACTACTTTAAATCCGCCCCCCCCCCCAACCCCGCACCATATTGACCTGGACAAATATAACTGTGTCAATTAATTTGAAGTGTATAATCAAACATTTCAGGAGAAGGGTTTTTCCTGCCATACTGCCATACCTTTCCTTTACCATACCTTTCTTTCAAATAGGCGACATCATACAAATGTGCTTGAATGACTTTAAAGGTCTATACTTCTACAGTGTGGAGGGGAAATGAGGCGACTCATTAATTTGTCATTTGGAGATGATCTGAGCTAAATGCGTGTTGGAAGAATCTTAAATATGAATGTTAGGCTACTCAAGTAAAACCAAGTGAAGGAGTCTGGAGCTGTCATTTGGAGGCAGAGTTTTGGTGTGCCATCTGTTATTTGTACCATCAAATACTTCCACAGGCTATAGGGGAATCACAGAACAAATGGCAAAGGCTGAGTCCAGGCTAGAAAAACATTTACTGTGACTGAAACATCTCCTTCTTTTGAGACTCCTTTTTTTTTCATCTTGAATAGCTTTTTATTTTCTTATGATGTCAGAAAATTGAGAAATACTTAAAATATACCATATGAACAATTTGGAAGTAAATGGAACAGTTTGGAAGTACACATAATAAATGTGTGTATCCATCTATCAATCCATACCTGTCCCTAATCATGGCTGCTTTTTAGTACCGCATATAGTTTTTTGTTTAAGGCCAATTTAAAAGTGGAGAAAGGCAGCTTTTGTTATTAATTCTCTGCTAAAACTTCTGAGAAAAGATATTTAATCATAGTTTTGGAAGAAGGAATTCTGATTCAATCACTGATGATACTTATCTATTCTGTCTCTTCCAACCTGCAGTTTACTGACCTTTGGCAGAGCTGTTTTTCCCCCTGCTGTCAGATTTTTTTTTTTCCCCCTCAAATACCCATGGTCTCCTGACCTTCTCAATATCCTGTGTCTATCCTTTTAAGTTGGACATCTGAAAAATTCACACTTCCTAAAGGGCTGTTATCCCCCCCTGTGGTTTATTGAATTTTACCTATTGATCTAATTTGAATACACAGTCCCGGAAGCCTTCAAATAATGATGCATTTTTTAAGAAAAGAGAGAAGGGATTAAAATAAAAGTGTGTTTGATTTTTGTTCATATTGTTTTCAAGGCAAATTTTTTCCTGGGAACCCAGGTCCTCATCAAAGAAATCTTTCTTTCAAATAGGCGACATCATACAAATGTGCTTGAGTGACTTTAAAAGTCTACCCTTCTACAGTGTGGAGGGGAAATGAGGCAACTCATTAATTTGTCATGTAGAGATGCTCTGAGCTAAATGCGTGTTGGAAGAACCTTAAATATGAACATTAGGCTACTCAAGTAAAACCAAGTGAAGGAGCTGCCGTAAGGAGCATGGCCTGATGAGGTTTTGAGGACAAGGTGTGGCTTTGGTCCATGGGGATCGGGGAGTCTTGAAGCAGCCTGAGAGCCTCCTTTCATTTTGCTGATGGTCTGGACTGAGATGGGCTTCCCTGGTGGCTCAGTGGTTGAAAAAATTACAACCCGCTTGCCAATGCAGGAGACTTGGGTTTGGTCCCTGGGTCGGGAAGATACCCTGCAAAAGGAAATGGCAACCTCCTCCAGTATTCTTGTCTGGAGAATCCCACTGACAGAGGAGCCTAGCAGGCTCCACTCCGTGGGATCACAAAGAGTGGACACAACTTAGTGACTTAACAGCAGCAGCAACAGAGTGAGATGTATCATATCTCGTAATATCCATGTCGTGTACCACGTGGACTGCTTCAGGAACCCTGATCTGAGCTCTCAGGGAAGGTGAGATGCAGGGATACGGTGACGTGGAGCACTCAGAGATGGATGGTACACAGGGTTTGGGGCATAAGGAAAGGAGGGTGGGGCCTGGGTGAATGGAGCGGAACAGCTGATAACTTCCCTGATAAAATTTCCTCCTATTTCTCCTCCCAATTCATCTCTGAACACTGCCACCTGCAGCGGAATGAAAAGCTCCTTTTCCATCAGAAACAGATCCAAGGATGCACTGAGACACTGCCTTTGATGAAATGAACAGAAGTGGAAGGTTGAGGAGAAGTCTTTTCTACTATAAATACTTGTCTGAGGTCATGTACACACTAAACGGTATAGTCATACCATCCCCAACAGTAGTTTCCCAAGCTTCGCTCGAACTCCTGGGGTGACAAGGCAGCAGCTAAGTGAGTCCTTTGGGAGGCAGTTTGAAAGGCGGATATTTATATTCATCCCTCAAAGGGTGTTCGCCCACCTCTGATTTCTGGGTTGTTTCTAATTCTGATCCTGAAGCTGCTGGGTGAGTCTTTCAGTGTGTGAGGCAGCCCGCGGGTCAGGCTGTGTCTTTCTCTTTCTGAATAGTCATTGCGTGTCTTCATCCATCTCTGAAAAGCACACACAACTGTCACGGTGGTTCTTCTCTGTGGCATTGTCTTCCAGAGCATCTCGTCCTGATGCAGATCTTATGGCTGTGGGATGGCACCACGTGTGTGATTTTTATATTTCAAGAATGACAGAGAAGGTGCTGTCCAGCCACACAACTGGTCTGAATGTGTGGGAATGAGAGAGTCCTGAAACTGAATGGGCACTTCTATTTCTGCGGGCGGACCACAGACCCAGCTACATCTTTGTCTCCTGTTTGGTGGAATACTTTTAAGGGTGTGAGAGAGATTGCAGGCTGCCCATCCATGTGAAAGCAATAAGACTGAAATGAGTCCACTGCTGCCGGAGGTGATGGAAGCCCCGGGATTGCATCTGGCTTCTCAGAGTTCCTAGAATGGGCTGGTCCTTCCTCCGAGGCCTCTGTAAGTGCTAGCATATGCTGGTTTATCATGAGCAATCAATGAGTCAGAAAGACTGACTGGAGATAGGTGGATAGTAATAGATTCTGTGCAGGGAGAAGCACATGTCCTGGAATATGAGAGGGAGATGGAGCTTGAGTCTGTCAGCAGAGAGCTGCCTGGGGCTGGGATGGTCCTGCCACAGGCACCTCTCTGGAATCAACGCGGGGGTGCAGTTTCCATCTGCTTCTTCCAGTGGTGCCTGTGTGTGCCTCAGTCCCTTCAGTCATGTCTGACTCTTCACGACCCCATGGACTGTAGCCCGCCAGATTCCTCTGACCATGAGATTCTCCAGGCAAGGATACTGGAGTGGGGTGCCATTTCCTCCTCCAGGGGATCGTCCCAACCCAGGGATGGAACCCTAGTCTCTTATGTCTTCTGCAGTGGCAGGTAGATTCTTTATCACTAGCGCCACCTGGAGTTTGCAAAGATGTTAAAGATGATGTTCTCTGATGAGGTCTGAAAGCCACACAGTTCAGTTCAGCTCAGTCGCTCAGTCGTGTCCGACTCTTTATGACCCCATGAATCGCAGCACGCCAGGCCTCCCTGTCCATCACCAACTCCAGGAGTTTACTCAAACTCATGTCCATGGAGTCAGTGATGTCATCCAGCCATCTCATCCTCTGTCGTCCCCTCCTCCTCCTGCCCCCAATCCCTCTAAGCATCAGGGTCTTTTCCAATGAGTCAACTCTTCGCATGAGGTGGCCAAAGTACTGGAGTTTCAGCTTCAGCATCAGTCCTTCCAATGAACACCCAGGACTGATCTCCTTTAGGATGGACTGGTTGGATCTCCTTGCAGTCCAAGGGACTCTAAAGAGTCTTCTCCAATACCACAGTTCAAAAGCATCAATTTTTCGGTGCTCAGCTTTCTTCACAGTCCAACTCTCACATCCATGTATGACCACTGGAAAAACCATAGTGTTGACCAGACGGACCTTTGTTGGCAAAGTAATGTCTCTGCTTTTTAATATGCTATCTAGATTGGTCATAACTTTCCTTCCAAGGAGTAAATGTCTTTTAATATCATGGCTGCAGTCACCATCTGCAGTGATTTTGGATCCCAAGAAAATAAAGTCTAACACTGTTTCCACTGTCTCCTCATCTATTTCCCATGAAGTGATGAGACCAGATGCCATGATCTTAGTTTTCTGAATGTTAAGCTTAAAGCCACACAGAGATAGCCAAAAAGTCTGTTTTCCTTTTTCCCATGAAAACCCCCATACAGGGCTCTTTCAGGGCACCAGTAGGAAGTACAAGACTCTGGTCACTATCATGTAAGTATGTGTGTAGATTTTCAATTTAATACATTCACACCTGCCTGTAGGAAGACAGGAGTGGTTTGAAAGACTACTGCCCTTGATCACATACTTGGGATGGCTCTTAAATCCTCTTTTTAAAATAATAGAACAAGGCACAGGACAGATGCATTCAGAGAGAGAGAGAGAGAATGTGAATTTATAAATAGGTAATAGGTTAATACACACACACAACAGATATTCTGAGAAAAAAGCATATTGGAAAGAACAAGGTTTCCAAGGAAGAACTTCAGGGAAGAGTTCCACATCTCCAGGAGAAAAGAGAGAAGGAGGAGGGAAGCCAAGGACCACTCTTCTTCTGAGGCCAGATCCTCTGCTTTCCCAGTCCTGAATCCTATTTAGGAGAACTTCCAGGACCGATCAATGATGCTGAGAAACCAAGATTAGGATGTCAAAGGATATTGGAAGGCACTCTTTGTTGGGGGACAGAGACATCAGATAACCCTTCACCCTCTGGGATTGCACCATCAGCCCCAACGTCCTTAAAAAATTGATTCATGAGATAAACCATTAAAGCATTAGGAAGTGCAAGTGAAAGTGTTAGTTGCTCCGTCATGTCCGACTCTGCGACCCCATGGACTGTAGTCCGCCAGGCTCCTCTGTCCGTGGAATACTCCAGGCAAAAATACTGGAGTGGGTTGCCAATTCCTTCTCTAGGGGATCTTTCCAACCCAGGGATCGAACCCGAGTCTCCCACATTGCAGGCAGATTCTTTACCATCTGGGTCACGAGGGAAGCCCTAAAGCATTGTAAGTGATACTGTAAGTTGCATCTTTACTTACACAAGGTCTCAATACCAGGAAGGATGAGGAGAGACACTGGGTTACAGCTGACACTTCTGTCTCCAGGCATCATGACAGGTCTTATGATGGGTCAGAATCTCTGTTCTGCCAACTGAACCTAATTCTGCCCTTTGCAGTCATGTAGCAAAGTTGATGTCTCTGGCACATGACATTTATTCTGAAGCTAAAAGAAAACAGAGTGTAGACTGCTAAATGTTGATACTATTAAACTAACATCCTATCTGTCCTGCAGCTTGGGGGCTCACTGAGGGCCTGTGGCACCTGAACTCTTCACAGTTCTGGACCTCTAAGGACGGGGTCTCCGGACAACACAGTTCTGAGTGTTTTTCAGCTGTATCATCTGAGCTCAGCACTGCTCATCTATCCACTGGTCAACAAGGGGGCGGATTCTGGAAGTGACGAATCCTTACTCCCCATTCTCGAAGGGGATAGCTTGTTTATCCTAGTGGATGGAGGAGGGTTTTGTGGCACAAGACCAGGCCCTTATATAACTTTCTTGTTGGCTCAAAAACTGATTATATCAGGACAGGTCAAATCTGGTCTTGTCATAACTTAGCTTGATATTCCAGGCAGGAAGAGGTCTAGTGGGGACGTCTTGATGTAATTCACTCTCCTACAGGTTGTTTTTCCAGGAAAACAATTCTGTACCTGTCTTTTGGTGAGTCCAGTGAGGAGTCTCTCAACTATTTTGACCTTGTCTAATGCCTTGGAGGGTAAGGTTTCATGGTGAGATGATGGGTACTTTGAAGAACACTTTAGGGGAGGCTCTGACCTCCCACAGAGAGAGGAAGCAGCTAATCAAAGGACACAGTTTCTCTGCCAAGGGGCAGGATCTGTGACTGCTTACGTCAGAGGCTTCCCACTCTTGGCTGGCACTCCCAGACCAGTTCCAGGAAGGCTTCAGAGGCTCATGGCAAGGGAAGTGGCTTGAATTGGACTCACACCCATTCTACCAGGTGGAATATAAAGTCAGCCATCAGCCACACAAATCCTCCATCTACCCTGAAACAGACAGGGAGGGATATATAAGTTTAGAGAATCTATCTTTGTAGATTGAAGCGGCAACCTTAATCACCACTCAGAGAGGCCTCCATTGTTAAGGTGGTCTAGATTCACTGTGGGCTTCCCTGGTAGCTCAGTTGGTAAAGAATCCACCTGCAATGCAGGAGACCCCAGTTCAATTCCTAGGTCAGGAAGATCCGCTGGAGAAGGGATAGGCTTTGGGAAGACTCCAAAGCAGTGAATCACTGTTTACAAGGATGCCACAGATTTTAAGCATGTGAAGGGGAGGGGCATGAATGGAGAGTCCCAGATCCTGGTCTTGGTCACACTTGCTTCCTGTAGACTTTTTAAAGGGCCTCCCTGGGTGCCTCGGCAATAAAGAATGCCTGCCAATGCCAGAGACACAGGTTCAATCCCTGAGCCAGGAAGATCCCCCGGAGAAGGAAATGGCAACCCGCTCCAGTACTGTTGCCTGAGAAATCCCATGGAGAGAGGAGCCCAGTGGGCTGGAGTCCATGGGGTCCCCAAAAAGTTGGGCACAACTAATAAAAAGGTAACAACTTTTAAAATTAATTAAGTAAGTAATTAGGCCGCACCAAGTCTTCATGGCTGCCTGCGGGCCTTCCCTAGATGTGGTGAGGAGCCACTTGCGAGCTACACTCTGGTGACCTCACTGTGGGAAGCATCTCCTGTTGCGGGGTGCAGGTTCCAGGTGTGTGGGCTCAGCTGCTCCCCAGCATGGGGGATTCTCCCGGACCAGGGATGGAACCCATGGCCCCTGCATTGGCAGGTGAATTCCTAACCTCCAGACCACCAGGGAAGCCCGCCCCCCGGCCCCTGTAAATTTTGTATGCCCCTAATAATAATGTGACGTTTTCTGAAAAGGATGACCTGTACTCCTCAGCTACATTGAATTCAGGAATTCCAACAACTCTGTGGAGTAAACTTCAGGTTTTTTTGAAGGCCTCCACAAATGATAAAACCGTTAACATACAACTGTTTAAACTTGATTTAGGAATTATTCTGGTTGGATTCAGGGAGCATGTGACCCAAAATGTATCTGATTTAACTGATGTCCTGGGAGAATCAGTGGCAGGTTATTTATTTTTTATTTCTATTTTTGTTTTTCCTCCAACCCACCAACCTTCACCATTACCTAGACGCATTTCTTCGTTCCACAGTCTTCATTGAACACTTAGCACTCCTTAGGATTCCAGACACAGTTCTAGACGTTGGAGTTGGAGCAGTGGACAAGCTTAAGAAAAAATCCTTAGTATGGTGTCTTACATTCTAGGGTGAAGAGAAAAAAAAAAAAAAACCTGACAAATAGGCCAGTTGGTAAGACATATTACAGAGAAAAAACCGGGGGAAGGGGTGAGAGGATATCGTAAAGGGGTTGTGATTTCCAGCGATGGGTCAGGGAAGGGCATAAAGAAAAGGGAATGTTCGAGAAATGCTCTAGAGAAGGTGGGACAAGATCTCTGCTGGAGGATGGAGGGTGTATTCCAGGCGGAAAATACATAAAATCCAAGGACTCTGAAGCAAATGTGCCGTTGTATTCCAGGAAAAATAGGAGGATGTGGACTGAGTGGGTTAAGTGAGACAGAGAGAGAGAGAGAGAGAGAGACCTAGGGGATGGGGATGCAAAGGTGCTGGGAGGCTGGTGGTGGTCATATCATACTGGGTTTTGTGATCATAAATGCTGCTTCTCAGCTGGAGGACTCTGAGCAAAGGAATTATGTAAGGTTCATGCTTTTTAGAAAGATTATTTTTATGCATAGATTGTAAAGTGACAAGGAAGGAAGGGAAGTAGAAGGAAGACTGGCTCAGAGAGTTTTATGGTAAATGAGGTTTGGGTTGGTGATGCCTTTAACAAGCATTGTGGTTTCAGAAATGGTTGGACTTGGCATAAATTATTCTTCACCTGTTTATTTTGAAAAAAAAAATAATCCCCTAGAAAAGCTAAAATAATGATACTCATAAATACCCTTTATGTACATTCAGTAAGTTGTGCCACTTTGCCACACGTCTTGACTTTCTCTTTGTACACACAAATGTGTACACGTGGGTGCACACATATACACATGAAAACATGTATATAGCTAGTTGAAAGTAGCTTGCAGACATCATGGTGTTTCAGCATCTATCTCTTGAGAAAATGAGCATATAACTTCCTTGCCCAAACTGTATACCATACCCATATAATATTAAATTCATGTTCAAATTTCTCCAGTTCTATTCAAACTCATTTTTATAACTGTTTTATTATTTTTGTTTTATTTTGATACATGACATTTTTTAATTGCATGCGAAGCAGCAGCAAATGCTTCCAGGATTTTAAATATTTACTCAGATTAGCAGTGTTTCTTATGATCAAGATGGAGCTACCTCTGCAAAGATGAAAAAGCTGCCCTCGACCCTTTATTTTAGAGAAGATTCGGATGGTGAGATTTGCAAAAGAATTAAATACGAAGCAGGAGAGAAAGACAGGGGTCAGGAGAGGTCAGAGTTTTTGGCCTTTGCCAAACTGGATGAACAGATTCACTGTTTGCTGAGGTTTCTATTAGATTCTGGAATTCAAGGAGAAGTCTTAGTTGGAGATGCAAATTTGGGAGTCATCAGCAAATAATAGGTCTTCAAGGACAAGCAATTTGATGAGCTCACCAAAGGAATGTGTTTATATAGAGAAAACGTCCCGGGACCATGGCCTATGGCTCTTCAGAATTAAGAAGCCAGATAAATGAGTCAGCAAAAGGCAATCTAAAGGCTTTGCCAGAGAGATGTAGGAGGGAAACTACGTGAATATGTTCTGATTTCTGTGGGTAACATCAGAACAAGGGTTCAAAGAGGAGTCTTCAACTGTTCAGACCCTGGCACGGTGAAATGAGGCCTGGAAGTTACCAGTGAGAGGTATTGGTATCACAGTGGGGACAAAAACCCAACTTACATGGGAGAAAGAATAGGAGTGGAAGAATTAAAATCATCAAGGGATTTAGTTATAAATGAGAATTGAGAAACCAGACAGTAAACAGAGGGGAGCGTGTGGGTCAAAAGATTTGTTTAATGGAAAAATTAATGCAGGACATAGGAAGTATATTGTTGGATCAATATTCTTCAGTAGGTATTATGATGGTTAATTTCATTTGTCAACGTGGCTAGACCACAGTACCATATATCTGGTCAGTTGTTGTTTAGTTGCTCAGTCATGTCCGACTCTTCGCAATCCACGGACTGTAGACCACCAGGCTCCTCTGTCCATGGAATTCTCCCAGAGTTTGCTTAAATTCATCTCCATTGAGTTGGTTATGCCATCCAACCATCTCATCCTCTGTTGTCCCCTTCTTCTCTTGCTCTCAATCTTTCCCAGCATCAGGGTCTTTTCCAGTGAGTTGGCTCTTCAAATCAGGTGGCCAAAGTATTGGAGCTTCAGCATCCATCTTTCCAATGAATATTCAGGACTGATTTCCTTTAGAATTGACTGGTTTGATCTCCTTGCAGTCCAAGGGACTCTCAGGAGTCTTCTCCAACACCACAGTTCCAAAGCAGCAATTTTTTGGCACTCAGCCTTCTTGATGGTCCATCTCTCACATCCATACATGTTTACTGGAAAAACCATAGCTATGCCTATGCAGACCTTTGTTGGCAAAGTGATGTCTCTGCTTTTTAATACTCTGTCTAGTGTTGTTATAGCTTTTCATCCATTTCCAAATGGATCATCTCAAGTCCTCACAGAACATTGTAAAGTAGTTTGTGGCTGTTATTCCCATTTTACACATGAGATCCTTGAAACTTAGCATATTAAGCAAACCTCCCAAAGGTGGAGGATGGTGAGTGGTTATGAGTCAGGGTTTTTCCTCTTCTATCACTTCTACCTTTAAAGTAGATCAAATGCTTCAATCATTTAAATCAATTCTTACTGTGAAAAAACTTTGAGCATGAGGAGAGGAGTAAGAAGGAGAAACACGATTTAATCCAAACACGATTTAATCCAAGCGTGTTTTAGGGGAAAAAGAAACATAGGAGGAGCTTCCCTGGTGGCTCAGCTGGTAAAGAATCTGCCTGCAATGCAGGAGACCACAGTTCAATCCCGGTCAGGAAGTTCCCCTGGAAAAGGGAATGGCTACCCATTCCAGTATTCTTACCTGGGAAATCCCATGGACAGAGGAGCCTGGTGGGCTACAGTTCATGTAGTCATAAAGAGTCAGACACAATTGGATGACTAACACTTTCACACTTTTCATCTTCAAGGAGTACTCTTTTCAGTAGTTAATTCAGTTCCTTGGAACAAAGAAAATCCTCTGTTGCTGCTACAGAAATACTCTGTAGGTGGAATCTATAGATATAAATTGGTACAGTCAATGATGAAATAGGAAGCACGTAAATCATGTTTATCTAAAGCAAGAAAGCATGAGCTCCCAGAAACACCACAAACATGACAGAAAGCCCAGCGTGGCGTGGCCCTAGGAAGCCAGGTAATAATGTTGGTGGCCTATTCAATAAGCACTTAGCCTGAGGTGTTTCCTGAATGCAAAGGAAAACAGGTGTGTTCATCACTTTTCTTTTGCCTTCAGCGGCAAGGCAACCTGCCTTTCTTGCAGCAACCCTGCACTTGTCCTATAAAAGTTCTCTAATTTATTTTTCCAGAAGGCCTTCGTGGCAGTGCCCTTTGAAAAGATTAGAAAATGTAGGCTTAAAAGAAACATATCTGATAGGGATAAATGTGGCTAATGAGATGTCTTATAATTAAACTGTAGAATTCGCTGCCATAAGTTATTAAGACTCTGGAATCTTCAAACAAGAATTAAAACAAGGCGAGCCTAGGCAATCCCATTAACTGAGATAAAATTAGACAGGAGATCAATCATTCTACTTTAGGGCAGCCTCTGAGGACCAGATAAGGTTGGGAAGACTTTTTTTTTCATCTTCTAGGATATCACTTAAGCATTATAATTTCACCCATGAAACCCTTCGATATTCTTAAGCGTGGGCAATTTTCCTCTAATTACTCCCTTTTGATATCTATTGCATATTTACCATGAATTTACTGATGTTTCTCTTTTCAATACTAAATGTACCCCCTTTCCCATCTTTCAAATGTTGCAACATTCTGGCTCCCTTTAGACTCATGTCGAGTTGAAGTCAAAATGGTGCAGTAGAATTATTTTTGAACAGGAAGCAAAGACGCCAAGTTTTACAATTTTTTTCCACTAGTGAATGATTTACAAAATCTTATGTATTGAAAATAAAGATTAAACTTTGAATTTTTTTGTTTTAATTGCTTCTTTTTAACTGTCTTAATTCCATTTGTTTCAGTATTTGCATTTGAGACTTTTTAGAAGGAAATCTGGAGAAAATATTTATACCTTATTTTTGGCTCAACTTTAAGCCAGTTAAGAGAGAGCAAGACTACAGAGTTCACCATTTTCCATCTTTCTCCAAGATGTCCTAATGCATTATACTTTTCCTTGAAACTGTTCTCATGCTACCCTAATTGGAACTCAAGATCCACAGGGTGATATAGTAACCTCTAAATATTTACATGTAATTGGCTCATAACTAGATTGAATCTGTTGAGTCGCTCAGTCGTGTCTGACTCTTTGCGACCCCATGGACTACAGCACGCCAGGCCTTCCTGTCCATCACCAACTCCCAGAGTTCACCCAAACCCACGTCCATTGAGTTGGTGATGCCATCCAGCCATCTCATCCTCTGTCGCCCCCTTCTCCTGCCCTCAATCTTTCCCAGCATCAGGGTCTTTTCCAATGAGTCAGCTCTTGGCATCAGGTGGCCAAAGTATTGGAGTTTCAGCTTCAGCATCAGTCCTTCCAATGAACACCCAGGACTGATCTCCTTAGGATGGACTGGCTGGATCTCCTTGCTGTCCAAGGGACTCTCAAGAGTCTTCTCCAACACCACAGTTCAAAAGCATCAATTCTTCAGCTCTCAGCTTTCTTTATAGATTGAATACTTTGCAACTAAAAAACTCATGACTTGGTTTGTAATCTTGGGACATAGACTTGGTTACAAAAGGCCAATAATATTGGGGAAAATTTTATTCCATTGTTGAAGAAACACTTTTTTAAGGTTTCTGATAGTTAGAAATGATGGAAGTCTGAAAAGCAAATTTTAACAAGACAGCTGAAATTTTAGGGTTATTCTTTCCCTCTTGTTTTTGATAGAGATTCTACTCAAATTTAGGATCTGGAATATAAAGGAGGATGGTCATAGTTATGATTATAAAATACCAGTTAGAGTCATAGAGCACTCTAAAGTCTAGAAACAACATTAGTTTTAGTAGATTGTTTGTATATCAAGACTGTCTTACACAGAGAGAATGGTTGGTATCTGATAGGGATGTGATAAATGCCAATAGCACCATAGCATCCCCTAGAGGAGAAGAGGAGAAGGGGGTGCTAGAGGATGAGTTGGTGGGATGGCATCACCAACTCGATGGGAGTGAGTTTGAGCCAACTCTGGGAGACAGTGACGGGCAGGGAAACCTGGAGTGCTGCAGTCCATGGCAGGCTAGGGTCACCAAGCGTTGGACATGACTGAGCAACTAAATAACAACAAATCCCCTAGTGACAGGTCGACCTAATCAACCTGAGGTTGCTCAGGTGAGAATACTGAGGGGAAGAATGAGTATCTGCTCCCTTAACCCCCACATGCCCACCCCAAAGTTGCCGAGACATCCGGGAGAGGCCTGGAGCGAGAGCTCAGGCTACTGGATTTCTCTTCCGCCTGCTTCAGACACACCACGCTGCCTGCTCGGCTGCAGGGAGAGTGAGCAGCCAGCAGCCGCAAGCCCACGCCTGCCTGCAACTACAACAGACAAAGGAGAGTTTTCCAGGTCATTTCCACACATACTTTTTCCTCTGGCATCTTAAGTGCTCTTATCACAGCAAAGAATATAACATTAGTAGCTTACAGAACTGTTTTCCTCTATGAATAAGCGTGTGTATTTACATTATGTACCCGCAGCGCTACGTAATCCCAAATAAAGAGCTGTCAGCAGAAAGAAGGTATTACCTTACCAAGGAGCTAAAGCCCCATGCATTTGCTGCAGAAATGATGGTTTGAAGGACCGTTGGAAAATTACTGCAATCTCAAGGCAACTGTAATGTGTGTGCCATAAAGCTGGTCTTATTTTGCTATTCAGTTTCCATGGCGAAGCTGACTTTCAGGAAGTAAGACAGAACTTGAAAGATTCTTTGGGGTGACCTGTATTTTCATTTTCTTAATATGCCAATTATCTGTTGTGCTCAATTGATGGAAAAAAAAATATATATATATACATATATATGTGTATATATCTATTTACCCCATTTTAGCATCTCTGAAGTATTACAAAGTCATTTTAATGTTTATAATTTTAAGGCCTATGTGACTTTTATCTAAGAATTCTTCTGTCGTCCAAATACATTAAACTTGTAATCACAGAACCGACAGAGGGAAACGTATACACATACACACTTTTTGTTTGTATTTGAGGATAATGGGCAGAGAGGTAGTTGAGAAGCAGATATTTGGTAGCAAAATACAGACTGAAATAATTTGATAGCCAGAAGCTGAATAACCATCTCTTTAGGTCTTAGAATGTTTATCTTCTTTTCTCCCCTCCCTGCCTCCCTTCCTTTCTTCCTTCACAGTATTAAATAGATTCATCTTCCAGTACCCCTGGAAATTAGGACTTTAACTTGGAATTTTTCCTCAAATTAGCAAAGACTGGAAAATAACATTTTCAGTACCTTGAGAGGTATTTTAAGGTATTATCCCCTTGGTTTTCCCTTTCTGGTCCTTTTAAAAATGATTAGCATGAGAGAGAGCAATATATTGGAAATTCTAAGAGAGTTCAGAGAATTCCGTGGCCTGTTCCCTTGGACCGTGACATCTCTGTTTCTTATGGAAAAGAAAGTAAATGCTCTAGTCTGTAGAGCCCATTTAGTGTGTTCAACGTAGTATTCTGTTATTAGACAAATTAGCTAGCTAGGATGCAGAGTAGTTATTCTGTTTGTGATACAACATAAAACAGAGTATGTGTGAAGGACTGAATAGGCTCCAGACCGAGTTCTAAAGTTGGCACAGGGTGGCGACCCCGGCAGGTTCTCTGGATATGCTGCCGCCCTGGGAATCAGGTCAGTGCTGCTGACAAGTGTTACCTGCAGATGCTGTGTTCCCCTCTGCGTAACGCAGGAAACGTTTTGCTATGGATGATTAGAACAAGGCCAGTCGCCAAGTCTTCTAATATCTTTCCTCTGACTACAAATCTGGGAGAGGATTTCAAAGGGCTCGATCTTTTAACAGTGTTTACATAATTACCCAAAATAACACATCCACGTGCATCAGGAAAGGAACTGCTGTCACCGGCTTTCTGCCCAGAGCGCACACAGCTCGTCAGGAAACGTGACACAAGGCCATGATGACAGAGCTTGCCAGTTACGTGGGATGTGGTGTGTGAGGCTGGTAAACAGAGCATCCGTTTAAAGATTTAAGTGACACTTCCTCACATTTGCAGTTAGCTGAAGTGTCATGTGCATCACAGTTCAAATGCATTTTTGTTTGGTTCTGTATATTTTACCGTAACCATCTCAAGATCCTTCCGAAGTCACCTTCACAAGCTAACAGAAGGATGTGGATCTTGCAGCCAACAGGCGTCCTAGGAAATTAGCAACTTCCGAGTCATTGAGACAGAAGCGAAGGGTACCATTTATATTTGGGCAGACTAACAACGATCTTCTACCCAGGGACTGAAACACACTTAACCTCCTATTTTAAACTCCGTGAAAGCCATAGAATTTAAAGTACCAATTACAATTTGGGAAAATTATTTTGGTGAAAACTAAGTGCCTTGTAAAACCGTTTAGAAGCCTCAAGTGAGAGATTTTTGGAATGAATGCCAAGTACCATTGAGAATGAAATGAAATTTATTGACTAGGAGTTTGGTACAATCCACATCCATGAAGTGAGCCCAAATGTCTGTCATCCAAGAATGCATCCTTATGTAAAAATTAAGACATTATATATCTATTTCTTTAAAAAGAAAATATCTTAATAACATGATGTCTGTTAGTCATGAGGAGACCATTTGTATCAAATTACTTTTGATCTAAGTATCAAAATTATCTGACTACTTTTGAAATAAGATGTTTTAGGAATAGCTCCTCATGTCTTAAATAAGAATTCCTATTTCTCTTAACAAGTAGGGCATCATGTTATAATTAGAACTGCATCTATAGTAAGAGGGATGAGGTAGACCTTTTGATACTCTCTGCAGTGAAACCTGGTAATCTTAGTTTCTCAGTTCAATTCAGTTCAGTCATTCAGTCGTGTCCGATTTTTTGCAACCCCATGAACTGCAGCACGCCAGGCCTCCCTCTCCATCACCAACTCCCAGAGTTTAGTCAAACTCATGTCCGTTGAGTCAGTGATGCCATCCAACCATCTCATCCTCTGTCATCCCCTTCTCCGCCTGCCCCCAATCCCTCCCAGCATCAGAGTTTTTTCAAGTGAGTCAGTTCTTCACATCAGGTGGCCAAAGTATTGGAGTTTCAGCTTCAATATCAGTCCTTCTAATGAACACTCAGGACTAACTGCCTTTAGGATGGACTGGTTGGATATCCCTGCAGTCCAAGGGACTCTCAAGAGTCTTATCCAACACCACAGTTCAAAAACATCAATTCTTTGGTGCTCAGCTTTCTTTATAGTCCAGCTCTCACATCCCTACAGGACTACTGTAAAAACCATAGCCTTGACTAGACAGACCTTTGTTGTCAAAGTAATGTCTCTGCTTTTTAATATGCTGTCTAGATTGGTCATAACTTTTCTTCCAAGAAGTAAGTGTCTTTTAATTTCATGGCTGCAGTCACAGTCTGCAGTGATTTTTGGAGCTCCCCAAAATAAAGTCAGCCACTGTTTCCACTGTTTCCCCATCTATTTACCATGAAGTGATGGGACTGGATGCCATGATCTTAGTTTTCTGAATGTTGAGCTTTAAGCCAACATTTTCACTCTCCTCTTTCACTTTCATCATGAAGCTCTTTAATTCTTCTTCACTTTCTGTCATAAGGGTGGTGTCACCTGTATATCTGAGGTTATTGATATTTCTCCTGGCAGTCTTAGCTTCTGCTTCCTTGTATATACATCTTCCTTCTTCTCTTTGTTCTTTCTTCCTTTGGATAATATTTATTGGATTCTAAGCACATGTAAGATACTGTTTTAGCCTTGGGATTACAGAATTGAATCAAATACAATGCCTGCCCTCAAGTGACTTTTAGTCTAGGAGATGTTTGGGGGTCTTCCTTCTTTCTTCAATGAAGTTGCCTTGGCTTCAGGGTCCAGAGAGATCAGAAAAGAGATGTTGTCTGTTGGCTTTGAAAGTCAAGATTCAGACTTTCAGCCTCCAGAATAACAGTGTTCTCTAGATTCTTCCCCATTTCACAAAAGAGAGAAGAGATTGCTTTTCTTGGTAGATTCAAGGCGAAGCAGAAGGCGAGGACCTCCGTTCCTACTTCCGTCACTCTTTGCTGTCCGTGCAAGGGGCTCCCGTCTTCCTGCTCATCCTTTCAAGGGAAGGGAGTCCAGCTAGTCTCAAGCTCATGGTCAGGGGACTTTGAGAGACAGTGGTAATGTTGAAATGCAGCTTAAGTAATTATACTTGGTATATTTGGAGGGGAGGGGCTAGATTTTTAATCAGCTTATTACTCTGTAGAAGCAACTCTATGCTAACCGGCATCTAGTCTGGTACTAAGTCAAGTCTGTCCCAGAAAACACTGCAATTCTAAGTCACTGTCAGGGCAGAGAATGGGGTCAGGCTGGCGGTAACTCCTGAGTGGCTTTTACACAATGAAGATGGGTTCATCTTCCCACCTTTCTTTTAGGTTTTTTGGGCAGAATTTGAAAATAAAGAAAACTTCAGGCACAGAAATGTTATTATAATGTTAAAGTACGTTAAAATGAAATTAATAGTTTAGGATTTAACTCTTTCATTCAAATACAGTGGATATTTCTTGAATTATTGAGAAGCAGAAGATCCTGTAATCTAGCCTTCAGATTCACCTCTTAGTACTTTTCTCACTGGATGTGCTAGAAGGTAGAGGAGCAGACTGGAGCACCATGTGTCTCTTCTCAAAGGTCATACTTGCTTCCCCCGGTCCTTCTCCTGCTCTGACGCCCACGGCTTCCTTCCTTCCTCTTCTGCCTTGACCAGCTCCTCTCTGGCACACCAGCCCCTCCAGCAAGGCAGGGATGCTCCTGCCTCAGGACCTCTGCACCTGCTGGGTCTCTGCCTGGCTTGCTCTTTGCTCAGCTAAACCTATAACACATTCGCTTGCTTTCTCCAGGTCTTTGCTAAGGGCTGCGTATCAGAGGGGAGAAGGAAATGGCAGCCCACTCCAGTATTCTTGCCTAGAGGATCCCGTGGCCAGAGGAGCCTGGTGGGCTGCTGTCCATAGGGTTGCACAGAGTTGGACACAACTGAAGCAGCTTAGCATGCATGCATGCTTTGGAGAAGGAAATGGCAACCCACTCCATATTCTTGCCTGGAGAATCCCAGGGCCAGAGGAGCCTGGTGGGCTGCCGTCTATGGGGTCGCACAGAGTCAGACATGATTGAAGCGACTTAGCAGCAGCGTATCAGAGAGGCTTTCTCTGAGCTGCTGTTAAATTGCAGGCTTTACCCTCTCTGCCTTCTTTATTATCATTATTTTGGCCACACCACACGGCATGCTGGAGTTTCCCCACCAGGGACTGAACCTGTGTCCTCTGCTTTGGAGGCACAGAGTCTTACCCACTTGGCATCCAGGGAACTCCCCTCTTTTTCTTCTTATCCTTTTCTCTCCTTTATCTTCTCTGTCTCCCCAAAGGGAAGGTGAACTCCCTGAGAACAGGGACTTTGTCTTGTTCACTGCTGTAGTCTCAGGACTTATAACAGTGCCTGGCATATCATAAAGAGAACAATAAATACTTATGAAGTGAACCTGTGAATAATTTATTAGCACCTCGATGGAGAGATCCTGTTAGCACATACACAGGACAGTGACCAGTGCTAAACTCAAATTTAATAATGGGGAACCTACATGTCCTTTATTTTCCTTTATTCCAGTGCATCCCTACTGGGACTAAACAGAACTATGTGATTGCTTGAAGCTCTTAGTAAGACTTTGCCTTCTCTTTTTGGTAACTTAAGTCCCTGAACAGAAATTTCCATCTTCTGCCAGTCTAACCAGAAGAGTACATTTCTGTATCTTCATATTTCAACTCAGTGTAGACGTGTATGCTGGTCAAAAACTTTCTTTGAGGCAAGTACCAGAATTTTTTTATGTTAGTAAAGTAAAAAAAGATTATTTTTTGTTAATACTTTTATTGGTATAGGAGAACAAAAGCTAACTTACTACTAGTATCACATCAACAAGTTAGTGAACAAACATACTCTTAAAACATGTCATTATTGAATGAAAACCAGAAATAATGGTTTGATCCTGCCTTAATGGTCTCCTTTGCTCTATGATTGAGGTCAGAACAAATGGCAGAGGGTTGGACTGGGTCAGCAAACCTCAGAAGTGACCATCGTGTTTCAGGAAGAAGCACAGATGTAAAATCAGAAACAAACAAGCAAAAAAAGCTAAAAGCAAAGCCCCAGAAGCCCTCTGTTTTGCTCTGTGAGTAATGTAAGTTTTGACATGAGAACCCAAGTGTGTTAAAGGGCATGAAAAATGGGAATATTCTCCAGTGATGGACAGAGACAAATTCTTCGCATGTTTTTCTGTAGTTCAGAGAGCTGGCTGTAGAAGAAGTAATAACTCCTCATCAGAGTATTATTTGGAAGTAAACTTGAAGAAGGGAAGCGGCCATGAAGTGTTCTGGGAGCCAGAACAGTCAAGTGGTTTTTGAGTCAGCACTCAAGAGGCCCTGAGGTTGATCAAAGGTGGCAGGTGGTAACTTGGAGCCTTTGAACACAGAAACCCTAGAGATTTATGGGAGGAGGGAAAGAGGAGGCTGAGGAAAATAAAATCTTTCAGCTGCCCTTCTCCAAAAAGGACATTTTTCATTGCCATCCGAATTGCCCTCTCTTTCTCCCTCATGAAGTCACTCATTTAATTGCACCTAGTGCTTCTTTGTATGATGTGAAAGAGTCAAAAAGTATTTTCTATGCAGAAGACAGTTCTATTGGAATATCTTCCCATGTTGTAATGTCATACTCCACCCCACTGTGGCTTTTTTGGCACCTGCTTTTATTCAAGGCATATTCTTTGAGATGTGTGGTCCTTTTGCAACTCAAGCATCCAGTGCTTAGCAGTGAAGAAAGTTAATCTGGCTCTGCCATCAAAGATGCCAGGGAGCCAGGAGCTGAAGCAGTAGAGATGTAAGCGGTGCCTGAGGATGGAGGGGGGCCAAGCCTGAGCAGGTAGAAGGTAGGCGATGGATATAAAAATGGAGGCCCTAAAGAGGTAAAACAGACTATATATGCTGCATGTGTAAGTGTATGTATGTGTGTGCATGTAGCTTCAACAGAGGTATCTAGAGACATTCAAGGATTTTTGGGTGGTGGTAAGGCCCAAGATTGAGATGGGTTATGAAAAAACCCAAAGAAGTGTTGGAACATTTAATTGTCAAAGTTTGGTAGAAATGATAGATTTTGAAGCCCAAATAGTGAAGGAAATGTGAAGCATCATGCGGATAGGTCCTGGTCTTTACATAAGATTAATAAATACTACCTGGGATGATTCAGAGGAGTCAGAAGCCAAGGATGTCAAGGAGTGTGGAGAAAAGTTGTTGAAATAATAGTGATTAAAAATTGATTGCGTGTCTACTGATGTGAGGGATTACTATGTTTGTATTTTTTCCCAGCCTTCAATTATGTGGGATTAGAAGTAAATTTGTCTCAAGTATTGAGAGCTGTAAATGTAATATGCGGTTGGTGTTTTCCATGCTTCAGTTCATATGTCAGAGAGCGGAAAGACGCAGGCATTAGAAGGGTGTCTTCGGACTTCCCTGGTGGTCCAGCGGCCGGGACTTCACCTTCCGTGCAAGGTTGTGCGTTCAGTCCCTGGTTGGGGAGCTCAGATTCCACATGCCTCAAGGCAAAACACGCACGCACACACGCAAAACAGAAGCAGTATTGTGAAAATTCAAAAAAGACTTAAAAAAGATGGATGTCTGCTAATGCTAGGAAAATAAAGGTCAAAATAGAAAGTTATAAAAGGTGAGTCAGAATTATAAAGCAAGTCCTCTGAAGTGGTAAGGATGGAGGTCATACCTCTTCAGAAAGGTCAATATTCTAGTCATAGCGGCAGACATAGAAATGATGGGTACAGGCTGGATGTTGAACCTGCTGATGTGTGATTCCAGGAGAGACTTTGGTGTCCATCTGGAAGAGCTGGTTCCGATTCTGGTGGAAAGTGAAAGTGAAAGTCCATCAGTTGTGTCCGACTCTTTGCGACCCCATGGACTATACAGTCCATGGAATTCTCCAGGCCAGAATACTGGAGTGGGTAGCCTTCCCCTTCTCCAGGGGATCTTCCCAACCTAGGGATTGAACCCAGGTCTCCTGCATTGCAGGCGATTGTTTACCAGCTGAGCCACAGGGGAACCCAAGAATACTGGAGCTATGAGGGAAGCCCCCAGTTCTGGTGGGGCGAGTTCCAATTCTACTTTAGTCTGGCCATCAGGGTAGTGAAAGGTGCTCATGTCAGAGTTGAAAGTCATTTCAATGTCTTAGTTCCTTAAGAGAGAATTAATTGCTGAAACCATTGTTATTGTCACGGAGACCAATCATTTTGCCTGATGTAGATTTTTTGGTTTTATGTTTAACCTAGACAACAAAAAGAATTTAGTATATCTGAACCCTCTGTAGCTCAGACAGTAAAGAATCTGCCTGCAATGCAGGAGATGTGGGTTCAATCCCTGGGTCAGGAAGATCCTTTGGACAAGGGAATGGCAACCCACTCCAATATTCTTGCCTGGAGAATCCCATGGATGGAGCAGCCTGGTGGGCTATAGTCCATGGGGTTGCAAAAAGTTGGACGTGACTGAGTACACATGCACACATAACTAAACCACTTGTCTATACACCTGAAAAACCACCGCAACACTGTTAATCAACTATATTCCAGTATAAAATACAAATTTTAAAAACTGTAAAAATTATTTAGCATGACTGTAATACAAATCAGAGCAAAACTCTTACTGGAATTGGTGTGGCTTGGTGTGGGTTTGCCAATCACACTACATCTTGCATCTTTGAGGAGGTGTGTGCAGTTGGATTTCCTCTGGCTGGGGCTGTCTTTCCACAAGTTCTTTTCTTGGCCATGTGTATCTCCATATGATAACCATGAGCAGATGTACGTCACCATCTCATGTATCAAAAAATAGGTTGGCTGCTGATTTCTTGTAAGATGTTGAAATCACCTAAAATTTAGTTTTGAAATGCAACCATTTGGTTCACAATGCTTGTCATTTTACAAAGGTGACATTTTGTCCTTTCAAGAGGGAGCTGGGGAGATTTTTTTGGTTGGGGGAGGTGGTCAGTACTTTGGTACCTAAGTACTCTCACCTGTGTTGAAATAGCATGGGAGTTGGGAGGCCAGATGCACGCTTGGGAATGGTGGCCTCTAGCCAAGAACTCACCTGTGCTGCCATCTTTAGCTCCTGATCAGTAGCAAACAAGCAATTACTGAGAATAAGAGTCACGATTTTCTTTTAACAGAGGTTGTTGCTCTCCACCTGCACGTGGGCAGATGGGACTCATCACAGGTGGTGCAGGAGGCTTCCCCGTGGTAGGCTGGGGCTCTCTGTGTGCAGCCAAGCAGGAGACGAGCCTCGCTGACTTCATTTCTGACTCTTGCATCTCTGCAAAACGTGTCATCCATCTGCATCTTTAGGAGCTGAGTGGCAGCAACTCCCAACCGTAGATTGAGGGGGCTGGTTGTTTCTGGATTGAAGTGATCTGATTTGCGTTCTCCAGGTGTCCCTGTGGTAGGTGTGGTGGTGTTTATAATACTGCTTCTTAGAGTTTCTGATGCTGAAGATAGACGGAGTACTTAATATCTACCTCCCCAGCCCCAGGCTGCATCCAAGACCTGCTGATCAGGAACTTTCAGGGTAGGAACATGGGAAGTTGTATATTTTATGGACACCTGCTTGTTGTACTGAGAAGAATTTGAGAATGATTTTGTGAAAGCTGCAAATTGATAGATCTTGCTAGTCAGATACTGAAATATATTTGCCCCTAAAATCCAGGAGTCAAATCTTGTAGCCCAAAGTTTAAGAAGCCCAAGCCTACTTGTGCTTTTTATATCATCCTCTAAACAGACACCCTGCCTCTAACTTTTCTGGCAGTTCAGTTCAGTTCAGTCACTCAGTTGTGTCTGACTCTTTGCAGCCTCATGGACAGCAGCACGCCAGGCCTCCCTGTCCATCACCAACTCCTGGAGCTTACTCAAACTCATGTCTATTGAGTTGGTGATGCCATCCAACCATCCATCCTCTGTTGTCCCCTTCTCCTCCCACCTTCAGTCTTTCCCAGCATCAGGGTCTTTTCCAATGAGTCAGTTCTTTGCATCAGGTTGCCAAAGTATTAGAGCTTCAGCTTCAGCATCAGTCCTTCCAATGAATATTCAGGGCTGATTTCCTTTAGGATGGATTGGTTGGATCTCCTTGCTGTCCAAGGGACTCTTAAGAGTCGTCTCCAACACCACAGTTCAAAAGCATGAATTCTTTGGTGCTCAACTTTCTTTATAGTCCAACTCTCACATCCATACATGATGTGGGAACATCTTGGATAATTGAAATCCAGAGGAAACCTAGAAAACAAACAGGAAAGCACACCTCTGCTTAAAACCCCCTGCAGTATCACAGACATGCAGAGGCTCCATGATCCCGCAGAGCTCTGAGGTCTGTGTCCTTGCTGTTACAGCCTCTTCTAAAGATGTGTGTGTGTGTGTGTGTGTGTGTGTGTGTGCATGCGTGCGTGCGCACATATGCACACTTAGACTTGTATGACTCTTTGTAACCCCATGGATTGTAGCCTGCTGGGCTCCTCTGTCCATGGGATTTCCCAGAATCCCAGGATACTGGAGCAGTTTGCCATTTCCTCCTCCAGGGGCTCCTCCCCACCCAGGGATCAAACCTGTGTCTCTTACATCTCCTTCATTGCCAGTCTTGACCACTGAGCCAGCTAGGAAGCCCAAAGAACTACACACAGCCAGAACAGTGCAGAGAAGGAATGAGAGGCAGAGAGAGGCAGCGCTGGAGGTTGGGAAGCATCATGCAGGTGAAGACCTGGACTCAGACCCCCAGTGGCCACTAACCAGTCATGTCCCCTGAGCGAGTCTCCCGCCTGCCTTGTTAGTGGTGAGCATCGTATCTATGTGTCAGATTCCAGGTGGGGGTGGGAGAAAATAATGCAAGTCAATGCTGCATTCTAATAGAAAAGATTGTCTTTCATTTCCACCCCATGGTTCCACTTAAAATACACAGTGAAAACCTGATAGACGTTGGCTCTGACCACCACTGTTTGAGGGGAACAGTCTTGTGCAGAGGAGCTGTTCTTGGTTCCCACCAGTCTCTGGGGGTTCTGGCAGAGAGGGATGGGTTAGAGACAGTGAGAAACCTATGAGAGAAGGAAAGGGGACAGTGAAATACTGGTCAGCACTTGAAAGGAAGCAGCTGCAAAGCCACAAAAAGACATGGAGGAACCTCAAATGTGTATTACGATGTGAAAGAAGCCAATCTGAGAAAAGCTATATATCATATGGTTCCAATTTTATGACATTCTGGAGAAAAACAGTACAATGGGGACATTAGTAAAGATTGGTGGTGGCCAGGGGGTTGGGGAGGGAGGGATGAACAGGTGGAGCACAGAGGATGTTAGGCGGTGAAACTACTCTGTACAATCCTGTCATGGTAGGTACATGTCACAGTCCATTTGCCCAAACCCATAGGATGTGCATTACCATAAGCCAAACCCATAGAATGTACATTAACACAGAAAGTATTCTCACCTGTGTTGATATAGCATGGGAGTTGGGAGGCCAGATGCACACTTGGGAATGGTGGCCACTAGCCAAGAACTCACCTGTGCTGCCATCTTTAGCTTCCAGATCAGTAGCCAACAAGCAATTACTGAGAATAAGAGTCACGATTATCTTCTAACAGAGGCCGCTTGCCACCTGCAAGTGGGCAGACGGGAATCATCACAAGTATGCAGGCTTAGGGCTCTCTGTGTGCAGCCAAGCGGGAGAGGAGCCATTGCTTTGTCAAAGAGATATTACTTTGCCAACAAAGGTCCAAAAAGTCAAAGCTATGGTTTTTCCAGTAGTCATGTATGGATGTGAGAGTTGGCCCATAAAGAAAGCTGAGCACTGAAGAATTGATGATTTGGAACTATGGTGTTGGACAAGACTCTTGAGAGTCCCTTGGACTGCAAGGATACCAAACCAGTCCATCCTAAAGAAGATCAGTCTTGGGTGTTCATTGGAAGGACTGATGCTGAAGCTGAAACTCCAATACTTTGGCCACCTGATGCCAAGAGATGACTCATTGGAAAAGACCCTGATGCTGGGAAAGATTGAAGGCAGGAGGAGAAGGGGGCGACAGAGAATGAGATGATTGGATGGCATCACCGACTCAATGGACATGAGTTGTACAGACACCAACTCTGGGAGTTGGTGATGGACAGGGAGGCCTGGCGTGCTGCAGTCCATGGGGTCTCAGAGTCGGACACGACTGAGCGATGAACTGAACAGAACTGAACTGATAGAATGTACGACTCCAAGAGCCCTAATGTACGCTGTGGACTCGGTGATGGTGATGTGCCCATGTAGGTTCATCGGCTGTGACAGATGTACCTCCTGGTGCAGGGCGTTGCCGATGGGGAAGACTGTGCGTGTCTGAAGGCAGGGGGTATGCATGAGACCTCTCTGTACTCTCTCCTCAAGGTTTCTGTGGTTTGAAAACTTCTCTAAAGTATCAAATTTACTGATTAAAAAATAGGAGAGAGAATGGGGTGTGGCCACTGATGATCTGCTGTTTCAGGTTGACCAGTAGATACAGCACACAGAGATGGGCGGGGGGTGGCAGCCAGCCCAGATGTCTCATGGTTGTCCTAAAGGAAAACCAAAGGTCAGTTTTATATTAACTCTCTTTTTGAATTAGGTTAGTCCACTTCCCCCATATATACCAATAGTAAGGAACTAGCAGATGTATTTCCTGTGGGATTTTTCTTTGGAAGAGTAGTAAAAATCTCTTTTCAATCCAACTCCACTGTCTGTCAGGAGGGAAAAAATCAATGTCGGTCATATATAGGGAAAAGCAACCTGAATTTTTTTTTCCCATTTATTTTTATTAGTTGGAGGCTAATTACTTTACAATATTGTAGTGCTTTTTGCCATACATTGACATGAATCAGCCATGGATGTACATGTGTTCCCCATCCTGAACGCCCCTCCCACCTCCCTCCCCATCCCATACAGATCGCCAGTCCAGGTTGGATGCATGAGACAAGTGCTCGGGGCTGGTGCACTGGGCAACCTGAATTTAACCAGTGGATTTACTCAGGAAAGTACTTTGCTTTCATATTCTGGCAGTTAAGGCTAACTGTTGGAAAGTGAAGGGAAGCTGTCAAAAAAAGGAAAATGTTAAAATAGTTCAAAGAGAGAAAGAAAGATGAGGAGAGATTAAAAGTCAAAGTTTTGGTGATTAGGAAAGAAATATACTAACTGTGGGAGAAGTAGTGGGATTGAGTAGGGAGAAGTATAATTGACTTGAGAAGTGCATTTCTTTTGCGACCCCTCTGGACTGCTTAGGCTGTGGCCTCAGATGAATGATCACCTGTTGCCATTCTTTGTGAAATTCACGTGAGCTGTTTTGCATTTTGGAACCACTGTTTCTATAGCAGGAGCCAGATTTCCCATGTCTACTTCGAACTTTTCGGGGGTACTTTGAAAGAAAGGTGTGTTTTCCTCATGAAATTCTTAAGCCCTGCTTAAGCCCTGACACATATTGAAGTAATGAGTTAGTTTTAGACATTGTGAAAGTCCAGCATTATCCATGTATTTACTGTTGAAGAATGAATTTTATTTGACTCAAAATATGTATTTGCTTCTTGCTTTCTTTAGCTTTTAACCTGTTGTTCTGAATTAAATTTGAAATAAAATTCAATGTTAAAACTCTGGACCATTGGAGAGAACAGATTCTGAAGAACAACAATAGCTCTTAGTGACAGTATCCTTAAAACATATGTATAACCCTGTCACCTTGCTGTGTATCAGAAATTGATACAACATTGTAATTCAACTATACTTCAGTTTAAAAATGATAGAAAATATATTTACAGCTGTTGACCCACTTTCCCCTAATGTGGGGATGCTCATGCCAGAGGTTGTGGGGAGGAACAGGGAAGTATCCATCTCAGATTTCCTTGAACATGCCAAGTTGGGTGACCCTGGGTCAAGGCTGGGCCAGAGATAGACTGTCCCAGTCACTTAGATGAATTTAGCTTTAATAGAGAAGAGGGGATCCAGTGAAAGTTATTTAGGAAGAAGTGCTGTTATGATGGCTCACTGATGTAGAAGAAAGACCGTGAAGAAGGGGGCTGGGAGTCAGGTGTGAGCCTGACACCTTATTCTGTACCGGTGTGTGGGCGCATTTGCTCGGTCCTGTCCAACTCTTTGTGACCCCATGGACTGTAGCACGCCAGGCAAGAATACTGCAGTGGGTTGCCATTTCCCCTTCCAGGGGATCTTCCCGACCCAGGGATCGAACCCATGACTCTTGCGTCTCCGGCATTGGCAGGTGGGTTCTTGACCGCTAGTGCCACCTGAGAAGCCCCATTCAGCTCCAGAATCCCTGGTTTATAAATCAGTAGGTCTGTCTAACTTTCCAGCCACATGTTGGTGCTGTATCGTTTGGGTGCCATCTTTGATAACATGAGAAGCTACTGTGCCTATCGAGCAGTTTATAGTTTTTCTAAAATTAACTTTTGGGTGCTCATTTATACCCAAATTTATTTTCATCCAAAACCAAACAAAAATTATCTTTTAAAACAGAAATTACAACCAATGTGCATCAAAACATTATTTTCATTTACATTTAGCATTTTCCTTTGCTTCAGCCAAACCCCAGGACCAGTTCACCCCTCGTCTGGCCTGTGGTTTCCGGCCCCTCTGTGTCATCATTCCCACAGTAAAAATAAGTGTGTTTGTGTTTTTGCAGAGTGTCTCCTGTCTGTTTCCTTCAGAATGTCTCAGTCCCTAAGAGATGCTCAGGAAATATTAATACATGTTGAATAATTGAAATGTATAGGCCAGTGTTACAGAGAAATTATCCACTGTGAAAAGAAGAGAGTGAAAGGACCTCAGAAGGTGACAGGTTGTGAGCTGGTTCTGTGCATGCGTGAGGTGAGAACCTACTGCTGCCATTTATCAGGGGCTTACCATGGGTCAAGCGCGTTTCATAAAATGTCTCATTTAATTGAATCCTTATGATAACCCTCTGCAGCAGGTTCTTAATCTCACTTTTAAAGACTTTTTTTTAGAACAGTTTTCGATTCACAGCAGTTTGAGGGGAAGGTACAGCGATTTCGTGTATACCCCCGGTGCTCACACATGCATGGCTTCCTGCATTGTCAGCAGCCCTGCCAGGCGAGACTGGCCTTAAAACCGAAGAACCTCGCTGACGCACCACACTGCTGCCAAAACTCAACCTCTGCTCACTGATGCCAAGCAGGATCAGGGAGACAGTTTTGCATGAATTACAAAGAAGTAGCTTGATTGCTTTGTCAGGCCGAGAGGGCCACATCAAGTTAATGCTCTCAAGACTGTGTGTCCCCTCTGGAGCAGGGAGTGAGGTGTCTTACAATGTTCAAGGAGCCACATGTGGTCAGCTCGGGGACTTTCTTCTGATTGGCTGGTGGTGAGGTAATTGAGAGTCAGCATCATCAACCTTCTGGTTCGGGCCAGTCTGGGGCCTCCATGCTTGTGGGCAGCACACAGTTAACTTCATCCTCCTGGTGGGGGCTTCGGAATCTGGAAAACAGCTCAAAGGACATGACTCAAGAATAGTATGTGCAGTCCTTGAGGAGGAGCTAAAGTTCTTCAAATTTGTTTCATGGCTAAAGCTTTATGATTTTATCTTGCTTGACTGTTCTCCTTTCTTTTGGCATTTTCTCACTTTCCTAATTAAATTTTTTCTTTGAAGTTTTTCTACAGACAAAAGGCAGAGGACATGGGTTCGTAGTTCACAGTTTACATCAGGATTCCTTCTTAGTGTTGTACATTCTATGCCTATAGACAATTGTATAATGATGTGTATCCCTCCTTTTGGTATCATATAGAGTAGTTTTTAGTCCTAAAATACTTCTGTGCATGACCTGTTGATCCCTTCCTCTGTCCTACTCTGGGCATCCACCAGTCTTTACTGTCTTAAAAAGTTTGCCTTTGCCAGAATGTCCTATGATTGGACCATACAGTATGTTTCCCTCTCATATTGACTTTTCACTTGGGATTATGCATGTAAGTTTCCTTCATATCTTTTCATAGCCTGATAGCTCATTTCTTTTTAGGGCTTAACACTAGTCCCTTGTCTGCATGACCAACATTTGTTTATCCATTCACCACCTACTGAAGAACATCGTGGTTGCTTCTGAAAATTAACAATTATGAATAAAACTGCTATATACATGCATGGGCAGGCTTCTGTGTGAGCATTCGTTTTCTGTTTGCTTGGGTAGATACCAGTTTCTGGATCACATGAGAGTATGTTTCAGTTGCGTAAGAAGCTGCTAAACTGTCTTCCAAAATAAGTATCCCATCCTGGGTTCGCCCACCAGTAGATGAGACTTCCTGTTGCTCACCAGCACAGTGTCATGACTGTTCTGAATTTTGGTCATTCTAATATGTGTGTAGTGGTTCAGTCTCATTTTGCTTGGATAAGACCAATGAAGCATGGAGTACTTAGACAACTTCCCTGAGGCCACACGCTGGTAACTGAAAAGCTGGAATCTAAATACACTTGTTGGAACTGCAACCACATAGCCAAGGCTTGCAACCTCTTCTAACCACTGTATCCCACCCCTTTCCCTGGAGAGATAGGTTTCCTCAAATGTGAAACTACAAGACCACCCTGTTCCCCTTAAGCACTGGTTTATACTGAAGGTAAAAGGGGATAGTGTATCTGTAAGTCCTTTGAGAATTGCAAAGCACTATGAATGTGCTGGTGCTTTTTTTTTCACCACCAGTGTCCCCTTTAATAAAACACAAGGTCGTGTGAGAGGGAAGGGGGTGGGGCAATGAAATATGACCATTCACGACCACAAAAACCCCTCTGTACGCGTCTAGCGCCTGGCAGAGGGGAGGGCAAGCCTATTCGTAGAGGGTGTCCTGGTGTCCAGGCCGGCAGAGAAGGCAGACCTTGGGCTGGAGCCCTCGGGGGGCGTGGTGCGGCCCTTGCTGCGGTCCATGTCCTCCACCCGGATGGGGACACTGAGCGCCTGGGCCAGCGCCGGGATAAGGATGCGGCCTGCCCCCTTTGCACGCGGGCTCCACCTCCTGCTGGCAGAGTTCCCTGATGGTCCACCCACCCTCGATGAAGTGCTCCAAGAACTTGCTGCCCGAGGGGAGCAGCCACAGGAAGATCACTAGGTGGTCCAAGGTGCTCTGGTCGTTGAAGGAGGCCAGCGGGTCAGCCACTGAGGTCTGCTTCTCCACCCGCTCGTTCAGGTCCATGAATGTGTGGTGGACATCCTCAACTGTGAGTCCAGTGAAGCCCTGGGACACCTCGTCCTCTTTGCTCTTGGCAGACACAGCCTTGAACTGCTGCGATTCCTTGCTGTCATCCAGCAACCCCTTCAAGTGGGAGAATCCAAAAGCATGATAGAAGCAGTTTCCACCAGCCCTTTTCTTGCGGATGTAGGAGTACTTTCTGTGGCAGTCCTTGACCTTCTGTTGACAGATGTTGTCATCCTCAGTGCACTCTTTGCGAAGGACAGAGAGCTCCAGCTGCTCCGAGACCAGCGGGTTCTGCACAGCTATCTCTTGCTGAATTAGGTCTGCTGAGCCATGATGGCTTCATCATGGGCAAGACAGTTAACACCTTCCCAGTCTCTGCCCAACTGGCTCCTGCTTCTGCTCTGAGATTCCCCCACCGCCATCATTAAACAAGTGGCAGTGGTAAAGAACCTGACTGCCAATGTAGGAGACATAAGAGATGTGGGTTCAATCCCTGGGTTGGGAAGATCCCTGAAGGAGGGCATGGCAACCCACTCCAGTATTCTTTCCTGGAGAATCTCATGGACAGGGAAGCCTGATGGGCTACAGCCCAAAGGGTTGCAAAGAGTTAGACATGACTGAAGCGACTTATCACGCATGAATATAGACAGTGACATATGTATATGTAAGTACATACTATAGGTACACAACATGTGATGTATTTGGAAAAGTTGAGATCATGTGAGTACCAGGTGTAACACCAAGTACTTACGTGGCTTTCAATCAATTCCTTATGCCTTTGATTCCTGATCTAGAAAATAAGATATGGCTATATGTTAACCATTATTATGTGACAAGTGAATGTGTGCTATATGTGAACAAAATAAAAATTGCAGCATCTGAGGCTCTGTAGATGGGCAGAGGGTAAAAGAGTCTTGGTGGGTGGTAGTTGTCCATGCAAGAGGCAGGATACAACGGGTCAAATTCAAAGACATGAGGGAAAAGAATAAAAGTGGGATTAAGTGAGTATTAAGTTCAGTCTGTCCAAAGGAAGCCATTATAATGCTTATCATGACAAACTCTACCAGGGGAAAATGATGGCTGAAGCCAATTAGAAAGACAGCCTCCTCCTACCTGCCAAATTACAGGTGTGCCCACCTGCAGTCAGTGAGATTTCCCACCAAGTGTGTAGGTGCAGTTGTCTTCATTGTTTAGTGGAATGTCTTTCTTTCTTTTAGTTTCTTGGAACAAAATTATGTAACCCATTTTTATAAATATTGAATTATAACTAATCATGTTGACTATTCATTGAGTAATTGTATAGATCAGTTATCCTGGTAGATGCTGGCAATGATCATTTTATTTCCCCTTGACATTTATGGAGGTTCTGGATTTGTGTCAGTTTGCAGCTCTATGGGCTTCCCAGGTGGTCATCGGGGTAAAGAACCTGTTTGCCCTAAGAGACATGGGTTTGATCCCTGAGTCAGGAAGATCCCTGGAGGATGGCATGGGAACCTATTACATATTCTTGCCTGGAGAATCCCGTGGACAGAGGAGCCTGGCAGGCTACAATCTTAGGGTTGCACAGAGTCAGACATGACTGAAGCGACTTAGCACATACACACACAGCTTTATATTGAATCACTGGAACTTTAAAGCAATGAAATCACTCACTTTGAAACTGATGATGTGCTATAGATGAGCATTTGTGTGCATCTATGAATTGGATATTAGCTTATATTTCAACCGTCTCATCTTCATCATCCATAAAGGTAAAATCTACCACCAATTTTATGGACAATTTTAAATATAACACTCTTTTTTGTGTGCTGTAATTCTATTATGTGCATTAGAGAAATGTTTTCCCTACTCCATTTTCAAAGAGCTTACTTTACAAAAAAAAAGTTATTTTGATAAAACAGAATGCTGTGTCAATAGCTCCAAGTCTGGTACCACCGAGATTCCAGAAGCACCATTATTACTAATGTCTTAGCCCATTGATTCTAGACAGAAAGGCTCAATAGGAGCAGACAAAGACATTGGCCTATTTTGAGAACACACACAGAAGTGCTTGGCTTGGGGAGCTGGAAAAACAAAGCAGTGTGGGGAAGGGACTCAGTGCTCTCTTCTGAATGAAGGACACTTCCAGTGGCTTTAATTGAACCAACAGCAGATGCTTCCCATGGAAGGTTAATTTGCAAAAGCATGAAATAAAATAAACCTACTCATGAACATTTTCTCATCTAAGTCCCGTTTAAAACTGAGCATCAGAGGACACTCAGTTGATGCCGTGGGGATCAGGGAATGATGTGTTTGTTTTCTGCAGAGTTGTTTTATTGAAGCATCGCTTGATGGTTCACATTCTGATGGGCAGCCGGACATCCATTAAGATCTCTTCCCTAAAGGGTACAATTGCACATTCAAATACTGATCAATAAGACAGTAAGGCTTTGATTTCGCTCACAAACACTGTCAGGTCTGCTGTTTGCCATGTGTTATCTAAGAGTCATTTGCAGCATATTGGATATAATAATTGCTGGTATTATCAGGTGGAATATTGTAACAGAGAGTCCATGAATATCATTCAGTGAGCTCCTGAGAGACAGAGAAGGTAGGTCTGGGAAACCACAGACGCTTTGCTGTTGGCGGCCAAGTAGTGTTTTTGGCAGATCACTGTCACAGAACTCTGTCAGAAGTACTCTTTGGTGGGCAATAAAAAATGCAAATGGCCGTTCACTCATGGAGTAACGCTCGCTTTGGATGGATTCTGAAACGTAATGTGTCATAAACGTTAAATGATCAGCCTTATTTACGTGGCCCCAGCTTCAGTTACTCACCGACTGTTGAAGATGATTTTCAGTGGGTCATGTAGACGTGTTTCTTGATTGCATGCTGCTGTTGTGGGTGATTGAACCTTGTCTTTCCTAGATATGGAGGATGTCGGTTTGAATACCACCATATCCATTCAAGAAAGGATGGTGCCCAGGTGACACCGCTGCTGCTGGCAGGATGAGGCACCTCAGGCAGCTGGGCCAGTCCAAAGGCACCAGCGCTCCTCCCAAGCAGACCCCACTGCGTCAGATTCGGGAATTTCTCGCTGTCCGAGATCCCAGACCTCTCCTCCTAGCCAACCTCTGCTCATTTCACCCACATGCAATCGGGAACTCCAAGTCTGTTGTCAATCTGTTCAAAGGGGAGGCTCCCTCCACACCAGCATCTGACTTGGAACTTCCTTTCCCGTCTCATAATTGCACCAGCTTGGAACTGATGACCATCCCTCATCGTATGGACTTGGGCCTCAGCCCGCCTGTGAGTTGCCCTCTGCGTTCTGCTCCTCCCAACTGCTGATCAAGAGTTTGCTCTGTCCTGTTGTCTAGACATGTAATTAACATGTAAGTGACACATCAAACCATTGCACACACTTTGGTCATTAAAGCTGACCCAATCCAGGCACCTACAGGAAGAAAATGTCCAGTTGAACTCATATGGAACTTGTTTGCAAATTGTGGAGCAAAAATAAAGCTCTTATCTTACACAATGTTAGGGAAAGGGGGGAAAAAAAAAAAGGCCTGACCCAGTCTGAGGTATCTCAGTGAATAGTATTGGGCAGTAGTGAGCAAGCCATGGAAATTGTCTCCAGGAAGAAAAATGAAATGGTTTTGCAGAGCCTTTAAAAAACATTGTTGATGCTATACAAGGTAACATCCAGGAGACCTATCTGGGAAAAAATGCTGTCATTGTAAGTCAAAAGGATGAACAGTATTTTGTGTCTGTGTGTCTCTTAACTTTGCCCAGCAGTTTTCTCCTGTGAACTTGGAGGTCTTCAAGAAGTCCCCTGGCTTTAATATTTCTTTTCTAAGCACTCATTTTCCTCAACAGACTCATAAGTGAGCCATTGATTAGGGTACAAACAGTTTGTTCATAGGCCTATTCAATTCTGAATTCTGTCCAATAAAAAAGAGAAAGGGAAGAATATTCTCCCACACGTGAGACAGCTGAGTGCACTAAGCAATTCAGTGCTTTCTGGTAACCAGCAGTGATATTTTTTTACCCTGTCCCTTTTGAGTATGAAACTCACCAAGTGCCCCCTTGTAATGATAAATGCCAAATAAAGCTTCCTTCACAAGGTGAAAGTGTCTGTAGCGGAGCATCCTTATTTTTGAGACATTTGACATGGGGTTAAATTTTCACTGGCAATAAGTCTTAATGCTTTTTCTTTTATACTGTGAGGTTAGACACACCTGTTTGAATAAGTTGTATAGGTGCTAAGCCTCTTGATCGGCTTCGAGAAACTTTTTTTTTTTTTCTCTTCTCGCAGTGAAAATCAGCTCAGAAATGGAGGTAAGGGAAAAACAAGGCTTATGGGAAAAAGAAGACATTTAGCAATAGGAAGGAAAAAAAATCTTTTCTGCGTCTTATGAGGTGCTTTCTTTAAAGAGAGAAAAATCTTTTGTGTATGTGTCTAAGAGTTAAACCGTATGGAGCTTTCATTCTGCATTGTAGAGTTATCAGAAGGGAGCCCCTCTCTAATGAGAAATCGAAATCTAATTCTTTGTAAGGAATTTGCTTTTTTTTTCTTTTGTACGGACCACAAAGATGGAAACTTCCAAACTGAGTTTCCCTGCTCCTGCCGAGGCTGGAATTGAAATTTCTTTTCACAATGATGGAGCTGCGGGAGCGGTATCAGACGCTCAGTCTGCAGACTGAGGGGAGCAGCGTGGCGCTGACTCAGACTGGCTTGCTATGGATTTCCTTTCAGAAAATTAAAATCTACCTCCCTGGACAAGTCGAAAAAGAGGATGCCCTCACATTTTGCTGTATCTTACCAGGGTGCCACAGGCATCCACCTCTCTCGAAACAATCCTTTTCAAAAGTTTTTTCTTTTTTCAGATTTGAAAGATTGTTTTTAAGGTTTGTCTGCGTTTCAAACTTTCTTTCCTGAAAAATGAAAAATCAACTTGTGAGGGTCGATGAAGGGCAGTATTGAAAATGGCAGTTTGTTTTCTGGAGAGAAAAATCTTGGATTGTGATGGTAAAGCTGGTTCACCATCTCAATGGAAGAAAAATGGGATGGGGGTGATTTGATTGACACCTTCATTTTTTCTACTCTTTTAAGTCATCTGCTGTGTGTGGCCAGATTCTGGGGCAAATACAGAAATGAATGAGAGGAGATTTGGTGATGATTAATTTTATGTGTCAACTTGACTAGTCCATGGGGTGCCCGGATAGCTGGCTAAACTTTATTTCTGGATGTGTGTGTGAAATATTGACATCTGTCTCTTTATTTTTTTTGTTTTAGATATTGTGTTTATTTATTTTTTCAATCTTTGATGCCATCTGCTTCCAGCATTAAAAAAAAATCGAGGATAATTGATTTACAAGGTTGTGTTAGTTTAGGTGTGCAGCAAAATGATTCAGTTATACACACTCTTCTTGAGATTCTTTTCTCGTATAGGTTCTTACAGAGCACTCAGTAAAGCTCTGTGTCTTGTGCATCAGGTCCTCATTGATTGTCTGTCTTATGTATAGTAGGGTGTGTGTGTTAATGATTTATCCCTCCCCACATTTCCCCTTTGGTAACCATTAGTTTATTTTCAATATCTCTAAGTTTAAATACGTTCATTTGTATCATTTTTAAAATTACATTCCATGTATGAATGATACATATGATACTTCTTTCTCTGTCTTACTTTACTTAGTATGATAATCTGTAGGTCAGTTCATATTGCTGAACTGCTGAACTGCTGAAATAATGCAAATGCCATTATTTCATTTTTCATGGCTGAGTAATATTCTTTTGTGTATATATACCACATCTTCTTTATCCTTTCCTGTCGATGGACATTTAGGTTGCTTCCATGTCTTCCATTTACAATATTGCTTCCAGCAAATAGTGCAGTGAACACTGGTGTGCATGTATCTTTTAAAATTATTATTATTATTACTATTTTTTCAGATATAAGCTCAGGAGTGCAATTGCTGGGTCATATGGTAGTTCTATTTTTAGTTTTTTAAGTAACCTCCATACTGTTCTCCATAGT